>NC_000075.6:49823885-50513885 GCF_000001635.26 Mus musculus
AGTTGGAGTGTGTTAGTACAATGGAATACAGTTTGCAGCAAAGAAAAAGTATTGGATCACAGCATAAAATAACCTCAAGATAGCTGTGTTGAATAAAAGAAGCCATGTGAAATGAGAGCATTATTCATGATCACTTGCATATTAAGTTCTAGAAAATACAAACCCTAGGGATAGACAGAAAGTAGATAAGTGGTTTCCTGGGTGTGGGCAGGGACTGATGTGTGGTAGTAGGCTAAGAAGGAAAGAAATTCAGGGAATGTTCAATGTATTCACTATCATGAGTCTGTTGATAGTTTTATGTTTTTCTACATATTTAAAACATATCAAGTTTTACAGTAATACTATGTATATGCTTGATTATAAATGTGTCATACTTTGGTAAAACTATCTTTAAATTAACTGAGAATACCCTAACACCTCTGCTTACAACGTGGAATAAATTCATGTCACACTTAGAACAAAGTGCCACTTTTTTTTCTGCTGTGACCTGATGGGAGCCCTGCATGGCGATGGCTTTTTAGTAGACGTGTTCCTTTACTAAATGGACTCAAGTGACCATGTTGTTTCTTTGGGTTCTTAGAGCACAGTGAACTGTCTTCCACTCAGTTGCTTCCCGGTACTCAAGTACATCATCTGGTCAATGCCAGAGAAACCTCTGATGACTGCAGTGTTTAAGCAAATGTCCCTCTGACATCTGCAGAGCCTTACTTAGTACCAATACTTTCACATTAAAATCACACATTACTTAGTGGTAGACTTGTGTCTGATCTGCCTCTCCCCTTAGGCTGTGGACAGATCTTGGCATCCTGCATTATCCAAGTCAATGGGGTGTTCCTGTCTTTCCAGCTCATGCTCAGAAGGCTGCCAAGCCACACCCTACTCCCACTACTTTTCTAGTAATAGCTTTTCACACTGTCCACCTTCTGGAGTGACAGTGCATCCAATCTCAAACAAATAAACAGCAAATGTACAGCTTTGCAAGTCTTTAATTTGCAAGAGCCGGGATTTGAGGCAGAAAACAAAAGGTTTTCCTCTTTAAGTTGACCACAGAAATTAAATGTGATTAAAGGCACACACTTGAGGTTTTGAGAATTGTGTGTACCTATCTACAACCTCATCATCTTGAAGATAGAGAACACACATTTTTCACCTATAAGTTCTCTTGGGCCCCCTGAAGTGAAGACTCCCTACCTACTGCAACTGCTAGCAATCCCTTCCTCAGTTCCTTCTGTCTCAGTCACAGGTTTATCTTCACCAGAACTTTACCTTTGTGGAAGCAGACTGTTATGTCTGTCTCATTTCATTCATCACACTGCCTTTGAGCTTAGCCCTTGCTCTTCCCACTGCAAATTCTTTGTTTTTATAATCCCTGAGCAGTGTGTCATTGTACACTCATACCTCAGTCTCTCCATCCATTCTTCTGCTGGTAGAAATGTGAGGTTTCCGGGTATTCACCACTATTAATAAAGACAGGGTGAGCACCACCGCACAGAACTTCTGTGGACAGGGATTTCATCTCTCTGTGCTTATTGCCACAGATAAAATGTTTTCTTTAGTAGTTGTACCAGGCAGGGCACATTCTTACCAGCAGTGATTGAGAGGGAGCTCCAGGCACCCCATATTCTTGCGTCTCTGAGATATCCATCTTCTTGGTTTTAGCTGTTCTCATGAACTTGAAGTGGCATCTCTTTGAGACTTGGATTTCCACTTCTCTAGTGGTTGCTGATGTCCAACATTCTTCTGAGTGCTTACTGGACATTTGTATAACTCTTCTTTAGGAAGTGTTGGCTCAAATGGTTTACACTCATTTTACACACTGGATGGTCAGTCTTCCTAGTGGTCCTGAGGGGTTTGAATATGTTCTACACAAGCCCTCAGGCAGGTCTGAGTACCAGGATTACCTAAACCTCTGTGCTTTATATAATTTTCTTCTTAGTTTCTTTGCTTGGTATTTGTTATCTTGTTTGGTTTTTCTTTTTCCTTAAAAATATGGAACCCTTCATGAATTTGTGTGCCATCCTTGCGCAGAGGCCATGCTAATCTTCTCTGTATCGTTCCAATTTTAGTCTATGTGCTGCCGAAGCAAGCACGTTTGTTTGTTTTTGAGACAGGCTCTTATGTAGTTCAAGCTGGCTGGAACATTCTATGTAGCCAAAAATGACTCTGAACTCCTGATCCTCTGGCTTCCATCTCTTGATTACATGGATGGGCCATCCCAGAAAGCTCAAATATATCTTTTGAGAAGTTTTTAGCATTAACAATGTTCAGATTATCAACCTACCAATGAAAACAGATTCTGAGAGTGAAAAGGGTGAGCCCTACAGAGATTTGCATATGAACTGTATTCCACAAACAGTATTTCTGAGTTCGATTAATTAAATTTATTATTAAATAATTTCTCATGTGTACATTGTGCCTTCTGCTCACAGTCACTCTTCATCCTCTCCATTTTCCCTATTACCCATGTCTGCCTCTCACCTTCCCTGCCAATCTCTTTCTCATGTTCATATTTATCCATTTTTCTTAACCCTGTAATGAGCCCCTAGACCTCAGAAGGCCCCAATATTTTAGCACAACTGACTCCATGAAGAAAGTGGCATTCAGGCCGTAAATCTCAGCACAGAGACAGCACCACCTGTCAAAAGGAAAATAAAAACCTAATGCATCAAAGTTCATAGTTCTGGAAAAGTCTTAAAATATGACTAACCTTGTTTGTTTGTATCTGTAGTTTGGCTTCTGGCTAATTGTTTTTGTTAACTGAAGTATGTTAGCCCAGGATATGTGTTTTGTTTTGTTTTGTTTTGTTTGTTTGTTTGGTACTTAAAAGCTCACCTTGAGAAAGGCTCAAGGCTACACTGGGATCCTGAATGGCCAGTGTAGTTGTTGGTCAGCTAATAAAGTCTTTCTATTGCCTTAAACCCATGTCAAAGTAGTGTTTGATGTTGGATACCCACAACCCACTGAGATTAATGTGGGTTGGAGCCTTCATTTAGAGTCTGGTGGGTTCAGCTATAGGTAGACAACTAAAACAACGGCTCTTTTTCTATCAGAATCTGTTAATAGCCAATAGCTAAGCAGCAAGCTCAGCTTCTGTGAGCGTCTCCCTTGCTCATGACTGTTGACAGTTTTATACTGAGTGCTCAAGGCAGGTAACCACCACTGTTGTGTTTGAATGGTTATATTGAGTCTAGAGAATAGCATCTTACAGCCTTTCACTCAATCTTCCAGTTCTCACACACTACAACCACTTCTTCTACAATGTTTTCTGAGCCTAAAAGATGATATAAACATAAATGTCTTAACTTCACCGAGTCCAATCGGAATGGTAAGTCCTAACGTGACTTGGATGTGCACCGTGTTCCACACACCAGGGGATAGCTGACTTTCCTTACAGTGCATGGGGACAGCTAAATGGTTATGTCATTTCTGTGATGAAGAGAAGGAGTCTGAAAGTTGATAATGAAAAATCAAAAGACAAAAGAGATCCAGTCCCAACCATGAGCTGGACCACCAAGCTCATATTGAGTCCAGAACAGAGAAGATGCGTCTATGGCTCAGAGGAAATCAGAATAGAAAGGGCCCATAGCAGGAAGACTGGTAAGGAACACAGATGAGTGGGCCTTTGGGAAGCCTCTAGAATGACTGTAGCTTCAAAGATGGATGGAGAAAATAGACAAGAATTCTCAGGTGGTAGGACCTGGTAATATAGTTCAGCTGGATGAGTATTGTCTGTCTTGTGTGGGGTCTTGAGTTTGCTACCCAGTACGAGAGAAAGATGAGAGAGAGAGAGAGAGAGAGAGAGAGAGAGAGAGAGAGAGAGAGAGAGAGAGAGAGAAGCAAGACTTTCGCAGAGCCACTCTGGTAGAAGAAATGACTAATACTAATGCGGACTGATTCGACACGGCCTGGATTTGGACAACAGTACAACAGTGACTCAGAGTGGCTGTGTCTGGAGTCCAGAGGTCACCGTGACCATGGAAATCCAGAGAGTGAACCAGTAACATGAAGACGAGAGTAAGGAGCAAGCTGGCTCAATGCAGTGATGAGCAGAGCAGAGAACGCACTGTTAGAGTGGAACCTCACTTTCCCTCTGAGCCCCTGGCCTTTAGTGACCCCCACATGGCAAGGTGAAGAGATGAGCCACACCCGAGCTGCATCTTCACACCAGAGCCCCTGAGGTTTATTTGCTTTTCTTCTTGAGGATTATATATTTTTTCCCTTTATGTGTATGTGTCAACCTGCAGAGGTCAGAAGCTCCCTCCAGACTGGTGTTTCCGGTGCTTATGAGCAGCTGATTGGATGCTGGGAACTGAACTCTGGTCTTCTGCATGAGCCATGGGCACTTTTCCCTCTGTGAATGTATCTAAACAGCTCAGCCCATGGGATTTATGACAGGGGAATGGTAATAAGTGTAACCTGCGCTCTTTAAAGCCAGGACCATTCTGATATTGTCCTCAGCTTGGGCAACATGTGGGCAGAATAGGAAAAAAAAAAGACAGTCAGTAAAGTTCATGTGACCTCAAATCCCCCATTTCTCTGCCTCCCCATGCCTCCCTCCTATGCTTAGTACACTCAAGGACAAGTCGGCCCTGTACTTGGAACACAGAGCACTGGAAACAGACATCTTCCATTTCCCTTTGTTTACTGGTTGGCATGCAATTATTTTCTTAAATCTGTTTTTAGAAATAGGAGGCTATTTTGTTTACTAAATCTCTCTCCGGATGCCACATCATCTAAACATGATTACTTTTGTACTATTCAATACTTGAAGAAGCTCTTTCCCCTTTCTCTTCTGGCTGCTGCAGCATTTGGGGGAGCCTTTTTGTCTTTTCCTTCTTCTTCTTTTTTTTTTTCACTTAAAACAAAGAACAACACTCGTTTGGTTCATGTATTTGTGGCTGCTGCAGTTGCTGTTTCCTTCATATTCTGTGCCTGACATCCCCAGGTCTTAATTTATAAGAACAGCAAATAGCTGTCTGCGAAAAGCTGAAGGACAATTGAGGGGTGGGGAGGGGGGGAGCACTGTATCTCAGTCTGTAAGGGCATGAAAAGGAGGCCAGGGCCTTCTGTAATACAGTAGGAGAAACAGCTGGGTGCTACTGAGGAGAACTGGCTTCTGGTCAGCCTCTTGCCACACCCAGGCCCTTCTACTTCCAGGGCTGTGGAAGCTTGGACCTTGAAGCTGTCACTGTTGAGTTTCTGTGGAATTGCCTGCAGGAGGTACGTTAGGTGGTAGGAGCTTGGTACACAACCTGGCACACATTAAACCCACCGTTCCCTTTAGCATCTGACATGCTGAAAGTGGACAAAAGTGGATGCTTAACGTTCCTTTTCTCATAGAGAGCCGAATCTGAGGCTGCCCACCAGTACATTTGGAACGCGTTTTCTTGGTCCAGGTGCTAGGCTTTCAGGAATCAAAGGCCCAGACCCAGGCACCGCTTGAAACGCACATGAGAAGGTTCAGATGGGAGATCACTCCCAGGGATTCCATGTCTTTGATGGTGGCTTAAATAGTGCCTTAGGAGTTGGAGGAAGTTAGCCTTCCCAGAGGAATGAAGGAAAGGCCCCAAACAGAAAACCTCTCAGGCCATACTTGGGTTTTCTTTGCTGTTTGGAACTAAGTAGAGACATGTTCTGTGTAGGTAACAGGGCCTCAAAGGAACAAACGAGCCCTTATTTTGTTCCCAGATCTAGTAAGGGGCTCTGGGCTTGCAAAGTCTGAGTAAAAAAAGGACCTGAATCTAGGCCAGAGCTTATTGGCTGGTGGAAGAGCTGCCCGGTAAATCTTCAAGCAAACTGTAGCTGGAGAGGAGGAATTCAGGGGAGTTGATCTTGTTTTCTGATCTTGTTCAGAAAACATTCCCCAGTTGATCCTCCTAAAATCGAAGGTTTAAATATAATTCAGTCGAGTCGAGGCAGCTGTCCCAGAAGTCAGAGAAAGCCTATTTGTTTCTTGTCGGCTTAGTTATTTTTCTGCTAAAGAAATCATCTGGAGGGGGTGAAGACACAGTGCCCAGACCCCGTGCTGGGTGTGGGGGGCTCTCAAAGGGCAGCTGCAACAACAGAGCAAGATGACATTACAGGACAGAGAAGGACACTTTGAACTCACTAATAAGACAAAGGATTAGAAGCTGGAAAGGGGGCAGGGCTGGCTTCTTTGCAGGGTGGGACATGATAGGTAGGGATATGGCCCTGAGTGATGTTATGTCATTTGAAAGAGGCTTTAGAAAGAGCCCCAGAAGCTGCAATGATTCAAGGAAGGGAAGTGACCTTTAAGAATGACGACATGAACATCCCAATTAGAGTCTCTTCTTTGTACAATGACTACTACTAAATGCCTATCAGATCCCAGGGACCAACCAAGAGAAGCTGATCCCACAGCAGGTGGATTAAAAAACCCAAGGTGTTGGGGGGGGGTGTCCTCCATTGTGGTTGTTAGAGGAAACAGGAAATGACAGCTTCATAGAAATAAGGGCCCCAAAGGAGCTTTCCTACTCCAACTGACAGGGCTGGCATACAACCCTTACTATGCTGTTCGTTTGGCACGTTCTATACTTCCCAACTGCATTAATTCTAAAATCCAGGATACAGATTTCTGGGGTGTTCTCATCTTTTCTATCTTTTATTCCAATTGATTTAAAAGCCTTTTGTGAAAGCTGAGAAGATGGTTTAGTTGGCAAAGTACCTGCTGTATAAACAGGAGGTCCTGAGTTAAGGTCACCAGCGCCCACAGAAAAAAAAGCTAAGCATGACACGGCATGCATATAATCTCAGAACTGTGAAGTAGAGACAGGCTCCTCGGAATGCATCGATCAGACAGGATGGCTCATCAAGACTTTGTGTCTATGTACATATGGGTCCTCCTATACCTATGTATGCATGTGGAGGCCAAAGGTTGACATGGCAGTTGAGGGGATCAACTTTCTTAACTGCTCTCGACTTTCATTTTTTTGAAACAGAGTTTCTCGTTGACCTGGAGATCCAGTTTTTCATGATTCTAAGGAGCTATTCATATAATGATGAAGTCCGATGGTGCCCCCATCATGGAATTCCTAATGTACATTTTAATCATCATTTATCCACCAAACCAAACTCATCTACCTGTTCATTCTTTCTACAAATGCTTCCCTACCACCCACCAGGCACTTGTACAGATTCTGAGATAGGATCAAGAGCTGGAGAACTAATGGCCTTCATCTCAGAGCGGACATGTATGTATGTGTGTATGTATGTATGTATGTATGCAGTAACAAGGCCCAAATTGAATGGGTCTCTGGAGATTGGCTTAGGTCTATAAGGACATGTTATCTAGGACATGTTATTCATAGTGGCTAATACTTGTGACAGGGGGTACTTGTGATAGGCAACACGCAGGTCAATGACTGTCATGAATTACTGTAGAATATGAAAACACAGCGAATGGCTGTCATATTCAGTAGAAATGCAGGAACTAGAACAAAGCTCAATAAACCCTAAAAACATGAGAAATACCATGATATCTTTAAGGAGGACCATTCCAGTGTCCACGTGTTATCTGGGAGGAGACAGGAATAAAAGTAAGGACCAGGAAAATAAAAATGGGCCAGAAGAGTCCTGCCATGAAAGTGAAACCCACTGAGGAGTGTGAGTGACTCAGGCCTGTGCTCTCTCAGGACAAGAACAAAGGCAAACAAAAAGCAAGATGGAGGTAGCCAGGGTGAGGATGGAGATTGGCTGGAGCACATGCATGCCCTGGAGGTCCTTGGCTGGATGGAGGACTTTCCTGAAAGGTGGCAGTATGATTGTTCTTTCAACATTCTGAGGGTAAGAGAGAGGGGACAAAGGTGTAGTCACAGGTAGGAACTTGTTGGTGAAATCGTTAAGAGAAGAAGCCAGGATGTTTTTTTCTAAAGTGTGATGGGAGGCCACTACAGGATGTCAAGTGCAGGGGCAGAGGGACTTTGTTGCATTCCTAATAAATCTTGTTCTGTGGAAGGAAGAGTGACAAGGAGGGAGCAGGGGGAAGCAGACCCACGCTGACCAGTTACCTGTGTAAGCCTAGTGGCGTGGGTAGCCTGGCCCTGGGAGACTACATCCTAGGATGGAAGTGTCTGAACATGGCTTACACACAGACATCCTCCCACAATCAGCTGCCCATAGGAACAATTTCTCACACAAATACAACCTCAAACATACACACCCACACAAGCAAACTCCAATAGACATAAGCATGCATCCTAGGTTGGACACTCCCACACAGACACCCAAGCATAAACGCCCTCATACCACACAGACATACAATCTACACATCACCACACAGATACCTTCTCATGCAAACACCCCCACACAAACATATCTACTCCACAAACACAATCACAGGCAAGCACAAACATACCCACACAGTCACCTCCCCAGCACAAACACACCCACATGAACATCTCTCTACAAATACCCATGCCACATACACATTCACACACAAATACAGCCATAGAGAAAGCACTCAGACATGCTCACAGTAACACCCATACAAACAAAGATACCCTACACACAAGCCCCACACAAACACATCTACACTCAAACACATAACCATACAAACACATTGTGTGAGCTGGTTTTCTGTCAACTTGACACGAGCTAGAGCTATTTAGGAAAAAGGAACCTCAATTGAGAAAATGTTCTCACCTGATTGATCTCTGGTGCATTTTCGCCATTGATGATTGAAGTGGGGCGTAAGGGCAACTCAGAAAAGTCAATGCCACCCCTGGGCTGCTGGTGCAAGGCATAGGGACAAAGCCAGTAAGCAAGACTCCTCTGTGACCTCTGCTCCTGTTCCTGCCTTAAGTTCCTGATCTGATTTCTTGCCCTTATTTCCCTGAATTTCATCTTACAAGGTGTAAGATGAAATGACCTCCTCAAATGGCTTTTGGACAGTGTTTTATACAGAAACAGAAACCCTAAATATGGCACACATGTACACTAATACACCAAAGCCAAACATATCCAAACATACTACATTGCACACAAGCAACCCTTATTTACCAAACGGTATGACTTGGGACAAGTTCTCTGATGACGCAGGTTCCTTATCAATGAAAGATGCATAGTGATGGGACCTAGTTTGTAATTACTTAGTGTGATTAGTTTCTAATGTAGGTGCATGCTCTATTAGAACTTGATGTCATGGCCATCATTAGCTGGGAGCCAGCTGTTACCCTACTAATGCACCCAGCAAATCCAGTGCTGAATTCTCTCCTAGCAGAATCCTTTCTGATAAGCATCAGCCAAGGATCTTGTTGCCTGCCCAGCCCCCTCCCTCCACTGCCCGAACACTCTGATCTTCTACGTTGCTGAAGAGTGAGGTAATGCTTTTCCTAAACTTCAAGGTATCTGCACAGCCTAATGCCATCTTTCAAAAAAAAAACCATGTCATCCACTACTTCCACAAGGCTAGTTTTGTATTCCTCTTGAGAGGCCAAGAAGAGCCTAGTAACCTGGTAGTAACGGAGAGCGATGAAGCTTCCTGTTACGCTGTCACATGAACACATGCGTTAGGTGGTTGTAGCCCAGCATACTGCTTCCTACTTGCTAGATAGGATAGTTGGTGTTAGGTTTCTTTATCCCTCTTGCTCATCTCCTGTCCAAACTCATGCTTCCCAGCACAGCTTTTTACTTAAAGAACACAACCCATTAACACGTTCACAAGAGGTTTAGAAAACCAGTAAAATGAACATTGGCCCTCTCTGTCTCTGGGTTTTGAGGGGAGGGCTTTCTGTCTGACTGGACCGCTAGCCTGTTGATTTGATGTGAGAAAATGCACGCTTTGGAAGGCTATGAACTGGACCAAATTGATCCCCATTTTAACCAGCACTGCTCCCTTCCCTTCACATGAGGAATACCGGTGCCCAGGTGTCTAGTGCCGAGAACGTCCTTTGTCGGCCTCTGCCTTTCACAACATGTTCCATTCATACCTTTCTTTCTGCAATGGTGTGTGTGTGTGTGTGTGTGTGTGTGTGTGTGTTATAGATGTGAATAGTCTAGAGATAAGGTGTAACCCAGGGAGAACTGAGCCTGTGGGCAAATGTTCATCTCTGCCTTTCCTATGACCATTCTGATGCACACAGGACCCTGCTCTTCAGAAACCTGCTGAGCTCTAATCCCAGTTGCCCATGGGTGACTAATACCCGCACTCACCTGCATTAGTTTTCCTGCATTTTCCTTTCCTTATTTCCCCTCTCTTGTTCCCTGGATTGAGTTATCAATATATATACTACCTCTCTCTGAGATGGGGAGGGAAGGATTCAGCTTACAACACTGCCAACACCCAATATGCTGCCACCTGGCTGCTTAATTGGATGCTGTGCAAGGGAGGGTTGGCATGGTGACAGATTATGATTTTTGAAGGGGAAAATTTGTTATTTATTTTCTTTATATGTTTTTAATTGAAATACAATGACATCACTTTCCCCTTTCTCTTTTCTCCCTCCAGCCCCTCCCAGGCACACCCCTCCTACCCCTTCCATGCCCTGTCACTCTCAAATTGATAACCTATATTTTTTTGATTATGATCACTACATATATATATATGTATATATATATATATATACATATATATATACACATCTATGTCAGAATATAAATATATAAAAATATAACTTGCAGAGTTCATTTTTGTAGTTTTCATGTATTTGTTTGCAAGGCCTACCACTCTGCATTGGACAACCTATAAGGATGCTTTCCCTGGAAGAGGTTCTCTTTCTCCAGGCAGTCACTAGTCGCCTGTAGTTCCTTATCCAGGGGTGAGACCTCACAACATTTTCTTCTTCTGCATGTCCACTGATATTGCCATTGCTCTAGTCTTATTTGTGCAGCCATCTTTGGGAGAAGTGTTTTACAGCAGACGTCTTAGTAGTCCACCTCATAGTTTTTCTACTCCATCTTCCATAATGATTCCTGAGCCATGGATGCAGGGGCTGTGATCTCAGTGTACCCATTAAGGCTGGGCTCACCATGATTTGCTGGTCTCTGTGTTGTATCCAAATGTGGTTTGCTATGGTGATTGCTACTTGTAGTAAAGAAGGGCTTCTTTCATGAAGAGTGGTAGGCACACCTTCTTGTGGATGTAAAGATAAGATTCAGAATGTAGTAGAGAACCATGCTGGTCTAGCCAAGTAGTGCGAGTAGATTCTTTGCTGATGCCACGACCTACGTAGCCCTGGGAATCTGGGTAAGTTTTCAGCACCAGACATGATTTGCCTCTTGTTGAGTGAGCCTTAAATCAAGTTAGACAGCTGTAGGTAGCCACCAATATGAGGGTGCCACTTACTGCCATGTTTGTCATTGTCGTGCTTCATAGATACAGCAGCTGGGCAGTGCAGTTTAACTGTTTTCCTCCCTTGACAGCTTGCATAGTATTTTCTGGTGTCATGGAAGTTAGACTTTAGCAAAGAGATTTTTATGTCAAATTCAGTTCAAATCATCCAAGTCTTATGTCCTAAGTGTGGGGTGCCTTCAGCATTAAGGGCCCACCTTCACCCATGAGAGACCACCAAGGATATATTGGTAGTCTATATTGTTTTGGGATTCACTTGTACTACCCTGACTAACCATTTAAAAGAGAAAGTTTCTCATGCCTGGTACTGTTTTGTTGTTGTTGTTGTTGTTGTTGTTGTTGTTGTTATTTTATGGCTGGTGTGTGTGTGTGTGTGTGTGTGTGTGTGTGTGTGTGTGTGTGTGTGTACTTATATGTATTGTGTATAATTTTAGGTAAATATAAAGAATGTGATACCTTTAGTCTTTATCAAATAACCTTGGTGTTACTTATAAATAATTAACACAAATCCAATTGTTTGAAACCTAACACAACTAAAATGCATCATTTCTTGCCTAGTGATTAATGCAGAGGTAAATTTTAGGGAAGGACTCCTCCCTGAGAGGGCAGACTCATGGGCACAGGTCCACCATATGCCACCAATTCTTGTAAGAGAGAATGTAACAATTACCCCGAACGTGGCAAACAAGTGGTTTCAGCATGAAGTTGCACTAATGTTCAACGAACCAAGCTATCTGAATCCATAGCGTGCTCCAAGGCTTCCAAGCTGGATAAACTACACAAATCTTTTAAGCTTCTGTTTCCTTCATGGTATGTGGGAAACCTGGAATTACTGTGCATAGTAAAGGTATTTCATGGTCTTATTATGGTACCTGGCATATACCAGGTGTACTGACCATCTGAGCAGCTCCATGTAAGTTGATTTCCATGTGACATGTTAGTGCTCAGAGAGTGTTGGCCCTGAGTGAGAGGAAGATGCATAACACAGAGCGTGAAGGGGTGCTCCACCCCCTCACATTCCACCTCTTGTTTTACTCTTAATAATGGAAAATGAAAGATGTTGCTGAGATAACAGATGTTAAACTTCTGACCACTTTGTAGGTCACCATATTTGCACATTTAAATGTCTTCTGTGGAATGACAAGCGTTTTCTCAGAATATTACATTATATTTACACATTTAGATGACTTCTGTGGGATGACAAATGTGTTCTTAAGCACTGGATATAATTTTAACTAAAGAAATTGACATTCCCATACATTTTGTACCATAATTTGTCTAGGTTTGTTTTAACAGATGCCTCCTTCTCTCACATTATACCAGTCTGTCAAAAATCCCTATACCACCCCACATTCAAAATATATAGCTGTTTCTAAGGGAACACTGGGAAACTGTCTAATAACCATTTACTTAGCAATACTTATAGAGATCCAGGCAAAGCAGCATATGCCTGCAATCCTGGCCCCAGAGTTAGCCGGAGGTAAGAGGGTCAGAAGCCCAAGTCCAGCCTTAGCTAGGTAGTAAATGTGAGGCCAGGTTGGGCTACAGTGAGAAGACATGGAGATGTTCTAGTTTGCTGCTCTGTTGCTGTGAGAGAAACAATGACCTAAAGCAACTTGGGCGGGGTGAGGGGTACTTCAGCTTGTACTTACGGGTCTCAACTTATCACAGAGAAGTCAAGGCTGGAACTTAAGACAGAAGGATGGGGGCAGGAACCAGAGCAGATTCCGTGGAGGAGTGCTGATTGCTGGGTTGCTTCTCATGGCTGATTCAGCCTGTTCTTTTGTTTGTTTGTTTGTTTGTTTGTTTGTTGTTTTATACAACCCAGGAACATCTGTCCAGGAGTGGCACTACCCACAATGGCTTGGGCCCTCCCACATCAACTGACAATCAAGACAACCCCCCATAGACATGACACAGGGCAATCTTATCTGGGTGGTTCCTCAATTGAGACTCCCTCTTCTCAGGCAGCAGTAGGCTATGTCAATTTGGCAATAAAAGTAGCATGGAGCAGGGGAAGGAAGAGGGGTGTGTGTGGGGGAACCCTCCATACTAAGCTGAAGGATAAAGTGGGTGATCTAACTAAGGCAAGAAAGTGAGTAGCTTTAACCCATGGAGCTGATAAACACAGATACAGTTTCCTCATGAAGAGAGCAGATATTAGGACCACAGGAGCCGTTTGGACACACCCTCTCCTCCTCCCACTGCCCTGTGCTCCTGTGCCCATCACTGGGTGCTTAGCTTTCCCCCTGTTTCACTAAGACTTCCGGTCTTCTCTGGAAACAGCTTTATATTACAGCAGCAAGAACAGAGTTTGGACAATTCCCCTCTGCTCCTGCCTTCTTCAGTGTTGGCACTCTAAGTCTCCTATTCTTTCCAGATGGTTGAGAGTATATTTTTTGGCTAGTATCTCAATACTCAGCAAGATTAGAGGAGTAGTTGGGATGCAGGCTGATTGATAGATGGTCCTACTCTCATGAATGACCTGAGGGGCATCTGATAGTGTCCTTCTGACTCCAAGGAGCTGGAGGTGGCTTGGAGTTTTATTCCCTACCCGAAGTCCATGATTGGCTTTTTAAAGACTCCCATGTTTCTTGAAATCAAGCAGTGAGGCGATGAAAGTAGATGATTTGCCTTCAGACAAATAGTTGGTTGTATCATTTGTAGGCGTAAAGAGGTTTATTAACTTATAATTTTATCAAGTAGTAATATGTGAGCAAATGTTTTAATAAGGTCACTAATTCCATTACACTGTTTTGTGTTTAATAGCCTTTAAAGATGAGATAAAATGATTATCTCTCAGTGACTCTCCAATTTGCTGCACCCTTAATGAGAGATATTCTAGAAACCCCTATCTCCCTCGCCTCCCTCCTTCCTCAGGGATGCCTGGTTGTCATAGCACTCTATTGTGTTCAGAACAATGTTACTGATTCACAACCAGCTATCTGGAGTAAGAAAGACTGACATTAGAGCCACCTGGGCCACCTATGTGAGTTTAGAAATGTTCCTTCCTCTGGCTAGGCCTGAGGATAACTCAGCTGTACAATGAGCTCATGAAGCTACCTCACTGTACTGTTCCTGAATCTTCCATGAGATTATGAACGTATGTTTGGCAGGGAGAACAGGCGAAATAAGCATACTGAATTTGTATTATGTATTCTATAGTATGCATCACATATTATCTCACAGAGTATCGGAGAAACTGGATAGAATTGTGTCATCAATCCCTGCCTCCAAATCTCTGATGAGCTCAAATCAGTGCATGGACTGGGCAAGTCTTCCCTGCAGGCTTGACTGAGGGCGGGTCTTCTTTGAAGTCACTGGAGTGGCAGTTGGTAAGATTCTGTGCTCTGTGACCTGTTGAATTACAGGGTCTTTCCACTTGACTCTTGGCTAGATGTCTTCTCCAATTCCTGGTCGTGAAAAATCTCTTTGTGGTCCAGCTCAAACATGGCAGCTGGCCTCCCTGGGAGTGGAACAAGTACAGATAAGAGAGAGCCAGTTACACAGAAGACATGGTTCTTTTAGAACAAATCTCAAAGCAGACGGTCCATCATTCCCTTATAATCTAAGAGGCGAGTCACACTGAAAGGGAACAGCATAATAGTCAGGTGGGAATGCCAGCAAACAGCGTTCACTTCAGGCTGCTCGAGAATCTGTGTCCACAACTGGGGTTACTAATTATGTGAAATGAACTTAACATTGAACGAGATCATTTAGTGTGCACCCTCTACATGATAATCTGTCTTTGTTCTTCTTTTTCCTGTTAAGTTGATATGCCTGGCTAGGCACTTTGCAACCTAAGTCTTTTGTTTTAGTTTGCATGTGGGTTTTACTTGACACAGAGTCTGACCTGGGCCTTGCTATGTAGACCAAGCTAGTCTTGAAATCTTAGCACTCCCCTTGCCTCTATTTTCTGAGTTAGAGGGTTATAGGTATAGGCTATCCCACAAGGCTCCTTGTCTTTGTTTGGTAGGGATTTTTTCCCCCTCTGTCACTTTCCACCAAGATTTTTATCATCTTCTACTTACTCTTCTCACTAGGCTTAGGCATTCCCTGCTGGTAAGCGCTCCCAAGTGTCTGTCCCTAGGATCCTAATAACATGACAGTAGATTTATCTCCTTAGAAGTGATGTTTTATTTTTCAGTTTCTAATTTAATACAAATCAAAGCTTTAAATTACTTGCATCCTTTTTTTTATTCCCTTTCAAAGCATAACAAGGGACTTTTGAGTGCTTAGCTGAGGAGAGTGTAGATTTGAGCCTGAAAGGGGCTGGGAGCTGGTGCTGTGCATATTCTTTGTCCCTGTGCTGTGTAGGACAACTTCTCTACCCTGTTGTGCTCCCTTGGGTCCACCCGTCAAAGCCGTGTCTGGATTGTACAGATCTTTAAGTCCTTTAGGATTCCACATAGCAAGGGAGATGCATATGGGGTGAGCTTTCTTTCTGAATTAGGTACTACCTTTGGACTTTATTTTCTGGCTTGTCCAGAACTTCGTCTGTGGTGATTTCCTTTCTTGGAGCAACCTGCTGTCTCAAATCCTAACTGAATGCCCTCACAACAGCCCCATCTTAGGGTTCACCATGTCCACCTTCAGGAGCAAGCAGGAACTGGGTCTCAAACCCCAGCGATCAGTCCCGTTGCTTGCTTCTCTCTGTACTACCTGGCTGCAAATGTAGCAAGGGAATGGACTCTTTAGGAACCTTTTGCAGTCAGCCCTCTGGGCTCTGACAGACAGCTGCTTCAAAAGCCTGAAGAAAACATGGGATTTTTCCATGCTTCGAAATTGTTTGAAAACCAATACTGAGTCAAAAATGCTTCCCCGGGGAGCATTTCCTAGCAGTCCTCACTGTCTCTGTCAATCATTTGCAGAGCTTTCTCCGTGCATGTTTCTTGCAGCAAGATATTTGGTTGTGACAGGTCACTAGTTTTGCTTTCACAAGTGCTCCGGTACTGGGGGTTTGCTATAGTGTATGACATATCTGTCTTTCAGCGGCAGATTTTGACCTTCTGAGTATTCAAGCCTATCTGTGAGCTAAATAATATGGAATGAAAGTGCAGACCTGCTCCTCCCTTCCCCCACCCCTCTCTCATGCCTGGCTTTCTTAGAGATGGTACCTTGAGGATGCTAAATGATACTGATAGACTGACTATCCATCAAAATATCTTAATTCAGAACCCATGATAAAATTCAATCTAGACTATAATTTAGATAACACATTATAAGGTTAGAGGCAGACACAATATTCAAGTGAAGCCACATAGAATTGCCCTGAATTGATGTATAGCTGTTGGGAAAGTTAACTTTCTATATATTAAGTCAAGCATAAATGCTTGCCAGTGGAAGAGTCTTCCTCCCATAAATAGAGGTTTGGGCTCTGGAAAACACCCAACTGAGAGTAAGCCTCAGAACCTGAGACCTCACTCATTGCTTGAGCCCTTGATTCTCTTGGTGCCCGATGCAGTTCCTATATAGGTAAGCTAATGTATTTCCTTTAAATTTAATGCTATTAGAACTGAGTTTAATAACTAGGTAGTCGAAAGTTCTGATCTTATAGAAGTCAGAGGTGGAATATTGGTTTCATCTTGGTTACAAACCAAAGTTTGGTAGCATAATATAGATTTGCATTTCAGATAAACAATGGATAACATTTAGTGTGTGTATGTTTCTGAATGTTTCATTCATTACACAGGACACACTTAAACCAACAATGTTTCCTTGTTTGATATTTCAAAGTATCTATGTTTCCATTATTTTGTTTACTAAATACCTAGCCCTAATGTCTACCTATAACTCTGTGTCAGATGCAGGCCTCAGATGCAGGAATGTGTGCTGGTTGAATGATGATATCTATTGTGAGAGCAAAGTCAAGGAAGACAGCATGAGTTCCACACATAAGCCATTCCTGGTTATAACTCATTTTTAGAATTTTTATTTGTTTTGTATTGTTTTGTTTGTTTGATTGGTTTTGGTAGCTGTGAGTAACACAATTTATTTGAATAATAATATAAATACAAGTGGCCATCATGTATCGAGTGTCTTTAACTATGAATCCCACTGGAACTTGTCTTATTTAAACCTCATGACTATATTTCCAATTCATGTTGGAGACTCAGAGAAATAAAGGCGTCATAGATGGTGCTGAGACACTAAAGTTCACTTTTGTTCCAATTCATCCTGCTGCAGGGGGCAAACGTTCTCCTGACAGCTACCTGTTGCAGTCATCTTAAACGCTATTCTGTAAATTGCTATATAAACACATATAAGCCCGGTTGGTCCTCGGCCCCTAATGGCAAACTGTCCTTTAACAACAGCAAGCAACAATTTAGAGACAAATTGGAGCCGTATGCTGGACAATGTTTGGACAAATAGGTTTCAATAGTTGACACTAGAGGAGTGTCAGTGCTAGGAGACCGATTTCAGGCCATAAATGACTAGATAAAACCTGCCTCATGACAAGGCTCAAGGGAGATTGGCTCTGCACATAACAGGGGGGCATAGTGAGCCCTTTGCGGAGTTTAGAGCAGACAGTGTGTAGAACAGAGAGGCAAGTGGTTGGTCTTCAGTTACTTTCCTAACTGCAAGAGTCTTTACGCTTTGGTAGAAGTTAGAGTATTATGGTTTCAAAATCCCAACATGCTCCACAATTCATGTGTTTGAACACCTGGCCAGCACCTTGTGCTGCTGGAAAGTTCTGGGATGTTTGTGGAAACGGGGCCCCTGGGGGTCAGGCTTATGCCTGACCCATTCCCAGTCTCTCTGTCTGCTTCCTGGGTGCTGGGATGTGACCAACCATAAGTTTTTATCACAACCAGAGACCCAGTGTCTTCTCTACCATGGAATTGTGACTAAATAAATCCTTCTACCAAACTGCTTTCTGATCCATGCCTTTCATTGCATTAGCAAAGTAACTAATAAAGAATAATTTGGCAAGAAGTTGGGAGTCAATAAGTTTGTCTTTATTATGAAGCACTCAGTATCAGGTCTTCTGCTCTAACTGCACAGAATGGCTAACACACAGGGGAAGAGAGCATGCATTAACAAAAAAAAAAAATCTATGCTTAATGTTTTTAAAGTTCATTTCCAAGACAACAGGGAGGTTGTACATTCCTACAGCACAGGCAGGGAGCAGAATGGCTTCCTAGTCCTTAGGAATAAAGGATATGAATGAGGTTGAAGGAAAAAGTGCGTGACTTGGCACAGGTAATGTTCTTTCAGATCCAGTGGGACAGAGACATCTAGAAGGACATTGCTTCCACCTTCAAGTTCTGCCCAGCGTGTGTATGGAGCCTGGAGGCCTAATGACCATCACCACCCCTCGGCCAGATTATTTTCATCACTTGAAAAGCCTGCTCAGCACTTCCAAGAACACAATTACTCTAAGAAACTTCCTCTGTGGACCACATTGAGCAGAGCATAACATACTAAGAGGTTGAGAGACAGTCTTTTTTACCATACTTGGAAGGCAGACTTCCTAGAGAGACAGAGGTCCAAGCTAACAGTACATCTTATGGCTAGGATAAAAGAGGCATCTTTCAGATCTGCAGACAAACAAGGGTAAGGATATTCAATTTACAATCATGGAGATTAATCAAAAAGAAAGAATAGAATGAAATAGAAATTGTGAGGGGCTTAAATAACCTTAACACAGACAGGAGGACATTGATCCTGAATGGAGGGGATTCCTACATGTTAAATGACGTCAAAGGAGGAAGATGTGGTCTTTGATCTTAGCCAATCATGGAAGAACCACCCTTCTCATCTTGTTTATAGATCCAGACCGCAGTGCTCTTCCTTGTGACAACTGGAGTTTTCTTTCTTGTCAGGCACCAGGAATCCCCATCTCACATCCCTTTCCTTTTGCCTTGCTTCAAGAGATTGCTGTCATCTTCAGGATGTTCTATTTTAAGCCCTCAAAGTGTGTCCAGAGAGCAGAAGGTACCATTAACACTGCTCAGCATCACAGGCTATCCCTGGAGGACATTCATTGTATTTCTATGAGCCTTATGAATGGGATGAATATTTCATTGTGCTAGTTACCCAACACCCTTCATCTTTCTTATTAAACTCTAATTTTCTTACATGGTCTACATCCTCCAATATAGCTTAGCCCTGGCACCTGCAGACTTATCAGCTCCACACAAAAGACATTTCTCGGAAAGAAAAAAAAAAGAGAAACTTAAATCAGTCAATAGCCTACTGCATTCAGAGCAGAACTGAGCTCTTTGAAAACTTCAAAGGAATATTGGCGTGTACAGTGGCGAGGGAGAATTAAGGAGTGAGACATTTCTGAGTGCAAGTTTGAGTCATAAACACAAAATCAGTTTCCTTAGGATTCCTCTAGCAGGTACCATTACTATTCACAATGACCTGCTGGCTTGCCGTAGCTGAGAAAATGAAGTTCAAAGCCAGAGTTGGGCATTCTAAGTCCTCTAGGACACCATTCCGTTTTCTTCACTTCATCTTTTACATCCTTCACGGTAAGGAAAACAAGCTGTTTCTTTCTTTCTTTTTTTTCTTTTTTTTTCTTTCTCTCTCTCTCTCTCTCTCTCTTTTTTTTTTTTTTTTTTTTTTTTTTTTGCCTTTAGACAACTGGGGTTATCCACACATTTCTTCAACTAAGATGGGCTGCTCTACTCTTCATTAAGGCCTAGGTCAAGGCCATCACCAGCCTTGAACCTTTGATGTTTATAGAAGAAAACCCACTGCCCTTTTTCAGAGTGTTCTTGACAGGTCTTTTAATGAGTCCTCAGCCCTGGAGATCTAAATTCAGGACCTCATGTCTACACAGCAAGGACTCTTACTCACTAAGCCAGCTCCCAGTGTTCTTGATGGTCATGTCTGTAGCTACCCACTTTCCTCATCATGCTGTCATATCCCTTAAGGTAAGCATTCATATCAGGGGTGGCCCCATGATGCCTGATGGTAGTGTCAACGTATCACAGAAGTTGATAAAAGTTTTGGCTTTGTGGTTTTTGTTTGTTTTGTTTTGTTTTTAATAAAGGAACAAATGGCACAGATTTGACTCCTCTTTTCTTTGGGCCTCGATGATACAACACATAGCTCTGAGAAGTCAACTCTCCAAAGGCCCATCTGGGTTAGAGTCTTCTGATAGCTGCCACCAGTGTTATGCCATGGGCATGTGTCCCTTCAACATTTCTCATTAACCAGATCTCCAGAAGGGCCAGATATTTCCCACAATGCACAGGGAAAAAAGATGAAAACCTTCAGCTCTGACTTATTTCTATGCCCCAAGCACAAAAGGGTCTCATATAGTATTCTACAGCATGGTCTCTGGGTGACAAATACCATAGCAGACAAAATTCTGGGTACTTTAGATCAGAAGTAGCCATCAGGAGAGACAGCGTTCCAGGAACTGGAAAGAAAAGGTTCAGCATTTTGGATGGTCTTGAGATGTCCTCTGCAGAACTTTGACCCTTTCATCCAGTCAAGGTCACATCCACGTCACACTTGTAGCCTGCTCTTTAGCAAATGGACACTAGATGGGAACTATATGGAAAGTTGTATGTGACTTCTCTGCTGCAAATGCACTGTTGTTGTTGTTGTTGTTGTAACCTGGATATAAAGGAAAAAAGATCTATAGAGTACCTTGGAGTCATCTTGGCCAAATGGGAAGACCTAAATTTATATTAAACCACAACTGAGTGCTTGACTTGGCTTTGGGTTTTCTTTACATTCCAAACCACCTGACCTTCCCATTGACACAAGACTTTTGTAACAGCACTCTAATATGGAGATGTAAATCAAGTCTATCCCATGGTCATCACCACTAAAAGCAATGTGGTCTCCTTGGTCCAATCAAGATCACTTCCTTTTAAAGATGCTTCATCAAAGGTATCGTCAGCTCCTTTCTCCCAGTAGCTCTTCCCATTGTTACTGACTTATTCCCCAACAGTTTGGTCCTGGAGAGAAAGTTAAATTAGTACTTAATGTGCTCTGCTGTGGATCAGACCATGGCACCTGGTCTTGATTTAAATAGTAAATTGGATCGCCATTTGCCAGCCTAGTGATTTGTGCTTGGGCGTCCTGTGCAGATCCATAACCAAACCAGTAGCCTTCCCTGACACGTTAATCGGCCTTACTGTCTAGAGTCATCGGAGCTTTCTTACATGTTGAATTAATGTAGAGAAACAGAATGGTTGATGGTTTCATTTGTTGTACCATTAATGAAACATAAAACAGATGTGTGAGGCACCGTCTTAGTAATAGAAACTGCATTGCAAATTATTTATCTGCAGAAATCATGTCCGGCGTGGAAGCCAGGAACTGAGTGTAGTTTTTCTCCTGACAGTACTAGGTCAAACTATATTAAAAAACCTATTAAGCATAAAGTCTCCTGCTGCAGTTAAATATAAACTGTAGTTTGTTCTCTCAGTTCTGTGTAGTGTTAAGATCTTATAAAAATCAACAGTGCTTCCGGCCCACTTTTGTGTGATTCTCATTGCCTATCCTTTTGTTCCTGATACTCCTCAGGTCATTCTCTAAAAGAGGGGATCCTGAGGGAGACATACACACTGTTTTAAATTCTCTTGGTGAAGACCATACTGGCAATGAAGTGTTTGTAGGAGGAGATAAAGTCAGCCAGAAAAACTTGGCAGCTGCCTCTGGTACTAAGGGAACATGTCCGTCACCTCGATTTTTGTCCCTTAATATGCAAAGGAAAACATGGCATGCCAAACTCAAGAGGGAATATAAAACAGCTTTCTAAAGAAAGGCCTGGCACTGCCACAGGGCAGGGGTTATAAATTACAATGCTTTTCTTAACTTGGAGCTGCAAAAAAGCTGGAAAGATGGAGCAGGTAGGTTAAGTTGTGTTCTTGGACAGTGACATTCATTATCACCAAGGAAACAGAAGGGAAGAAGCAGGACAGAGGGGCAACACGGCTCAGGGCACACAAGGTATTCGTAAAGCAGAACTTTCTGGAAGCCTTCCCTCCCCAGTTCTCAGTGGTCACGCAGAGCTGTAGTGGATAATCTGAGTGAGAAGGGATGGGGTAGTCTCCAGGAACTGTCCCAAACACAGCTGAGCTCTCTTTCTCTGAAATGTCGTCTCTCTGTGCTCTTGTCTCAAGATGGTGAGTCCTAACAACTTCCACAGATGTGCACAAGCAGGTAATCCATGGGTTCTAGCCTGAACCCACACACAGTGCACTCTATCTCTGTTTGCTCTAACACATTCAACCAACAGCGCCCCTTCTCTGTGCTCTCCTAGAGTCCTGTGCCTGCTGACAGTGCTGACCTTCGGATACTTGACTGATTGCCGTTTGCATGTTTTTAAAAGATCTCCCCTTCCCCTTAGTAAACTAGGATGCATTAAACACTGGCTACCAATATGTGTGTTGAGAGCACTTTTCATGGATCTGCTACATAATAGTAACCCATGAAATAGACAGCAAAGGAACAGATGAATTGATGGGTATCCTTTAGGACATGGTCTTTTCTCCATATATCTATCCCCTTAAAACATTGCTCCTCAACCTGTGGGTTGCGACCCTTTTGGAGTGGAACAACCCTTTCACAGGGGTGGCACATCAGATATCCTGCATATCAGATGTTTATATTACAATTAGTAACAGTAGCAAAATTACAGTTAGAAAGTAGCAACAAAATAATTTTATTGTTGGGAGTCAGCACAACATGAGAAACTGTATTAAAGGGTCGCAGCATCAGGAAGGTTGAGAACCACTGCCTTAAAACAGACATGGAGGAATAAGAAATGTCTTGAACTAGCTTCAGAGCTGGTCTGCTACCAATGATTTCAAATCTCGGCCTTTTGTTGGCCTTTCAGGGTCCTAAATGCCAATGGGAACTATGCCCAGGGGCTCTGACACATGGCCGTTCCAGGCCTAGGAGCTCTTCCCAAGGAAGTATTTATGATATTTCCCCTTCACAGTGATCATCGTTTCAAGTATTTCATGCTGGTGAATAATTTGGGTTTTAAACAGTTTGGCTTGGAGAATGAAGTTCATGCCTGCATTTGTTTAAAAAAGAAGCATGGAATATCTGTTACATGTTAGGCAGTGGGACCCAAAAAGACCAAAACCCTTTGTTGCAGGAACTCATGGTCAGGTAAAAATGTGGAAACAGGACAAACAAGATGTGAAAGCAAACTGTTAGAATATAAAATGACACAGGCTTAGCTAGATGTCTTATGGTTTCATTGCTGTGAACAGACACCATGACCAAGGCCACTCTTATAAAAGACAACATTTCATTGGGGCTGGCTTGCAGCTTCAGAGGTTCCGTCCATTATAATCATGTCAGAATGTGTGACAGTATCCAGGTCGACACAGTGCTGGAGAAGAAGCTTAGAGCTCTGCATCTTGATCCAACTGCAGCTAGGAGGAGGGTATCTTCTGCACTGGGTGCAACCCGAGTCCAGGATTTCAAAGCTTGTCGACAGGGTGACACACTTCACCTATTCCAACAAGGCCACTCCTCCTCATAGTGCCATTTCCCATAGGCCAAGCTTATTTAAGCCACCACACTATTGACAAGGTGGTCTACAAAGAGGGGTGCATGGAAATATAGAAAGGGACACTTGCATGAAGCTATAGAAAGGGCCATTCAAGTGAGGGCTTACACAAACATACAAGCGATTGGTGTGCTTCAGCTGTTATTTAAGAAAAGAGGGCAGATGTCTTTAATGCCAGCACTTGGGAGGCAGAGGCAGGCAAATTTCTGAGTTCGAGGCCAGTCTGGTCTACAGAGTAAGTTCTAGGAAGCCAGGACTAAACAGAGAAACCCTGTCTCAAAAAAATAAATAGATAAAATTAAAAAAATAAAAAATAATAAAAAGAAAGAAAGAAAGAAAAGAAAAGAAGGCTGAAGGAAGAGAAGGACAGAGAGGTAGAGAGGGAAGAAGGGATGGGGAGAAAGGAGTGGAAAAGAGTAAAAGAAGAAAAGACAGACAGGGAAGGAGAAAGGGAGAAATAAGGAAGAGAAGAGAAAAGGGGGGGAAGAGAGGAAAAGAAGAAAGGAAGGAAGGAACAAAGGAAGGAAGGAAGGGGAAGATGAGGTGGGGGAAGGAAAGAATGGGAAAGGAAAGGAGAAGTCAAAAAGGAAGGGAAGGAAGAGAGAGGGGAGGAAGAGAGGGAGGAGGAAGGCACTGGGACCAAGTCTCTTTCCCAGAGTCCAGCATCACTTGTCTGGTATCATTACCTTTCCTTTATGACTGTTCCATTGTTAATTAATTACATGTGAGAGCCCGCAACAGATGGTAAATAATTACATTTTACCAATTGTCCAAGCCCATGTTTTCCTTATCAACGATAATTAATGATCCAGGCAATGACACTAGATGTGACATACAGCCTGGAATTTTCTGTATGCCAGCTGAAGGAAGAGGCAGCTGAGGAGACGTGAAGGGATGTAGCAGAGCAGAATGGGATTGGCATTGGGGGTGAAGACCAAGGCTTAGGAGTCTCTTTGCTTCTCCATACAAATTTGTCAGCCACCCACAGTACACTAGAGACTATGATCAAAGTGCTCATAACTTACCTATTCTGGCAATTCATAAACAGCCTACAGTCTTTACTATGTCGCCTAGGAAGGGAAACAGGATTCTGTAAAATTTAAAGTCCAGAAGCTTGCAAAGACACCAGCCCCTTGCCAAATTACCACACTGCTTGAGACAATAGTGTTCTGGGGGCAGCAGGTCACAGCTGTCCTTAAGGGGGCAAAATGCAGGCTAGAGAGAAGGAGGTGGGGTGTTTTAGTTTCTCTGGTAGCTGAACTTGTGGCCTGTGGCTCCCTGCGAGGCTGGATCAAAGGCACTTTGGAAAGGGAGAACCTAGGGATACAAGGGCCACCAAGAGTTTTAGTGCAGGGGCACAGCTGACCCCTCTTCGCTAAGGGCCCCTTTTCTCATTACTAAAAGTTACAGAGTTGAACAAATGGGGAAGGCAGAGGCTCTTTGGAATCATTACACCACAAGAGAGGGATTTGCTGAACCGTGAAAAACAAACCTTTCTCACACACTGCTGGTGGTTCAATGCACCAGGTGAGCTGAAAAAAAATCCTCCCTGCTTGCAGAATAAAGGCTGAAACGTTCGTTCCACAGGCTGCTGGAAAAGCCTTTCTTCTCCAACTGTGTGCTCTGACCAGAGATCATCTTTTCGGAAATCCTGCTCCACAACCTTTCCCTTTGGTTGCTTTGACCTGTAATCTCGAGGAAGAGGGGGTGCTTCCAATTGCTGCTGCCCACCGATCTGTCAGGCCCCCCACCTCCCAGCTGTAAATGCCAGGAGCCTCTCTAAGAGCCAGGCCTCCTTTGAAGGGAGGCCTGATGGGGGCTGTGTTTCCCCACCTCCAGGAGCCCCTGCTCCCCAGCCAGCCCAGGAAAATCGATCTGGTTCCTTTTCCAGGAGCAGTGAAGTGGATGGGAGGCCTTTGAGTTTAATGGGGTCCCTAGAGTTTGTGGCAGGAGGAACTTGCTTTTATTTCCTGGTACTTGGAACTCACTGGACCATACTGGTAGAAGGTAGGGTGGGAGGCAAAGCCTCTTGATAATTCTAGAAGAGCTGAAGAATCGGGAAAAGTGGTAGCCTTGCTCAGGAAATTAAGATCCCATTCTGCTACCAAGAATAAGCATTTTCCTTTTTTCCTTTCCTCTTTAATGATTTTAATATTTGACACGTGTTAATTGTGCATATTAACCGGCTCCGTGTGATATTTCTATACATGCACACAGTGTGCAAGGTTCAAATCTAACCTTGGTTCATCCACCTGCCCATCATAACCAAACTCTGATTTTTTTTTTCTGCTCATGTCCTTATTTTGTTTTCTGCACAATCCCTGGAGGTACTGGCCTCTTAGATTTCATTTCCATCCACTCTTCATATGATCTGACTTCATCTAGATGGGTTTGTGATGACACTGAAGATCTGCCAGGACTTCAGCATGGAAGAACATCTCATTCAACCTAAGGGATGAAAACTTGGCTCTGCTGGCGCACTTGGTGGTTTAGATAGAAGGTTGACTCATACACCTTTATTCATCTTTCCTAGGAATGGGGTTGCCAGTAACCCACATATCCTAACAACATACCTCTTGTTATAACAGGTGCTTGTAGCTCCTGACTACCATAGGTCCCAAGGGAGGAGAATGGTGAGAGATTCCCATAATGCACTGTGGTTGTGGCTTTGTTCTCTGACTGTGGTGTTTTGATGAACGGTGATGGCTGTGTAGTAAGACTAGAGATAGACAAGGGGTCAGTGTAGCTCTTTAGGAGCACTGACCTGCTGATGCCCTGCTGATTGACTGTGTCGGTGAGCAGGCACCGTGACCTTTGCAAACCTCAGTCTCCAGTGCCAATGTTTCTCACCACAAGGTCTTATGCGTCTGAGAGAATCCCGGACATATGACCTGATTAGTAGACCTCATTTGAATTTTCATATATTGTTCTTTATGCTGTCCTAAGAGCTTATTATTGCCTTACAGGTAAATAATCAGGACTGGGAGGGGAGGGGTATATTGTTACACAGCTGGCTGGTATCATGGGCCAGATTCAGCTCCAGAACTTTCCAGTATGGAAGTCTGTGTTCTGTCCCTGCTATCATAGGTTTAACTGGCAGTTGCTATAATCCAGACCAGCTTGTATTCTGTCCCTGCTACCATGAGTTTAACTGGGAGATGTTACAATTCAGACCTGTCCTTTACATCTACCATTGCAGTCCTAGAGTATGCAAGGGGACACGGTTCTAAGCCACTATTTCCAAGTTTATATTCAATACTCATATACCTTCAAAGGCCTAACTGTGAAACTGTGGAGATGGCTCAGCTGGTGAAATGTTGTTGGGCAAATGTGAGGGCTTAAGTTCAGATCCTTAGTATCCCTTAGCATCCACACAAAGCCACTTCTAGAGGGTATATGTGAAATCCCAGAGTCAAGGATGCAGAGACAGGAAGATAGAAGTTGCCTGGGACTTTCTAGTCAGCCAGTCTATCTGAATCTGTGAGCTCCAGGTTCTAATGCAAGATCCTGTGTCAAATACACACACACACACACACACACACACACACACACACACACACACACACTATAATTGTCAAAAAGCTGAGAGTTTAGTACATTGCATTAAAAACACCAAAGCTTAGGCTGGTGAGGTGGTTGAGTAAATAAGGACGCTTACCAATGAAACCAACAATCTGTATGTGATCTGCAAGCCTGGAGTAGAAGGGGAGAACTGACTCCTGCAAGTGTTCTGACATCCATGCCTTTCCATGGTATACCTGTGCACACATACACACACTCACGCGCACGTGCACACGTACACACACACACCAAAACAACAAGCCCTCTCCCATGCCACTGGAGCATATCCTGAGCTTCCCCAAGGCTACCCAATGTTCCGTTCCCACACAAAGAGAGTGGGCAAGTGAGCTAGCTGTACACCGGCTTTTCAAAAGGCTCCAGTATAATGCAGTGATTGTGTCACAGACAACAATAATAAAGCCAAAATCCTCCCAGCCAACTTTCATCACATGACTGGACAGAGAAAACAGGCAAACACCAAACTGGCCCATCCTTCCCCAGCTTTCCTCCCCAGAAGGCAGAGTATGGAGGCGGGGCTTGATCTCTCTCTGCTACCCATCAGACTGAGACTGGAAGCATCTCTATGGAGCCCAGTAAGGGACTCCAATGTGTGATTCTCATTCTTGTTACTCTGAGTCCTAGTTATGTCCAACCTCTGGTGTCACATCCATTTCCCAGATATATCATTAAATGGCAGAAACCACCTCAGCAGGTAAGATTAACACTGGTCACGTGGCAGTTTTTAACTTATATTTCTAATACTACTTTGCCCAGACTGAAAACTAGACTTTGTGTTTCTTCTACCCCCACACTCCCAAAGATAATCCCCAGTTTAATGAGCTACAAAAAAGCAGCCTGCCAGAAAAAAAATGAAAAGTAAAACCAACAAACGTGTCTTAAAGCCCCCGATAAATAGTAATTCGCAGCGATAAGGTTCTTTCTCCTGAAAGTCAAAACACCTTCTAAAAATTATTTCAGAAATATGTTGCTAAAGGATTAAAATAGATTGAGTGCTTAAGTCTTCTGCGCTTGTGTTCAGCCGGCTATTTCCTTGAAAATATTAAAGCAAACAGGAATGAAAAAGCTAGAGCAGTAACTGTAAATGGCAGAGCGAGGGGTCGGTTTCCTTTCTCTCACCTATATCTTTCTTACTCTCCCTTCCCATTTGGCAATAGGCATGGTTATGTTTGCATTGCTTTCTTGACGTTCAAGGGGACACAAGGCAAGACCATGGCTGTCTTAGAGAGGCTCCAGTCTGGAAATGCTGGACCCAGGAGCTGGTGGGAGAGGACAGGGTACAGAAATCTAGAGTGATATCTGGGCTTCTGGGTGCTTGTGAGCCCTCCAAAGAGCGGCATATGGTCAGAGTTCGCCAGATGTCCTGGTAAAGACAGAAGAGAGGGACAAGCTAGTCAGAAAGACTTGTTATGGTGTAAGGCCCAGTTGGTAAAGTACAGGGATCTGGGTTCAATCCTTGAGCTCACATTAAGAAAGCTGGGCATAGTGACCTACATATAATCAGTAATTGAAGCATTGGGATGACATAGAAAAGTGAATCCTTGGAACTCACTGGACAGCCAGTCTAAGCCTACTTGACCAATTCCAGGTATGTGAGAGACCTTGTTGTGAGAAAGACCCTGTCTAAAACAACACAAAACAAACAAACAAGCAAGCAAACCAACAAACAAATGCAACAATACCAGCAAGGTGGGCAGAACCTAAGGACCAACAACAGACTCAGACTCTCAGCTTCTCTGCAGGGCATCTTATTGTGCAAGGGCATCCTTGCTTTGCTGCTCCTTAGGCACTTGGAAGAGAACTGGTCAAAACAGAAAACAGTTGTCACCTCCCCTCTATTCTCTCTTCCTCTAAGAGTGCGTGTCTATCTATCATTGTGTCTAAACCAGAGTCTTCAGGGGTAACTCAACATCTTATCCTACACACTTCCCTTCAAATTAATCACAGAGCTCTTCTAACCCTTCACTCAGTGAATATTTGGATTTGACCTCTTACAATCACCTCTCTGAGCTCCTGGTCCTGTCTCTTACCTCTCCACCCTATGCACGGTCACATGGCAGTCAGGATACCATGGTTGAGCCTGGAAACTATTCTATTTATAAGGCATGAATAGTCTTTATGACCTATAAATATAATCTCCCTAGGCCAGCCAGTAGGGTTTTCAGTGACTTAACACTTCATTAGTAATTTGTTCTATTATAGTACACATCACCCAAAATCAGCTCCATTTCAGGCAACCATTTTCTGCCTCCACAAAAGACAATGACTTCTGCTTCTCATGGCTTGAGCATGTTATGCACCTTGTAAGGGCTTTGCTATGCTTCATTAAGGTATATCTCAGAGAGATATTTTTTGGACCTTGCAAAAAAAGCAAACACATCTCATGGAAACTGAAACACAGATAAGCAAATTAAATTGAAGAAACACACACAGTATCCCCCTGAGGATACTGCACTGTGGCTATGGTCTGCATAAAGCAAAAAAAAAAAAAATCCTTGCATTTAATTGGTAAATTTTATTTCTGCTCTGTCTCATACCTAAGGAACTAGACAGACCATCTCTCTTTCATATGTGTCTCTAAAAGCAGGGGCTGCTGTGAGAGGATATCTAAATGTTCTGTAATGGGATTAAGGGGCTTTTTGAGCCAGGATGAGAAGAGAGGTTGGAACACATGGTGGCATGAAAATGGCAGAGATTGCTCCTGGGGTTCTGGTCTTACATTGGCTTTGTCGGTTTGCCTCCGACACCCAGAACGGTATTCAATTTATAATGGGTAGATAAGTGCTTAATTGCTTGAGCCCAGGTTTCAGTTATCTAGTGGGAACTAAGTACAGGGCACTGAGCAGAGACATTCTGTGTCACAGGTATAAACCCAGTGATTGGTACTTACACTTACAAGTAGCAAAATGCTTACTGTATGTTAGCCAATCTCAAGAGAAACTATCTTATGATATAATGTATGTTTCTTTGTCTTTCTGCAACAAGGAGACAGAATACTTTTCAGGTCTATGTACAGGAGGATCTAAATGAAAGCAGAACTCCAGGTGTGAAGTGACAGGAAGACTTACAGGAAGTACCTCTTAGGAGGCGTGGTTTCCCTGTGAGCATGGTCGTACTTCCTCCTGGATCAATGTGAACAGAAGGTAAGATTGTCCTCTCTCATGGTGTGCTAGAAACTCTGACCTAAGAGTCATTGAGTGCCTTCAAAGTCTTCTAAGGCTGACATTTAAAAAAAATCATCAATGTTTCTGTTAGCTTCTGCTGCATAACAAATCACTTCCGTAGTCAGCTGCTAAAGCCAGCGTGTGTTATGATTCATGAATCTACAGATCAGCTGGGCCAAGGCTTTTAAAATGTTTTCCTCTTTTATGCCTGAAAATTTTTAGTTAACTCTGAGCATGTGAGCATGTACAATAGGCCTACAAATTTAACATTTACTGAGTATAAATCACAAAATTATAATTTAAGACAATTCTTTAGTATGCTTGTTATTTTACCATTTTGTAAGAAGACAAACCAAATTTGCACACTAATGAACTGAGTGTGCTTGCCTGGTTTTACAAAAAGAACTAAATCTTGATTGTATATTTGATGCTTCAAAACTTTTCCGAGTAGATCAAGATTTTGATTTTATAATTGTCAATGTTGAAAATGCCACATCATATAAATGTGCAGAAAGATTGCAGAAATGTGTTTAGGGACCTTTCAGAGATGGTTGGAAGATCTATCCTAATCTTTACCAAACCCCAAATTCATTGAGTGATTTTTTTTAATGGAACTCAAATCAATAACCCAGACAGAAATCTTGGAAATCAAGCATTCAAACACAATATAGCCCAAAGAAAGATACATTAATCTAATTTACATGACAGAGGAAAGATGGTAGGAAAGTATGAAATGTCTTTGTTTTCTCTAAACCATTACATTTCTACAAGAACATGGAATATTTATATATATAGCTCTTTATATATAAAGAGCACATTGAAAACCTGGTGTCTGAACACGGTCCTCCAAGCATGGATCCTTGTGTAGGACAATGGCATGAACAGTGCATTGGGCTCATTAGTTGTTCAGGACCACAGCTTCTGTGAGGCCACATCATGTGTCACAGTCTGTAGTGAGGTCCCAGAATGCATCACAGTCTGCAGTGGGGTTCTGTGATGCATCTCGGGCTGCAGTGAGGTCCTATAATGTATCTCAGTCTGCAATGAAAGCATGTGATGCATTTCAATCTGCAATGTGGTCCTGTGATGCATATCAGGCTGCAGTGAGGTCCTGTGATGCATATCAGGCTGCAGTGAGGTCCTGTGATGCATATCAGGCTGCAGTGAGGTCCTGTGATGCATATCAGGCTGCAGTGAGGTCCTGTGATGCATATCAGGCTGCAGTGAGGTCCTGTGATGCATATCAGGCTGCAGTGAGGTCCTGTGATGCATATCAGGCTGCAGTGAGGTCCTGTGATGCATCACTGAAAAGTGTTCCTAGAAACACCTTGGATCTGGTATGTGTTTGATTTTGTATTGGCTTTTAGTTTGGTTGTGTAATTAAGTTTAGTTTGCCAAAATTGTCTAGCTCCTATATTCAATGCCACTACTTCATGAGTGGATCAAGAACCACAGTTAAGGAGCTGGGAAGTAGATGAATCTTCTGGACTCCCCTCTGATTGCTTATGTTCCAAGAGCCATCTGTGGTCAGGAATCCAGTTCTAGAGATCTTAACTGATATTTCACATATTTTGGGGGCCAGGAAGAGCTGATTGGACCAAGGGGCTTTCGGACTAGAGTGGCTTTGTTCCCTTATAGCATCAACATCCCAAGAGAGCAAGTGACGGCATAAAAGGACTCCTGAAGTCATGGTCCAGAATTCATGTCCCATCACTCTTCTAGTCTCTGCGCCAAAGCAAGTCACACAGAGATGATTAAATGTGGGGATATTGGGAATGTGGAAATGTGCGATTCCACTGAGGGAAGATCTACAAAGTTACAACATCAATGGTCTAAACTCAAGGAAAGGAGTTATTTGGACCATGTTATGTCTGTTCTCAAAGGAGTTGAGAAAACCAGCACTTATTTATTTTTTTTTTTACAATGATTTGTCACAGCACACATCACAAGTGATCTGAAGGTCTTGGTATATGTGTGTGTATGTGCCCCTATGCAAATGACTCAGATTTCCTTTGGCTCCTTTTGTATGCTGTCCTGTCTTCCCATTTGCACTGTCAACCAATCCTAGGATAAAGGGCAAATGCCCATTCAACAATCTGGGTAGCTCTATTGACCATGATTATCATATTGATCACTCATGTTAACAGGCATGCCATGGCCAACAGATATGCCTTGAAACAAGAGAGTGGGTAGACTCATATGGAGTGGATTGTCATGGGTACTGATATCTCATCAATATACATTTAATACAGCACTGGGTACTGGGATGCACTTGGGGTCATAAGCCATTGAAATACTTCAGGAATCTCATTCTTCCCTGAAGAAAGGGGCTGCATTTCCTTAGGGAAAGGGACATCCCCTTTGTATCTTGAATTATAATCTATCTTTCCAAACTTTGTTTCTTTGGGTACGATTTACGGCTTACATCATTTGCTACAGGCAAAGCAAGCCAAGAGAGGCAAAAGAAAGTGACATTGGTGAACACAGGAGGACAAGTAGCTCTTTGGAATGACTTTTTATTCTTTTTAATAACTACACAGAATGAAAACAGCAGAATCTTTGATGAATCTAGTTGTGTTGATTTTTCATGAGAAACCTCCACACTACTTTCCAAAGTAGCTGCACCATTTTCTACTTCCAGCAACAATGCACAAGACTTCCAATTTCTCCACATCCTCACAATCACTTAGCCATCTGAACAGATGATAACTGGGAATTAATATCTCATTGTGCCTTCAATCTGAATTTTCTGATAAATAATGATGCTGACCACACCTTTATATATTTTTTAGTCATTTGGATACTTTCTTTGGACATCTGTCTATTAAAATACGACCACAGGAGTGAACACGAGGAGAGTAGACTTAATGAAATAAGCAATTGCAGAAAGACAACATCTACTTGACTCTATAGGAAGATTCTAGAGCATTCAGACTCAGAGCAGAGAAGATTAGAATGGAGGCTGCCAGGGGCGATAATGGGGCGCTGCAGTCTGAAATGTTAGGGTCTCATATCTATGCCATAATTAAGGTCTAGGGAGCTGTTGTATAAGATACATCAACAGCTATGGGTCATTTGTTAAGAAAAGGGCTTGGCAAAAAATGCTTTGTTTGGCAAAAGAACTCGCCACACAAGCTTGAGGATCTAAGTTCAAATTCATAGAACACACAAAGAACTGAGCACATAGCATAAGCGTCTAATCCTGGTATGCTTGCAGGAGATGGGAAGCAGAGACAGAAGAATCCTCAAAAGCTTGAGAGCCAACTGTCCTGGTAAATGAAGAGAGAGAGAGAGAGAGAGAGAGAGAGAGAGAGAGAGAGAGAGAGAGAGAGAGAGAGAGAGACCTTGTCTCAAAGTCTCAAATTAGGTAGAAAATGAAGAGGCTGTCCTTTGACCTCCACATACAAACCTATAACATGCACATGGACATACAATTATCAGAACTACACACACCCACCCACCCACAAATACACACACACACACACACACACAGAGTGCCAAACAAAAATAAATAAATAAATAAATGAATAAATAAATAAATAAATAAATAAAATAGACACAATTAAGCTTGTGAGGCAAAAGGCTTTGTTCATAATCATGATTATTATGAGGATATCATAAGCACGTGCACAGGTCAAACTCATCAAATGAAAACTGTGTGCAACTTTTGTGCATCAATTTTACTTCAAGAAAGCATAAAGAGATGTCTGACTAGACAGGGTCTTGGTGTGCACCATCACCCAATCTACTGCTCCAGAGGGGAAATGCTATTGCGCTAACTGGGCTATTTCTATATCAATCAACACTTGGAGGAAGGATCACTTCTCAGCAAGTGGAAAGGTGGGAGCTGAGATGGAAATAAGAATGAGGCTGCAATAGTTGATGCAGGAGCTCAGCGGATGCACAGTGACTGTAGCAGTGGAGGCAGGAGCCTAGCGGATGCACAGTGCTCCTTACACTGAGATGCAGGAGCCTAGTGGATGCACAGTGTTCCTTTCACTGAGATGAAAGAGCCTAGCGGATGCACAGTGTTCCTTTCACTGAGATGAAGGAGCCTAGTGGATGCAGTGCTCCTTTTACTGAGATGCAGGAGCCCAGCGGATGCACAGTGGCTGTAGCAGTGGATGCAGGAGCCTAGTGGATGCACAGTGTTCCTTTCACTGAGATGAAAGAGCCTAGCGGATGCACAGTGTTCCTTTCACTGAGATGAAGGAGCCTAGTGGATGCAGTGCTCCTTTTACTGAGATGCAGGAGCCCAGCGGATGCACAGTGGCTGTAGCAGTGGATGCAGGAGCCTAGTGGATGCACAGTGTTCCTTTCACTGAGATGCTCTGGTTTATTTGCACTAAGCTGCAGCTGCCATCAGTTTCTTAGACAAGTTTGCAAACAATTACAATATAATACAATATCAACACAAAAGACATACGTGAGGTTTACTTTCTTTGGTTTTAAATATTTAGATGGCCTCATTTCTACCGGGAGGCACAGAAATTCCTGATAGTATTTTAAAATGCGCTTCTTTTAATGAGTCCTCTTATCAGCCTTCTAACTTCTAATGGTTTATGTCTTTGTAATAAGCTTCCTTAGCATAGAGGAGAACTCTAGCATGAGGATATCTGGATCATGGGGCTTCTTCAGAGAGGAAGAACCAGCTATGGGGAGGCTCTTTGGCATCATGCTACAGCAGAGGCTTCTGCCATGATGTGCTTTAAGTCTCCCCTGGCTCTTCCTATCCCACTTTCTGAGCTCTGAGAAATCTCACGAGCTCTTGGTCCTCATATGGGCCATCTGCTCATCGTATGAATGTGCTCTCAGGAGAAGAAGAAGAACATTATGACCAAGCTTTATAGAGGAAAACAAGCTAATGACCATCCCAATGGATAGCTACTCTATTATTCATGCCATAGCAGTCCAAAGGATGTGTGCATGGTGAACGAAAGGAGGGATAGGGCTGCCGCTTAGGGTTTTAGATGTTCTGCTTCAAAAGACTCCCAGTGCGAGGTGAAAACAGCTCCAGCTCATGGCTCCGAGATAATTCAAGAAGACACCCAAGAGCATCCTGTGTGCCGCCTTCAGCATCCAACCACTTCACGGCTTCCATTCTCTTGTATGAGACCACCCATCTCCTCAAAAGAGCTCAGTGCAAATCTCTCCCCATCTGCCACCCCACCAATGACGTCCAGGTGTCCCTCGCCCTATGCACATGTTTGCCATTCCTGTCCTTACTGAGATGGGTTTGCCAGGTACACACGTGCTATGTCTGGAGCTGGCTAAACATTCTTGTTCTATGTAATGTCAAACAAGTGAAATTAAAATATAGACAGTAACACCATCCTTCCCTCTCTTTCCCTTCCCCCTCCTCCCCTCCCTTCTGCCCACTTTTCATCCCCATTGTCATCCTCCTCCTCTCCTGCTCCTTCTCTTCCATGTCTCCTCCTTCATCTTCATCTTTGCATCTCTAAGTCTCTGGGCTCTTCATTCTCCCTCCCTTTCTAGGTTTTGCTCACTTCAGATTGCCCCCCCCCCCCCAGTCTCAATCCAAGCCCCTCCCATTTGAGCAGCATTTGCATTTGTAAGACTGCTGGAGTTGCAAGGCTGCAGAGCTGCTCTTCCTGGCTCACTCACCCTGGGCTGTTCGTTTCTTCCCTTCTGTCTTTCCTATTGCCTGTCTTGTAAAGGATATAAATATTGGCAGGCAAGTTGAAGCTTTTCTTATGAAATGATTTCACCTCTCCTTAAGTTCCAGTTAGGCTGCCTCCTCCCCATGCAATTAGTATCAATGGACTGCTTGCTGGCTCTGTTAAATGGGAAACAGAGGGACTGCATAGGTTTCCTAGGTAGTGTTTGCTTTTTTCCCCAGTACACACACCTAGCAGAAGAGGGCTTGCTCTGACTACTGCTGTTAAAGCATGATTGCTGCCCACACATTATTAAAAAGGATAAAGTGGGAACCCTTTGATGATTACTCTCTCAGAAGGAGAAGCAACTCAGTCCTCCCACCCCTCAAGCCCCCTCCCTGAAATCTGTTTTTGCCCTCCTGCCTTCATTTGGGCTTGCACTCAGAAACCATGTATCTGAGTTGGGAAGGTGACATTTGCAGGATATTTTGACACACTGGTTTGATTCATCTCACTTTACTTAAACAAATATTTGTTTAGGACCTAGTCTTTGCCCTTGACATTGCACAGAAACAAGGCCACTGACCCTGTCTGCAAGAAGCTCACAATAGATGGTGGGAAAAGACATTATATAAATTGTGTTTGAGTCCAGCAATCTACAAGAAGGAACATAGGCGTTACTATGGAAGCAAAGAAGCACACAGATCCTGCCAAGGTAAAAGGTCTTTCCAGGAATATGATGACAGAGCCAAATCATAAAGTATTTGTTCATCCACTCGGCAATATTAAATTTTCCTTGTGGATAGGATATGGACGTTATATATGGGTGGATGGAGAAGTCCCAGAAAGAGGGAACACTGTGAACAGAGGCATGGATAGACAACAGGTGGTATTTCTCCAAGAAATTACCAGAATACAAATATATAGAGGGCTAGGATAAAGATAAAGAAACATATTGTTAAATGGACTGGATTTTTGTGAGTTAAGGGGGACAAGATCTGTATTCCAGAAGAAAGGCTGTTCTGTTTAGGAATGGCCTGGGTAGTGATAAGATTTGGAAAAGGAAACCCAAAGGCAGTTGCCATGACTACTGGAAGTGCATGGACACTTGGATAAGGCAGGTGGCCTGGGTTGCAGGAGACTATGTACTGATGGGACATGTCAGAGTCTAGAATGAGCATGGCTTGGAGCCTATGCTTGTATGGAAGCAGGGGTTGGTAAACAGACAGGCTACTGAACTGCTCTGAGTTTGAAGGGATAGCTGAAAGTGAAGCTTTGGACTCAGCTGTTGAATCCTGGAGAAGGAGACTTTAGGCAAGGAAGGCAAATGGGGAAAGCTTTGAATTCCTTGGGCCTTTCAGACAGCCCAAATTGTCGGTTTGGTATCATTTAAAGAATCATCAATATGGGTGTTAATATTAACCAAAGATGTGCATGAAAACCCAGGGAAGGGGTTGTGGGAGGAGCAAATAAGGTCACAGTAGGAACACGAGGACAGTGCTGTCTCCGGGAAGAAGGCTGAGAAAGAGACGCCAGCAAAGAAAGCAAGAAGAAAAGGACAACAGAGACAAGACAGCCATCCATTCAGAAGCCAGTGATAAAGGTTCGAGGAGTTAAGATCGGAGGGTGAAGTGCTTCATAAAAATCAAAAGGGAAGAAAGGGCAGAGAGAAAGGGAAGGAGGGTAAGGCAAAGGAAGAAGGAGAGGGGCTGAACAGAGGCAGGCAGGGTGGCTCAAAGGAAGCCCTGGCAACTAGGAAATGATGACTGGACTTAAGAAAAATGTGATGTCGAGTTTGAGACGATGTACAAATCTTGTCCTGGTTTAAAGTGGTTCATGGAGATTTTCCTTGTAAAGATCAGACAATGGCTTTGATTGAATCCTTTGGGGAAACTAAAACAGGAGCTGGAGAGAAGGTGAAGAGGTCAGAAGCATATACTGCTCTTGCAGAGGATGCGAGTTTTGTTTCTCAGCTCTACACAGGACAGCTCAGAAACCCCTGTAGCTCCAGCACTAGGAGATCTGATGTGCTGGGCACTATAAGGCACCAGCCACTGGTGCACATACCCATCCACAGATGCACATACTTGAAAATAAAAATCTTAAGAAAACCAAAGCCTGCAGCACGGATGCACCTCAGCTCACGCTTTAGCTGAGAGCACTTCATTCTGCCCTTTGGACTCAAAGCTCCCTTTGGCTAGGATCTGCCCCAAAAGCTGGTGAACATGAACGTGACCGTTAGCTCTGGCTCGAATTCTCATCACTCTCACTTCAGCCCTGCCCGGGGGTCTGGTTATAGAATTCACTTCACAGGGACCCTGCTTCCAGGGAAAACAGCCTATTGAATTCTCTTTCCTATTGGCTCTGTTTCCTTCTGTGCCCAGGAGTGAGTTGCAGGGCTGGTAGGCAAATGTATTTGATAAAGAAAATTGGGCAGCTAGAGGGCACGTGGAGAGTTATCAAAGGGGAAATAGGAATTGAGGGAGGGAAGGATGCTAGAGTCAGAATAACCAGTGAGGAAGGGACAACACAGACAACAAATTGAGAAGGAGAAACGAAGGTGCAGCCTCCGCATACCATGCAAGCTTATGCACTCAGAGGAAGTTATACCCAGCCTCACAGAAGTCCCATGTGTAGTAAATGCAGACTCATGTCTGCTGAAGATGCTGGGAATAAGTGACTTTTGAGAGACCTAAATAGGACACACATACCACTCTCTATAAGGCTCAGGGAACGTGGCAGAACATATTATGGGAAGTTTGTAAGAGCAGGGAAGAGAAAGGTCTATGGCATGCTACCCTCTGGACACACTGAAATCATAAGCTTACAACAACTGGAGTTGCCTGCATGAAGCCCACATAAGACTGGCCTGTCAACAATTAGTCATGGACAGGGAAGAATCTCTTGCTTACTGCTGAACTATTGGCTGCTATCCATTGCTGAGCCCATCACACTCCAAGAAATAGCTCCAAACTCATTTTCACATAGATGGCCTTGGTAACTCAATGGGTTATAAAACTGAGACTGGAGAGGTGGCTCAGTGGTCAAGAGTACTTGCTGCTCTTCCAAATGACCCTTGTTCTATTCCCAGCTCCTATATGACAACACGCAATTGTCTATAGCTTCAGTTCCAGGATATCTGATCCCCTCTTCTGGCTTCTATAGGTACTGAGCAGCACATGGTGCACAGATATATAGGCAAACACTAAAATACATACAATAAAATAAAGAACGCTTAAAAAGGAAGACAAACAGATAAACACAAACACAAGAAAGATGTTTATAGGGAAGAGGTGGGGCAGGTAGGGGCAGGGAGATGGGAGAAGGTGGTTGGGTCAGAATACTTGGTGTATTATGTACATGTGTGAAATTGTCAGAAAACAAATTTAATCAATAACAAAAAAGCAAACATGGTTCTGAAACAAAAACTAGAACAGTGTTGCAGAAAGATGGAAAAGTGAAGATAAACTACTTAGTGTTGGAACATAGTAGATGCTCCTGAAGTATTGAGTGAATGAATGAAAACAAAACAAGAGAAAGTGGAAGGGCTCCGCCAATACATTTACCTCCTTCTGTAATCCCGAGGGAGCCTCAAGTTTTCCATAGGCTCTGCTCTACAACAACAGGTGACACGGGGGAGGCATGGGCTGTCATTGGAGTCTCCATGATTCTGTAATGTGCTTTTCTTATTATCACCATTGATTCAGTCCTCAAAGGGTTTCTGGGTAACAGCAATTCCCCTTCCGTGAGTCTGTGTAAGGATACTACTGCCTGGTCTGTCTTTGGAAACTGTTGGATGAAATGTGGTACACAGACTCTTCACCATATCGCTCAGATAAAACATGAGCTTTGAGATACCATTCTGGTCCTGGGCAATTTCTAAGTGTTACAAAGGGTACTACTATTCAAGACATAATCCATGCCTGCTACTTCCTCTATCAAAGAACCCCCAAATTAGTTCTGAAGTCTGTGCCTCCCCTGAACAAGTGATTCCCTTTCCTTGTCCAGGAGCAGAGCAGAAAGTCTACATCCAACCTCCCCTGCTCTTACTCTTGCAATTCAAGCATTTGGCATTGGGTACTCAGAACGAGGAGCTGTCTCTAGCAGGGGCCGTCTGCCACAAGCCAGATACTGAGAGAGTATACCCGAGACTCCCCTGATGCAGCCCCTGAATTAGGAGCTCACTTTCCATCAGGAGAGCAGGCTTGGTTTCTCTTTAGTATGGGGATTATTCCCTCAGATGGCTTCTGCATGAAGAGGTAACTTATGGGTGCCATGGTCAGGTTAGGATCTGTATGAGATCAACAACTGGCAAGAGATCAAGCTTGACCACATATTCAGTCAAGAAATTTCTAAAAAGGATTTATAATCAGCATGGCTTAGAAAACATGCTTGGTTATCATAGCCAATAGATGTTCTCTGATTAGCTCATATTGATTTAGGTGTCTGGCCCTTAATCTATCACTAACCATAGAGACTGGGTGTCATGGTTTATATATGCTTGGCTTAGGGAGTGGCACTATCAGAAGGTGTGGCCTTGTTGGAGTAGGAGTATCACTGTGGGTGTGGACTTTAAGACCCTTATCCTAGCTGCCTAGAAGTCAGTATCCTGCTAGCAGCCTTCAGATGAAGATGTAGAACTCTCAGTTCCTCCTGCACTATGTCTACCTGGATGCTGCCCTGTTCCTGCCATGATGATAATGGACTGAACCTCTGAACCTGTAAGCCAGCCCCAATTAAATGTTGTCCTCATGAGAGTTACCTGGGTTGTAGTGTTTGTTCACAGAAGTAAAACCCTAAGACACCAGGTAACACAGACATTCTCAAAGGAGGACTGCTAAAGATTTTCCAGAAATGACCATCCTTGTTCTTGATGAAGTACCATGTGAGGAAACTCTTCTGGGCTTTGAGCATATACTTGTGAGGTAGCTAAAGTCACCATACAATCATGGAGGCTGTCAGCCAACATAAAGCAAAGCTTGCATCTTAGGATCTAATTAGAATCCCAAATTTAATTTGAAATGCCCAACACATCACCCTGAAGACCCATTCCTTGGACCTTTGAGACTATAACTTTCTTTTTTCTTTCAGCTACTTCTTATTGTCAGTCTATGGCTGACAGTTAAAGTACCTTACCTGGTAAGCAGTGGGTAAGAATGAAAGGGACGTACTCTGACAAAAAGTTGGGGAGCGGCGGCGGGGGGGGGGGGGATTGAGCTTCCAAGAACTGGTCCACTAAATGAGGCTGGTGAGCTTGTTGCACAGAGGATAATAATAGGCCAGTAGGCACATTTGTATTATACTGACTCTGAAGAGTAGAGTCTCAGAGTGTTGTTAACATTGAGTAGAAAATTTGGACAAAGGCTCAGTGGAACCTTCCATAATCACTAATCACCACCACCACCACCATCAAATTCCTTGGTAACTAAAGGCTGTAATCCCAAGAGAAGGAGTCTTGATGTGATGGGGAGAGCAGCCTCAGTCCCCTGCAGAGGGAACATAGCTGCACTCCATGCCAATTCTTGTTCCTTGGGGCCAGCCAGGTTGGATCATCCCTTTTGCAAAGAGGAGCTTTGAGGAGTGTGTGTGTGTGTGTGTGTGTGTGTGTGTGTGTGTGTGTGTGTGTGTGTGTGTTCTCACAAGCACATGCTTTGTGTGTGGGGGTGGGTAGATACCTAAAAGTGTGTTGCTCAATGTTGGTGTTCCTTCTCTGCCTGTTCACAAGTAGCATCCAACATGCTTTGGGTGCTAAGAACCTGTGGCCAGGTCTAGGCAAGTACCACTTGGCTGGGATTTTTGAAGCAAGAGTGGCAAAGAAGAGCTCACAGAGATGGGAAGACAGCTGGGTCAACTACTGTGTCTGTTTGGAAGACATCAGCTTGGCCAGCTGCTTGGGAAATTTTTCTTCCCCAGGTGCCAGCTTTTCTCCAGACCTCTGTGGCTCTGGGACCCTTCTCATCTCTCTTTCTCCCACCCAAGCATCAGGAAAGCCCAGGCCAGGGGACAATGCTGCCTTGTTTCACAACACTGGTTTCTGAGTGGCCTGTTGTTTGTGGCCCCCGGAAGCAAGTACTAACTGTGAGGCAAAAATGTACTGACCCGGGAGTAGGGGCTGTAACTTCTTTTTGTCCCCTGCCAAGTGCCCCTCCAACCTCCAATCTGGGACAGAGATCCTGCTCCCAGCAGACTGAGGAAGTAGGTCTCCATGCTTAGTAACAAAAGCCTCACAGAGAGCTCACTCAAAGCGCTTTAAGGCATCTGAGTTTGAGATCGTTCAGCCTCACCTCACTACTGTGTGTATGACTGAGCACATGCGCATTCATTGCTGTATTGCTTCTCTCTCTGATACCTTAATTAGGGATGAGTCAGGGAACACCCCAAATTTAGCAGCTCTGACTTCAAAGACCTTGATCTCATCACCTACAAACCTAAATCTATTTAGAATCGCAGTTCTAGATTTTCTGTTCCTAGCCTGTAGAGTTGCTTGTTTTGGGTAAGCAAGCTGTATTTGTTTAATTGATAAAAAACCTTCCTCAGGTGTTCCTTGTGGGATTGCACTTAACTAGTTATTATTCATTTGCCTTTGCTTGTGTGCACATGCTGCGTTGGCATTGGATGTATATGTGTTGAGCTTTCCATCCATAGGGATGAAAACATGTAGACAAATTATGAGATAGCCTCCTCAATGGATTTCCTATCCCCAATCTGAAGAGTTCCCCTTTTGGTGTTCCTTGATATTCGTATCCAACTTACATAAGATGACAACACCCCCATCCTGACTGCCCATGGTAATGCAATTTTAAGTAAAAATTAAAATATTAGCTCAGAACAGCAGCATAGAGGGTTGAGGTAGGCAGTCTAGAACAGAGACTGAGTCTAGGTTCTGTGATTTAAATATGCCTTGTTCCCAACAAGATCTGTATGGAGATTTGATTTCCAATGAAATGGGGCTGAAAAGTAACAGTGTACTCTTACCAGGTCATTAGGAGGAGTTACACCTTCCTAAAGAGAATAAGAGCATCCTGACAAGAGAAGGTTGTCACAAAGACAGGTAGATCCTTGCAACTGTAATCTGTTTTTAAATCTATTCTCCCTGTGTTCTTTTGCTTCTCTTTTCTGTCATGAGCTGAAGCAGCAGAAGACCCCTTTCTAGAAGTGAAGTAGACTCCACGAACTCTTGGGCTTCCAGTCTCCAGGCCATGAGTCACAGTCAAATTATTTTCAATTCACCTGGTGTGAGGTATTCTCTCATAGCAATGGAAAATAAACCAAGACACTAGATTATGCTTATAATACTCAAATGAGACTCATTAATTCTCAGAGTTGAGGACCATGAACCAAAGAAAGTAAACTGTGTACCTGTCTCTCTGGGCATAAGCTAAAGCTGCCCCAACCCAGAGTGGGATTTCTAAGTATTATCCCTTTTAACTTAAATATCCTTGCAGTTTTTGTTTTGTTTTGTTTTGCTTGCTTGCTTGTTTGTTACTGTTGTCTTTGTTTTGCTTACGTACCCATAGCATAACCATAACGTTTAAATCACCTCCCAAGGAGTTAGATGTCCAAGAGTGAGAACCCTAATGTCCCCATGCTCCTCAAGGCACTGTACTAGCTTGTGCTCCAAGGCCCTGATGTTCTTGAGCAGCCAGGACAGTAGCCAGTTTATGTGCCTCTCCTCAGTGTGCTCCTCCTCAGCATCCTTCATCTGCGGGCCTTTGCCATGTATTTGTTGGCATTTGTCAAAAGGAATGTTGCATTTTTTCTTTAAAGGTTTCTTATTTGTTCTGAATGCGGGATAGTTTTTCATGGCCTCCTATGCTATTTTTGAAGCAAGGCCCCATGTGGGACAGGAAATTATATTAAGGAGTTCATAGCCAAAAGCTTTTTAAAAATTAGTTTTGTGCTTATTTTGTGTCAGTAGATGAAACGTGGAAAGCACACACACACACACAAACCTTGAGGCTTTATGAGTGTGGTTGCTTAGAATGAGGCTAAGTTTTAAAAAGTGAAAGTGGGATTCAGATGGCCAGTATGAGCCACATAGCAAGATGTGGTGGTGGGGGGTATGAAAGGGTTACAGGAGAGAGGGGGGAGGTAAGGAGGTATGAAGGGAGGAAAGGAGGAGGGAAATCCTTCTTAAACTGTCTGTCTCCCACCTATCTGTCCAGCCTTCCTCCCCTCTAATAGGATTCTCTGCTTTGTCAGGGACTTACAGGTAGGTCTATTAATAGTGACTAAAGACCTGGGTTGCTCCCCCATGTTAAAACCAAGAGCCCATCCAGGTTAAAGTGGCTAAGACAAGGACTCTACTTTTCACTGGGTGACGTGGTAGAATTTTAGAAGAACATGTAAGATGAATGCTATTGCCTTGGCTGTTCTTCTGAAGTGCAGATTCTATAATTCCTTCCATGGATGCTACATACATGAACAGATTAGCATTAAGATACATAGGCAAGACTAATTCAGCTTTAGAGAAAGACCTTGAATTAGCTGGCCATCCTGATAAGAGTGTTGAAATACCTCCCACTTTTGGTAAGTGCTAGAGATCCAACCATCATGATCAAAGGATGAAGGAATACGCAGTGGGCCTGCCTGTACTGACATACCCACCAATCCTTGTCTCCTCTAAGCCCTACAGAAGACTCCCATAACCACTGTTTTCTTCTTCCTACTCCAAGGGGAATTTCCAAAAGATCAAGGTGGGAGCCAGTGGGTTAATTATTACTGGTTGAGCAAAAGGCTCCCGGACTCAGATGGACATCTGTTTGAATACCATTTCTGCTCACACGTGGGTTTGGAAAACTTCAGCTTTCTAAGAATCAGATGCCCTCTCAGTCCTGCACAAGTTGAGTCTTACAGAGAAGATGTGTGAATTTAATAAGATGATAAAAATGAAATGGCTCATGTGCAGAGCATGGGACAGAACTGGAAGGTTATAAGTATCAAATAATTGTAATTCTATATATTGTTTTCCCTATGATACAAACACGACATACACACACTAATGTGATTCTTGAAAGCCTTATGAAGTGGACATTTTTTTTTAAATCTTAATCTTGATGACGTAGAAAGGATTTGGAGAAAGTATACATTACCTGGGACCAGGTAGTTAGCTTCTTTAACCCCAGTGCACCTCCTGTCTAGGACAGGGCTTCCAAAGAGCAAGTGTGGATATGGCTTCCTGTGATGGATAGGGGCCACAGGGAACCTGCTAGGTGGCCACGGCTGAGTGTATGCTCTCACAGTTCCCCGTAGATAGCCCAGGAGTCACTGGCCATTAACCCTGGGTCATGGAGAAATACAGCTGCTGTAGTTTTAGAAGAAAAAAATGTGCTTATTTACTTGAACCAATAAGAAAAATGCCAGTTCCTGTGGGAAAGGGTGGGAGGTGAGCACAAAGGAGGGATGCCGGGGGACAGAGTGTATCAGGATCGGGAGAGGGAGTGGAGACAGATTGAAGTGGTAGAATAAGGCATTGGCCTTCTTTTATCTTTTTTAACATGTCACATGCTCTCAGCTCTGAACTTTTGTGCATTGCTAGTCTATTTGTATTCATTTATTCACTCAGTGCATGCTTTTGAGGCCCTCCTATGGGCTAAACGATTCTTTTCTATGCTGGGGTAAGAGCTATGAGCAAGATGGACAGGTGGGCACTGTTAGAGCCGAGCATCGAGATCTAGAAGCAGGGGTAGAAAGAAGACAAGACTCAAAGAAGCAAATGAGTAGAGGAGATTCTAAACTTAAGGTCTATTAACTACTTAGAAGAAGCAAGATAATGGAAAACCAATTCCAATTCTCAGATCAAGTGACCCAGCACGCGTGTCCATCAGTTTGCTGTTGTTGCTGAAGTATGCTTGTTTGTTTTTGCTTTTTGTTGATGTTTGGTGTGAGACATCAAGGCTCTCTCTAGTGTACCCTTGTCTCCCAAACTTTGATCTGTTTGTATTCTCTCTAACTGTTGCTCCTGCTCCTGGCTTTCTTCCTTAACACTCACACGCACGTGCTCGTGCACACACACACACACACACACACACACACACACACACACACACAATTTGGGGATTTTAATGAATGAGAATGATTTGTGCTGCAGCATATGGCTAACTTTAATTAAGCAAAGGGAATCATTTTAGTACCGTAATAAATAGCGCATGATTTATCAGACCCCTCATGTGTCTTTCACAAGTATGCCATGTGGGCTATGTAAATCTCTGGATCTTTGGAAAGGGTGGAAACAATCCCTGTTGGATTGGTGGAAAGCAGTGCATGCCCCATGGCATAATCTGTGGGTTCCCAGGGCACCTCATAAACCACAGGAACTGAATAGAGAGAGTGGGAGTGGAAAATGGCCACCAGCTCTACTGTGGGCTCTACCTTTCTATGGGCAATGCAGAAGATCCAGGGACACTGCTGCTCAGTGAAAAGGCAGGGCTCTGTAGAAGGAGATGTTACTTGGAGAAACAGAAACTGGCCCTGGCCTCTGGGACTTTGTTGCTAAGCATTTGTTCAGGGCTGGAGAATTTGAATCCACCCAGGAGAAGAGGCAGACTAAAAATAATCCAGGAGTAAAGCAAGCTGAGCCCGTGTGTGCAGTAGAAACCCAGCAACAGGGAGATGTGAAAAGAAACCAGAGAGTTAGAAACGGATCCTGAGTTAGCTACCCTGTTGGAGTCCAGGGCTTTTTCCTGAACAGAGATGCCCTGAACCCTGAGGGAGTTGGCACTTGACTCTGAGACTACTTGGCATGAGGTTCAAAGGACGCTCCTGGGTTGTCACTCCCTTTATCTGGGGACAAGCATGGCTGCATGCAATTTTATGAGACTTAACTATCCCTCACACATCTCTCAAATGCGTTCTTCACAAATAAACTACATTTGACTATCTCCAAATGGGAGCAGGACAGAGAAAGATTCATGGATCAAATGGAAGTAGTACTGAGTCTGAGGGGTAACATCAGGGCAAAAGGAGTGTGGGAGACGACATTAGCAGAAATGGAGGGTCAGTCTGCCATGTGCAAGGCCTCTCGTTACATTTTATGTGTGTGTACCCATGTGGAAGACACCACTTATGTCTCTCCATCTCCTGAGGCATCAAGAGGACAGCGATACAATGAAGCCTGTGGGAGAGAATGTTTATGGGAAGGATGCACCAGTCTATTCTGATTTCAAGGACAGGCCAGATGAAAAAGGAGATAAGACAGTATAGAGAGCCCCGAAGTCTTTATGGGCACACTTTAAAATATAAAGGTACATTTTCTGAAATCTATTTGCAATATTAAGACCCTGGGTCTGGCTGTTTGTGCTCAATCAGACTTGGTCAAACGGTCCCCTGAGAATCTCTGTACGGCTGATCTACTAGCACCCAAGATTCCACATGGCCAACAGCCCATTCCTCATCTGTCCACCCTGGCATGCATCTGATTCCTTTCTGTAGTAAAGCCACCAGCATGCATCCAGGCATCCAAGTCCTAGATGCACTACTGTTTGTAGATCCTTCCTTCACACTGTATCAATAGCCAGTCCACAAGTCATCTTCCTAATGCTTTCTTCTGTCTCTCAACTTCTTTTTTAATTTCTCTTCCTGAAATGTTTCAGTTATGTCCCACACGGGTCCTTGGCTCCAGATTGGTACCCCTGAGGTTCAGATGGAACATTAGTACCATCTCATATCTTGCTTAATACTCTCCGTAGACTCTTCATTGGACAAAGCAATGGGTACTTTTTAACCGTTGCAGGATGTTTTTCATTGGGGCCCCAAAGCATGAGGTAAGAACTGAGTCCCCAATGAGTTCCCTGCTTGGTCAGTTACTGTCTTCATCTCTGGCAACACTAAAGAGCTCAGTGCCTATTTGAGTCGTGTGAAATACAATGCCACAGAGTGTTCAAGTCACTTCACATGTTCCATGAGCTGGCTCTGCGCTCTCTTCTGCGGGTTACCTGTTCTTCTTCTTCTTGCCACTCTCTCCCTCACACTGTAGTTGGGTACCAGGATGACTGACCTGCTCCAAGCTTCTCACGGATTCAATGCTCCAGGCTCTCATTGTCTTGTCCATGCCAACCCCATGCTAGGACACCTTCCTCTCCTCAGTTTCCTCAGCCCCTCAAGATCCTGGGCAGACAGTGACTCCTACCATACATAGGCTCCTCTAAACCCCATGTTGGGCCAGCTGTCTTTGTTCTCTGTTCCATGAACTTCATGGGCATAACTTGTCCTGAGGTGGACTGTGCACATGGTCTCCTCCAGGAGACTGTTAGATCCATGAAGAGCAGACTGTAGCTCATTCATCTGTCTTTGGCTCCTGACATGGTGCCTGTGCCTGGTATGTAGTGAATGTCTGGTCAGTCTTACTGAGCTGCGGAGCATGGAACTCAGAGCATGTCTCTTCCCTGCTCTCTGCACATCACCCACATCCTACGGTGTCACCTGAAAGTCACTGAGCACTTCTTTACCCTGTGACTGCAGACTGGGGATACTGGGAACTTTTCTCGGGGAACTCAGGCTGACTGGTAAGGACCAGACCAATGGCGTTCACTTCCTCTTCTGCTTCTCTCCTCCCCTTCCCCATCTCCTCTTACTCACTTCCTGTCCCCTCCCACTAAGTCTAACGCAACATCAGTACCTATCACAGAGAAAAATGACATGAGATACCCCCTATGCAGGGCCAGTGAGCAGTGAAAGTGGGATGCCGAGTCTTTAAGTGATGGGCAGCTTTTGGAGGAAGAGATGGGGGTAGGGATGGACTTGTTTCTGCAAATGGACCTGAGCTTCTTCATCCATTCTCTCTGACTGGAGCCTGTCTGAGTCACTTAGCACCCAAGACTCAGAGGACAGAAAGACCTTGGTCATAGTGTTCTTGGGGGATGGGGTCAGTAGTTAGATCACATTTTCAAACCAATGTAAAAATTATGTCAGCGCTTAACTGTGTCCTGTTCAGTTTATATACTCACAGTCTGTCTAACTCCTACCTTTCAGAATATGACTGATAATAGTCTTTATAGGGGTAAATGAGGCCATTAGAGGGAGTTCTAACCCAATGTGACTAGTGTCCTTACAAGTCAAGCGAATTTGGACAAAGATATAATTACAGAGAGGAGACCAGGAAATGACTTCTCAAGAGGCCACAGAGGAAAGCAGCCCACATCTGGATCTCAATTTTTTTGGCTTCCAGTTGTTTGAGAGGATACATACCAGTGGTTGAGGATACCACTATGAGCCATTTTAGTACAGCGGGCCTAGCAATCAGTTAGGCGTATTCGAGAGATCTTGGGGGCTATGACAGGCCTGACTGTTGTTATATCATCTCTTGGAGGGTTTCCTGATATATCCCCATAGGCTCCTGGTGCCTATTTTAAGGAGCCTTTTGATTTCATAGTCTCCCTCCCCCCCCACCCCCCGCCCCTGCTCTCCCTGGTGCCTGTGTAAAGGTGCTGGGATTACCAACTCTATCTCAACTAGGCTTTAAACATCATCCTGCCTTTCACATTTGCAGGGCCTGAGACAGGGATGGTGCCCAGTAAACAAAGAGTGACTTGATGAGTGGGCTTTGCTCAGGGTGTTTCCCACCAGTAGCTCTCCTGCTTACACACTGCCCTGTCTTGGGGCTTTCAGCTCCCTTCCTCTCCAGGGCCCTGGCAATGATGGGAAACAGCCCTCAGAGGGAGGAGGTTAGAGATGCAGTGGCCTAGATGGACGAAGCAAGATGATTGGTCCTTGTCTTGTCAAATGATATGATTGGCTGGCTTGCTGGCTGAATATACCCCCGTGATTGGCTCTCCAGGCAGTAAAGGAGGAGAATGAATCCCTTCCCTTCAGGCGGTTCCTGCCAGCTTTCTGGGTGGATGAGCAGAGTCTGTGGTTGCTGAGCTTGCTTGTCAAGTCTGTTTGCTTCAGCCTCAAGGTGCAGAAACTACACACAGCCCAGAGCACCCGGCTCTTCTCCAGACCCGCAGGAAGGGGATTAGCTGCGGGTCAGTAGGGGTCTAACACAATCTTTCTCTGTCGGGCAAACAAAACAACTATTGATATTGCTGCTTTCTGGTCTTAACCCTTTTAACTGGGGGCAGAAAATCAAACCATCTACACCCCGGGCCCTCTCTGTTTCTCTTCTGCTTTGGATTCTTTCTCCCTCTCAGGATTGGACCCGTGCTTTCTTTTTCCTGCAAGTTAAAACTGTAGCTTTTCACCTGGTCTGCCAAATCAGAAAGGATTAGCAAGGAGGCGAGGCTACCCATCCTTAGCGGTCTTGGCGTGCTCCCTGCTATTCTAGCAGCCCCAGCAATATTGGGAAGTCTGCAAAATGGTAATCATTATCATTATAATTATGTTTTCAAAACTGTATTATTAATTAATTAATGAGTTAATTAATTTTTGTCTCACATTTTACAAGAAATGTCCATTGGGGCATTCAGTGGCTTGATCAATATTGAAGAGGTTGCTATACACCTAGGGGACTTACAGACCCAATAGCTGAGGTGCGGGTATACCACTGTGGATTTGGGGAAAGAGCTGTGTATTAATGCACTCAAGGCATTCCACAAGCTTAATTCCACAGAGTGGAAAATCATCACCCAGTCCTTCTTTTCTGACTTGTCTCAGAAACTTATTCCTTGTGCTCACTGGGCATGCATCTGCTCCCTGGGAGGCTTCTGATCTGGACAGGACTCAGTAAGTAACATCTGTGGTTCTAGGTGAGGATAATGGCTGGCAGGGCATACCTTCTTTCTTTGCTTTTACACTCTGGCAGAGGCCTGGAAAGCTGAGCCCACTCATTGGCCATTTTCTCCAAGGGACTTTCCCCGAGCGACCCACTTCAACATTTATGCCAGGCTTCATGTCCTTGACACTTTCCTGGTCCATTCTTGATCTCCTGTTGTGCCAGGTAGACTTCCCATGTGTTCATTTCAGTCTGGTCAAAATGGCACTGAGTTTAAAAATATAAATAGTAAAACTGCTTTTCGGGGGGGGGGGGACCAAATAACTAGGCTGAATAAACAGATATGTCCGATGGTGGCCTGACCTTGGACTTGATCCCAGTCATTCCTCATGAGTCATCTCTAACCATTGCAAGTTGGGTCTCTGCATACCAGTGGAGGTACCTGTTATGAGTGACAGAAGCTACAGGCCTTACTTACTCATGGGAAACATCCTTAACAAAGAGTTTCACATGACCCTAGTAGCCAGTAAGCACCCTCTAGATGACAGGAGCCATGGCTGTTAGCCAAGAGTGGAAGGGGACAATGAAAGAAGGCTTCAATACATTTCCTTCAAGTTCCCAGGAACATCCTTCTCAGTTGGGGTTCACACTTGTCTATCCTAAGGGACAAGGAGTCTCTACTGACTGTCAGTTGACGATGGAGATCCCATGGGAGGCAGGGATGTAGGGATGTGTCTCTTGAACCTTTTGTGCTGTAGTAACTTGAATGATCCTTCTGAGACCTGTGTGTTTTGTGCTCTTGGACTGAACTTGAGCTTTTACCAGTGACTAATCCAGGTGACCACTAAAGACTTGCTCACTCTGATTGCCTAGGTCTCAAACATCATCACACAGGAGTCATACAGGAGTGATTTAAAGCATCAGAAATCTGTGCTGGGGTGATGGCTTAGTCTATAAAGAGCCTGCTGAGCAAGCTTGGCATGGTGGTACACATCTGGAACTTTAGCTCCCAGAGGATGGAGACAGGCAGATCCAGGAAGTTTATAGGACATCCAACCTAGGTAATCAGTGATGCCGTCTCAAAAATCAGGTCTGGTGGGGCTGGGAAGATGGCTGAACAAGTAAAATGCTTGCCAACCAAACATAAGAACTGGAGGAAGGAGGATCTGGATCCTCAGTACCCAGGTAAATCTTTGGTAGGTATGAGTAGCCGGCCTGTGATCCCAGTGCAGGAAGCAGACACAGGGAATCCTTTTGCACAAGCTGGATAATCAGACTACATAAATTGGTGAGCTCTGAGTTCAAGTGAGAGACCCAAGCCTGAGTATATAAGGTAGGAACAGTTAAAGAAGAAACCAGATGTCAACCTCTGGCCTCCATAAGCCTGTATATGTGTCTTACTTTTGATTTCATTGTTATGAAAAGACATCATGTCCAAAGCAACTCTTATAAAGGACAATATTTAATTGGGGCTCATCATCAAGGCAGGAAGCATGGCAGCATCCAGGCAGGCATGGTGCTGGAGAAACCGAGAGCTCTACATCTTGTTCTGAAAGCAAACAGAAGAAAACTGACTTTTCCACATTGGGCAGAGCTTCAAAGCCCACCCCCACAGTGACATACTTCATCCAAACAAGACTACACTTCCTAACAATGCCATTCCCTATGGGCCAAACATATTCAAACCACCACATTCTACTCCCTTGCCCCCATAGGCTTGTTCAAACACACGAATCTATGGGGGCCATACCTAGTTAGGCATAGCATAATCCTAAATACATTTAGTTGAACTTCAAAAGTCCCATAGTTTCAAACAGTCTCAATAATGTTTAAAGTCCAAATTTTAAAGTCTCTTCTGAGATTCATTCAATCTCTTAACTGTAATACCCCTATAAATTTAAAAAGTAGATCACATACATCCAACATCACAGTATATACATTACTACTTTAAACGATGTAGTGAGAAAATCCTGAACAAAACCAAGAACAAAAACCAGTTAGGCAAACTCCAAACTTTGTATCTCCATGTCTGATGTCCAATTCTTTTCAGCATTGATGATTGCAATAAACTTCTTTCTCTTGGGCTGGTTCCATTCCCTATTAGCAGCTTTCCTCAGCAGGTATCCCATGAGTCTGGCATTTCTAACATCTTGGGGTATCCTAGGCAACTTCAGCTTCACAGCTTCTTGTTCCAGTGTCTGGGATCTATACATGATGTGTGATCTTCTGGGTTCCTCCAAAGGGCTTGGGTCATATTTCCTGCTCTGTCCTCTGTAGCACTCCAAGGTCTGGTTGATTCCACTCCATTGCTGATGCTATTCTTGGTGATCATCTTGATACTGGCGTCTCCAATACACTGGAGTCTTCTGCTGCAATTAGGCTTCATCAATAGCCTCTCATAGGCTCCCTTTATGGTACCAAGCTTCAACTTCTTTGCATGACCCCTTAGTCCTAGGCCCAGTTGAACCTGAGGCTGCCCCTTCACCAATCGTTTTCCCTGGCCTCTCACAGTGCCAAGCCTCAGCTGTTCTTCATGACCCCTCATGCCTTCAAAACCAGTATCACCTAGGTGACTCTTACACATTACCAAGTCCAGCTGCAGCACAAGGTAAAACCTTAGCTATCTCTGGAGCATGAATTCTTTATGTTCTTAGAAAACACTTCCCAGATTGCAGCTCAGTGATTCTGGTCTCTTCCTAATCATTGCTAATTTCTTAGCTCCAGCTAACCAGCATCAATTGTCCCAGTAGTCTCTTCTATTCTTGACTCTAAAGCCAGAGCTAAATCACCAAAGCTGCTGAGTTCTGGTGCTGGCACATGGTCTCCTTGTTCTACTACATTATCACCAGCGTTCTGTTTTCCAACTCCTTCACACTGCTTATTCTTGGCTACCCTGGAATGTGCTCTGCAGATTGACCTAGAGTTCTTCATGGCTGTGTCTTCTGAATGCTGGGATTAAAGGCATGGCATCCCCATGCCTGGACTTACGCGTTTCTTCATCTAGAACTTGCTCTGTCCCAGGCTGGTCTGGAACTCAGAGATCTGCTTGCCTTTGTCTCCAAGGTGTGTACCACCATGCCTGGGCCTAAGTTTTGAATAACATCACATGATATAACTCCCCCTCATACAACTGCAAATGTAAAAACAATAAGATTAGCTGGGTAGGATCTTGCCTCAAGGTGACCAGTTCCTAAATTCCATTTAATATCCTTGAACATGGGATTCCGGTTCATTCCGTTTCCTGGTGCGCCTTTACTCTTTGAATCATACTTTTCGTATTTTTTTTTCCTTTCTATGCTTGATACTGTTCATTAAAATGTTCTTCATCCGAGTGAATTTTAGTAACCACACAACAGAATTTATACCAGGCTGTTCTTGGACTTGCTTTGTCAAAGCAATTAATCTAAATCTCTTCACCTTAGCCTCAGGCAAACTCTTTGGACGATGGCAAAAAGCACCACATTCTTCACTAAAATATCACAAAAACAGTCTCTAGGCCACATACTAAATGTCTTCTCCTCTGAAACTGCTTGAGCTCGGCCCCACAGTTGAAAACACTCAGGAATACCATCTTCTATGCTTCCACTAGGATGGCCCATTAAGCCCCACGTAAAGCATTCTGCTGTTTACAAAGTCCCCAGATCCACATTCCTGCGAACACAAGTATGGCCTACCACATCAAAGTCCTGGTCGCTGGTACCAACCTCTGTCTTAGTTTGGGTTTCATTGTTATGAAGAGGCACTGTGAACAACGCAACAATAAAGGGCAAAACTTAATTTGGGCTGGCTTGCAGGTTCAGAGGTCCAGTTCATTATCATCAAGGCAGGCATGCATGGAGTTGCTGAGAGCTCTACATCTTGTTCCTAAATCAAACAGGCGGAGACTGACTTTTCCACATTGGGCGGAGCTTCAAAGCCCACCCCCACAGTGACACACTTCCTCCAAACAAGGCCACACCTTCTAACAGTACCACTCTCTAGTGGCCAAGCACATTCAAACCATCACAACATGTCTGTGCATACTGCATCCCCACACATGTGCAAGCATGCACACACACACACACACACACACACACACACACACACACTCATGCATTAAATATATAAGATTGAGAATGACTGAGATTGAGAGCTAAAGTCCATTTCTGACCCTCATATGCCCATCCACAAACAAGTAAATTTTAAAATAGAAACCACCAGAAACTTATTCACTAGCAGTTTAAGAGAGCAGAAGTCAAAAGTGAGGGCTGGGGAGGCCAATGGCCCCTTCTTCAGCCTTGGGCAGCCCTATGCTCCTATTGGCATGGGGGGAGTCCTCTAGCTGCTACCTCCATATCAGATGTTCATCTACTCTAGCTACTGTTCTACTAAGGGCAGGCAGAAGATGTTGGCTTAGGGACACATTCTTTGACAGGATGACCTGATGTTAGCTTAACTAATTACACCTGCAATGCCTCTTTCCAACTTAAGGTCACATTCCAAGATACTTCATCGTATCTTTGGGGAAGAGGATATCAGTCACCGAGGACAGGTTTCTCTCCATCCTGCCCAGCGTGGGCTCACCCAGGGCTTCTGCATGACCTTGGATACATGAACCCAATGCAGGGAACAAAGAGAGTTCTTAAGTGAACAGTCCCTGCAGCTGAACCTGTCTTTCCTGAGTGGGTCACATACTTAGCCTTGGACCATCTCCTCTGAACAACACCCTGCCTCCAGTCTCCTGCTCCATGAGCATGTCTTGACTCTGGTTCACTCCAACTAACTCTACTTGCAGAGTCCTTCTTCCTTGGTCTGGGGTGGGGAATATCTGGTGGCCCACCCACTTTCAGTAATGCTGAAAGAAGGGACAGAGGCAACTATGTGCACTGTTCTCCTGCCTGGGCTTATTTATCACACTCCTATTTTGCTTGTGTCAAAGGAGACAAGTTGATGGCTTTCTTATTTTTTTTCCAAAAAGATCTAAATGTTCCCTAATTAACCTATTAGTTTTAATTATACACCCATAGCCATTTATTTGCTGATCTGAAACCCAGAACACCCTGGATTCAAAGAAAAGATTCCCCACCAGCCCCCACCCTTTCTCTTCCCCTGTGAAGTGTTTAAATCACTTGTCAACACACAGGGAATAATAATAATAAAAAGAGTGACATCTGATCTGAGAACAGGGGAGTGAGCCGAGGAACAAAGCCCACTGCAGGAGCTGAAGGCAGCCTCTTCCATATTCATCAGGAAGGCACCAGCTGAGGCCTCCCCTAGTGTTGCCCAAGGCAAGCAGGGACAAGCTGGCCTGCTGGTCAGAGCTGACTGGTCCACATCCGGTCTGGTGCCACTAGGACTTTATGGCTCATGTCTTGCATCAGGACCTGTGGAGACCACACGGGTGTTGCTATTGTCAGTTTCTGTTTGCTGAAGATCCTTGACAAATGAAGTTTATTTCTGAGACGACTCTCTCTGAGTGTAGCCCAAATAAAGAAAAAAGGCACCACACACACATACACACACCACAGAGGCACACATATGTGCAACACACACACACAGAGAAACACATATATTTATATTTGTTTTGTGAGAAAATCAGAATGATGGTAAGTCATAACCACCACAAGTATTACTGGTATGTCACTGAAAGTATCTCACTTATAGATGTCATAAAAAATAAGATAGATTGTTATTACTTACAATTTCTATGTGTAGTCAACAATCCATCTTTTCTCATTCTGTTGAAGGAATGCTGTCAGAATAACAGGGAGAAAGTTATTACTATAAAGTTATGTACTATAGTTGTTACATGTAGATTCTTCTATTTATTTATATGTAAAACTACAAACATAAGCATGAGTACCAGTATTAGCCAACCTGATTGTTAGTGTTTCTACATGGTGTGCTAAACATTAGGTATCTAGGCTACTTAATCCCAACAACAACTTTCTGAACGTGTCTATTGTGTTGTTCCATTTTATAGACAGGTAGCTTGAGTCTTGAGGAGGACAAGTAAACTGCCCCATCACAAGATCAGTGCATTATTGAACCAGGGTGCAGGTTCTTTTGGATTCTCAAGGGCCTTACTGTGATCTTTCTAGAGTGATCATATGATAAAGCAATTAATTTGAAAATGTCGGTGCTGACTTTGGGTGACAAATTACTTATGACATCCTATACAGATTAGCCTAAGAGTTGCTGGTGGAGAAAGACAAGGGAGAGGGGTGTGAATGCCAGGAAGCCAATGTGCAGGTCTTAGTGTCACTTTGTATTGTGACCTTGATCAAGTCACTCCTGGCAATACCCATGTCATCCTCCAGGGATCCCTTCCAGGTAGATGAGGCTTTAGACATCTGTATTGAGTGTCAAGGAGAGCTGGATTGGAAAGGGGAGTGTCTGACTTCTCTCTACCAGAGGAAATGTGAGCAAAGGGTTCTCCAGGTAAGGTGGGCCTCTGCAGCAATCAGGCCAGTGTTCCAGCACCTGGTCAGAAGGAATCAGGTGTGCCAAGGAGAAGAGATCGGTGTCTCTTGAAATGCCACAGAGGAAGATGCTGCATCCCAAGTAAAGGTATGGGCACCAGAGGTCCTAAGCCAGTGGTGGGGACTAGAATGATCTTTAACAAGGGCATGGAAAAAGAAATGTAATGATTGTGCAAGCCAGAAGGACTGAGGGAGATATGAAAAACAAGAGATTTGACCAAAGATTTAAAAGAAGATGAGAATCTCCTGAACTGAGTACAAATTTTGTATGCTCCCTCACTCACTGGAGTCCCCTGGACCCCACACATCTCCTTCTCCAGATCTGATTAACATCTCACTGCAATGACCCTAACTAAAACAGAATCACTGTCCCAAAGTATCCTTCATACGAGACCAGGCTTTACTGAAGCTATACTGCAGATTTTCTGGAGTTCTGGGAGCCAAGATTGGTCTCTTTCAGGTCTAGGAGAAAGCCGTTGGGTTTCCTCACCTGGATATCGGCTTCACATATAGTGTTCATGTTACAGAATCCTCCCCTCCATCCCGCTGGAAGTGCAGGCCAGTCTGATCAGAACATCCTAAGCAGATCCATCGGACTGGCTGTCATCCTGAAACTCCATCTCTGATAGAGGATGGAGGAGTCTATTTGCAGCCATGCAGGACCTATAAAGAGAAGTTGAAGAAATAATTAAATGGCTAATTTGACACTTGGTCCTTTCTTCCCAATCTCTGTTCACCTAAGATACATAAAACCTAATGAATCGAGCGTTGAGCTGGACCAAGCCATCTGCCATTTCAAGCTTGGGAGTCTCTCTACACTCCTTTTCTCCTCCAGGTTCCAGAGTATGGCCGCCCTTTCTACACTTTGCTGGGGGAGCTTCCCACAGGAGTCACAGCTCCTTCCTCTTGGCTGAGATTCATCAATAACAACCTGTTCCATTTCACTTCACTGTTTAAAATGGACCCACAAGTCTAGGGACTGAGTTAACTGTACTAACACCACATTTGTCTGGGCATCATTAGAATTTATAAAAACAAAACAAAACAAAACAAAAATAACAACTCCCCCCAAAAACAAAAACAAAACAAAACAAAAAATTCCTGAACTTGACAACTGATGCTTATCTTTTCAGGAGCCAAAATAACTTCTTTTAAAAATTTATCATTTTTAGCAGACATTTTTCAAAAGCACGTTATGCATTTGCCTTCTCCTTTTACTAGAGACTCCCAGTTGTCCTCTGGTGGGATGTAAACTGACTGCCTCAGTTACCTAAGATCAGCTTTCACTCCCCTGGCTGTCCAATGTCCATCTTTGATGGCTGGCCTCTTTGACTGTTTCTGCATGTTCTGCTGTAGGTAGTGCAGAGCCTAGAAACCCATTTTCTGAGCTGGTATATCCAGATGCATCACTGGGACCTTCTACGGGGCCCTGAAAGGCCAGGTGCTAGGTACAACAGAGGTAGAATGTTGTGATGGCTGGATTGGAGTGGTCAAATGCTTTGGAGATTATTGGAGTGTGTGGTTTGTTTTTATTGGACTGATGGAAAAACTATGGAAATTTCTAGTTAGGGGCATTCACTGTATGTTAAATCTCCAGTCCTTTCTGACAGGCAGAATGTCACAGAGCAAAAGACAGGAAATGAGTGAATTTGTTCCACCAGACTCTGTTAGGCCTGCTCACATACTGCATTTACATCTCATTCTATGATCTAGAGATGCAGAGACACCTATGTTATTGAGATCTAAAGGGAAGATCAACAGTGGTGGTAATGGATTTCAGAATAAGAGTCCAACTCAAGTCTCCCTGGCATTAAAGCCTATTGCCATTTTGTTCAATATGCTTTCCTAAAAATTAAGATTCTCTTTAGTAATGAATAAGATGTTATATGAAGCTTTAACATAAATATTTTAGCAGCAGGGATGCTCTTGTTAAAGAACTAAGCTTCTGTAGGCCTGAAGGTTCTATTGGAACCCCAGAGCTTCAAGGAATCCACATTGAGAAGCATCGTATCCAGTCCTTTCTGTTTCTTCAGATAGGTACCAAGGTAGCACCTGTGATGTGGGAGTTTGCATCTAGGCTAATCATGTGAAGAAAGTGATGGCCTAGATGGTCGTACCCCAGAAGGTGCATAAAGCAGGCATGAAGCTCAGCTTAAGCCTATGTCCTCTATGGTCTCTCTCTTACTCAAGAGAGAAACTGGGTATTATGGGCCTGCATCCTTGGGACCCAGGCTTTTCCTAGTTGATAACTGTCTCTCTTCTCCTTGGCACAAATTGGCTCTGTCAGTCTGGGAAGCAATCAATTTTCAGTAGAACATCCAGCATCCATAATCTGTAAGACATATTTGAGGACTCCTGCCTGAGTCTCATTGGCCAAATGACCCAGGAGGTCTAGAGGGGCAGCACCACTGACTTCTTGCCCAGACCTAGATATATACAACCAGTTGCTGACCCAGATGGGGTAAACAATCAGTTGCTAACCTCCATACTCAGATCCCAGCACACAATCAGTTGTAGCTGCAGGTGGGCTGATTCGAAGATCTGGTTAGTGAAGGATGGGTTTAAGAGTTTATAGTCTGGAGTCAAGAAAAGTGGGTTATAATAATTCTGCCTCTAGAGAAATTAAGTTAAAATGTCCTTTCATATTCCTAAGCCTGAAAGCTCTAAGCTGCAAACATGGGGACTCAACAGGATCTTACAACAGGGTGATACAGGTCTAAAATAGAGCAGTGCCTATCTGGGACCTGACACATTGTAAGAACTTCACATTGGTTGGTCACTGTTGCTAAGGTTGTTGTTCCTATCATTACCTAACCAGGCAGGATTAGGAGTCAGAAATAAGCCAGAGTAATAATTAAAGAGCAGAAAGCTACATAGGACCCAGTTATAATATTTAAATTAATTTAACAATAATTAGTGTAATTATTCAAATTTTATTAGGGAATGCCACGCTGGGGCTTACTCTCCCAGTGGAGATACCAAGTAGCTGGACATTTTGTACTTGGACACAAGGAAAAGCTAAGTAGACCTCTCTGTAGACAGAGGTGAGCCATGGCGACAGATAAATCTCATTAAGATAGAGGAAGAGGGGGAGGAATTAAAGAAAGGGTTCAAAGAGGACTCTCCTCTCTTAGCCAAGAGGAGACACCTGTAAAAAAGAAGCTAAGAAGAAATAACCAACATGGGAGAAGGAAAGTCTAGGGTTCTCAAGGCCAGGGAGAGAGGAGTCAAGAATGAGGGGTGGGCTCGTGTTGAATGCTTTGTTGGCCGAGCATCTGACACTGAGGTTGTTGGACCTACATGGGACCAGCTTTATGCGGGGAACAGGCACTGAAGCCTGATTTGGGCTGGTGGATATAGAGAAGATGAGGAGGAGTCGATGTCCATTATTAGCACTGAGCATGCTTTTCCGGTGGTTTTTTTTTTTTTTTTTAATGAGACCTCTCTATGGGGATTAGAATAATTGTGCGTTCTGATGATAAACACAATGCTAGGAAGGGAAAAAGAGGGCCCTCCTCAGAGGGTGCACTGGGAGTACATCTGGGAGTGGATTTCATTACGTGGGAAGATAGGACTTAAAAGTCTGCGGAAGTGGCTTTCCCTGTAATGCCTGATGCAGCTAGTATCAAGGTAATGGAGCACTGGACACAACTTTCTCTGCCATGTACTGTGCTGCACAATCATTGTCTCACGTCACACAGGGACTGTCCAGACCCCTGGGACACTTGCCTGCCCAGGCAAGCTTGGGGCGACGCCCAGTCTGGTCTTACTGCCAAGTGCCATGGGACAGGTGGCCTGGGATGAATCAGACAGCTAATTAGTACTCTGTCCCCGCCTAAAAGGAGCCAGAGACGTATAAATTGCTCCCAAGAGGGAAGAAAAGAGGCAGAGAAAAAGGGAGGTAGGGAAATCAACAGAGGTTACATCAGAAAACAACATCATCCAAACAGCCTCACATCCCAAGCCGGCGTGTCTTCCCCAGCACAGTTGCAGAGGTGGCTGGCACCCCAAGGGCCCTGAGATAAGGCACCTTGACATCTGTGCCTCATTATTAGAGTGAAGTGCCACCTCCCTGCCCAAGTGTGGCTGGAGATTACTGTCTCATATCTCCACTGTTTCTGGTCACATAACTCTGAAAATTTATTATAGAAGGTTCAACACTCCACTTGCTCCTCAGCAAACCCATGTTTTCCCCCTAGTAAGAATCCCACCAAAGCAGTAGCCAATTCAGTATCAGCCTCAAGGAGGAAGAGAACAGTGGAAAGCAATGTCTCAGAGCATTGGTAAGGAAAAGGCTACCCAGTTGTGGTTTAATCATGGATCAGACACTAATGTCTTGCCTGCCTCTGAGGGGATCAATCAATTTCCTTTTGAGGGACTTGGGAACATGAAAGGTCCAACTACCTACATTTCTGACATTGAAGAATCCACGACTCCTAAAACATAACTTTTATGTTCCTGTCCTTGCATCCTAACTTTTGAGTATAGCATTGCTGCTGATCTCGGTTCTGTGTGGGCCGACATAGTGAGAGAGAAACTGGAGGTGGGAAGAAGAGTGAAGTAATTATTCATTTGAGAGGCAGGGAAGGAAGTCTTAAGTCTGTAATTAAAGATGACTGCCCACATGAGCACGTCCAGTGCCCAGATCTTGGCTTTCAGTGTAATTCTCTAATAAAAATACTCAGTGGTCCCTGGAGAAATAGCTCATTCGAGGATTGAGGTATGATGAGTACTAGAAAAGCTGACAGCATCGTAAGGTGTCCGAAAATATGGGGCGTGCACACACACACAAACAAACAGACACACCGGTGAGGGTATGATGTCACAGGGCTGTAACTGAGCAAAGTTGGGAGATTTGGGAGAAGTAAAGAAATATTTTATCAACAACCAAGGTATGAGGTAAATATTCATGAGTCTCTGTTGGCATAAGTAAAATGATTGAATGAATATGTACATACATTTCCTTGAATGGAGAAGAGGCAGGGCTCTTGTGCATAAGACTATCTAGACATTTATGGGAATATGTTGCCTTCAATAGTATATCTTTCTACTCTGTGATTGTGGGCTTCAGATGGTAAATGCCTCTAAAAAAGTATAGAATGAAAAGAAGAACTAAAAAGTGACTTTACAGGCTAGAACTTGGTAAAAGCCTACCTCACATGGGTGACCAACATCAACATTAGCCATGTCATTCACGTTGACATCGTGCAGTCTTGATATGAAATGATGGCAAGGGCACATTACCTCTGTGGTCTTATGCCCACCAAACCATAATCCCATTGAGAACCAAGAGATTTAGCCTACTGAGTAGCATCCTACCAACAACACCTTATCAGGTATTCATGGGCTGCTTGCAGCCCATGATCAGTTATGAATATAGCCCAACATAAAAATGTAAATTTACTTAAAAACATATTTTGCGATTGCTTTTGGAACTCAGATGTGCAGTTCTTACGCATAAGCTTTTTAGCTGACAAACGATGGCATCATCCCACATTGATAAAAGGTTAGTCACACCTGATAGAATTCCTCAAAATGGTCAAAGTGAGCTTAGTCAATAAAGCGCTTACCTAACAAGCATGAGGAGATGGGTTCAATCCCCAGAGCCCATGTTGAAAATCCAGATGTAGTGCTGCGCATTTGTAATTCCAGCACTAGGGCTGGAGCAAAGCAGCCCTGCAGGGCTCACCAGCCTGCCTAGCCTCATGGGTGAGCTCCAGGCCAGTGAGAGACGTTGTTTCAAAAATAAGTGCTTGCTGTATCAACATGAGGGTCTGAATTCAGATGCCAAATACTTATGTAAAAGTTGGGTGTAACTGTGCCTATAACATCAGCGCTAGGGAGGGGAGAGATAAACAGATCCTTGTCACAGTAGGAAATGTGACACCATGAACTTACCTCCGGCCTCATTATGTGTATTTGCATGGAAACCCAAGCACACACATGGGTGCCTGCACTTACATGAACACACACACACACACACACACACACACACACACACACACTAAATCAAAAGAAAGATTGAGAAACTGACAGCCATGAGGAGCACAGCTACATGTGATATTGTATCCCACAAGGGACATAGGGACAGAAAACCGACATTAGGTGAAAACTAAGGAAAGATTAATAAATTGCAGGACTAATAGCTACATCAACACTGACTCATAACAAATGTACTGTGAAGTAAACTGTTAATAACAAGAAAATCTGGGTGCTGTAGTCAGCAGAAATCGTTATCATCTTCCTGAGTTTGCTGCGAATCTCCAAACTGTTCTAAAAAATAAAGTGTATGTAATAATAATAATACCAAAAGCTCTTCCCAAATCACTTGTTTCTAAGTAAGTCATCTGATTGGTTCAGGCCTGAGCAGAGTCGTTTTGCAAATTTAAAGCCAAGTAGAGGCTTGTGGTGAACTCTGCTAATTGTCTTCCAAGTCTTGCATAGATACAAAACCATGATTCAGTTCAAAGAGATGATGTATCACTCTGAGAATGTCTATGTCCTTCCATTGTCTTGTGACAAGTGGTGGCCTCCAGGATGAGCTTGCCTTCTGGACTGAAAGAGGACATCTTCATCAGCAGAAAGGCCTGTGCCCATTTATCCCTCCAGGACATGTGTCCAGAGGTACAACAGCCATCTGTATCCACAGCACAGCCGGCCTTCCACCTACACACAGGTGGCAGAGAAGAGAGCTGGGGACAGCAAGCCCTTAGTGAAATGGCTGAACGGCTGCCTCTCTTCTAGGCCTTTGATTAAGTGACTCACAGAAACTCTATTTTTAATGCTGCAGCCTTTGGGATTTTTGTTCTTTGCAAGCAATATTTCAAAGAAAAGAACAACTCTAAGGGGAGGTTATGAATAGGAACAATAAGAAAAACAGGAGCCAGCAAAACAGGCCACCGGGTAAAGGTGCTTGCCACCAAGCCTGATGACTTGAGTTCAATTCCCAGAGGCTACTGAAGTTGAACTTTTATTCCCCATAGATTTGTTGGTCATTTGAATTTCTTCTTCTGATTCCCATTTTTTAAATTGGATTTCTTTCTGCTGTTGAGTCCTTTATGTCTCTTGTATGTTGTGGATCTTTTGTCAGAAGGGGACTTTGTGAGGCTTCCCCACTCAGTAGTTTGCCTTTTATTCAGCTGTCTTCCTTGGCTGTGCAGGAGCTTCTCAGATTGAGATAATCCCACCTGCCCGTATTTGCTTTTGTTTCCTGTATTTTACGGATTTTAGCTGGAATGTATTCCCTATATTAATGGCCAGAATCCTTTCTCTGTGTGTTCTCTGAGTGTGATTCTAAGTCTTACACGTCAGCCTTTGATTTCTTCGGAGTGGATCTCTGTGCAGCGTGAGAGACAGAGGGCGAGTTAGGCTTGCCCGTGTGCAGACATCCAGGTTCACCCACGTGTACACATCCAGCTTCCAGGACCGTGCACTAAAGAGGCTGTCCTTTCCCCCATGATTGCCATGTCTTTGTGGAGGATCACCTGGCTATAAATTAAGTGGATAATTCTGGGTCTTCCCATCTGTTCCATGGATCTATCTGTTTTTATTCATCCATATTGAGCTGTTCTGATAGCCGTAGTTTATAAAACTGGGAAAATGGTGTGGGAGTTTCTCAAGAAGTTAAATATACAAAAGGAATAGTAACAGCTCATCAAAATGACACCTGCAGATGTGTGTGTGTGTGTGTGTGTGTGTGTGTGTGTGTGTTCCTATACTATTTACAATAGCTAAGGTATAGAATCCATTTACATGTCTAGTAATGGATGACTGGATAAATAAGACATAGTATATACATATAACAGAGTATTACTCAACAATTAAAAAAATGATCTGTAGTAAAATTGTTGAGGTTTGGTCTACTGCTATGTATTATGATGCTAAATTCTATACCTGAAGGTCTAGGTCTCCGAGTGACTTCTCATGTTTACAAGCTTGATTAAAACTATTGGTTAAATAAAATTAGCCAAATACTGGAGGGATGAGAGGTGCATGGGGTTGGAGTGACCTGGTTGGAAGAAGAGAGAGAAGGAGGAGAAGGAGCAAGAAGAAGAGAGGAGAGGAGGAAGCTTCCATGAGGGGAGGTGGTGAGTGAACACAGGGCTAGGAGAAACAGCAAGAACCTGGGGCACACTGCAGCGGAGGTAGCTAGGCCAGCAGTTAGAAGAGTAGACTAGTGGTTTCCTCTCAGTAATTGTCAAAGCCAAATAAAGTAACCATAGTCTGAGCCTCATTTATTTGTAGGCTAGTAGGATACAAGCTTAAAGCGGTTGTACCATACAAAATAGATAAATTAGAGAACACTGTGTGAAAATGGTATCCACCACACACAGAAAGATAAATTCTTAAAGTGTGATTACACACACAGGTATTAAAGGATATAGATCAGAATGCATGATACTCATTGCTAGTGTGTCTTTAGTGTGACGTTAGGTAAAGAGTACCAGACAGTTAGCTTAGACTCCTAATTTATAGCATCCTTTAGTACAGTGATGTGACTATAGTTCACAACAAACAGGCATTTTTATAAATAACTAAGTAAGTTTGTTGGACCTTCCTTGAGGGGTGCTGTCTGCCTATGTACCTCAATGCTTGAACACAGTATGCCCTGGGCACAGAACAATAATGACTTCTTAAACACATCCTGTGTGGAAAATGTTATTCTTTATGTGGCTCCTTTTATTTGATAATTACTATCCTCTCATGAGCAGGAAATTAGTCATTTGTCTCATTTGAAGGAGATGAAAGTATCATGGCTGAAAGAAGGCTCAGGGTTAAGGAAAGGTGTTGATCTCTCAAATCCCTGGAGTCTGATTACCAGCACCCATGTAGAGCTGCTCACAACCGCCTGTAACTCCAGCTCAGGGGACCCTACACCCTCTTCTGGCCTCTGCCACCATACCATGCAGGTGCACAGATACACAGACACACAGACACACAGAGACACACAGACACACAGAGACACACACACACACACACACAGAAACACACACACACAGAAACACACACACAATTAAATCTTAAGAGTAAATGCAGAGAGACAGACAGACAGAGAGAGAGAGAGAGAGAGAGAGAGAGAGAGAGAGAGCAAACTGTAAAGAACCTGGGTCAAGGTCACATGTGAAGTACACAGATGAACCATGTCCAGGTCCACAGCCAGAAGCTCCCATGCACCAACCAACTACACTGTGTGCTATGTTCAAGAGAGAGAAGCCCAGACCACACTAAGAATAGCCAAGGTACAGAGGTTCCAGCATCCTGCTAGATATTATAGAGGGCGTGGTGCTGAAAGGTGATGCTGAGTTTGAGGGTGGAAACAGTTGCCGCTGAAAGCGAGACAAAACAGAGCCAAGGAATCTCAGCTCTATCCTTTAGCACAGACATTGTGTGATCTTCCAAGGTTTCTAAGCCAACGGGTAATGTAAATAGAGCTGTTTGAGGAAGATCATTCAGGCAGCATTAAAGAGAAGAGACATGTTGAAAGGCTTATGGCTGGAGGCAAGGAGAGCCATTGTCGATGTAAGAAAACAGTCAGGACAGACTCTACCAAAGTGTTGGTGTAGGGAGTTATAACTGTCAGAAAGAGAAGACTGAGGCACAAGTTATCATGCAGACAGAATCACCCTTCAGGACATAGTGTAGAAATGTAACTCAGTACATTAAGTACATCAGTCGTTAAGAAAGCAGCACAAAGGGACCCCCAAACACATACTGTCGTAGTTATGGTTTCTATTGCAATGATAAAATATGATGACCAAATCAACTTGGGAAGAAAAGTGTTTATTTCATCTTACAGCTTGCTGTCCATCATCCAGGGAAGTCAGGGCAGAAAGTCAAGGTAGGAACCTGGAACCGGAAATTGAAGCAGAAGCCATGGAGGAGTGCTGCTCATTGACTTCTGCTCATGGCCTGCTCAGCGTACATCTGAACATCTGTACATATACACAGACATGGAGACAGACACAGAGACAGACACCATCAGGACAGTCTGCCCAGGGGTGACACGTCCCACTCCATTGTATAAGCCCACCCATATCAATTATTTAATCAAGAAAATGCACCTCCTGCCAATCTGGTGGGGTCTTTTCTTAATGGAGTTTTCCCCCTTCCCACATGACTCTAGCTTGTTGACATGAAATTAGCCAACACACACCCCAAAACTAAAATATCTTATAAGATTCAGCCCTACCACTTTGAAATTTATTTGAAGGAAACAAACCAATGCACAGCCACACTTATATTGATGCACAATAGTCAAATGATGGAACAAGCCTAGATGCCCATGAAGAGATAAATGGAGGAGCATGTAATATACACAACAGACTATTATCCAGCCGTAAAGAAGAATGAAGCCATGCCGTTTTTAGAAAGTGAATGGAACCAGAGGATATCCTGTTACATGAAATACATCAAACACAAGAAAATAAGTATTATATATGCTTCCCTTATATAAAGGAACTAAATAAAATGTAATCTGAAAAGAGAAGACATTATTGGAGACTAGGAAGGGATATAAGGGAGAGGAAGGGGTGGGGGAGAGTAAAAGAGACATAATCAGTGCACACAATTTGTAAGTATAGAAATGTCACCCAAAAAGTCAACAATTCGTATTCAATTATTGCTAATTTAAATAAGATTGGGGGAAATGGCTTCTGGGAGCTGACTGCACTTGGAGATGGAGTTGACACAAATGCTATCCTATTGGTGACAATTCTGCAGTGCACAGAAAGTTTCCAGACCCATTGTAAGTATTCAGTAAATGCTTTTGGGATGGAGAAAAGCATGTAGGTACTGCTGTCCTCCTGCCTGATTTCTTACACTTTGTCTGAACTCATGTATCCTTCTCAAAACTAAGCCACTATTAGAATGTACACTCACCCAGAAGATGAAGATGAAGGAGTTACTATGTCCCCTCTCCACTCCTTCCTGGCAGTGCTCCTCCCTTGTGGTGACCTCACAGGAAATGCAGGTGACTTCCTGGCATCCCAGTGTGCCTCAGAGGAAACATATGCATACGTGGCTCCTGAGCAGACAGGACAACAGGGCCTGAAAGGAAGAAGGTTTGTCTAAAATGAAAGGAGGATCAGTTTACCCATATAGTTCACCTTGAACTCTATAACATGTAACTCAACACAGCTAAAATGCCAGCTCATGTCAAGGCCATGAGTGGCTTCTCTGCATTGCTGAGGCTTCCAACCCTACACCACCCACTACTCTCAGAACCAAAGAGATGAATGAGTGCTGGACCAGACAGCAGGTGCATGCTACAATTGTGATCAGAATTCAGCTTGGACCCCACAAGGGTCTCAGTGGTTTCAATGCCTTAGTGTTTGGGGAAAGGGAGAGATAGTGCTACAGCTGCTGAGGGTATCCGCTGCCTTCGTTTATGCCCAAGTGAAGAGTGGTCTTTCCTTGTTTTGCTACCTCTTTCAAAATATGGAAGCCTGGAGCTTCTCTGAAGTCTGGAATCAAAGCTGCTTTTGCGTCACAAACCCACTCTTTGAGTTGTTATTTAGACCAAAATCACAGCAATTTTTGAGTCAATGCAAGTTGGAATCATCCCAGCTGGAGACTGTGATCTCTGCTGTGGGACCCAGGGATGTTGAGGCCCTTGCCCACAAGCACAGCTCAGTCTTTCTCTGGCATCCTCAGGTCCTGATCCTGTCAGCCAGACTGCTACCCATGGGGTAAGAGCCCCTAGACCATCTTTGGCTGTCATGTAGACAAAAATTTCTCAGGAAGGAAACTGCCTGAGGGGAAAGAAATCAGGAATCGGTGCAAGTGGAGGATTCTTCCTCTATAAATATTCATCCCTTTCAAAACAGGTTGTTCTGCTGCAGGTGGGACTTGTCACTGCCTGTGAGAAAAATTTTGCTAAAGAAAAAAAAGAAGAGTGACAGAAACAGACAGGATTAGTCAAAGAGAAGGTTAGGCAGTGACAGACCCACAACAGAGAAGGGAACAAAGAGACTTAAAATACTCAGGGGCAGGCAGCCAGCAGCAACAGATACCCATCAAGAGAGCCACACATTTCTAGTTGGGAAGTGTCTTGAGGATCCACTGAGTGTGCGTGAGAGGATCATTAATCCTGGGTGACTATTTCGAACTTGGGTTGGAAACAGACCCTGGGTAGCATCTAATGGGATCTGATAGTTGTGAATGACCCAAGCTGTAGAATTCAGCAGCTTAGACCCAGACGACTAAGAAGGACATCATCCTCCCTTCTTGGGATTCCCTGGAGGTTAACTGTCTGGTCAGTGGTGCCTGGTTTAAATCTTGGCTCTGTAACTCTTGGGCTGAGTTTGGACAAGTGGATGTAGCTTTTCTGGAACTGTGATCTGTGAGAGTACAGGCATGGTTCTTGGCATAGGAGAGCTTTGCTAGTATTATCAAATTCTTGATGTTTATCATTTGTGTGACATGTATTGCTCATCAGCCTGTCAGGGTTTAAAAATGGAATGTGTCTCACAGGCTTGGGTGTTGGTCCCTAGTTAGCTCTGTTTTGGGAGATTCTCGAAACCTAGGGAGGTGTGGGCAATCTGAAGAAGGTAGGTCCCAAGAGAAGTGACTTTAAAGGTTCCCTGGGCTTTGATCTCTCTCTTTATCTCTGCTTTTGTTCCTGTCTACCATGATGATGAAACACTTAAGTCTAAGGAACCATGAACTGAACCCTCTGAAAACATGAGCCAAGATAAATTATTTCTTCTCCTCAGCTGATTCTGTTGGACATTTTTATCACTGCAATGAGAAAAGTTACTAATGTTGACTCCAACCCTCCAGACTCAGAGTGAGGCGAATGGGCCGTGTTCCCCGTGGGAGAGTAAGGAAAATGGGCTTGTTCTTTATGGCTGAGGATGAAATTCTTTTTATGTCTATTTTACAATAGCATTATTTTATAATAGCATTATTTCTGGTGATCAGGGATTATGATAGACAGAATTTGGGTAAGTGAGACCTTGACAAAATAACCAGAAACACACCTGTGTACATTTTAAGGTAATGTTGAATCTAATGCATGTTCTAGATTCAAAGGGGAGAGGACTAAATCTTGATCTGGTTATGAGCGAGGCACTCTTCAAGGATACAGTGTTCATGCTCACAGCAAGGCATCTAAGCTACCTTGGCTCTCCTTTTGTGGATGCATTAACCAAGGCTTAGAGAGTTGAGCTCCTGGCCCGGGGTTACAAACCATAAGGAGATGTGTGTGGTACATACTGCTGATGCTTTGGTGGTCCGTTAAGAGTGTAGAACAGACCAGGCTGTGTTGTGGCAGTTTAACATAAGAGGTGAATTTAAATATGCTTTTCGTTTTCTCTACCATGACTCTGACTTCAAGTTTCAGCACATTCCCTCTGCCTTGAAAACAACACAAACACATAAAATATGAAGAGGCCAGCCAGAAGTCAACTGATTCAAAATTAAGATGAACATATCTGTGGGTTAGAATCAGGACACAGAAGCAGCTTCTGAGCCCTAGGCTGAAAAACTACTGCTGAGGCCAGCAGAGAGGGTGGCACCATGTTCACTGTGTGAAGGTTGGAGCTGATTTGCACAACGTTTCTTTCCTTAAAATGAGGATGAAAATACAATCATTGACTAAGTAGCACTATGGGGTTCTCAGACTCTAGTCTCAGAATAATCAGCAGAGTAGTGGTGAGATGACTGAATCCTCCACAGAATATCTGATTCTGTAGGCAGACCCGGGGCAAGGTCATGAGATACATCTCTAGCTTCCAGGGAGCTGATGATGCTACTCCAGATAGCACTGTTGCTGGGGTGGGTCAGGGGAGACGAAGCTCAGCAGATACAGTGCTTGCCTACCATAATGGTATAATCCAGGGATGTGGTTCCTGCCTATAGTCCCAGCCCTCAGGAGATGAATGTAGAAAAGCCATAAATTCAACCCAATGTCAGCTACATATTAAGTGTCAATCGTCCTGGGCTACTGGAAACTGTTAACAAACAAAAACAATATAAAACAAACAACAAAAATTTTTTAAAAGTCCTATGAACACAAATATACTTTCTTTCAAAATTAATTCTCTTAGACATTTCATTTCATTAGTTACAGAAACCTGACTAATATAATTACTTTCAGGGAGGGAGGGAGGGACAGAGAGAGGGAAAGAGGAGGAAGGAGGAGAGAGGAAGGGAGTGGATGAGAGAGGGAGGGAGGAAAGGAGAGAGGGAGGAGAGAGGGAAGGAGGGAAGAAGAGAGAGAGAGAGAGAGAGAGAGAGAGAGCGAGCACGGGAGTAGCTCAGTGAGTGGTAAAGTAGAATGCTTGCCTAACATGTTCAAGATCCTAGCTCTAATCCCCATGACTAAAGAAAAACATAAATGAGATGTAATGAATTTCATTTTTAAACTTTAAACTTGAACCCCATCTTCAGTATAAGTAACACTGTGTATGACGATATTCCAACACTTGAGAATGCTGAAATTTAAAACACTCTGTCTCTAAGTATAAAAGATGCCAACCTACATTTTCTGATTTTCTGTCACAGCTTTTCAACTCTGCCACTAATGGCCAAAAGCAAAACAGGACAGTGCACATAAAATTAGTATGTGTATCTGTGTTTCAATAAAACTTTATTATCTAATGTATATCTAGTAAAACAAAATCCACCAATCTAGCCTAGTGATGTTGTTTTGTATATTCCTGCTCTATATCTCAGGAGCTAACACCAGGGAGGGGTGCTGTTCTTTATGCTGTTAAACATTTTACTGCTGTCATAGCGTTTCACAGGAGGCTAGAAGTATTATGTTATTTTGATGTATTAAGAATATATAATTAAGAGCTGGGCGTGGTGGCACACACCTTTAATCCCAGCACTCGGGAGGCAGAGGCAGGGGGATTTCTGAGTTCGAGGCCAGCCTGGTCTACAAAGTGAGTTCCAGGACAGGCTACACAGAGAAACCCTGTCTCAAAAAAAAAAAGAATATATAATTAAACATTTCTGTTGAAAAAAAAAAAGGCTAATGAGTAAAATTTAAAATTATGTAGTTCTCATTTTGCCACAAGTTAGAAATGAAACACAGAGGAAAAGATGGAGATTGGGAGACCACATGAATAAAATTCTGTGTTGTAGCTGACCCAGGCAATCCATGTTGGGAAAGTGTATTAGAAAGAAGACTGAATACTTAGCTGTAACTTTTCTGAGAGCTTAGTAAGGCCACAGGAAGCAGGAAGTACTGAGGAAATAGATCACCTGGGAGTCTTTGAGGGAATGGGGTGAGAGGCCTCCTAGTTTATACTCAGAAAGGGCTGCAATGTGCTGAAGACCAGGCAGGAGCTCAAGCTGTCAGTGCAGCATTCAGTACTCACACCTATATAATATAATACAAGGCATTATGCAAGACACTGGAAACCTACAAATAAAGATGGTGCCTGCTCCATCAAGAAACTTATCTCTAGAGGTCCCTGACTAGATACTCCTAATGCCCAAGATGTGATTGGCCAGCAACACAGGCCTTTGCTCTCAGAACAGAATTCTGTGGCCATTGGGTTTCCCATCCTCACTGGGATCACTCACCACTACAAGCTTCCAACAGTCTTCCTAGGGCAGCTGTCTCAGTCGCTGCTCTATTGCTGTGCAGAGACACCATGACCAAGGTAACACTTATAAAGGAAAGCATTTGCGGGCTTGCCTACAGTTTTAGAGGATTAGTCCTTTATCATCACGGAAGGGTGCTGGAGAGAGAGGTACATCCTGATCTTCAGGCAGAGATGGGGTGGGGAGAGAAGATGATTGAGTGTACCTGGGCCTGGGATGGACTTTTGACATTTACCCTGCAGTAACATCCTTCCTCCAATAAGGTCACAATTCCTAATCCTTCTCAAATCATGCTACCCCACGGTGACTAAGCATTCAAATATATGAGCCACAGAATTAACCACAGAATATCTCCTCTATTCTCATCCTTTTCTTGGTTTCTCTGCCTTTCTCTAGTAGGAAGATTCTGAGCGTAGTTTGGATGTAGGGATGGGGTTAGCAGAACTGGAGATAGGAATGCACCAGGGGGTACCAGGTATTTCAGTTCTAGCATTCAGCCCTGGCACCACATTACAAGATGCCTACCCCATTACCACCTGCTGTCCACTCAATCCAAGATAGACAATACCTCTCTGCCTCTACTCAAACCCCTGTGTTTCCTTACCTCAGCACTTGGGAGAGCTACTGGTAATTGTGAGCTTGACTGGATTAAGAATCACTACGTGTTGTATGACCTTTCCCGGGGCAATATGAGCAAGCATCTACTCACCCTAGACATGTCACCAATAACAGATGAAAGAAGGGATCCCACCCAAGCCTGACTTAGGGAAGGGGTGAGTGTATTGAGGTTACCTAGAGGAACACATCTTGGAAAAGCCCATGCTATTTTAGATGACCAGTCATGAAGCTACCTCCCGAGAGCATCCTCATAGGCTTCTCTCTTTGGCAAACGTAGAACCCTGAGGAGGGACCCTGTGAACCTTCCAAACTTTGAACACAATCCATTTACTTCCTGAATCTCATGCGACTTCTCTCCTCCCTCTAGGAGAGATCCCAATTCAGAGAACTCCTGTGACAAATGGAAGCACATCTCTGCGTGTCTATGAGGAAGCTTCTATAGAGGCAAAACTGCAGAAAGATCCGTCCTGAATGTGAGCAGCTCCATTCCATGGGTGAGGGTCCTCTAGACTGAATAGAGAGGAGCAAGTTAGTGGAGCATCCGTATTCCTCTATTCCTGATCTCTAACTGCGATGGAGCTGTCTGATACCATTACATCGTTGCTGTGATGGACTGTATCCCTCTGAATCGTAAGCCAAAATGAACTCTTCCTTCCTTCAACTGCTTTCTTCCCAGTATCTGGTCCAGGAACAAGAAAAATACTAACGGATACATAAGACATTTTATCTAAAATGTTCTGGGTTTTTGTCAGTTGATTTGTCTTGTTTTGCCTGTGCCTCACATTCTTTCCTTAAGGGCAGAAAATTTCGGTTCCCTGTTACATTCCCAGTATCAAGATTAGTTAATGCTCAGAAATACTGGATGAATAAAAGGCATGAGAAGGGCATTCAACCATAAACCTCAGTTCAAGGGAGAAGAAATAAGTTTTGACAGTCAGAGGTTGAATTGGTTTAGAGATTTAAAATTTGACTTAAAGGAAATCAAGGAAGCATCACACAACTACATATTAATTGCATGCTTAGTTATGTAGCAGGTTGCCAGGTAGGGTTGATGGGAGCAAAGGTATCATAATCCCCTGGTTCTTCATGAAGAAGATCCAAACATAACAGGAAGAATGGGTAGATCATAGGCAACATCCGAAGGAGGCAGAGGAAGCAACAGAAGAGCAGAATGCAGTGAGCCCTGCAGAGTCGGTGCAGGGATGCGAGCTGCTCAAGCCCTGCAGTCAGTCAGTGCAAGGATGCTAGCTGCTCACTAGGCATTTTGTATGTGCATTAATGTAGTTGAATATCAGCCCTGATAAGTCTGTGCACTTAAAAATCTCAATTTCTCTTTAGCCTTTGATATTTTCACACGTATGTACAGCATATCTTCATCAAATCTCCAAGCCTACTTCTCCCTTCTCACCTTTCCCCAAGACCCCATCACATCTTCCCTTTACCTATATGCCCTCTTTTGATAATAGTAATTTATTTTATAATTCACTGAGTGCAATTAGTGCTGTCCTGTATATACCTCGGTACTGGGTCATCCACTGGAGTGTAAGGATCCAACCAGTGGCTACATTCCTAAAGAAAGTTATTTCTCCCTCCCTCATTAGCCATCAACTGCTACGAATCTGCTTTTAGATTTGACTCATTCTTGTATGAGGTAATTGCAGAAACTTTAGGGCAACAAGAAAAACCAGTGAGACAGATGCTTTTTATGGTAAGAATACCTAGAGGCCTCTTTGTCTGTATGTAAGGCACATGGAAACTTCCAGAGAGGGCTAGCCAAGAGACCGAGTCTTCATCACTTCCAATCTGTGGCTTGTGTTCACCAGTTTGTTTTTGGCAGTCTTCCTGCCTGCCGTGGGTATTTCCTTATTTTTAGCTGATTCAGTCATGTCACCACATGTGTCTTCTGATATTTTAAGCCTTCAGAAAAATGAAGGACAGTTATTATATGGGTTGGTCATGTAAGGCAGATATAGAGGAAGACAGGACTCTCCCAGGTCGTTGATTCTGTCCCGGCTTAGCGTCTGCATGGAGGGGGCTGAATGTGTTATTAGAAGTCCCGTAACAGGACCATGCAGCTAAGGATAGTGACTTTTGAGTTTGTTTTCTCTGTCACCCATCAACGCAATGATTCCAGGGCTTGCACCTACTAATGTTTAAAACTGAATGGAAGAGGTGGGTTAGGGCAGCGCAGCTGAAGTTCTTGGCTTAGGTCTTTTCCATTTGGAGATGGAAGTAGGGGAGACAAAAAAGAGGCTGTATTTGAAAGGCTGTCCCCATTTGTCCCCACAACACCTCCCTCCAAAGGCTTAAAATCATCACCACCGTCTAAGGTGGGAGGAGAGGGTGAGATATCTGCAGAAAGCATTAAAGTCTTAATGTAGTTTGGAAATAGGGCTTCTGTGTTTCCTCTATGGTCTGTACCTTAACCAGTCCTGGGTAGGGACTCTGACTCAGTGCTCTTCATTTCTGCCTCAGCCAGTTATTAACATACATCTGATTTCAAGTGATACCCCTCACTGCTTCTGGCATAATACATGTTAACTTGTCTCTTGGTTCTTCCTGGAGAGCTCCACAGTTTCCAAGCGGCATGCTCCAGGCTCACATGCATGCCTAGAGAACCGCAGACTTCATGTTCTTTGGCAGGACACCTGAGGCTACATGAGTTCTCTGGCTCTTCTTCTGCTGCATGTGAGTTCCTCATTTGCTTACTCATCTAAAGGGATCCCTGCTTCCAACTTGCCAGCTTCCCTGCCCTCAGTGCTCCCTCCCTTCTCTCATCAATCTAGACTCTTATCCCATCCACTCTCACACTTCCCATTGAATATATTTTCCTATATGCCTGCCAAGGTGGTCAGAGTGTGCCTATTGGACAAACCAAACCAAAACAAACCAAACCAAAAGCAAAAAGCCACCCTTCAGGCCAGCAAACAGAAGAGCCCTGAAAGGAGCAGTGTTCCTTTGCTCCTTTCCCTCAACTTCCTCTGGAAACACTGGTCCCTTCCATGTGTCTTATGCTTTTCCCTCTCTCTGCCAGTCAGCACACAGAGCTTCTATCTTCTCGCCACCAGCACATCTGCCTTGCTCCCTGATTTTTGTTTCTACTACTCTAGAGAAAGAACCTTCTGCAAGCTACCCATGTTTCTCTATTGACCTCTTCTAGCTAGCTGCTTTCCGCCCATGGATTCATCTGGACACTCATGTATCATAGTTGTTAATGCTAATTAGGACAGTTCTTCTCTCAGCTTTTGACTCTGAAGGCTTGTGTTATCTACTACTTAAGCCACTGAAATCTGCCCTACTTCACCAATCCATAGATACTAGTCTGCCATGGCCAATGATCTGTGATTTTTACAACTCCAAGCATTAGTCCTTACCTTTGGATTTTTCTATTGCACTCTATAGGTGACTCCTCCTGCCTTGGAAGACTCCTCTTGAAGCCTCTATTCTCTCTGTTCCTTTTGTGCATTTCTCGCCACATTCATTTCAAAAGGCTGCTGCCCTCTGGAGTTTACCTCTAGGCCCCTCTTTCTGTGCTCCCCAATGGTGAGCTTGCCTAGGGAGGTTCTGACAGGCTGTTTCCAAATGTGTATGCCCAAGGCCAGCCTCTCCTCTAAAGCTCCCCCAAGACGTCTCCCTCTTGTCTTAGAAACAACCTGACACACAGAGAAAGCACTTTGTGTTCCCCCTCAAACAGATTTCTCTTCCTTCTCTCTCCTGGCTTCCCCAGCCGCGCCAGCTCGGTGTCACAACCTTCAGAATGCTAGCTGTCACCTCCTTTGTCTTGTCTCCATTCAGTGTCAATTACTCTTCCTGCCAATTTAACCTAATAAATGTTTTTCAAAATTCTTCCTTTCAGTCCTCCTCAGAAATCCTGTCCCAGTTCAGACACTCATCATTTCTTGCCTGGATTCCCAATAGATCTCCCTGCCCCTAAGCCGTTCCTCCTTAAATCAATCCTCCTTAGAGCAGGAAAATCTATATTTAAAACATGAATCTGACCCTGATATTCTTCTGCTTTAATCACTTGGATAGAGTCCAATCTGCTTACCGTGGCACAGAAGGTGCATCTTTAGACTCCTGAACACTTACTTCCCACCATGAACTCCAGAATCAATTGCTCCTTTATTATTAAATATGTAATCACTTTTAATTATGTGTACATGTGTGCATCTGCAGATGTGCAGGTGCCACGTGACCGCAGTGCCATGGAGGCCAAAAGTAGGTATTGGATTGCATGAAGTTAGACTAGTAGATATCTGTGAGTCAACAAATATAGTTGGTGGGAACTGAACTTGGGTCTCCTGCAAGCAGTATGCACACTCGACTGCTGGGCCATCTGGGTCTTTCATTATTGGCCAATGCCTTGTGTCACTTCTGTGCACATGCTTTCTGCTTTCATTTGCATCTATCTGCTCAGAATATTGTTCCTACCTAGTAAGTGAAACTTTACCCACCATTGGGGGTTTGAGCTAACCCTATTGGGTTAGATTCTTTTGGCTGTTCTTGTTACCTGGTTCACTTCCCCATGCAGTCTCCATGACTGCAGTTCCCATGGCCCAGTGTCTCTATGACTCTACTTCCATACAATGTTCGATGGCTATTGCTTAGTTTATGTCTCTCTACCATTTCCTGATCTTTCTCAAAATAAGAGCATAGGGTTCCCAGATTGGACCTTCTTGGATGAGAAGTCTATCTGTTGCAAATAGACATCTGACAGGGGGCATGATCAGAGGCTATGGTTCTCCTCTCTGGTGCCGCCTTCTTATTTCCTTTTTTTCTCATTCACTCAGTAAAACATATTATCTACTTACATGAGTTTTGCTAGACACTCATGGACCCGACACACTTACACACCTGTGGATCTCCTTGGTGGTGCCAGCCTATTAGTAAGTCTCTAAGGCAAACATGATCCTAAGACATCCGCATGCTCTGCCTCTAGCATCTTTTCAGTATGATAAATTCCATAAATTATTCAGTTACATGAAGTACAGAGTAGTCTATCACAAAATAGTGAATGGTCTATTTGGAAATGCTGTGGTTCAAACTCAGTCCTCCTACACACTAGATATATGATTTTGGTTTAATTACTCACTTTATTTGTAGAAAGGGGACAATAATACTTTATCATTTTATGGGCTGGCATGATTGCTCAGCAGTTAAAAACACTTACTGATATTGCTGAAGTCCTGGGTTCCAGCTCTAGTACCTACATCAGCTAGCTCACAACTGCCTGTAACTCCAGTTCTAGAGAATCTAATGTCCTCTTCTGGCTCTGTGAATACATAAACACATGTGTTACTCAAACATACACTCGGACATATTCCCATACATATAAAGTAAATATAAAAGTCTTTTTATAAGATTAGTTAATTCGTATGATATATAGTCATTTGTAATGATATTTGTAAATACCAATCAGCACATTGCTGACATAGAGACAATATCTAGTAGGCAATTACCTGTGATTACTACTTCAGTATCAGGATGTGGTACGGGAGATCCACCACAACCGCCATCAGTGACATTGCGCACAGAACAATGGTAACAACAACAATAAACATCCAAAATTTACCCAGAAACACAGAAGCCTCCAAACAGTCAAATCATGATAAGAAGGAACAAAGGCAAGAGGTATCAGATACATGATCCCAAAGTATGCTACAAGGTCAGAACAACAAAAACCTCATGGTACTCTCACAAAAAGAAACCTGTAGACAAATGGATTCAAATAGAGAATTCTGAAAAAACTATATACATATAGCTGCCTAAGTTTTAAATGAGTTGTCATAAGTACACTTCCATCTGGAAAAAAGTCCATCTTTCAACAAGGGTGCTGTGTAAATTGGATATCTACACACAGAAAAAATAGAACTTGGTCCATATTTCTCATATAGCACAAGAATTAATTCAGAATCAACCAATGACCTTAAACTCTGAAATGGAGGAAAGCACAGGAAAGCAGACCATCATATAAGTATTGGCAAGGACCTCCTTCCTAATGCAGATGATAATCCCACAAATTGACAAGTGAGATTGCATGAAATATATAAGCTGTTCTGTAGGTATGCAGATATTACCAGAGAAAAGATACACCCTACAGATTGGGAAAAATTCTTTGCCAGCAGTGGGGAGCCGCCCTCACATTCGCCATTACAAGATGGCACTGACATCCTGTGTTCTAAGTAGTAAACAAATAATCTGCGCATGTGCCAGGGTAGTTCTCCACTCCATGTGCTCTGCCTTCCCCGTGACGACAACTCGGCTGATGGGCTGCAGCCAATCAGGGAGCGACACGTCCTAGGCAGAGGATAATTCTCCTTAAAAGGGACGGGGTTTTGCCATTTTCTCTCTTGCTCCTGACGAGGTAAGCAATAAAGCTTTTGCCACAGAAGATTCCGGTTGTCCTGAGCATGTTCTTGCTGGCGGGGACAAAAGCTCGGGATAGCCAGCTATACAACACATGGATTAATATCTATAATATACAAAGAACTGCAAAAATTAAGCAAGAAGATCATTTTATCCAATCACTAGATGGCTCAATGGACTGAATAGACAGCTCTCAAAAGCAAGCATATTAAATGACCAAGAAACATTTAAAAATGGGGTCAAAATCATTAATCATCAAGCCGAGACAAGTTAATGAGACCCTTTCTCCTTCTGGTTCGAATAGCTGCCATCAAGAAAGTCACCACCACCAAATGTGGCAGGGATGTGGGGATATACTGCTGATAAGAATGCATGCTGCTGCCACCATTATGGAAGTCAATACAGAGATTCCTCGGACAAAAGATACCGCCTAGTCACATGTGAAGGAATCTTAGTCAGCATGCCTCTGTCAGAGATACTTACGCATCTATGTCTATGCCGTTCACAACAGCTAAGGTATAAGCCAGCCTAGGCCCAACAACGGTGAATGAATAACGAAAATGTGGGAAACATACACTGGACAATTTGGTTCAGCCATGAGAAAAAGTGAAGTCATGACATGTACAAGGGAATGGATCGAACTAGAAATCTCTATGTTAAGTGAAATAAGCCAGACTCATAAAGACAAATATTGTGTTTTCTTGTGTATGCAGAACAGAAAAGTGTGTGTGTGTGTGTGTGTGTGTGTGTGTGTGTGTGTGTTCATGAGAGAGTAAGGAAAGACCTCAAGGAAGGGACAGAAAGAAAAAAATAAAGGTAACATAATCCTTTACTTGACAACACAAGGTAAGGACAGACTGTGTGAACAGAAAAGCAAGCGACAGGACAGTGGGTTAAGTGTAATAAATAATACATAATAAATCCTACTATTTTTTATGCTAAGGGAATCCTAATGCCTGAGACTCCAGTTTGGAGACTCCTGACTCCTGAAGTATTTGTATATAGATGGAGGCAGCTTTGTCCCAGTATTAAGCCATATTCCTTGGAACAAGTTTGTCTCCAGCAATTAAATTATCCCCATCTCCAAGGCCTTTCCATCAGGACACCTCACTGTGGGCATCCTTTCAACCTTTCAAACCATGTTTGATTTTCTTTTTTCTTTTTGATTATATGAATTTAGATTCTTTAGACTGAAGAATCTTGACCCAACACCTGACTGATCGATCATTCGGGCTGCAGCACTCAGTTGTTGAGATCAGAAGTGATCTTTGATGGTCTAAAACCATCTCCTTAGTTTGAACTCTAAATCTTTTACTTTCAATCGATGCTCCAGAATTTTTTTTAATCTCTAAACAGTGTCCACCATGAGATCTATATGCTCATTTTTTTTCAAAGTCCTCTCTCACAGGCAGATGAGTCTCCGAAGTATCAGCCACAGAGAGGATAGTGCAACACAGCCTGGGGGAGGGGCAGTACCATCCACCTATGGCTCTCTGGTAGTCACACGTGGCTGCTTAAACACCAATGAATTCAAATGAAATTAGACATTTTTTCTTTCAATTTTAACTAGTCACTTTAAAGCTCTCAGTGTGACTGACAGCTAGTCTACCAGTTAGCAGAAAGTTGTAGATTTTCTATTTTAGACAATGCTTCATGAAAGATTTAGCATCCAGTTCTGGGGAGATTGCAGAAGTCAGTCAATCCAGAGGACTATTACAGCACTCAGTACTAAACAGTTCCTCTGTAAAGAGCTGGGTAGGGGTTGGCAGAGAAGGCAATCTGTGCAGGCAGCTGTGGCCCAGTTCGCCAAGTAGACCTTAGCCAGAAGATTCTAGATCCCAGAAAATAGTGTATCTGATGGTACAAATAGAGTAGGTTTGGTTATGAGGCAGGCCAGCTGCAGTCTACTCCTGCCGCACTCAGCTCACTTCTCTACTGTGAAGCCCAGAGAGAGCTGGTTGACCACTGGAGCACATGCCTCCACCAGTTACAGGCTGCAACACATTGGAGATCAGAGGAACATTTGGTCCCTGCTATTTCTACAATTCATAAGAGTAGTACAAGTGCCCAGGCCTGTATATAACAGTGTTCTAGAAATTAGTAAGGGCAAGAACTCTCAACTTTGAGCCACTTGAGGACTGAGCCAACTGCAGTACTTACATGATACTAGACCCACAGCAGGTGCTGTTAACTAGTTGCTCCGTTGTGTTGACTCATCCTCTAAAGCTGGAGCCAAGCATGGCCGTTAAATCCCTGGAAGAGTGCTGACTTGATCAGAGGCTAGATTACAGATAGGCTTAGCCCCAGAGTCAAGACGAAACTTCCAGCTCAGGCCTCAGTTACAGGAAGAGGCAAAGTGTAGGACTGGACTCCAGTGGCTCAGCCTGGCTTTGCCATCCGCACAGACTCTTCCAGTCTCTTGACAGTCTAGTATCTTAAGCTTTGTACTTGGCTTCTGGAAATAATTTAAAGTCGACTAGAAACATGGAGAATTTATTGGAAATGTCCTTATCAAGATCATGTAAAGGCCTAGCACTGATCCCTCATCCTTATCTCCTTGGAGAAATGATCATCCATTTCTCTTCCCCATTCTTTTCCGAGTCCATTCCTTGCTCCAAACAAAACTGCTTTCCCCACGTGCCCATCATGCCCTGATTTCTTATAGTCTTTGAAATGGAATCTTGCCAAAGGCTTATTGAAAGTCTGAGTAGATTACATTCACCAGTTCCCTTATCTACATGGCTATTTATTCCCTTCTAGAACATCCATAAATAAACATTGGCTCTGTCCCAAGGTTCAATCCTTGGGGCTTTGTTCCTGCCTCTTTTTTTTCCTCTCACTTAGGGATCACACATACTGCTAAAGCTTTAACTGCCTCCACTCCACCGATGCTCTCTACAGTCCCTTGCTCTGATTCTGCACGCAATGGCTCTCTTCCTGTGTGCCTGAAGCCAAGAGGAGCACCTCGCCTGGATGCTCACTTCCTCTCTTGCTTCTCCTATTTCATGGGAGCCCGATCTAGCACGATCTAGCACTGTGACTCAGCTCATACTCCTTTCTCTCCCCCCAATTCCTGTCCCACCACGAGATAGTCATTAAGTTCTGAATTTCCTTTGTCATGCTGCTCAGATTTCTTCTCCACCCTCTCTGCTTTACACTGTCATGGCTCAAATAAAGGTCCCTGGGCTTTATTCCTGGCTATCATGTGAGCCACTTTGCCCTATTTCCTCTCCTACCAATTCATCTAACATTCACTCAACTTGCACCATTGGCTTTGGAGACATCTAAGTCTGTACTCCAGTCCTAGCACAAGCAAGGTGGATCTGGGCAAGTTATTTTATGTCTCTGAGTCTTTTTCCATATCTAATATATGATTGATCATAATAAGAATCAGTTACGGGTTGACTTGTGTTACTGTGTTCTAGGCAATGTCTTGGAAATGGTAGAATCTCATTCGACTCTAGTACAATAACCTCAAGAGTTAGCTATTCCATTATACTTTGTAAATGATGAAGACTGGGAAAGTTATATAATTTATCCAAGGTCACATAGCTAATAAGTACCAGGGTGGATGTTCAAACCAAGGCAGTTTGATTTCACCAGGCATATTTAACCCCTCTGCCTTCTAACACAGGAGCTATTTGTAAACGTTAATTATACTAGTGATAAATCCTAAAATACAGATTTGATCCTCATTAAAAATTCTCTAGTGATCACACTTTATAGAACTATAGAACAAAGTTCATTAAGTTAAAAGATGTGTTATGCCACTCACTACCTAAAAGATTCTTACTTCTTTCCATTATGATTATGATTCTTTAAAAGATAAGTTGATGCTTTGGGTTATAATGTTAAGACCTATAGAAGAAGTAGAAAAGCTGGACAAATTTACAAAATTATTACTTAGAAGTATTTGAGAGCATCCATAGCAGTAAGTACATGAAGGGTTAAAATCCTAAAGAGATGCTATTTTATGGTTCTAAATGCTCATATTATAATTATAAAAGAAAGGGGTAAAAGCCAATTGTCCTTGTATCCCTTTCAGAACATCTCTGGAAACAATCCCAAGGAAAAAGCAGTGAGACAGTAGAAAAAGCAGAAGCCAATTAATAAAAAACAGATGGACAATAAAGCAAAGGACAAGGCTGGAGGGGCGGCTCAGTGGTTAGGAGCACTAGTGCTAGCACCAGAGGCTCAAATGCCCTTTGCAAGTCCCTGTGGCACCTGGGTCCTGGGTACTCCTCACATGCACTCACAGAACCTCTCTCTCTCTCTCTCTCTCTCTCTCTCTCTCTCTCTCTCTCTCTCTCTCTCCCCCTCCTCCCCTCCCTCCCTCTCTCCCTCTCTTCTCTCTCCCCCCTCTCTCTCTTTCTCTCTCTCTCACACACACAAACTAAATATCTTTTAAAAAATATAGCCTTCTTCAAGAGTAAACAAGGGGTCATCATTACAGTTACAAAAATAGCGATATCATGAATGATTTGATGCTGAGTTAATACACTTAACATTTTTAATGAAATAGATAAATTCTAGGGAGGAAATAACACATTTTATGATGACATAAAAAGAAATTGAAGTCTGAACAGTTCAAACAGTTCAAGAAATTGATCCTTATGTTAAACCTATGAAGAAAACTCAGGGCCCAAATGACTCTGCTGCTAAGTTCTCATACAATTTTAGAGGGGAAAAAAAATTAAGTTGCCAATCTTAAATGCACTCTTTCAGTAAATAGAAAAAAATCAGCTAATTTTATGTAGCCAGCATAATTTTAACAGCAACTTGACAAGTGCATTACAAGAAAGGAAAAATCACATGCAATTGCTGCTCAGGAAAATAGAGCTCAAGTAAAAATATACAAAAACCTCAATTCATATGTAGATATGAAAAATAGCATATCGTGGCCACTTGGGTTTATTTCAGGAATTCAAGGAAAATTTGATGTTGGAAAATCAAATAGTATAACTCCTTATTTTTACAGAATAAAGAGTGAAATGCATATTTAATCTCAATGTTTATAAATTTTATAACTTTATGATTCTTTTTAAAATTTGTTTTGAGGAAATTAAGAATGGAAGGGAACCTTCTTTCCCAACAAAAGAAATTGTCAAAGGAAATTTTACTTAACGGAAAATCAATGGCTAAGTAAATAAATAATAATAAATGGGTTTAAAAAGAACAGAGTGCTCACCATCATTTCTTCTCAACACTGAGTTAGCCACACAAGCAAGTGCAACTGAGCCATAAAAATAAAGAACAAGTACATGGGTTGGTGTCAGTTCACACAAACAATGTGATTGCTGTATGAAATATACAAGGTATATACAAATAATATACATTGGGACTGAAGACATTTTATCAGAATCTTAGAAATTCTTCAGACTGAGAGAAAGCAATGAGAAAATGAAAAATTTAAAAGGCAGAAGTTGAGGAGTTGTACAACTGCTATCCCAGCACTTAGAAGACTGAGGCAAGAGGGTAGTAAATTCCAGTCCATTCTGTGGTGATGGAGGAGGAGGAAGAGGAGGAGAAAGAAATAAAGAGGTATTATTATGTCTATTAGTATTCAAACTATCAAATAAGTCTGGGAGTTTGTCTGGCTGGAATTTGCATGGGTTTGTGCACACTATCACAATGCTGTCATTTCATACCAACAACCACCTTGCTGTGTCCAGTAGACAGTTTCCTTGTAGTCAGTCACCGACCATCTCTGGCTCCTGCAGTCTTTCCACTTCCTCTTCAAGGTTAATCCCAACTCTTGGAGAGGGGAGTGTGATATAGACATCCTATTTACAGCTGAACACTTGACAATCTCTTACTCTTTGCACCTTAACAAGCTTTATCTGTGTTCATGATCACCTACTGCAAAAAGAAGATTTTGTGATGAGGGAGGAGAGTTGCCTAATATGGTATACAGTAATAAGTCACTAGAAGTTATTTGAATACTGTGTCTAGTTAGAGTAAGAGTAGGAGGGGAGGGGACCATGAGGCACAATCCCTGGTTTAGGAACTATTGACAAGTAATACTAGCAGGGTCAGGGAGAATCAGTGTGGCCACTTTTAGATTGACCATACTCCAGTGAAAGGTCACATATTCAAGAGCATATGAGCAACATAAATTGAACTTAATTTTCTTATTTAGAAAAAAAGAAGTCAGAAAATTGTGTGGGAAATGAAGGAAGGGAGGATGGGTATAAGAGAAACTGGAGGAGGAGGGGAATATGAGCATAATACTTTGCAGGAAATTCTCAAATAACTAATATAAAAAAACCTATCAAATAACGTGAGACAAGTTAAATGAAATCTAAAGGAAACTACATATTACTTTGAGGAAAAAAGAAAACTAAGTAAATGCAGAATGTCTCATGTTCTCATATTTGATATAACAGTTTGCAGATATTTGATAGCCAGTTTGTCTTAAATTGCTCTACAAATTTAGCAAGATGCCAGTGAAGGCGCCAGTAGCACTTTGCACGTGGAAACCAAGAGACTTATTGTTATTTATGTGGAAATACACAGATTGAAAAATAGCTAACACAACCTTGAAGATCATAGTGGAAAAAGAAGGAAAAAACTGCTTATGAAGGCCTGCTACAAAAGTAATTACAGAAATGTTATCAATGTAGGAAAATCTAGTAGATCAAAAGAACAGAATGGGCAGTGTCTAGAAACAAACTTATATGTGCATTGTCCTCTGATGTGTTGTGGGGAGGTGCTCTGTTGCACTGCGGATAGAAATAACATCTCACTAAAGGGAGTTAGGTAACTGGATATGTAGAGGATATGAGGTTTGGCTTCTACCTCACTCTAGGAGCAGAACCAATCAGAGAGGGAGGACAGACTTCAGGTGAAACAACAAAGGTTTTAGAGGATAACAGAAAACTATTTCCATCACCCTGATATAGAACAGGATTTTAGGAGAGACACAAAAGTTAACCACAAGGAATATTTAATGAACAGTAAAACAGTCATATGAAATGTGTATATGTGTGTATACATATACATATATATGCACATACACACAACATATATATGTGTGTATATATATATATACACATATATACACACGTGCACACACACGCATAACACACACACATACACATATATGCATATTCACACGGAACAGAAGTCAATTTACCAACAGAAATCAATTTACCAATCAAGAAATTAGCAGCTGAGCAGTGGTGGTACACACATTTAATCCCAGCACTCAGGAGACATAGACCAGCAAATCTCTTGAGTTTAAGACCAGCCTGGTCTACAGAGTGAATTCTGGGCCAGCCAAGGATACATAGAGAAACTCTCTCTTGAAAAATAAGAAAAGAAAGGATTCAGAAAAAAATGGAAAACAGAAAAAGGAAGGAATGATAAAAGTAAATATGGACAGAGGAAAATAGCAAGAGAAAGAAGTCATGGAGATAAAGAGAGTTAGAGGGAGTGATAAGGACCACAGGTGTGGGAGAAGGGGGGAGTGAAGAGAAGGAAGAAAGAATAAAGAAAAAGAGGAAAGAAATATGATAGTTTCTTCCTGGGAGATGCTAAACACATGTTTACTTAGCCTAGACAGAAGACAGGTACCCACCCTACCAAAGCCCAACTTGGTGAACCAGTGAGTTTTATTGGGGTTACATACCAGAGCAGAAATGATCCAAAGACTGCTGTGTCATCAAAGCCTAACCCAGCATGTGTGACAGCTCACAAAGCTTGGAGCCTGGAGCACACTGTAGAGCCTGCAGGCAGATCAACAGGTAGGCAAGTGTCCTCTCCAATTGACTCTGTTGGCCTAAACTCTTCCAGGCAGCTCCACTTGTTTCTGCTTTTTCAGGCAGCCCTTCTGGTCTGAGACTTGTTTGCTGTTTGGCTCTCCTGAGAATGACTCCCAGCAGTGTGGCTTGTTTACTCTTAGGAAAATATAGTCTTGTTAGTTTCAGGGACTTCTTAAAGCACCTCTGCTGTTGACTCTTGGGAAGATGCGGGTAGGGAGGTCTAGAGTCTGCTCAGTTCTAGGAAGTTCCTGGATCTATTTTAAGTTGTTTAATTTCCTGCTTAAAGCGGTTCCCTGCTGGATGGAATCTTTAAATTTTAGAGGAAACAGATACACAATAATGAACACACACACACACACACACACACACACACACACTGGTTTTTAGAAGAGAAAAGAACTAAGGAAATGCCCTGGGAAACTATATGAAGCCTTGCCTTCTACAAATGCTTGGCAGTCTTTGGCATTTTGGTTCTTGGGCTCCTGAAGGGGGCTGACAATGCCTGCCTTGGAATCCTCCAATGCAAGGAGAGGTAGAAACACAAATCCATTGGATGATTTGGCCCTCTGCATTTTGACATAGAAAGTGGTGTAGCTCCCTCTATCTGTGACCCCCAGGAGGTCACAGCAAAGAACATTCTTAGAAACCTTACATGGCTCCCTGAGGATGTTTGTCCAGGACCCTAAGTGCACCAGGGCACCTGGTGAGCTCTGTTTTCAACTCTTTGTTGATTGGGCTGCCTTTCCTATCTTAGAGTGGAATATATGGTGGATCTGGCAGGCCCCACCTGTGCCTGTTTTCCCAACTCTCCTAGGTCACAGGGATGCCCAGAGCTACCAAACTTCCATTACTTTCTGCTTTAGGTACACTGGCCTTCCTTTCCTAACTTCAGGGCTTTAGCACATACTACTTCTGCTCTGTGGAACACATTCACTTCTCCCATTAGTCTGACTCTCATGTCCTCAAGAAAGCCCATATGACTGACACCTGTTGCACATTCTCACTCACCACAGCACTTACCACCACTTGAGCTGGGAGGATACCAGACAGAGACTGCATGGTATGTGTTTAGCCATTAAAACCCAATGGCTAGCACAGTGGGGGAGAAAGCAGGCACTCAGGTTCAAATGAAAGCAAATGTGAAGATTTCTAAAAGTGGCTTTCAGTAGCATTTCAGCTGTTTACACAAACCCTCCTTCCCGTCAGCCCTGAAAACTTGCCTGTAGGAAGATGTCTGGCTTGTACACACACACACACACACACACACACACACACAAACACAACTTTAAAAGGAGAGTCAAGGTCTCCTTTAGCCTGTGGTTTTAGAGTCTTTGATTCCAGGTCAGGTGAACCCATTACTTTTAGATCTGGTAGCACACAGCAATGTCAGAGAGCTCATGGGCAGAACAAAATGATTCACCTCATGGATAGGAAGCAAAGAAGCATAGGCAAGAGCTTCATCCTCTCTCTCTCTCTCTCTCTCTCCCTCTCTCTCTCTCTCTCTCTGATTCTATATTTTCTTTATTTACATTTCAAATGTTTTCCCCTTACCAGGTCTCCCCTTCGGAAACCCCCATCCCATCCTCCCCACTGCCTCTATGAGGGTGCTCCCCCACCCACTCACCCACTCCCATCCTCACATCCTGGCATTCCCCTACACTGGGGCATCGAACATGCTCAGGCCAAGGGCCTCTCCTCCCACTGATGTCCAACAAGACCATCCTCTACCACATATGTGGCCAGCACCAAGGGTCATTCCGTGTGTATTCTTTGGTTGGTGGTCCAGTCCAAGGAAGCTCCTGGGGAGTCTGGCCTGTTGACACTGTTGCTCCCTCCATGGGGCTGCAAACCCCCTCAAAGAGCTTCATTTTCACAGTTCACTTCCGGAGCACATTCCCAATAACCTATAAATCTATCCACAAGGCTCCACTTCTTAAAGGAGCCATCTCCAAACACTAGCCTGGAGACCACATCTTCAACATGCTGGCCTTTGAGGACCATTTAAGGTCGTAGCTGTAGCAAGCCTGTTGCCCAGCTGACTCAACAGTGCTATGGTGCAGGCTGTTTGGTGATTTTCTTTGCACATGAACCCTGGTGATCAGGGATGGGGCAGGCTGGGGCCAGCGAGCTCTGCTTTTCTAAAACTCACTGCTTGACTGAACTCCCCTCCCACCGTGGGATTACTAGCCTAGGTGGATTTTCCTGTCACCACATGGACAAGCCATGATACATGCAGGCAGAACCTTTTTAAGCTGCTGCTATGACACCAAAGTACGGTTCCAGCCAGGTGTGAGCAATTGGTGTTTCTCTCAGCTCCACCCAGCTATTAAAGTCTAGGCTTTCCAGGGAGCGAGTTTGCTGTTCTGGGTCATGGTCTCCTCATTCTAGTCAATTTCCCACCCATCACATGGCCCAGTGGAGTGGAACCCATAGCCCATGATCCCAGCCTCTTCCTGCCCCCCCATGCCACCAAAAGTGATGGGGTTTCTAAACTCAGAAACTGGAACAGCAGGGATCACAAGAGCTGACCAAAGGGACGATTTATTATTGCTGTGCAAGAAGAGGGTGTTGGCGGGGATCTTGGGGTTAGGTGTCTTCTTTAGGAAAGTGGCAGCTTTCAGGCTGTACTTGTCAAGTTGGAGAGCTCTGCATGGAGCAACTGGACTAGATGGGTGGTAGGTAGAAAGGAAAGAAAGAAGGAAGGATATTGGATGGAAAAATGAGTAGGTGCTGGATGGATAGACGGATAGATGGATGGTGAGTGTATCAATAGATGGAAGGAAGGATCTTGTATAGAGAGATGAATAGACAGAAGGACAGATGAAAGGATGAATGAATGGATGTATAAAAAGGATGGGTGGATAGATGCAAGGATACATAAAGAGATGATTGGAAGAATATATAAATATCACATATACCACATATATGTGATATATAATATACGTATATATACATATATGGGTAGGGATAAATAAACAGACACATTCATGCATGCATACATAGAAGAAACTTACTTATTAAGGAACCGAGTTGTGTGGTTCTCAGGGCTAAATCCCACAAAAGGCCTTCTAAAAGCTAAACAGCCAACAGAGCTCAGCCTGTCTCTGAAGGCTTTGGAAGCAAGGAGTGCAAATGGTGTGACAAATTTAGTCCGAGACACAACCCCCAAGAACTCAGGAGACGTCTGATTCAAGTCTGAGTCCAAAGGTTGGAGAACCTCAAATTGTGTTCTGCAGTGGCAGGTGAAGCTGGCTGTCTCTGCCCTTCCTTGGCTTCTTCACTGGATTTAGGCTTAGTCTTCTTTTTCATTCAACTGATACATACCCCAGTTTCTTCCACATACATTCTTGGTGGCACCCAGAAATGTTTGACCAACTTCTTGGCTCTCTCTTAGCCGAGGCAGGCTGACATCTTAATAATGCCCAGCTGCTTCCTCTTGCCTTGCCCAGAATACTGACTGCAGATCAAGCACTTTTTCACCAGTTCATCTAGACGTTACCTGAGCCCCGCAGGGGGAAAGGTCACCCATCACAGCCACATTTACTTCCTGGGCTTCATTTAAGTGTTTACTCTGGCGCTTCCATCCCTAAGACAGAAAACAGTTTCAGTGTATATCTGTTCATTCATGTTTTCATGCATTCCACAATGATTTACTGTGTGAACACTGCATGCAGCTCTCTGAGCTGAGCAGGTGGAAAAGGGATAGGAATGACCCCTGCCCTCACCCAGCTTCAGACTCAGAGACAGCAAACCAGCAAGTAATTGCAACTTGTAGAGTATGCTCCCATCAGGAAGAAGGAGCAGCTGTCAGAGAGTAACAGGTGTGCATAAGGGGAGCAGGCTGCTTAAATTTGGGAAGACCAGGAAGTGATACTGGAGAAGAAATCAGACTCAGAAGGAGAAGAGAGAATCTAGAGACAGGAACAGCATAGATCAGAATAACCCACAGCAGCCCTGGAGCCTTAGTAGAGGATGTGGTGTCCCCAGAGTACCCTCTGGCCTCTCTGACTTCTCAGCACTGAGGACCAGGAATCCTTCCTCCACAACAAGTGCGCCTTTCTCCTGTGGCAGAAGCATCATGCCAGCTCACTCGGCTCTGCCAGCAGCATCAGCTGATCTCCAGGCAGTTACAATCAACAAAGAGGGACAGAGGAGAGCAAGACAGGAACGGGGCGCATTCTCACCAGATTCTGAGAGGTCATCTGGCTAGGGAGACAGGACTCAGAGACACTCTTTCTGTTCACATTGCTCTCTCCATGTCACGGGCCTAAGGGCAGTACTAATTGGTATCCTCCAAACATGTGAGTTCTGAGACAGTTTGCTGTGTAGCAATGACTACCCCATGCATTTGCACAGCTACTACTTGGACCACCTCTGAATGAGACCACTCCCAAAGAATAGCATCCTTGCTCTGATAAGCATCTCCAAGGGGCCTGATGTTGATCACTTACCTACAGACCTCCGCAACCCCCTAAAGACCTTTTGCATATGTTCATGAATGTGTGTATGTGATTAATACACCCACATACATCCATGAGTGTTTGAATATGTGTACACTTGTGCATGTGAAGGTCAGAGGGCAACTTCAGGTGTTAGTTCTCAGGTATTATTATTTTTGTTGTGTGTGTTCAGTGTAGGGGAGAGACTGTGTATGTCACACAAGACGGAATAAAATAGACATCAGGAGTGGATGGAAGAAGGGAACTGGGTCAAGGGGATGGGGAGGGCTACAGGAGGGATCAAGAATGGGTAGGACAGAAAGCGGGAGAGAGAACTGAGACTGAGGTAGAAAGAGCACCTCTGGAATGAGCTAGAAACCTAGGACAAGGGAAACTCCCAGGAGGTGTGAGAGTGACCTAACTAAGACTCCTAGCAATAGGAGATATAGAACCACCTTCTATAACCAGGCATGACCTCCAATGCAGGGATGGGGACACCAAGCCACCTGCAAAATTTCCGGCCCACAATTTGTCCTGCCTGTAAGATATGCAAATAAATTAATTAATTTGAGAGAGAGAGAGATAAAGAGAGAAAGGAGACTGCTCAATGGATCTGCACAGAACCTGACTGGGCCTTCTTAGGACTTAGGACCTTAGGACTTTGGAGGACTGGAATCAGGAAGAGGCTCTCAGGCCATTGTCTGATGGCCTGACTCATTTAAGATGGTGGCAGATCCAGGGTAGGATTCTGACCCTCTTCCTAAGCCTTGAGATGGACCTGGATTTTCAGTTCTATTCCATGCCCATTTTCCCCATTTATGGAGGAAAAGAAAGAGAGAGATTCTTTTGTCCAGGCCAGATTGAAGTGAAGACTCTATCTACTTTCTCATTCTGGGTTGGCCAGAGATGCTTGTTTGGGGAAAAAGATGTGGTCCTGTCCCTAGGGCTATAGAAAGATGCCCTGCTATGGGGAGTAGGTGTCTTAGTGCGCAACCTGGGGCACATTAATCATGTATGGCATAATTCCTACTTACCTCCTGCCTAGCAGACCATGCTAGTAGACAATGACCAGGTGTCCTCTCTTCTTTGCAATTTCTTCTATCACGTGGAGACCTGATTATCCCGAAAGTTGGTGTGAGTTGAAGTCAGACAGCTCTCTGGCTCTGGGTTCCAATGCTTGCTGGATGCAAACTCTTAAGACATACTAGTTTTCTTAGACCCTGGCTTCTGATCTGTGAAAATAATAGCACCCAGCTCACTCACCTAATAAGGCTGGTTTTAAAGCTAAAGAAGACACAGGTGGCTGGGTTGTGAACTCCTGAAATTCCAGCACTTCAGAGGCTGGGGAACAGTGATGGGCCAGTTCAAGGTCAGTGTGGTCTACATAACTTGATTTTTGTCTAGGGGTAGGAGTGAGGAGAACGATAGAAGATAGGGTAATAGACATGTCTGTGCACAGCATTTCCGAAGCACTATGTAAATGGTGACTCTCTTTATTAGAAGTGTCATTAAAATCAGCAACAGTGATGGTGCGTCATGTGCTCTGGAGATGAGGGTTCAGTCTGGCCTGGCAGCAGGAGGTGGGGGTGGGTGGGGCTGAGAGGCAGTGAGGGAATCTGGGATGTAGGCTCTAGAGTTTAGATTATCAGGCTGGATCTATGCAGACACCTGACTGGGTGAATTGAAGCAAAGAGGGAGAAAGGATCTTAAAGCTGCCTTGCTGTCCCAGAAATGAATTCCCCGGGCACAGCCCCAGCCCACCCAGCTGTGACATTGAGCTCATTACCTGTTTCTTCCTGCTTCCTTCCCTGCCTCACATTGCATCGTTCTTGAGGTTGGTGAGGGTACAGCCTCACCCCTTCAGCCTAGGACCCGGTCTGTCAGTTTCCTACTGTAGCATCTCTCTTCCTTATAGTCATATTTCCTTAAGAAGACCTTCCATGGTCTCCTTAAGTCTTCTCTAGTGGTCCCTAGCCCTTGAGCTTATTTCTAGCTGTTTTTCCATCTGTTCACTGTCAGCTGTTAATTAATCTCATGCCCAGTAGAGGCAGGCTCAGTACTAGGCATTAGTGACCCATGAGACAGGCTCAGTGGTCTCATAGTCACGAAGGGACTCAGAGTATGGCTAAGTGTGACAAGCTTCTGAGATGGGGGCTTTTCCCCCTGATGGAAACAACAGCATGTGGAAAGGGGAAAAGGAGGCTCTCTTCCTTTTCCTTGGAACCCACCTTGGTGTGGGGCTGTCAGCAGCCACTCTCAATGCTCTAGCTTTGGGTGCGTTGTGGCTTGGCATGGGAGGGACTGCAAAGAATGCCTGACCCCTGCATGATTCCCAGGGTCGTGACAGGCAGGATGTGAGAAGACTGAACACAGTCCAGACTTTGGAGAACTTGACAGAGTCACCAGAGAAGAGATCACCACCGCAGAGTCACACTGAGACCATGTAGACCTGAAACTCAAGCTCTTGGGTATCTGTGTTAATGTCCCTTCTTGACATCGGAAGCTGCACAAGCCTGTAAATATAGCTTGTCCCGGAAGAGGGCCATGTGAGGTTCATGTAACATTGCACCACCCTCAAAGGAGAGATCCATCCTGTTTCCATTTCCCCCTTCCTCTAGTCCAGAATACTCAAAACTGCTGGCAGTAGAGCTGGATGCCACCACCTACCTCCTAGAAATACACAGCGACAGCAAACCCAACAAGCCACACTCTGCAGGGGACCAAATGCCTTCCTTCTCTAGAGCCAGGCACCAGTAAAATTTACACACCTACAGGTATTTAGAGGGTGTGGCTGTTCTGGGGGCTCTGTCCTCTCCTCTCACCTTCTCCCTAGCTGATCTCATTCTGATCTTTGACCTTAAGTCAACATCTCTTATGCAATGGCTCCAAGTCTAAGTTCTTAGTCCTGACTACCCCTTTCTAGTCTAATATGCATTTTGACTTGGCAGAGTTCTACATTGTATTTCCACACCCCAGCCTCTTCCTCCAAGACTACCTCCGAGCTATAGTTAGAATCCCCATGTAGCCAGTGGTTGAAGATACAACTTCAGAAGGATTCATTCTTTACCCTTCACATCTAATTCCTCAACAAGTATGCTTTTCTGTCTCCAAAACAGTGTCTTGGATTCTAGTACCAACTCCCCAACACTACTTTTGCATCTCTGAATGACACTCCCACCATCCTCCTGGAACTTCTTAAGGCTTCTGAATTGATTTGCTTCCTTCCACTCTTTTCTGCTTAGATCCACTCCAAAACACTGGGTACCACTTTTCCAAAACATCATTGGACAACAGTGCTTCCAGTGACCTCTCATTACATCTAAAGGCCAGTATACTACTGTGGCCCTTTCTGTCCTGCTCCATGCACACCAGTCTCCACTCTGCCTTCTGTCCCTTCAACTTCCCTAAGCTCTAATGTAGTCACCTCAGGTTCAACTCAACCATACCCCATACAGGGAGGGCTTTGTGGAAACAAATTCAACTAGTTCCCCAGGACACTTCCTCTATTTTCTTCCTCCTTCCTTGGCTGCAAAAGGTTTTCTTGGGCCATTCATTACCTTTGCATTGCTAACTGATCGTTCACCACCCCACCAGTATTTAGACGAGGCTTCTAGAGAAGCCTGTGGTTAATTGATACTGAGTAGGGGAATTCGTGCAAGCATGATGTGCACAAGTTTTAAACGTCTAGGGAGATGGGACTAGAAGCCAATAGGGACCTTTTTCTAAGAAGAGCTTCCTCATAATGTAGTCTATATGCTTTTCCTTCACAAGTAGTCTCTGGGTCTTCAGTCATCCTAACACTTGAATGTATCATTATCCTTTCCGAATTCGCATATGAAATGGGACATATAGAAATGAAATAATTAGCTTAAGCCAGTAATGGATGGTGGCGATGGTACCCAGGCCTCCCTAGCATCTTGCTGGTGAAGAAGTTTCTCTGGTGTATTCATGTGCTTCCTGTGAAGTGAAGGATATCAAGTTTGCCTTGTGTTAACTTTAGGAGTTTCCAACTCCTTATAGCTTGGGAAATTCCAACTTCTGATACAAAGAGGAAGGGAGATGTGAAACTGCACACTGATTTGGGGGCAGCAGGAGTTAAGTGCTGGTGATTCTTGCAGATCTCCATGGGGCTGCATCAGCCAGCTGAGTACAGATCCGAAGGGCACTTGTATAAATCTGCTCCAGGCCTTGATGGAGGTTTGGCTGCAAGGGGATCAACAGTAGCCTGGCTACCTGCTCTTGGATCATCTTAGTTCTGAATGTTGCTTGGAGTTCTGAATGCTTCATGGGGCTGAAGACCATGACCTTGGGTAGGGTCCCAGGGCATATTCAGGAGGGAGTCCATTGAGTAATGCAAGCTTCCTCATGATAGATCTGTTTTCAGCTCTCCCTGCTGGAGTGATTGATTCCCCTGGAGCCTGTATCCCTTTTCTTACTTATTGAGTGTGTGTGATGGATTTTTGACAAGATTGATTTTGACCTGAATACTGCTGAGCTGAATGAATCAACATTGTCAATTCCTCTGCCTGATCCTGAAAAATAGTTACGTGGATAGGAACATTTTTCTTTCAATTGAAGCGTATCTTAGTTCTCATGGTTGCTCTGAAGAAGGTCTCCCTCTGCTAGGGTCCAATGGCTGCCCTCAAAACACCTCCCTCTTGTAATATGGATGCTTAAGCCATTTTCTTCTATCTTCTTTGCTCCAGCAGGGCTCCTCTCCGTGCCTGCCGGGCTATGTTTCTTTCCCATGCTCCAGCCAGAAATATGAGCTGCAAATTGGGCTTGGCTGTGTGATGAGGAGAGAAAGATTTTTGTCTCATCTCTCTTTCTCACAGCAGTGATTCCTGAATCGGCACATTACTTATTTTCCCCCAAACCTAGAATAGTTGCAGTCTTTAAGGCACAGCTGATGTATAGCTACTGGTGACTCAAAATGGGATTTCACATTCATCTCTTCTCCCTTCAGAGTCTAAGCAAATGTTTTCAGGAGCAGTTCTAAAGCGCTGAAGTTCTCCCATTTCTCTCTCTGCTTTCTTTATAGTCTCACAGCTGGACCGGGTGCCATGTTCACCTGTGGCTCTGGCTTCCTGGGTCCTGTCTAGGAGAGGGTACGTTGAACAGGGTGGAAGAACCGAATTGAGACAGGAAGGTATTAGGAGAGGATGGTTCCCCTACAAGTGAGCACCATGTTCACATTGTTGGAATCTACGTATAATAAATGAGTGTCCTGATGACTGTGTAAGATAACTACTATTCCATACTTATAATCATGCAAGAGTTGCTCATTAGTTGCTTCAGACCCTTATAACAATTCTGCAAAGCCCTGTTAAAGTTGCAAGGCTAGTTTGGGCTCATGGAGGGCAACTTGCTCAGAGATACCCACTTTCTAAGGGTCCAGGGCCCATGCATGAGCTTTCTCTAGTGCCTTTCTCTTGCCCTCTAAGGCTAGCTCAAAGTGCCATCATATTCATATGGGGTAGCCAAGGGATGCCCACAGCTGTATTTCTCAGCATAGTGGCCAGACTCCATCTGACTCATCTGAGCCAAGACCAAAACTTCCTGGGAGGTGGCTGCGGAGACACTTGACCTTGCTCATAGTGATCACCCACGGAGCCTTTCTCCAGGTCCAGTACTGGCTACCTCTTCTGGCCCCTCAGCCCTGTAGATACGGTGCTGCTTCCCTGGGCTTGGGGCCAACTCCTAGCCTATATCTTGGCTTCATCTCTCTGTGACCTATTCTCAACTTGCTCTGCACACTCATTATTCTCTAACAATTATTTTGACAATAGCTTTAGTTCACAAAGAACTTCTCTAACATCTGAAGAGATACCTCTGTGGTAAGCAGTATATCGCATCTTCCCCCATCAAGTCCAGGCCAGCTTCGAGTTTATGTTCCAGGAATGGTCTCTAAAGCTAAGGCTTACCCACTGCTTGAGGGTAGGTATAAAGCTCTCTCTGTGACAGCAGATTTCCACCTTTAGCTATCATCTCTTCCCATACAAATAGCCAATTGCCATCACCAAAATTTTATTAGGGATTGCTCACATTATTCCTAGGCTGGAGATACTTACTTAGATCTAAAGAGGTGGGGTTTCCTAAGTCCTATCATTGTAGGATAACATAAGGATCATTACAGAACAGAATATTCTAGAAATACATGGCTACAGCTAGACAGAGAACCACAGTGAAATGAATAGTCACACATGTTTATTTTATTTTATTTTATTTTTGTGGACAGTCTCTGGGCTACTAACAGGCCATAGCCAGTCAAGTTCCAGGAAACTGATGCCTGAGTGGCTTGACAGAGGAGACTCCTTCAGGCTGAGCTTCTCTGTATTTAGAGGTCAACCTTCCCTGCCTGCCCCACCCCCACAGCTTCCAATTCGGGGGAGGCTGGGAGAGGGACATGGAGGAGGATGTTCAAGGGTTGTGAGAGGCTGGAATGGTAGGGATGGAATGTCTGCAGCTGAGAACTATAAATCTGTAAGCTTTCAAGAGGACAAAGCTTTGTGCAGAAGGGCCAGTGGGGTGCTGGAGGAGGCTCAGGGCATTCCCTCCTAGAGGGAAGGAGCTGGGGGCAGGGAAAGAGAGAGCTTTGCACACAGCAGAGACTGTCTGAGTGGAGAGGAGTAATCGCAGGTTCTATGAGATCCTGGGATTTGGATTTCTCCACTCCTTTTCAAATCCGATTTCCCTACCCACTTTCTCACCAACAGAGCACCCACATGGGTCAAGGTCAATGGACACTGTGAGGAAGGAGGTGGCATTGCTGTACAAAGTGAGGGGAAGACAGGACAAGAGGCAAGGCCTCTCCATGATAGCTAACTAAGTCTCAGGGAGAAATCACACATGGAAATTCCAGACCCACAGGAACCAGGCAGGTCAGTCTCCTATGGGTTTCATGGGCTAAGGTTCCGGCTTGGGTTAAGTCCCTGCTGTGCCCGAAGAGACCAGAGGGATGTCTTGTCTCTGGGCCTTCTGCAGCCTGCCAGTCCTCGCTCTGGGTGATTTGATTTGTGCTGTGAAGAGTACAAATGCCCCCTGGGATCAGAGTGGTTGATTCTGGACTCCTTCCACTGGGTCATTTTACTGACTGGCTATTCATCTGGGTTCAGTGAGAGAAGGGAGGACAGAGGAAGAAGGCTTGACTGCCATTAACTCCTTCATTGCTGGCCAGTCCTCTGCCTGCTCATTAGAAGAGCTCACTTCCAGTCCTTTGGAGGTGCATCCCACCCACCCTGCCTTGACTCTGGCACCTGTGGAGGAGGTAGGTCCCAGTTGCTTTGCCATGGTCTACTAGCGTGGTCTCAAGCGTCCAAGCAATGGCCTTCATCAGCTTCTCCGCTGCCTTGCATTCGTCTGACACTGAATAGGCAGGTTATAAAAAAGACAAATGGTCTGTGGAGAAAAATCTCTCTATGCCAGGAGAAGAAGTAGACAGAAACAAATAGAAGGAGCTTCCTTCTAGCACTGTGGCACTTCCTTTCCATTCCAGGGACCAAATAGCCTGCTTTAAACCAGAGCATCTTCCCAAGATGCAGGTGGATCAAAGGAAACTGTAGGGGGAGCTTCCAGCCAAGCCAGGGGACATATGCTATTATACTTGGGGATGGGGTCAGGTATGGGCAATGCCTCTAATGCTGCCCAAGGACATTGACTCTCAGGCATGGGAAAAAGATGATAGGAAGTGTCCCTGTGCCTCTAACTTGGCCTCAAGGACCCTGTAGCCCTCTACCATGTGAGGCCTCCAGGAGCCAAGCCACCTGCTTTCATAGATGACAGCTCACAGAGAAATAACTTGTTCCTATGGGAAGTGGTGATCAATGGCTCAAATTAAATCCCAGAAAAGCTTTTCTTCTTGTCTGACACTTTATAGTTTCTCAGCTTATCTCTTCCCGGGATGGCTGTATAGGCCAGATGATAACGACCTGAACAGCCTAGAAAAACATGAGTTCACTGAGGATTTAAGGTGTGAATTAGCTCTTAGATGGGCTGAGAGTGGGGAATTCTACTTCATAACACCCAACCTTCCAGCAAAATCCTGTGTGGGCAACTCTTCAGTGTCTCCACCCAGCCCCTGGCCCTGTTTAATGCTTAAGCATCCTGGGTTAATAAGTGCTTTTCAGTCACCAAGCCTCATTGAAATGCCTTCAGCCTCTGAGTCACTCCATCTCTCCCATCTGCATTCCCCTTAACTGAATTATCTCTGCATGAGTAACAGAGGTCTGTCTGGGCCCTGGACTGTCTGCTCCCCAGATTTGATAGCAACAGATTCTTGAATAGTCCCACCCACCCCGGTCATGCCTCTCCCTCCACAACACAGTCCCAGAGTCCTCCAGAAGAGGTCCAGCGGTCTTTAATGATCCACCTACAGCCTGGCTGGGCTGAGAGCCAGGATCAGAGAGGCCAGCTCTGTTCTTGGCAGGAAATGAGGGGCCGCTATAGAAATGCCACCCAGGCTGGAAACAAGATCTATGGAATAGCGGCTCTGAGTGGGTGAAGTGCTGGAGAGCAAAGGGTAAACCATGGTGCCCTGGTCTGTGGCCCTTGCCCACAGAATCTGCAGAGATCTGCATTTCAAGGCACCAGACTGGGTAGATTCAGGCCAGGGAAACTTGTTCTTTGCCTGTCAATTTAAAACTTCGGTCACCTCTGGATCACCTTGAAAGGGCCCAGTGTTTAAAGACTGTCTCCCAGAATTTAATTCAAAAGTTGGAATCAGCAAGTTAAAGGTAGGATCTGAGAATCAGTCTTTAGAACAGGCCTTCCCAGTAAGGAGAGGACTTTAGGACATATGTCTAGTGATTCAGACAAGAAAGCTAATAGAGTCACTGTAACTCTTTCACATAGGCAAGTAGGATCGCTCTATATTTCCTAACCTTGAAAGTTAGATAACTCCATGGAGCTGCCTCTCCTCTATAAACCCATTCAAGTCATTAGAGACATTTTCTAACAGGCAGGCTATTAGATCCCAATACAGCTATGTGTAGCTATGTGTGAACCTTGAGTTCATATAACACACATTCTGTGTCAGGTTTTCTACTATCTCCTTTAACCTGAACAACAGTTTTTGAGGTGTGTTATATTATTAATCCAGCCAGCACAGGATGAAACCGAGGCCTAATGAGGTAAAAATAACTCCTGCTAAGGTCATAAAGATAAAGGATTAACCCAGGATTCAGGCTCAGCATAGCAACTGTTGGAAGTGGATTCCAAAGAAGAGGTGGAATTCTTGCCCCTTTTAATGAAACTGCAGGGTGAGTTTCCAGCCAAGCAAGGGAACATGAGCTATTATAGCCGGGGTCCTGGGGGTGGAAGTGGGGTGGTGGCGGGGGACAACCCACCCAATGTTACCCTTGGACACTGACTCTCAGGTGTGGGGAAAGGATGCAAGTATGTCTTTGACTTGGCCCTTTTTATTTCCGCACCCCATTCCTGGTACCAACTTCAGATTAGTTGCTTTTCTGTTTTTGTGATAAAACAGTAGGAAGTGTCCCTGGGTCTCAGACTTGGCCCTAGTACCTCAGGCCTGTGAATTAAACATGCAAAAGGGACATTAACAGGAGGAAATAACAACACGGGCTATTTATACATATGATTTACATGTACCATGGGAGATCTCAGATAAGTTACTCAAAGGGCTAGTTAGATTGGAGGATCATCTTAGCAAAGACAGAAAAAATATGGCAAGAGACAAGAAAACAGAATGGGGTGGGCTGGCTTACAGGAAAGGACTTGAAGCCAGGTGACTTTTGAGGAGCCTAATGATAGTGCTTTGAACGTTTGACTTACGAAGACTGGACACAGTGTCATCAGCACAAGCTTTCTCATCCCTGGAGTAGCTTTCGTGTGTATCTACAAATGTTATTCTCCTGGTAAACACACACACACACACACACACACACACACACACACACACTCTGTTTCTAGCAGATGATGTGAGAGCAGCAAACTCTTTCTGCATTCCTTGTATCTAAGTTGACTTCAGTGGCATATTTTGTGGTAGTGAATTCTGGGCCTCTCTTCCCTAGCTAGTCTATCTTAGAGCCCAGCTGCTTCAGGTGGCCGCCAAGGCTTCAGCTGTTATCAGTCAGTCATGATGGTCAGCTTCTGACAGATCTGCAGTGGAGGGATGGACTTAAGCAGGTGTTACCAGCCTGGATACAAAAGGGCAGAAAGCTATGTGAGATTCTGAGTGGAACACTGTCTTGAGAGTCAGGGTGGGCTTCAAGTTTCTGGGTAAATTTGAACTCAAGCAAGTCATTTTCCTCCGAGGCCTTGGTTCTAGCCTTGTCTTAAGAGGGTATTAAGTGGGGAGACATCTAGATGTTTTTTCTCATCTCTGACATTTGTAAATGATATGTATGTCCCTTCTCTGAGTAAGACAGGGACATAAGCACATGGCGGGGAATCTCCCATGGATGGATGGATGGATGGATGGATGGATGGATGGATGGATGGATGGATGGATTATGTGGCTATCAAGGTAGTTTCAGATGTAGAAAATCCCCCCAGCCTAAGACTGATATTTAGATATTCACATTTGAAAGCATAAGTTTGGGTCTGTCTTAGGCCAGGATCTAATCCCTTGGCATGCATGAAAGGGCATTGATTCTGTGACTAATTCTGCAGTGAGGATGGTCTGTACACCACTTCAAGGCAGTACTTGGCTTGTGCTAAAGCAATAACTTTGGGCTTACCTAGTGTTAGGGTAGTGTAGAAAGAACCCTGGAAGTATAGAGACCTAGGAATAGACACCAGTTCTAGTTCACCCAGGATCTCCTTGTCTACTTTGAAGCCATCACTATGCATAGGCTGGACTGGGCGAGATGGACCAAGTATTTTTTTTTTTATGGTGTTACTAAAACTGTTGGGCCAGTTCAGACCTATAAAGAATTCTATGGAAAGGATCCACCAGAAGACATTCTCCATTCAGAATTCACCCCCACCGGCCCATGCCACCCTTTCATGTACACTGAGGCACACTGTCTGAGTACTAACATGGTCTTCTTCAACGACAGTTTCCTCTGCCAACTGCCAGCCCCTAAAAATGTCAGGAAGTCCATTCATCTGTCCTTCCTGAACATCTGTACTCACCTGGTGTTCGGTGTTCTGGTGAGCAAAGGCTGTCAGGAACGGCTTTATGTTCTCTCTCTCTCTCTCTTATTCTGTGTGTCTATCTGTGTGTCTCTCTGCCTCTGTCTTTCTGTGTGTCTGTCTGTGGGTCTGTCTCTGTCTCTCGCTGCATGTGTCTATCTGTCTCTGTGTGTCTGTCTGTCTGTCTGTCTATCTGACTCTGTATCTCTCTGTCTCTCTCTGTGTGTGTGTGTTTGTGTGTTATGTGGGAAATTCCTGAGCAGGCATGAGAAAACATTGGTCCTTAAATCAGGGACCACACTGTACTCTGACTCTCTTTCCTGATGTCCCATATAATTACAAGATAGTTTTGACTCAAGTATGGCTGGTGGCAAGTCAAGAACACCCATGCACTCAGAGGCTGGGCATCAGCCAAGTACCCCATTCATAGGGTTGAAGGATTGGTCTGGGGCCAGCATCTCTTGGAGCATGATGAAATCTCTGCCCCTGTGGTCAACTGTACAATCAGCATTTGCTGATGGATCATCGTGGTGGTAGATGAGGAGCTGAAAAGGACTTCAGACAATGGGAAGAATGTTGCAGTGGGCTGAGAGGGAGGCCTTTCAGAAATGCATGGTCAAATAAGTCCCTTCTAAAAACAATGATTAGCATGTTAGTCAAGACATACATGTGGATACCCTCTGAGGCAGCACCCACGGCCCCTTTGCTTCATGTAACACCAGAGCTAAGGTCCTTTCTCCATTCATAGCTGTTGTTTCGGGGGGGGGGGAGTTAGGTACCAGGCATTTCTAATAAGAAAGGAATCTATTCAGAATTCTGAGTTAACTGATTATTCTCTAGGTCCTTTTTGGTATCCCTCACCTTATGTGAGTGGCCTTCTTTACCACATTGCACCATAAGATTGGAAAGGTTCTGAGAATAGCCCTTACCATAAGGGTTCAATCCCAATGGGTTAAATGTATAATGAGCAAGTCCTCAGGGATTCCATGCCTGGATGAGTTGCCCAAAAGCTTTTTTTTTTTTTATAGACAGTTCATCTTCTCTCAGGCCTTGTAGACTTGTAGGCACTGACCCCAGAGAATGACCATTTTCAGAGGAAAGAAGAGATGGTTGAACACATACTGATGTCTGGGAAGGTACTTGGGGCTGACAGCTCGGGTGAATCATGAAAATGATACCTCCTTTGGAGGAGGACTCTAACTGCTGTGCACTCCACCCAGGATTGGAATGCAAACCTCAGCCCCTGGAGGGAAGCCCCCTCCTCCATCCAAGCAGGGTGGAAGCTGGAATCTGGCACAGAAGGTTTCCTTGCCATGAGTCAGGTAGAGAAACAGCTTGTGTCTCAAGGAGGAAGTGGAATTTCAGAGTACACAAGGGTAAATATTGAATGTGAGATGCTGCTAATTAGCTGCACAAAGGCCGTTAGCATTAATGAGTTCTGTCCCTTTGCAGTAAGAGGCAACTGTTTCTTTGGTCCAGGCTCACTGGCAGTGGCCCAGTGTTCTAGCTGTGGCTGTGAGTCTTTTGTGATACTTTCATCTTAGAAAAAGCAGGAAAAAAATAACAACTAGGATTTCAATGAAGCCCCTTCCTTTTCGACATTTACAGTAACATATGCAGAAACTTCAGGTTAAAAATACATCATTTGTTTCCCATTAGCAAACTTAATCATATCCCTCCTCCAGACTTTGGGCTTACAAAAGCTGGGAGGAAAAAAAAAAAATGAAGTTGGGTGGAAGAGTGATGGTAACCTGGATCTTTTTTTCTCGAGCAGTTACCAGGTACCAAATATAGAGCTACACATAGCCTTTTGTAAACCTCTAGTCATCCAGGCTGCAGAGGTGGCTCAGTACTTAAGGGCAGGTACTGCTCTTAAAGAGGACCAGACCAGAGTTGGATTTCTAGCACCCACATCAAATAGTCCAACAAACACCTTTAACTGCAGCTCCAGGGTATTCAAAACCTCTAGGCTCCTATGGATATATACACGTGCATATATCCATACACACACACATGCACGCGCACATAGACACACAGACACAAGCAGAGACATACACAGAGAGACTCAAAACCACTATAAATATTTTTTAAATCCTTCTAATAAAAATAGGAGTTGTATTTTATTACCTCCATTTGCCAGAAGAGGGACATTTAGACTTAGCAGGGTTAAGTAACGTGTCCTTGTTCCCTAGCTAATAAATGAGAGGGTCAGGATGCCTCCAGTGTGCCCAGATGTAAAACCATCCAAAGCAGCAGTGAGAACCCTGATGTTGCCACTCGTGGGAGGAAGCAGGAGACAATCCTTACGAGCATGGTTGTCCCTTCCACAGTGACGATGGAGCGTGAGTTTGGTCATTATTTATTAATACAGTTATTTTCTTATTCAGTGTCTACAAAGAGCTGGGCTGGCGGACAGTAGACTGTCCTTGCTTCCATGGAGATTGCTGTTGTGTATACTAAGATGATAGATGCAGATAACCATAATGAGGGTGGGATCTGATCAATAGTGAAGGTGCCATCTTATGACAGCAGAATTGGGGCTGTCTAAAAGGGTGTATGAGGGGTGAGAGAAGAGAAATAATCTCTTAATTTGTTGTAATGCAATTTTTAGTCTGTAAAGAGGAAACAATGCAATTTTGGAGCCTCACTGAGTTTAACCTAGACTAAATAGAATGGAAGGGTGTTGCTCCTTGAGGGGGTCCCTTGAACCAATGACTTAGAGGTAAGCTATAACAGGAGCATGAACTGAAAAACCACATGTTGGTTTGTGTGCGCAGAACATGGACTTGGAGCAAGTTGTATGGAGAAGTAAAGTTGAATGAACATGGAGAGGTAGGTCTCAAAGGTTTGGTAGGCAAGGTATTGAACTAAGGTTTGGTAGGCAAGGTATTGAACTCGGACTTTGTCCTTGAAAAACGGGATCATTACAGTCTTCTTTTCTCCACTCCTCTCTCCCCTCCCCTTCTTTCTATATGAAGTACTAGGGATTGAACCTAGGGTTTTGCTCACACTAGGCAAGCGTTCTACGTCACAGGTACATCTCTAGATCCTTTATTATTATTATTATTATTTTCTTTACTTTTCATCTTGAGAGAAGATCTTGCTAAGTTACTCAGGCTGGCCTTGAACTCACTTTCTAGTTCTGGCAGGCCTTGAACTTACAATCTGCCTGGTTCAGCTTCCTGGGTAACTAGGTTACAGGTCCTTGTCACAACCCTTGTCTCCATTATTCGTATCTTCAAGGACAGCTATGTTATGAGAGATGAACCTGAGCAAGGCGTGAATAGAAGCTGATAAATTAATGATAGCATTAAGGGTTGTTGTACTACCTTAGACAAGGATAGAGGTGGCCTCAAAACCAGCTGTCATACTAAGGATGAGGGTAGGATATATTTTGATGTATACTGAGAAGGCAGAATTGTCAAACCTAAATGGGTTGCCTAAATACCAGAGGCTTAAAGGAGAAGAAGGAGTCAGAGAGAGCACTTAAGTACCTGACTAAGGGAATTCTAGGTGGGCAATGACTTAGTCTCTGTAACACATGTTTTGGGGAGTAGATTCCCTAGGAAATGCTGAGGGTGAAGCAGCGCTTCTTCCTGTTGGTATGAGGTATAAAGGTTAGAATCCACTTGGGGAATTCTGAGCTTGGTAACAGCTGAAATCGTTAGTATATCTGGATCACTCTGGGTGGACATTAGTGAGAGAAGAACTGAATTACAGTGTAGCCCCACCCCTTCTCACCTTCCCATACTCTCATCCAGCTTTATCTCCAGGGTGGCATCAAAGTCACTGGGTGCTAAATCAGGGCTCATTGCTTTGACCCTTTCTGAACCAGTATTTGTTTACAGTCTATCTGTGCGACTAAGAAAGAAAACCCTAAAACTAGGTCTTTATATGGAGGCTATGGTGTTCAAGACCAAGGCAAAAGCAGGTCCAGACCTAGTGTCTGCTTCCAAGATCGCAACTTGATACTGTAGGGAAGAACACAGTGCCTTCACGGGGTGGGGTGGATAGAAGAAATTAGAGAGAAGGAAAGGGGAGATCTCTGTCAAGCCTTCTGCGACAGCACCCAATCTCATTCATCAGTGCGCAGTCTCTACAACTTTAAAAACCTTCAAAGTCCGAATTTTCCAATACTATAGACCTGATTTGCACACATGCTTTATGAGGATAAAAAGTCAAGCTAGTGGAGCCAGGAGTTTTCATTCTTCCACCTCACAGATCTGATCCTCTTAGCGTTACCCTGGAAGAATCGATCTGAGTCTGGAACTCCCTCTGTGTATCCTGGAGAGCTGGAAACAGCAGAGTGCCTGTGTCTGGCAGCGGTGCTGGTGGGGAGCTTTATAGCCTGACTGTTTCCACCACCCCAGGTCTCCAGGCTCTTTCCTGTTCTATCTAGTTCTCTTGAGGCTGGGTCCACACTCTGCTGGAAGCTGAATGCTAGAATTATACTGCATCGGCCATGCTATTGATTAATAATAGGTAGCTACTGCCTGAAATGAGATGAACTATTTTCCCCTGTTTCCAGTAAAATCCCTTTCTGCTGCTCCGCAAAATTCTATTAATCTGGTCTAAAGTGGCTCAGGATTCACATCATCATCCCTGGCCCCGTCGTAGCTTTCTCAGTAAGAAATGGATTTGTTTAAATTGAATTTGTTTAAACTTATCTTCATTTTAAAAAAATTTTTTTCAACAAAGTCTCAAGTAGCCCAGGCTAGCTTTGGACTTGCTATGGAGCTGAGGGTTCCTTGAATTTTAGAGCCTCCTGCCTCTATCTCCAGAATGCTGGGATTGGAGGCTTCTGCCACCAAGCCCTTACTTGCTTATTTGCTTTTTGTTGTAGTGTTGGAGTTTGAACTCTGTGCATGCTGGGTAAGCACGCTGCCAACTGAGCTACATCTCCTGTGCCTTCATTTTCTTGTCCAATGCATTTTCTCTCAGATTTCCAGACACCTTCCTACAATGATGAAATCAGGATGATATTCATGTCCCGCAGGCTGGTGGGGAGGGGGGAGCCCCAGGAGGGCTGATAAGAGGTACCAAGGGAAATCGGTACAAAAGCAGTGTCAGGTAAGCCTGAAGGTCAAGCTAGAAGCAGAAACAGGGGGACTCATAGCAAGATTAATACTTAGTAGAGCCAAGAGGAGGGAGGACTGGAATTAAGTGAAAATGTGCGGTGATGAGCTGAGACCAACCCCTGCCAGCCTCTGTCAGGAGGGGGATTTGAAGATGGGAACAATCTAACAGGAGCTGGGTGTGCTGCCTGGACAGCCGAGGCATAGCGACTTGGCTCACAGCTAATGTGATGGCTCTTAAATGTAAGCCAGGCTCAGGATGCGGTCAAAAGCTGCTTAGTGCTATAATTCAAGGATCATTTTTTCTGCAGGGAACAAGGTCAAAGGCACACTGAAGGGAGTTCCTCTCTCATGTTGGTTCTTTTACTACTTCAGGCTCTGCAATCAGAAGACCAACTATTTCTGTGTCGCTAAAAGCTATGGAAAAGCCCTTATCAGCATCATACTCGGCACCATACTTGGAGGCTCAAGTTTATGAGACACCAAAAGCAGAGGTGGAGATGACATCTTCCTTCTGTGAGACAAGGAGTGGTCAGAGGAAATAGAGGAATACATATGGAAAGATTCCGGAGAGGAAAGCAGGGACCTCCCAAGTGGGCCTCACCTAGATCGGCCTCTGATGTTGGATGAAAAGAGCAAGAGCGTCGAACACTGTGGTAGCGCACACCTTTGATCCCAACACTCGGAGGCAGAGGCAGGTAGTCCTAGTAAATTCAAGGCCAGCCTAGTCTACATAGAGTTCCAGGCCAATCAAGGCTACACAGTAAGACCCTGTCTCAAAAAAAAAAAAAAAAAAAAAAAAACACACACACACAGACTTGAGGTAGGAAGAGCCAACATCTGGGTCCTGCGCTGATGCTTCTGACTACGTGCTGAGACTGTGAGAGCTGCAGGCCAGTGTCAGGGGAAGACTGGTAAGGCAGTAGTAGCAAAGGATTCCATAAGCACAACTCTAGAAGACCCTGTCCACTTGGAACCCTACCTGGAGGGCTTCCCTCTAGTGATGGGCAATATGGTAGCCCAGAGTCACGGAAATTCTGCACCTCCTGTCCAGTTTATGCTGTTTGTTAGACCTGCTGGGTTTGTCAGCTCTGGACAATCTTCCCACTTCTTCCCACTCTTTGCGATAGCTTGATGATGTCCATTTGGATCTTGAGTGATGTTCCTTTAGACCCTTCCTTGCTCCTTCCACACCTCTGACCCGCAATTCTGAGAAGCCTTAATGACACCATTGATCAGGGATTTAAACTAGCCAGTCTATGAAGATCAAAACTGTGGCTAGAACTCAGCAAAAAATGATCAGCAATTATTGAAGCAGATTTTTTTTAATGACAGCATCCTAAGAAGATTGTTCATTATTTCTGGGACTACTGCTAACCTTTGAGATACTTAGAGGAGCCAGCAAAGGCAACTGTAGCTTCTTTGAGCCAAGAAAAAGTCACCCTTTGCCTTCTCCAGACAGATAAAACTCCTGCAGAGAGACAAGGCTTGGGGAATAGAGAGGAAGTGTAATCCTTCCAATTCACTTGTTTGTCAGGTGCTCTGATTATCTCAAACCTTGGGTCCCTAAAACAGCCCCAGTCTCTATCCTCTGGAAGCCCATTGCTCACTTTTGCATTCTGTTCTCTAGCTATCCCACATCCTTCTTCTTAAGTTAATCTGATGGATGTTTTTGCTGCTTATCAAACAAAAACAAGGGATACTTAGGATACAGAAGAGATGGATTAGCACATCCCACTGAATAGTATCACAGAGACAGCCCTGAATCCCAGCAGTCTCGGAGATACTGTCAGGAACTAGGCTGTTTCTTCTCCCCTAAATTTCTAATGTCCTGGGATGATAGTATTTGGATGTGGGGCTTGGGAATGTGGTCAGAATTAAACGAAGTCATAAAGAAGGGGCCTAGTATGGTGGGAAATGCTGATTTTATAAGAAGAAAAGGTGAGACCAAGCCTGGAACACTTTTTCTGTCTTCTTGTAAGGTAATTGTCACATGCTGTCCTCTGTCTTCTTATGATGCAGCAGGAAAGCATTGACAGTTGCTGGTGTCATGCTTTGGGACTTGCCAGTTTCTAGAGCTGTAAGCCAAATGTATCTCTTCTTTATAAATCTCTGTTTATTAGTATTTTGTTTTGGAGAAATAATCACGGGGTGTCAGTGGCCAAGATACTTATAGAAGCAGCTTAGATTATTTTAGAAGTCTGTTCCAGAGCAGGGAGATGGATCTGTGGGTTAGAGGCTTGCTGTCTAAATTCTGACTCTAGAATCTACATGTGTGGTGGAAAGATGGAATGGACTCTTGGAAAGTTGTCCTTTGTCCTCTGTGTGTGCACCATGCACATACACACACACACACACACACACACACACACTACACCACACCACACCACACCACACAAAAGACATGAAAGTAGAAGAGGGCCTACTGAGGAGGATCCAGCTGGCAAGGGCTGGGGACCACAAGGGTATGAAAGGGTGAAAATGACCGAAATTCACTCTTTATGAATGTATGAAACTGTCAAACAATTTTTAAAATCCTGTCTCCCTGTATCAGCCACTTCTCTATTGCTGTGATAAAATGCCATGGCCGAAAGCAACTTAGCCAAGACTTTATCTTAGCTTCTCGTCCCAGAGGTCCCAGAGTGAGCATCAGTAATGGTGGAAAGGGCGTGGCAGCAAGCTGCCAGAGCAGGACGCTGAGAGGTCACTTCCCCAACTGTAACAATCAGGCATGTGCACCTGCCTGCCCCACCCCCAATATACCTCTTACATTGGATCTGTTGTGTGGAATAATCTCTTCTTGGCACACCTCGGCAGGGGCCTTGAAAGGCACGCCCACCTTTTCCAATTTATCCTAACACCAACTCCAAACTCAAAGCAGAGAGAGCAGACTGGAAGGCTTCTACCCTAGTGACCTACTTCCTCCAGCAGTGCTCCACCTCCTAAAGGCCCCATAACCTCCCCCAGACAGTAACCCCAACTAGGACATGTGCTCAAATGTGTGACGCTATTGGGGACACATGTCATTTAAGTTTCATTTACAAAAGAAAATACAAGTCATTACAGTGCCTGAGGAAAGATACTGTAGGTTATCCTCTGACTTTCACATACGCGTGCACACACACACACACACACACACACACACACACACACACACAAAATTTCTTCTTTGTGATGAAATGGGTAAGATGGTTCATTGTTCAGGTTTAGGGAGGAGATCAAAGTGCTGATAGGTTTAAATTCAGAGATCACAAATACTATGGCCATGAGTGAGTACAGTCCATCTGTTATCTTTAGTATCCCTGTATGAGATCTCTTGGAAATGCACGTATTGTCTTCATAGACAATCTTGATTTTGTCATTTGTATTGAAGGTTTTGATTCTCAGCCATGGAGCAATGCAACCTGGATCCCAGGGGCAAGTGGCTTCTTTCCCTTCCAAGATCTTCTCAATTTCTCTCTCTCCCTATTGTACAGCACCCCACTTACCTCCCTGGCTCTCACCCTGTCAATCATGCTTTCCCAAGAGAGATGCTAACAACAGGTACAGCGGCAAAACCTTGATGAAAGCTTTGGTTCACAGGTATCTGCTTCCTTCTGCTGTCCTGGGCTGCCCTCAGCCCTGATGTATACATCTCTTCTAAAACTGCTCCTGGAGAAATTGTCTAAAGTGCAGGGCTCTTTCCCTGCACTAGCCAGGCCAGTCTGTATCCCGAACAGGACCTGGGATGAAGGGACTGGGGGTGGAATGAAGAATTAAATGAGCAACATGCTAATTTCATGCAAATGAATATCTATTTTGAATCAACAGCTTGGGTACTTTTTCTAGGAGGCCCGAGGCAGCAGGAATGCAAAAGGAGGGCGGGAGGGGGAGTGTGTCTCTTGGGGCGGCGAGGAGTGTAAGAAGGCTCCAGTCTGAGCAGAGCTGCCTCCAGCCCATAGTCCTAATGCTATTAGATCCACTCATTAGCAAGTATGAAACATGGAGAGTTAAAAAAAAATCAGAAAAGGAAAGGGGGAAAATCAGTCCCATTTCTGCAATGAATAACAGATGGAGACTTAATTCAATTTGCATCCAATACACTCTAGTACCAGGGACTTCGTTTGTGTAACAATGGAGATCCTGGGGATGAGGAGGGGTCCCTGCTGCAGAGGGGCTAATGGGATGAGCCCACACCTCCCCCACCCTGCCCTCATCTCTCTGTGGGAGCCAGATGGATATTCTTGTTTTAACGCATCTCTCCCTTGGGCTGATCCTGAATTCATTCTCTGATCCAAAGAGAGCGGTTCTTAGATTGAATTGAGAGAGCACTGGGGGAGGGGGCATTGTAGTGAGCAACAGTAGAGGGAGAGGAAAAGTCTTTTGGAAGCTGAGGAAAGATACCAGGTGTCTCCAATTCCCCACCCCTGAGTAAATCAGGAGACAGTCACTGACTGGGCAGTTGGATTCCCAAGATGTAGGCTTTCCATATCTGCTGCTGCCAAGACCTGGACCCTAAACTCTGCGCTGGCACCAAGGAACATTTTTAACTGTTCTGATGGCTTGGATCTTCTGAACGTGGAGATTTCTCCTTTGCTGAATGAGAACAGTAGATAAATCAGGCCCCTGGAGTGTGAGCACAGAACTTGCTCTCTGTGGCTCTGTTCCCACGATGAAGATCTCTCTCAGGGTCTGTGATGTCACTCATATGTCTCCCCTCTGGGAGCTGACTGATAGGGCTTTTGCAGGTTGAACAATTACCAAATAGGAAAACACTTTATCAAAAATGGCGGTGGGGCCACACGCCAGGGAAAATGGGATTGGAGACTGAAGCTTGGGCCAAATCATGGAACATGAGTTGCATTTGCCCTGGCCCACAGGGAGAGAGGGAGAGGATTTTTTTTCCTCCCCTATTTTAAATTATAATGTCTATATCTAAAATGCACACGGCATAAGACAGGTTAAAAAGGGAAAAAGATTCAAATGTTTAATATACTACAGATATACAATATACATATGTATTATACATACACATACAATATATATGTATGTGTATATATGTACATATATGTATATGTACATATATGTATGTGTATATATGTGTGTACATATATGTAAATGTACACATATATATATATATATATATATATATATATATATATATATATATATTAGACTGAAGTGTGTACCCTCCATAGGAAGCTCAATAAGTAGACTAAGAATGGTGCCTTCTAAACAAGAATGATACAAGAATTGTAGAGAAACAAGCGAAAAGCAAAATTCTCAAGTCTCTAAGGGTAGTGATTGTGGCAAGGTGACTGGGAATATAGGGGGCTTTATGGAAAGAAGGGTTATAGTGGTAGACTTGTTAGGCAGATGCAATTTTTACTAGATTCTCAATCTCCCAGAGTAAGAATACTGGTACCTGAAATTTTGGGAAAGTACCATTTTTTGGATTCTTAGTCTCACTAGTAAAGCTATTTAAGAATGGACTCCAAAAGGAAACTCAAAAACAATTTTATTAAAATTTCGAAAAGAAACTCCAGGTCAAACAAGCTGGAGATCTTGGACTCTGCCCCAGGGCAGAAAAGAGACCACTGTGCCTTCTGTAAGCATCCATGAGGCAGGACAGAGCGGAGAGCTGCAGAGGAAGAGTGAGAAAGAGCAAAGTACCAGAAGAGCGGGCTCAGGTTCTGCCAGTAACAAAAGGAAAGGAAAAAGGGTAAACAGAAGGAAGAAAAAGTTACACTTTTCAGAGTAATTCTCATAAGCAGGTCTGCATGGCAGCTCTGTGAAGGCCTGCACTGAGAACAGAGATTTGGGAAGAGAAGCACATTATCTCATTAAATGGATAATTTTCCCATAGTTATTCCAACCCTCTTTGTAAGATGGCTTAAAGTAAATTAGTCTTGGCTAAGTTACTGACAGGCCTTGCTTGATTATCTCTAATGATTTGGCATCTTGAAATACTAAGTCTCCACCAGAGCCAGAATCAGAACTTAGCTCTCTCTGTCTGTCTGTCTGTCTGTCTGTCTGTCTGTCTGTCTATCTAGCATCTATTCATCTGATCAGGAAGACATGACTTTTCCATAATAGGCCTTAAAGGAGTTTTGATCAACACTACTTTAACACTACCTGGTGCTCTATGACCTGATGGAAGAAGGTCAGAGTGCTGTCTCGTGGCATCTATTTCTCTTCATGTGTTTACATTCAAAATAGCCAGTGCTCTCAAGTAGCACATTTGGAGGCAACATGTTCCGGACCCTGTCAGGTGCTTTACTTGGTGATAAAAAGGAGAACTGCCCATACAAAGGAAGTGAAGAGGGACTTTGATTTTAACCTTAGGATTTGTATCCCCAAGTGTGGCTCTGTCCTTGGTCTGGGAAGCAGAGTTGGGAGACACAGCTCCCTACTGGTACAGCAGCCTCAGGTGTTCTAAGCTTTGAGGGGACTAAGCTCAGGACAAGCTAAGATTTGTGGCTTCAGAAAACAATTTCAAAACTAACTAATATGAAGACAAAAGGAGGTGTTAAGGAACAGCAGACACACTAGCAAGCATGGGTGTGGGGTTCTAGAGGAAAACTCACAGATCACTGATTTTTTTTTTTAAAGATGGATTTATTTTATATTTTATGTGAGTATACTGTCGCGGTTTTGAGACACACCAGAAGAGGGCATTGGATCCCATTACAGATAGTTGTGAGCCCTCATGTGGTTGCTGGGACTTGAACTCAGGACCTCTGGAAGAGCAGTCAATGCTCTTAACTGCTTAAGAGCCATCTCTCTAGCCCTCTCACTGTTTTTTGTTTGTTTGTTTGTTTGTTTGTTTTTCTACAGTTATAAATCATACTTTTGTGGGACTTAGAATTACTGTCTTCAAAGGCTCACTAAGAATCCTAAATAAGATCACCCATCATCCATGAGGAGCACCTGAAAGTATCACAGGGAATCTTATCTCATTAAATTGCCTCCTATTTAGAGTCAGTTGTAAGGATATGGAGAAATTTGAGGTTACAGGGATATAGAAAGATAGAATTTCTTTGCTGTACACAAGCAAGCATCTTTGTGATTCCAGGAAAGGTCTGAGAGAGGAATGAGGCCCTGCCCAGTGTGACATGTGTAGGGACCTTTACCCTGATGCCCTGCTCTTTTAAAATAAAACATCTATAAATATAAAGGAATGTTATTTTTATGCAGGTGATCTTAGTAGCAATTGAAGTCTGTGTCATCATTCTGGATGCTCAATTAGTGAGAGGCTGCAACCAGACTCCAGGGCAAAGGACTCTTCTCCCCTCTCATAATTCCCTGACTTCCCTTATCTTCCTTCTGTTTTAGCTCATGCTGGGTTAGACTTGGACCTACCTGTTTTTTTGGTTTTTGTTGTTGTTGTTGTTGTTCTGTTTTGTTTGTTTTTTGCTGCTATTGTTGTTTTATTGAGGGTAGAACTGTACACTCTAGGCTCATATTTTCTCTGTACAAGGGGCCAGGGCTAAGCATGAGACCAATTCCCTGCCGTATTAGATGTCAGAAAGCTTAGTCCTAAAGGACCCATCCTCTAGATTTACAACCCTCAATTCAGCTTTGGTTAGCACAAGGGTGCTACTGGAAATCTGTCAGGGAGAACTCTTAACTGCCTTTTACACATGTGGAAAATAAGAAGGAAGAGGGAGGGCACTGGGGAGGGAGTCAGGTATGGGAAATCAAGTCTACCTGCCAAACATCCCATCAATTAGTATTGCTCAAGTTGAAAGCCTGCCCTGTTGGACAACATCCTTTGTCATCTCTTTTCAGTAGAAAGAAAATGAATATTGATTGATTCTCTTCTTGGCTCTGTGCTGGCCCCTTCAAATGAAAATGATTGGGTTTCCCCCATCTAGTGGATGACATTTCTGTTTAGAGGCAATTACATCTTCTCAGAACTCGGCCCTTGGACCAGAAGACGTTGCAATTCTGACGAGTGTTCTGGGCATTTAAGGCAAGGAAGAGGAGCTTGGCTTTCTGCTGGTGTTGAAATGGCATTGTGCATCCTGGAGGGGCAGGCTTTGGATCTGAGTGACCTTAGATCTGGCTTGATAAATTAGACATCCCAAAAGGCTAAGAAATGATCTCACTGAATCTGTGGAAAAGATCAAGTCTTTATACCCAGTCTCAGACCCACAGGAGGTAGAGACTGCTGGGAGAAAGGGAGTCACAAACTCTTTAGTATGAAGTTGCCATATACAGATAGAATTCCCTTTTAACCTTGTGGAGTGTTGTAAGATTTCTCAAGGACATAGGTACACATACATAGGTGCATACACAAAATAAAACATTTGGGCATGTGAGTGCAGGTGCCCCTAGAGGCACTTGGGGGCATTTCTGAGTCATAAAATGTGGGTACCAGATACCGAACAATATGTGCTTCTTGCCACTGAGCCACCACTTTAGTCCCCAAACAACACCTTTGAATCAGTTGTCTTCCAGTAAAGCTGACAGAGGAAAATGTACCACATTTACATTGTAGATTTACATTATATTGTAGATCTCCATGTCATTGATCGTTACGGTGCTATGTAGAAAAGTTATGTCCATTCAACAACAATATTCAGAAGCACGAGCCCCTTATTCTGAAGTCTGTGGAGGTTACTTCTGTAGTAGTACTGCTTCCTGCCTGACCATCTTCTCACTGAGGACAAGTCTAGGGAGTCTATGTCATATCTCAAATATCTGAATACCATACAGTTGTCTCCTTTGATGTTTCAAGGCATTGCAACTGGTGTTCCACTTCCTGACATCTCTCTCTTGTCTCATACAGACAGGGCTCTAAGATGGTAGTATGGCTTCTTTTATACTGAGCCACAAACACCACTCATGTGCAAGAGTAAACCAGTAGCTAGGGCAACTAGATCAGGAAGCAGAGCATGGGGCTAATAAAGATATACTATCCTTTATTAATAAAACTGTTCCATCTTCTCTCTCCAAATGACATCTACTATGAATTTCTATAGTTGCAAGTAAAACAGCATAGGGAGAAAAATGAGCGAAAGTAATGGAAAATACTGACTTTGAGGGCTAAAGAGATGGCTCAGTGGTTAAGAGTACTGGCTGCTTGCTCTTTCAGAGGTTTTGAGTTCAATTTCCAGCACTCACAGGGTGGTTCACAACCACATATAATGGGATCTGATGCCCTCTTCTGGCATGTACTATATATGCACACAGAACACTCATACATACATAAATAAATACATTTTTTTTAAAAAAAGAAAAGAAAATACTGACTTTGTTATCATAGTTACATCTGGGTACACACTCACCCATGGTTTTCTTCCAGTATTTTTCCCCAGCTCCCACATATATTTTTGGGATGAGGGTGGGGTAGGCTAGAGGCAGAGAAAGAGAGAGGGGAATAGAAAAGAGAGGAAAAAGGAGACAAGAGAAGAGCTGAGGGGAGGGGAAGGATGTGAGGAGAGTGTGCTAGGGGAAGTGTTAAAAAGAGAAAGGATTAACTTCAATCTTTTCTGTCTATAGGTTACTAAAAATGCCCTGTTTGATTCAAAATGCTCCGATCCCCAGGGCAGAGAAATGGCTAGTGTCACGTCTTCCTTAGGATTCATTGCTCAGAACAAAGTATGTGAATGTGCCCCATAGATTTAGCAGCCTGAACTAAGCTCTGTGGCTCAAAAGACCTCAAAGATTCATGGAGGACCCCAGCCCTTGAGATTAGAAGGGCAGACTATCTGTCTGCCATACAGCTGAGTGTCAGGGTGGACTTGCTTTGTTGGACCCTCATCACAGGGAAGCAATTTCCACACTCTGTCATCCTAGGTCCTGCCCAGCCAGCAGGGAATGCAATGCCTCTGCATCATTCCTGTGTAGATAGCATTTAATTTCCATTGCATTGGGCTGGGATTCTGGCATAATGAGGTATAGATAGATCTCTTTGACCTGCACTGCAGGGGGGTCCCTAGTTGGATGTAGACTGGTCACCTGGATAATAACCAGTCCCCAGAGCTCTGAAGCCAATCTCCAATGCTTCCAGAGACCTTTGTGCTCCTCAAGCTCTGAGACTGTCCTCCAGAAGATCTTCTTTATGCAGCTGATGAGAATTACCCACCATATGAGTGATATTCTAGTGTGAGGGCATGAGTGAGACTCTCCAGTGTCCCCCTTTCCCCAATGAGAGGCAGTATTCCTCAGTGTGCAGCCTCCAACCCATAATTCCACTTTGCTCTTAAATCTTGATGACAAGGAATTGTTTCCTCATCTTCAGCCGAGAGACTGAACTGCATGAGGTCTGTGTCTTTCCGAAGGGCTGAATGTGATGGAAAGCCCACGGCCTTTGGTAAATGACAGAGTAAGCAAGGCTAGAATAGTAGCCTGTACTAAGCTGGGCACCTCACGTTCATTTTTGGCTTTGGAGGGGGTTTATCTGATGTTTCTAATATTTACCCAGCTTCTATCCACAATGAAGCCTGTCACTCTAAGAAGCTAATACATGGTAAAAATAGGACCACATGACTCCTTTGTTTCTAGAGGATTCTCCACATTTTTAGACACTTTCACATGTACGGTTGCATTCGATCTTTATTAATAATCCAACAAAAAAGGCACAAGAGGAAATATTCAGGGGACCTGCCCAAGACCACACAGGAAACTGGAGTAGAGCCAACATTATAATTCAGATCTTTTGATTTCCTTTTAGATACTCTAGAGAAGGTTGTTTAATTTTTGTTGATGAAACAGCACCTTTATGAGACTTGGGGAAGAAGCCAACAAGCACATAGGGTTTTGCTCCTTTGTTCCTCCAATTTTATTAATGAATATCTTCTCTGTTGTTCCCTAACAAGTAATTCAAATACAGAGAGGAATATGAAAATCTTGGAGAGAGGTGGACGCATAAGTTTATCTCGGACTGGCATACTAGCTGCAGTCTCACAACTGCATTGTAGAAGAGAAGGTCAGCAAGGAAAAGGATCTCTTAGAACTTATTTTTCCAGGGCCTGGGCATAGGACTCAATGAATAAGGCATGTGCTGGGCAAGCCTGTTGGCCCAAGTCTGGATTCCCATGTAGAAGCTGCTATACAAATGTCTGTAATCTCAGCAAGTCCCTACTAGGAGAGGACAGGTAGACACAGGGCAATTTCCTACTAGTCTGGTTTACACAGAAGTAGATAATAACAGAAACTATATCCCAAACAAGATGGACAGCAAGGACCCATACCCTATTACTGGGTTACCCTCTATTCTTTACATGTACAGTATCATACATACACACACACACCACATAAAAATTGTAAAAAAAAAATTATATTTTGGGGGGTTGGGATGAGAATGGCCCCCATAGGGGGTCATGTGTCCACTGATGGTGAAACTGTTTGGGAAGGACAAGGAGGTGTGGCATTGTTGGAGAAGACATGTCACTTGAAGTGGGCTTTGAGATCTCAAAAGCCCATGGCATTCTAAGTTTGCTCTCTCTGCCTTGTGGTTGTTGTCTCAACATGTAAGGTCTCAACTAGTGATCCAGCATCATGCTTGCTTGCCTGCTGCCATTCTCCAAACCACAATGGTCATGCACGCACCTTCTGAAACCGGAAACCAGTAAACTCTTCTTTTATAAGTTTCCCTGGTCCCTTCCTCAATAGAAAAATAACTAAGACAGAATATTCTCAAAGATGTGAAGAGTTAAGGCAAGATGTGAGACAGGGAGCTTTAGAATGTGGCTCAGTGGTAGAGTGCCTGTCTAGGAGAGGAAGCCCTGGGTTATAGCCCCAGAATCATATCAGACTAGACCATGTGAACATGTAATGAGAAGACAGCTCTCCATAATCCATCAAGAGGACTTGTCTCCCAGAAGTCAAGAGGTTGCTTGGATCTGAAGCCACATTGAACTACATAGAGAAATCTGGACTATCTGGAACAAACCAACAAACAAAAATACCCCCAAAAGGAGGAAGCCCTTACTAGCCACCATGACACTTTGTATATTGCTAAGAAACCTAGTCAATGGTATTTTGTTACAGCAGCCTGAGATGACTTGGTAAAGAAATGTTGCTCTATCTATTCATTACTGACTGAAAAAATTGCAATGAATTGGCACAACACACATCCCTTCCTCGTTCATGTTATCTGTCCGAAGCTAATTGGGACTTGAGGGTGATGCCTTGTATGATCACCAGAGAAACCAAGGTGAGAAAAGTCCTCAAATCTTCTCTTTTGTCTGAAACATGAGGTGTGCACAGATACCATTGCAGTGAGAAAATGGCTGGAAAGATGTGCATTGAGACTTCAGTGTCTCATGTTAACCCATCCACAGCCACATGGACTATACTAGTTAAGAGTTCTACCTTACTGCATGATGTTCAGGAGCTGGAGGAACACAGGAATGTACAGTGACCAGTAAAATTCTTTGTTAGTTCAAGACCAGACTCTGAGTACTTGTTTCATCATTGACTCAGTACATATCCAAGTGTCTGTTTATATCAAATGCTGTGCTGGGTGCTTTTGATGCAATGATGGATGCAGGATTGTATTGTTGGCAACATAGGAAGCTTTTGCTATTTCTAATTCCTTCTTGTTCTTCAGGTTTCAAACTCTGAAGCTTCATTTGCTAGCTCGATTTCTGGTTGGACTCATTGCCTCTGCTAAGAGTGCCCACCTTGGATTCTAGACTCTTCTGGGACACTATATTGCACTGAGAAAGTGGTTATAAATCTGGTTCTATGGACCATGACTCTTTCAGTTTTTCAGCTGCAAAGATATGGGAATGAATATTGCTGGGACTTTGGGTTTCTAGTAATGGAGAATAGGACTTCTATAGATCCAGAATACATTCTAATGGGAACTTTTCTCTTCTCTTCTCTTCTCTTCTCTTCTCTTCTCTTCTCTTCTCTTCTCTTCTCTTCTCTTCTCTTCTCTTCTCTTCTCTTCTCTTCTCTTCTCTTCTCTTCTCTTCTCTTCTCTTCTCTTCTCTTCTCTTCTCTTCTCTTCTCTTCTCTTCTCTTCTCTTCTCTTCTCTTCTCTTCTCTTCTCTTCTCTTCCCTTCCCTTCCCTTCCCTTCCCTTCCCTTCCCTTCCCTTTCCTCCTCCTCCTCCTCCTCCTCCTCCTCCTCCTCCTCCTCCTCCTCCTCCTCCTCCTCCTCCTCCTCCTCCTCCTTCTCCTCTCCTCTCCTCTCCTCTCCTCTCCTCTCCTCTCCTCTCCTCTCCTCTCCTCTGATACTTACTCTGGAGGGTCAGTGAGGTTTGGGGAGCAAGGAGTGGTTCAGTTAAAGGCTTGCTGCTTGCACGGATGTAACACGATTCCATAGGCCATAATTGAAAATCTATTAACTCTAGAAACCAGTATTTCACATAAACCTCTCCAACCCTGGCCATCCTGCAGTGAGCACTCCCTCCTGTTATTCTCATAAATCAACCGAGATAGGCTGGGAACCGATCGATGAGAAAAAATTATGCCACAGCATTAGATTTCATCATACACAACTTGAACTATTACTTTTCTGTCCTGTGGTATAAGGAATCATGAGAATTAATAGTCTTTCTCTTCCCAAATGATGGGTTTATGACGCAGTGTTACCTACATTCTATTTCTTCCTTAAAACCATCAATTAATTTAGGGTACTTATAACTGCTCAGTTACTTCCTGAAATTAGCACCATCATTTAGCACCACCGTTCCCTCTCCCCAAAAGAGGCTTAATAGGAATTTAAAATAATGATGTGCTTTTACAGGTTTTGGCCACCATCTAATGCCTAATTCAGAACTATCTGCCTTGTCAAACTCATCTGTCTGACCTTCTCTGTAGATGCACTTGTCTCAACTTCATCTTCTTAGAGAAGCATCTCTAAGGTACAGATGAGTAAACCCCAAGGTCAAGGTGACTCTGTAGTGATTCTCCTCTTCCTCGGGCATCCCTAACTTCCCTGGCTTGGATTATAAAATCTGGCTACTTTGAAAGAAAAATGGTTTAGAAGTGAAGTCATTTGAAAGCAGAGCTCTCAGCAAATCTCAGTACACCAATGACTAGAGGGTAGAGTGTAAGTAAAACACTAAAAGGTAGAGAGAAGTTTCTGCTTAGTGGAAGACCAGTGGTCCTGGACAAGGACAGGAAGCAGGAAGGATACAGAGCAGAATCCCAAGAGTCTCTGAGGCAATTAGCAAAGATTTGTTGAGCAATTCTCTCTCTACCTATTATGCTTAGTTGTCATTTTAAAGCTTTACTGTATTTATGAATAAATCTTGGGTTTTCTTGGAAGGAAGCAAGAAATTCTTCCCAACACCCATGAGGAGTTCTTTCCTCATCATTCTCAAAGCAGTGTCAGTAGGTGCAAACAGAAGGAACATGTCCTCTGGGATCGTTCAGTCACTCGCTGTCAGAGATAGGATAGTACTTCGGAGAATTAAGAAGAAATACAAAAGCGACAAGATGTAGCTGTGGAACCTACATGTGTGTCATTGTGTGAGAGATAAGGCTGTTGAGCAAGCATCTAATTATTTAGAGAAAAAACTAACAAGTTTCTTTTTTCCCTGGGTTTAAATGCATTGCCTGGGTGCATATGTGTGTGTTACATACATGCAGGGCTCATGGAGGCCAGAACAGAGCTTCAGATGCCCCAGCACTATATTATAGGCAGTTATGAGTTGCCACTGTAGATGCTGGGAACCAAATCCAGTTCCTCTGGAAGAGCAGCAAGTGTTTTTAACCTGGTGGCTCTCAACCTTCCCACCTCTGTGACCTGTTAACACAGTCCTTCATGTTGTGGTGACTCCCCACCGTAAAATTATTTTCATTGCTACTTCTTAACCTAAGTTTGTTACTGTTATGAGTCATAATGCAAATATCTGTGTTTTCTGATGGTCTGAGGTGACTTCTGTGAAAGGGTCTTTCAACTCTCAAAGGGGTCATGATCTACAAATTGAGAACCACTGTCTTAATCACTGAGCCATCTCCCAAACCCAAGAAACATTTTTTTTTTTAATTTGTAGGAAAGAATCCTTTATTTGTAGACAAGGCCAGAAGAGGGAGCTTGTCTAGCTGGCCTGATTTCTAGGAGTATTGTGCAGACTAGAACTGGTTTCTACCTTCCAGTGCTCTGGAAGCCAGAGTGTGAACTCACACTGGCACATTTGCACAAGTGCGAATGGCTGAGCTGCTGTAAGTGTGCAACTTCCTCCCGAGATTCCCTCCTCTTCCAACAAGAAGACTTGCCTCCTCTTCAACCTTTTCTGCGACCCAAGGCTGCAGGGCGCTGCCTCCTTACAAAGACTTCCTTGCACAAGTTACTGATAGGCAAGGGCTCTGAGACTCTCTTTGTCCTGAGAGTTTTGGTCGTCGTGATCTCTCTCTCTCTCTCTCTCTCTCTCTCTCTCTCTCTCTCTCTCTCTCTCTCTCTCTCCTCCTCCTCCTCCTCCTCCTCCTCCTCCTCCTCCTCCTCCTCCCCCTTCTCCTCTTCCTCCTCTTTCCCTTCCTCCCTCCATCCTTCTCCCTCTCTCTTTCCCTCTCCCCTCCTCCTCCTCCTTCCCTTCCTCCCTCCATCCTTCCCCCTCTCTCTCTTTCCCTCTCTCTCTCACCTTCTCTCTCTCCCTCCTTCTCTTTCTCCTTCTCCTTTTAACTAGGCTATATGACATGTGTATCAATAACTAGATGAAAGAAGTGAAGAATGTCAAGTCATCATAGTATAAATCAGGGACAGAATAAACCAGAAGGGAAAAAGGCAAGATTGTGAGACATGGGGAGGTCACAGACAGTCAGATGCCTTGCTGCAACAGTAATTCCTAGACTCAAGTGAATTCAGACTCCTGGGTCCCATGATGTTTTCTGATATTCTTATAACATATCCTACAGGCTGCTTAAATAAAGGAATCATACGCGGTTAATTTGTTGGAAATTAAGAGAGGATTTAAAGGGTCTGGAGCCATGGCCCAGCGGTTAGCAACATGTGCTGCTGTTCCAGTAGAAGATGGGGGTTTTGTTCCCAGTGCCCACATTGGGCTTGTAACAACTGCCTGTAACTCTAGTTCCTGTACTCAGGCACACGCACGCACACACACACACACACACACACACACACACACACACACACACACACACGCACACACACACACACACTCCTACCCTCACATAAACATTTTTAAGAGACAGTGGGGATTTAAAGCATGCTTCAGGAATAAGCAAATATGAAGTTTTCCTTCCCCATAACAGAGAGGGATGCAGGTGCTTTGCTTCAGTGGAGAATTCCCTGCCTGGCTCAAATCCTGCTTTGTCCTCGTGTGGTCAGATTATTGAGTACTAGCCCAAGCACAGTGGGGCTGGAAGATGATCTTGAGCAGAGGTGAGTACAGTGGGAGAGAATGGGAGACTGTGATGGAGGATGGATGGTTTATTAAGAGGAGGCAGGTGATATTTATACCCTAGGGAGAATGGCTGGTTGGGCTCATGTGGTGGTATGTTATTGGTTGAGGCAAGAACATGGAAAGTGCTTCATTTGCATACTCAGGAGCAGCAGGGGCCAAGGGGAAGGAACCTTATAAGGTTATATAGAAAAGAAATCCAGCCTCGGATGTTTCAGTCCAATGGTCAGATAAATGGCATAAGTCCAGCCCGAATAACCCTGAAGACACATGAGCTATGTGTATCATTTGCTATGTGTACCGGGGCTACCCAGTGCCCAAGAAAGCCTAGATGCTGGCATCTCTTGGCACCAGAGCAAGGTGGGGAAGCAGCCAAACTCCTGCCACCCTCCAGGATGAGAAAATCTGGGCTTCTAGGCATGCTTTGATCCTTCTCAGTTCCAGGGCAGCCCTGCAGTTCTTCTTGCAGTGCCTTGTGCTGTCCCTCGCATTTGGAAGAACCCAGAAGCTGCTGTCTGAGTCCTTCCTGCCCATGGAACCTTAAGACAAGCCAGATGCTTTAGTTAGGAATCCGAGTTTCTGTACTAATGTGAGCCCATTGTGAACCAGAGTTCCCAGAAAAGAGCCAGAGCTTACCCTGAGCATTCTGTAACGCTGGTTGATTGATTAGAACTTCACTGTGGTAGAGAGGTTCACATGCTACAAGTCCAGAATCAAGTTATCTTGGGCCATCTCTAGACCCGTTAGTACCCTTATATTGCCCTCTTTTGAATGCAACGTTCATCTTTGTGACTATGTGGTTGGTAAACATTTTTGGGCCATACAGACAGATCCCTAGCTTCCATCAACCCATAGACCCAGAATGCCATCAGACAGCATCTGAGACCTCTAGCAGAGATTTCTCCATTTTCCTGTAACCCCTTTACCTATAGCACACACTGATGTTCTTGAAAAGCACCTTGATTTATGACTTTCTTCATTCTATTACTGTAAAAGTTTCATGAAGCAGACACCACACTGGACCACGGTGTTTGAGGTAACCCGAATCTCCATTTCTGGGCCAGGTTCATCCATGGCTCCAGAATTAACTAGCTTTTACCCTCTTTGAAGTGAGAACTGTATCTTGTATCAATATTAGTGTTCTGGTGTTATAATTTGGGTCCCAAATGTCCCCAAAACTCAAATACTAAAGCTTAGTTGCCAACCCATGCCATTAAGTTAGGCACTAGGCACTTTAATTGTTAGCCTAGTGAAGAAAGGTAGGTCATTGGAAGTGTGAGCTTTAAGGGAATGATGGGACCCTAGTCTTGTTCTGCTGATCTATAACTCTCTCTCTGTACCACACTTTTCACTTCCTGGTGTCTTCTAGGGGGAACAGATCTCCTTTGCCATACACTCACAAAAATATTTGTGGATATTACAAAAACACATGATATAAATATATGTGTGTATGAGTGTGTAAGAAACAACTTAACAATAAATAGCAATACTCCTAAAAATTAAAATATACGTAATTAACAATATGGAAAAGAAAATAGAAAACTGAGGAGAGGGTTACCAATTGGAAGATGATGCAGAACTCAAGCCTTCAGAAATTCTGTCAGTTTTCCAGGGTTCTGACAAGTTATAAAGTCACCCATGTAAAGTAAGACAGCCTTAGCCTTCTCAAGGCTCCCTTATAGCCATTAAAGACTGGGATATCGGGGGAGTTGGGGAGGGGACCATTCCCTTTGTTCTCACTCTTCTTCTCTTTGTGGATCCAACTCACCTGAGAGGAGGGGCTTGAAACCAAGGGATGAAGCTATGGATGCTGGCCACATTCCCATAGCTCAGTGGTAGGGCCAATCTACACCAACAAGGCTAGGCAAGGGTTACCATGGTGGCTGAGGCAACCTCACAATCTCATCAAATTCTCCTCAGTCTCTCTCTTCTGAGGTATACTTCCTTCCCAGCTCCTGGAAGCAGGCATCTCGGCTAGTTACAGGGAAGGAAGTGACTGAAAGTGTTCATCATATCTAGACATCAGCACTAGGTGGTCTCTGTGTGGTTGGCTATGTTCTAGTCTCTCTTTTGCAGTTGTCCAGGGAGAAGTCAAGTGTTAGTAATGGAACCACAGATCAAAGTGCCCAATTCGCTGAGTCACCACACAGAGGACAGCTGCCCAGAAGCGTCTCCTGACCTTCAGCAGACCCCGAGCGAGTGAAAATTAATCACCAAACTCTCAATGTTCTCTGTTTGCACAGCACAAAGCCACAATAGCTTAATTAGCATATCATTGTATAAAGATCAATATGTTGATTACTATGCCAAGCCAGACACTTATAATACTAATTTGAGAAACTATACTGGTGATTTCAAATGGCTTATGTCCTCTAAAAGTGGACAGAGAACTTAGAGACTTTACCCAGTGTCGAGGGAAAAAAACAAACCTCCGAACGCCTTTAAAAGGACAGTGGCAAACAAATGCACATTTTCCTGCTGAATTGATCTCATGGGCCCTATTGGCTCAACATACTGGTTACCCTTGCAATGACAATAATAATCCTTGCTTCGTAGAGTTGCTAGAAATTGAAAACATCTTGGCAGATGTTAGGGTAGGTACTTAATTAAAGTCAATGTCAGGAGCTGAAGAGATGACTCCGTGGTTAAGAGTGCTTACTGCTCTTCCAGAGGACCAGAGTTCAATTCCAGTTCCAATATTCAGCAGCTCACAGACAACACTACCTTCTGGTCTCAGGAGACACCCACACATATGTAGATAGATAGATAGATAGATAGATAGATAGATAGATAGATAGATAGATGGATAGAGAGGCAGATCCTTAAAGGAAAAAGCAGTACTCAATGTTTTTCAGAGGAGTGAGTAGAAATGAAAAAAAAAAAAAAGGGATGTGAGGCACTGAGAATGTGAATGGCTTAGCGGTCTTCACTCTCTGTTCAAGGCAGGACATCCATCCACATTTTTAAAGAGAATTAGAAAATCCTCAGAATACATGTAAGGTGAACCCATTTTGGATCAAAGTCTCAATTGGAAGAATTCACAGCTTCAGGGTCCTCAATCCAGGGCCAGAAACTGTCTTTGCCCTCAAGCACAAACCACAGCCTGCCAGTGTCACCAGCAAGTACCATTTCTTGTAGTTCACGCAGCATGACTCTCCAATTTCCCCAGATCTGGCCATAAAGTGGGCCTAGGCTCCAAGCTGTGCTTGTGAATGTAACAAATATTTACCCTGCCCGTAAAATGCTGTGACAAGCTACCCAATGTAGTTGGGCCCCTGTGGTCTTGTAAGGCGCAGACTAGCTACATCCGGAAACTCTAGGCTCCAGGCTCCACTCGGGAGAACCATGTTCAAAACAGATCTAGCTATGGGAGAGTATTTGCTATGACTGCAAAGGACATACCCTATTTCTAGCCTGTGGTGTGTATTTTTCTTACTGACTTTTTTTGTTGTTTTGTTTTCCTCAAAGCCAAATCAATATCAGGCTAACAGGAGATTTCCAGAGCTATAAACCACAGCGTTGAGAGGGAGCAGGAATGCCTTTGTGGTAGTATCTGCAGAGCATAGCTCTCTGAGAAGCCCTGATCCTGGATGGCACTAGTGCTCACCATGCTGGTAATAAAAGCAGAAATATTACACCATTCACCCCACGGATCCGATCACAGCCTCCCTGCACCAAGTATGCTCAGTAAAGCATCTCACAGGAGGGGGTCAGGATACTGGCTCAGGGATTGTGTAGAGTGGGCTTGCTGAAGAGAAGCCTTTGGACCTCCACCTCCCATCCAGTGCTCTCAGAGCCAGGCTTCCTTTCCTCTAACAGGAGTCCTGCATGGGGCAGAGGTTTCTGCTCCTCTCTCCCAACAGTAGGAACAGACAGATGATGTGTCCTCAGAGGGTCACAGAGGTACAGATGTGTCCTCAGAGGGTCACAGAGGTACAGATGTGTCCTCAGAGGGTCACAGAGGTACAGATGTGTCCTCAGAGGGTCACAGAGGTACAGATGTGTCCTCAGAGGGTCACAGACGTACAGATGTGTCCTCAGAGGGTCACAGAGGTACAGATGTGTCCTCAGAGGGTCACAGAGGTACAGATGTGTCCTCAGAGGGTCACAGAGGTACAGATGTGTCCTCAGAGGGTCACAGAGGTACAGATGTGTCCTCAGAGGGTCACAGACGTACAGATGTGTCCTCAGAGGGTCACAGAGGTACAGATGTGTCCTCAGAGGGTCACAGAGGTACAGATGTGTCCTCAGAGGGTCACAGAGGTACAGATGTGTCCTCAGAGGGTCACAGAGGTACAGATGTGTCCTCAGAGGGTCACAGAGGTACAGATGTGTCCTCAGAGGGTCACAGACGTACAGATGTGTCCTCAGAGGGTCACAGAGGTACAGATGTGTCCTCAGAGGGTCACAGAGGTACAGATGTGTCCTCAGAGGGTCACAGAGGTACAGATGTGTCCTCAGAGGGTCACAGAGGTACAGATGTGTCCTCAGAGGGTCACAGAGGTACAGATGTGTCCTCAGAGGGTCACAGAGGTACAGATGTGTCCTCAGAGGGTCACAGAGGTACAGATGTGTCCTTCCAGGCGCAGTTATAGGGATTGTCGTCAAAACCAGCCTTGTGCAGGTAGGTAGAGTAGGCTTGATGCATTGGACTTCAAAGTCCACAGAGTTTATTTATCTGTTCTCCAGAGCCCTACCATGACAGGTCCTCATTTCCTGAGCCTCTTATGTATCTCAAGTTCTGAGTCAGAAACTTCCCTCACCATGTCTGATTTGCCAGGCTGTTTTTTTTTTTTTTTAATTTACTTACTCACATAATAATTCTCGTGTGAGCACCTCCTAAGGAGGCTGAGGTTTGTAGAAGAAGAGACCATGAGAGATGGGGGTGGCCCATGTGACTGTAGAGTCATGTGAGGGAGTCCAGGAATGGGACCAGCTCCAAGGACACCCAGGTCTTTGAGTAACCTGACCTGGATGACCTCCTGAGGTATACAGAGCCTTGGGCAGAAACTCCAAGTAGCAATGGGGGTCCTAGCTCTTTAATGAATCCCAGAGTGATGTTCCATGAATTTGGGTCTCAGACATTGAAGTCTCCAGAGATAGGACTTAAAGGAGGGTGACATAGAACTGGGGTTGGGGAAGATGGAGGATGTCAGAAAGCAGTGCAACTGTATTTTCATTCTTACATCCCGAGCCATCTTCTGCCATGTTCTTTCTCTCTTCAGAAACTCTGTCATAGAGCTCTGAAGGTAGACTTAGAAGGCGCAGGGTAGCCTCTCACCCCTCAGTTCCCAAGTCACTCCACCATCAAAGTCCAGGGTTGGAGGTTCCCAGCCCTTCTGTATAACTTTTTCCTGCTTCTTCAGAGCTTCCTTTCTCAGGGGAAACAAAGTCAGGAGTCCCTTTCCCGGCCATTGTCCTCTTCTCCCAGGGCAGATTTTAACAGAGTCAATGTGTTTGTTGTTTTAAAAGCAGTAAGTTTGTGACCAGGGGAAATCAACTGGGCAGAAATGTGACAAAAGGGAAACTACTGTATAACATATGAATATGTGAATTATGGGTGCCTGTTGCCCCCAGACTCCAACCCTTAGCTGGAAACAGCAGCATGCACCCCATCCCCACCCCTGCCTTGCCTTCCCCAGTTTGGAGCTTGTGTGGGGGGGTATTCTGCAGTCAGGCGTGATTTCTGGCCAGTCATCTGGACAAGGGGAGAAAGGGGTCAGGTGCAGAGTTGACAAGCTCCTTGGAGTCCCCACTCTTGGCCTGATGGAGCCATTTGGTTTGACATAACTCTTGAAGACTACCTGGAAGTGAACTCTAATGCCTGCTTCCACTGACTGGCTAGACCAAGGCCACTTTCGGGATTGAGGTGTCTGCTCTACCAAGTCTGCTTTTCAGTCCTTGTGTTAGTTGTGTGGACAAGTTCTTTCTATATACTCTGGGCTAGCCTGCAACTCACCATCCTCCTGTCTCGGCTTCCTGAGAGCTGGGGTTAAAGATGTATTTCATCATATATATCATTTTCTTTTCTTTATTTTTGAGGGGCTTTAAATTTTGTAAAATTACTTGATTTTTAACATGGAAAAAGAAGGAACAATATTTACCTTTAGGTAAAACAAACAAGCAACCGAATCCTGTCATTATAAAATCTTTAAACCATGATCCCAAGCATTAATATTTAATATTCAGAACTATCAAGTGTTCTAATTCATAAAGGGTAGCTTGTGAGATCTGCTGTGGTTTAAAAAGTATTTTTATGAAGGCTCCAAGAACAGCAACGTCTCTAGGGGCTGTCTCCGTCCCCAGCTCTCTACAGGAGCTTCTATTTGTCACTGGCCATGGCTGTTGCTCATAGCTCTGTAAATAATCTCATTGCCCCACAAACAGGGACTCCCTCTAAGAGGATCTGCTAAATCCTGATTATGAATTCGTGCCCTTACTTCTAACCTGCCTGTTCACCCCTCCTGCCTCCCCCCCTGGGTGGGTGGGAATACACACAGAAACTTGGGCTGACTAGCTGAGCAAACAGAAGAACACATTTCCTGCCCACAGGAGAGAATTTCCCTTAGAAATTATCTCTAGCCTTGGTCTGTATATCAGGTAAGAGGCCCATGCCAGGATCCCTGGAAGGAGGGGGGTTGGTGGGATGCTGTAATGCAGATGAGGTGATACCTGCTGTCAGTGCCTCTCCCCAGCTGCTTAAGTCACTGCCTTCTCTGTCTGACTATTGCCCCTGGTCTCTGTAGGGTCCCATGCCACTGACTGACACTCACCAGGTTTGAAGAGTTTCTTTTGATTTCTGAGCTCTTGCTAAAATGAATCCCTCATTCAGTATTAAGCGCTTACTTCTTTGGGATATCTGAGGCTTCATCTTCAGGAAGACAAATCATAGGGAGGCAAGATCAGGTGGACCACAGGAGAAGTATATAGGCTTATTCTCAAGATCCCGAAGAGAAGGGCTAACCTTGGGAGGTTCGTCTGCCTGTGCAGATGTGGAGGAGGCACAGTCTCTGAGTAACTTCTACAGTCACAGTGAAGGTCTTGTTGGACCTTGGCATGTAAGCAAAAGGAAGTGGAGCCAGGAAAGCTACGTCTTCTGCTGGGCAGGGCTCAGGGCAGAGGGGATGTGTAGACTGCTCTATGGCCCTCTGCCACCTTTGTCTGCTTCTCTAGGCATCTAGGAATGGCTGGCCTCTTGGATGGTCCACTTTAGTTTCCACTCTATGGAACGGAGTGCAAAGAGATCTGTCAGGATCTCCTTCCCCTGGACTTGGAACCTATACTCCAGCTCAGGGCTAACTCTGGAGTTTTTTTCAATCTCTAGTTTGTCTCAGTCTCCTCAGAGGGCTAAAGTAGGTACAGAGAGAGAGAGAGAGAGTAATGGCACACTGAAGGTGATGGTTGGCTTCTAGGAAAGAGCACTATTGCTGACACAGCATCTTTGTTCTTCCAGCAATGGCCTGAAGCACTAAGGACCCGCTAGTGGCATACCCATTGGCACCATGCTCCTCACACGTCAATAACTGAGCTGGTCATAATCCAAGAACCAGCCAAAGCCCCACCTCACAGCCCAGGGTGCTGCTCTCCAAGAGAAGCTGCTTCATGGCAATCAGGGATCTCTGATTTCCCTGGGGAACGCTGGGGCTACTGTAAACAATTCTGCAATTTGCCTGTAAACTGCTGGAGTGGCAGCTTTCCTTGACACTGGACATCGCACCCCATGCTGCAGCAGAAATGTGGGAAAGTGCACAGGCTCTTCCAACATTCCATTGCCTAGCCCACTGAGACAGGCTAGGCTGACTCCAGGACAGGCTTCAAATTGGCAGTTCAGGAGAGTAGGCCTAAGTCTCTGTTTCTAAGAACCGCTTAAGTCCAGGCAAGTCCAGGCCCCACCACCTGGCCTGAGGCAAGGACAATGAGTCAGTAGTAGTTTCCAGACTTCCTCAGAAACAATTTCTAGCCACCCCACCACCCCCAGTCCCCCAGCAATGGTTCCGGAATGCCCCTAGAGATAGAGCCAACAGATTAAGATAGAGGTTACCCCCCCCCTTTCTCAGAATTCCCTCAGTGTGCTTTAAATCTGGCCTGTGAGCTCACTGGGGCATCTACATCTAGGTAATGGGAGACCCCAGCATATTAGACTTCTGCAGAATAAAACACTCTCTGCTTTTACATACTATTTGAGTCTGGGTATCATTCTTTGGTGAATCACGAACCCTTATACTACTTGTCTGGACTAACACTCACACTGCTTGCTTGATTGCTTGTGGGAGCCACCCCAGCTGGCATGAGTGTCTTTTTGCTTGGTGAGTCTGCCTTAGTGATATACTCTGGGTGGTCCATCAGGCTCCTGCAGAAGTCTATTCCCCATGGAGGTGAAGAAGAGAACAGCTAGAGGAGAGATGGAGTTAGGACATTGGAGAGAAGCAGAGCACAGTGCTTGTAGACAACAACAGTTCTGCACTTCATTATAGCAGTACCACCTGGTAACTCAATGTGACTTTGGGCAAGGTTCTTAGCATCTCTGAAATTGTTTTTTTCTCACTGTAAAACAGGAGTTAGAAAAAAAAACCTTCCTTATACACTGTGAAGATTAAAGATAATGTGTCCAGTGTATAATGGATTTTCAATAAATGTTAATTTACCTTTCCGTCCCTCCCAACCTGATGTGGTGATTCTAAGTGAGGTAACGATGCTCAATCAATATTTGTCTATCCAATCAGAAGCCTTTTACAAACACAATTCTTTAAACAACCATTAGATTTCGACCCGGCCAGCCATCTTTGAGTGCTTGATTGCCGGTGTCTCTTTCTTATAGACATCTTTGAACCTTTGCTTGAACACCCGAGGGATCATGATCTCATGAGCTCCCGAGATAGCCTGTTATTTTTAGAGAGCGCTGCCTGTTTGCATCTCCTTTGGACTGAGCTGCAGCTCACTTGACTATTATTATCATCAGTGTCAATTCTACTTCTAAGACCACCTGGGCCCACTATTATTTTAGTTTACTTTTCAACTGACAAAATTGTATATATTTATGCTAACTAATTTTTTTGTCACAGTGACAAAATATCCAAGACAAATGACCTCAGGATGAAAAGAGTGGTTTTGATATTTCTATTAATTAATATTTTTGGTGGGTTTACAGGTTTTAACTCATGGTCATTTGGTTCTGTTGTTTCTGAGCCTATGCTGAGGGAGAGCAGCCCATCATGGTGGTCAGGATGATGAACTGAAAAGGGTCAGAGGATGAGGTATACCCTTCAAAGTGAAGCCCTCAGTAACCTGTCTCCTTCAACTAACCCCAACATCTATAGCCCAATTAGCCTTGAGTCAGTAATGGATTGATCTATTGATGATAATCCAATCACCTCACACTAGCACTAACAGTTGGGAATCACACTTTTGACACATGAGCCTTTGGTGGGGGATACGTTATATCTAAAACATAAGAACATTTATGTCAGACAACATATTTCCTATATGCATATACTGCTGTATGGCAAAGTCAAAGGATCAGAATATATATTACTTCATAGTTATTATTTTTGTAGTGTTTGTTAGACTATTTTTCATTAATATATTAAAGTATCAAAGCTAGTTATAGATATAGGTATAGATAGATAGATATAGATAGACATAGGTATATAGATATAGATGATAGAGATAGAAAGATCCACAGATCGATTGATAGCTGATATAGAAAAGAAAATAGGTTTATTAAGCTTTATAATTTTGAAAAGTGAAAGTTCACTTTCAGGGGATCCATTGGCTTAGACTCTGATGAGGGTCTAATGGCAAACAGCATTGCAGAAGATCTGTATGCTAAAAAAGAGAGCCAATGTGGATCAAGCTTTCTCTTTCTCTTGGGGAAACCCAGAGTCCCATAAGAGCAACACTTAATCCACTTAATCTGTCCAGAAAGCAGCATCCTTGTCAATCACTTAAGAATTTCCCATAGGTCCCGCCTCTTCAAGACTCATAACCCTCCCAACATCACCACATAGAAGACTGAAATCCTAGCACAGAGTCAAACAATATTCTAACCATAGCAGTGTGAGGACATATAGCGTAGTCTATTAGCATTTAAAGAAATCTTAATATTGTTTATTTCAAGTTGCAGTTCACCCTTACTAACAATAGTTACTGTGTTGCACAGTAGATCTTTTGAACTTCTTACCTAATTAAAAGCTTGCATCTTTTGACCCACATATCTCAGGTCCTGCCTCCTCTGTGGTACCTTGTAGTCCCTCCCATGTGTCCAGATGCAACCGGTCCTGTGCTCCCTGTGCACCAGCCAACTTCATGGCTGCAGGGTTCACCTTTCAATAGGCAGGGGCTTACTCTGAATCCTCTAGAAGGGACCTGTAAGATGGGAGACAAGGAGACTGGCCTTGGGTGCTATCCTGTCTCAGCTCTGGGATGAAGAATTGTCTTTAAGAGTGAAAGGCAAAACAATAAAGAGAAGAGAGGCAGGCTCCTCTGGAATAGATTTTGTTGATGAAGAACAAACCCCTCTGCCTACAAAGAGCAGGAAGACGATACTAGTGGGTCTAAGCCCAGATGTAGTATCTGTACATGAAGACCTGTTTCTTTAGCCTTCAAATAGCATGCAGGGTGGCCTGTTTGAGAGAGCTGTGGACAGCTGCTGCTGGTGACCCTATATTGTGGCTTGGCCACACCTGTCAACTCTGTAGGGCACCCCTCACTGCCAGTGGGCTGGTGTAGATCAGAGAGGGGCCCAGCTGTCATGCCCTGGCAACCTAGCCATTCTGGATCCCATCTCCGTGCCTCATCACCACCCCCCAACCCATGGCTGGGAGTCAGCCCCCATGGAAACAGCCTTTTTATATGACTTTACTCAGGAGCAGTATTGGCTGCAAAATCTTTGCCTAATGCAGAGGCGGATGCTTGTATAGCAGAGATGCATCAGCTCTGGTCTAGTGGGGGTTTCCTCACTCCACCTCCTTCAATTTCAGAGACTTTGGTCTCGGGGGGTGAGGGTGGGGGCGTGTTTCTTTCTCACATCTGAAGTGGAGTTCACTTTCCTGTCCTAGACCGGGGCTTTGGTTCAGCAGCCCCCAAGGAAACCTGTTCTTAATTGTCTCTGTTTGCAAAGAAGGCACAGTACGAAATGAGGAATCAAAACGCCTCTTGTCACAAATATATTTCCTTAGACATGCTAGACGCAGGTGCTGGAATGCTCCCAACCCCAGTCATTTTGTTGTTAAGAACGATTTTTCTTCAGAAAGACCCTGTCAGAATGCAAATGCTACCAGGAGGGGTAGCACATTAACTTATTACCATCCATTATCACCGGAGTGCAGTTTATCAGTTTTCTAGCTGAGAACAGGGCCCTGGGGAGAGAGACTCTGAACAGGTAGGGGCTGACACAGTGGGGGGACAGGGGGCAGGGGAAAAGCTACTAGAGGATCCTGGGAGAGAGACTGAAGAGGAGAGAAAGGAGGGTGGAGCGCAAGCTCTCCATTGGGCTATCCCAGACTGCTTCCCCAGTCCCTGATATTCATCACAGTCATTTTAGAGAGGGGCATCCTTGGCTAAAGACAGTCCAGCCCCCTTTCCAGGATAGATGGAAGAGAGTTCTTTTCCTGTGGGTGGTTTGGAAATCATGCTGCTCGGTTTTGTTCTACGCCGTTACCTTCCCAACCATTTGTTACTTCGGTTAATATTAATATTAATTTATATTCCCTGAAGGCGTACTGCCTGACAGGGAGGAAGGCCAGGCACACACTAAGTGGCAGGGAGAGTCAAACCGAGATGAAAACCAGGCTGCATGTAATCCACAGAGTGGAACTCACACATAGATAATATAGCGGGGGCAGCCCGAGGCTGCAGGACTCCAGGAGGGGAACCACAGCTCACACTCTCCTGTCTTGCTTCTAATGGCCATGTCAAATAGGAATTTTGTGCTTATTTTGCAAAGAAGAGAAACGACTATTTCTACAATCACTGTTTCCAAGAAAAGCAGACCCTGAGCACACGAGGCCCATGTTGTTGCTGCAGTCAGGATAGGCTGTTGACATAGACAGGAGCACCAAGGGCTGATTTGGGGGCAGGAAACCTGCAAGAGAAATGTTTAGAGTCCTTGATAAAGCTCCAGAAGGTGAGGGGGAGAGAGAAGTAGGAGGTGAGGTGAAGAGTTCTAACCAGGGGCAGAAGCCAGTGTATGAAGTGAGGCACAGTTGCCCTGTGCCATTTCTGGAAGAGGCCAGTGGATGTCTTTATTAGGAAGCTAATATGCATTTTAGATCATTTTGTTTAGTGTGTGTATGTGTGTGTATTCATGGGTGCGTGTGTGCGTGTGCGTGCACACGTGCGTATGTAAATGCATGTGTGTACGTATGTGTGTACGTATACACATTGGTGTGCATATCTATGTGTATGGACGTGTGTGTGCTTGTCTGCACACGCTTGTATGTGTGCATACTAACTTCTTTCCATCACGGCTGCCAAGCTTCCCCTTTCACACACAGACCAGCATAAAATACATTGTAATCAGAGCTTGTCCACATAGACTATGTTTAGGAGCTGATTCTACTTGTGGGATGGGAACGTGCATTAGCTCATTAAAGGGCTAAGTATTCTACCTGTCTCCTTAGCAGGCTGAACGTTAGTCTGACTCCCTAGGCATTATAACTTGGCCAGATAGTATGCCTGGCTCAACTGGAATTTTAGGTCTCCACCCAGGCTAGAGATCCTAGTCTCTTACCTGGCTTTTTCTCAACGAACTCTTATTGCTACTACTCTAACATGTCCATAGAAGATAAGATTTCTGATCTCTGGGTTCTGAATATATTCACTTCTAAATAGTGAACTCAGACGCCAGAGCACCGAGCCCTCAGCTCTCCTTCTCTCTGTCCTACCAATTGGACACCAGAGCTGTTCCATCTCAGAGAAAAGAATGAAATGGATGAACTCCAGCTCCTAGGATGCTTATGGCATCATAGAAAAGGCACGGCCACCCTCAGCCAAAGTCTGGGCAGAGAATAACTCACCAACAGTGTGACTGGGACCAAAACAAAACAATGACCAGGCAGTCAGAACCATTCAGCTGTTAGCAGAGAGGGAAAAAAAAATGTCAGTGGAAGAGAAAATGGCCTTACAACAGACACCGGAGGTCAGGTCCAGAACTCAGGTCATGCCATGAGGCTGTCAGTCCACACTCTGGTGGGGGAAGAGACATCTGAGCTTTCTCAGGTCATCCGCCTTTGGAAGTGCTCAGAATGGGTTCTGGCGTTGACTGGTGGCTGGCCGTCCTTCTCCCCCTGCTTTTCCAGGGTATGTAGGAATGCTTTTGTCTGTCCTCCAAGGGCATGGATGCTTCTGCTTCTTACTACCTGCTGCTGCCTCCCCCAGTTCTCTTCTGTACCTTTGCCTTTGCTGGATGGGTACCCTGTATCATTGAGTAAGAGTAAGCCAGTTCACAGCCTGACACTCCACTCATCCCTATGGCTTCTCTTGGTTTTGTTTCTCTGGGTTTGGCAGACCAGTTCAAGGGTGGAGACTATTTCCCACACTGTGAATGCTTTCTGGCCAGCCTTTAGGATTTGAGGGACCAGAGAATGAAGAGTTTCACCCTCAATTCCCATCTAGAATCTTTACCTCAACCTCCATAACCAGGAAGAAGTAGATGGTTCCACCCTTGAATCAGCCTAACCAACCCCCACATCACCAAATACTTTTGCAGGTTCCCAGCCCCCAGAGGTCAACCATTAATCACCCCAGAGAAGCCTGTTGCAGGGTTTGTAATGGAAATGACTCCGTCGCCATGGCAACTCTGGCTGGCCAGGGCAGGAGCTTCTCTTGGCTGCCTGGTCTTTCTGGGTCTTAGGTTTATTTACAAGCTGTGAGTTGCCTTCTGGTAAGAATGAAGAGAAGTTCTATCATGTGAGGCCTGTGTGGAAAAGGCAGAGGGTAACCATGTAAGCCTAAACTAGACATTCAAACCTGAGTCACTTGTTCGGTGAAAGAAGAGAGTTTTCACCATATCACCACCCAACTCCTTCTCAGTCTATCAAAAATGTCACAGACTAGCAAAACTGTGCATTTGGACTCTGAAGTGACTGGACGTAGTTTCAGGCTTTCCCTGCCGCTTATCACTGTGTGATTTGGGGTCAATTACTAAAACACTCATCTTCAGATTCCATCTCTCCACCCAGGATAGCAGCACCCATTCACTGAGCAACATTCAGAATTAACTACAGCAATTCTATAGTGAGAGAGAGAGGCAAGCCTTCTCTGCAAGGGGCCAGGCAGTAAATCTCCACAGGCCATATGGACTCAATTGCAGCTGCTCAGCTCTGCCCTTGTAGCCTGAAAGCAAAGTGCGGCGGAGCCCCATGGCAACTCGGATTGCTGGCTCGTCGGTGGCCTTTGTTGGATTGCCAGGAACGAACACGCATGAGTTCTAGAAAGGTACTATGTGCATAGATGATGTACATAAATGGCCACCACAGGACAGCAAGGACACATAGAGACACAGCAACCAAGGGATGAGAGGCCAGGGCTGGTCACAGTCTTGGCTCTGACAGGCTCCGTGGCCACCACTTATGTCTCCAGAGAAGCTGGCATGTACAAAGGGCCATATGGCACACTGAGCTGGGAGTTAGTTGTCCTCTTCATCTGGGGCCCCTCCCAAGAGGCTTGCTGGATAAGAGAGGAGGGTATGTGAACACATAATCCACTCCGAATAGTCAGGATTACACCAACCTGGCCACTGAGACTCTCTGAGACTCTCCAAGCTACAAATGCTACAGATTTTGTAGTGTGCTGTGTCCACTGGTTCCAAAGAGCCTATCAGTAGAGATGGGCCAAACCTATCCTGCCCTACTAGCTCCCAACAGCCTCTTTTAAAGACATGAGATGCTGTTTTTGGAGCCAGGAGGCTAGGGACTTAAGGTCACCTCTCTGTCCTTTTAGAATAATTGTCCCAGGGCAATTACCTGATTTGAGTTAGCCCTCCTCTCTGAGGCTGAGGTTAATTGGCCTCATGTCTGAGCTGAGCAGCTGTTGTCACGGAAATGCCTCTGGAGGAAGAATGTCCTGTTGATCTGAAGGAGTCTGGGCCTTTTCTAGGCCATGATCACAAATGTGACTACAAGAAAATGCTTTTTCCAGGAGCTCGTGCCTCACTTTGTCTCTCTTTAAAATGGGTCTATCCCTTTTACATCCTCAGCCTTCATAAATGTGTTTGGAGAAGGAGAAGGCAGCCTTGTGGCATCTATGAGGACAGATGTCTTTATTTGGATGACACCATGCTTGTATCCCACAATCTCAGAATGCCTGGCATCTTTCCCTATCACCCCACTCATTCCCTGAGGGAGTACTTGTCACTGACAGCTTCTTTGCTGGGGAGGAAGGCTTCAGTCAGGCCCGAGCACCACCACATACGTGTGGATGGAATTAATGGTTCATGGAAGCTTCAGAGGCAACTTCTGCTCTAGGCTGCTTAACAAACCTTGAGAGTTGTCACAGAAGACAGGCGTGGCCCTGAGTTAAAGATGAGAAAAATGTCCATTATGTGACAGTATTCAACCTCATGCCTACTTCCTCCCATTTCTGGGCTCATCTCTCTCATCCTTGTGTCCCACAAGCATCCCCTTTAAAAACCTCTGGCTTCTTTGTATTGTATCACTCTCTGAGTCTCAAGAAAATTTGTTTTGGAGGAGCAATGAGAAAGCAATTATCAAGCAATGAGAGAGAGGACTTTTATTCTGAAAAGGTGTTCTTTATTCCGAGTGCTGAATCTCCTGTCTTTATTTATCACTGTATTGGTCAGGTTTCTATAGTGGAGCAGACTTATGTAGAATGAAGATAGATAAAAAGGCTTTATTGGAGTGGCTTATAGACTGTGGTCCTGCCAGTCCAATAATGGCTGTCTACCAACACAAACTCCAAAAATCCAGTAGCTCTTCAGTGCATAGAACTGGCTGTCTCAGCATCTGCCAGTATCTCGAAGAAATAGGCTCTAATGCCAATGAAGGAACGGACTGGCCAATGAAAGCAAGCAGGCAAAGAAAGCAAGCTTCCTTCTTCCATGTCCTTTATACAGGCTGCCAGCAAGGGTGGCCCAGTTAAAGGGGGGGGGGTCTTCCCACCTCAAAAGATCCAGATTAAAGATGGGCCTTTCCATTCCAAAAGATCCAGAGTAAAAGTGGATCTTCAAACTTCAATGATTTAGTTATGAAAAAAACTCCTTATAGGTGTGTCCAGCCTCTTTGGGGGTTTTTGATAACTCCAGATGCAGCCAAGTTGACAACCAAGAATAACCATTAGAATTCCCCAAATGAATTTCACTTTCTCAGAATTTCTTGAGCCAAATAGGTTTTAGGGAGAGGAGCTATTTCATAGCATCTTCATCTGGTGTTCTTTCTACTTATTGGGGGTAAGAAGACAGTTGGATCTCGGAAAGAATTTGCTGTGGCTGTGGCTGTGTGCCCAGCTGTCCCTACACACCCTTGTTCACCAATGTCCAACTGCTGCACACAGTCAAGCATGGCTCGTTTGTTTGTATGCTCTTCTGCAGGGGCGTGTGTTTGTGTGTGTGTGTGTGTGTGTGTGTGTGTGTGTGTGTGTGTGTGTGTGTGTGTGTGTTTCTCTCACGTGTGTTCATGGCCTTGCTATAATTCATAGGAAGTCATGAGACAAACTTTATAGTATATATGAACTTACTTGTATTAGCTGGTCCTCATCTGGGGGAAAGAGGGTCTGGGCCCCAGGCTGCTTCCGACCTCTATGTTCTTTACAAAGACAGTTTTTCTTTTGTTTTGTTTTACTGTTGTTTGTATTCAAGTTTTAGGAGGAAAATTTAGCTTAAAGATTTCTCTACTGTTTAAGATTATGTGTATATGTATGTGTGTCTGAGTAAGTGCAAATACCCACAGAGGACAGAAGACAGCATTGGCTTTCCATCCTGGAGCTGGAATTACAGGTGACTGTGAGCTGCCTGATGCAGGTTCTGGGAACCCAACTTGGGTCTTCTGCAAGAGCAGAAAGCGCTAACTGAGCCCATCTCCTAATTTTGAAAGAGGAAGACTGGGTTTTGTTTGTTTATTTTGTATTTTAGTGGGATGTAAGATCCCCACCCACTCTGGGCCTGGCAGAGTTTTGTCCCCAGGACCATTCCTTAGGTAGGTGTGAAGTGAGGGCTTTTGTGCATTTTCATTAGGGGCCAGCTTCAAGTTCCAAAGTTTCCTGTGTCTGTGAAACACACTAGTTTGTCAAGAGAAACAGATCCTTCCTTACCAGCCCTTCAGCTTAGGGTTATGGTTCACAAAAGAAACTTCGCAAAGATCCCCCTCTCCTTTCCTCTGTCCTTCCTCCCTCCATCTCCTCCCTTCTTCGTATTTTTTCCTGTGACTTGTCCTGTTTCATTGACCAGGGGGGTGTTTGTATTTGTTTTACCTCCAGGTTCCATTCTATTAGAGAAAACACTAAATTAAGAAATACATGTTAGCCGGGTATGGTGGCGCATGCCTTTAATCCCAGTACTTGGGAGGCAGAGGCAGGCGAATTTCTGAGTTCGAGGCCAGCCTGGTCTACAGAGTGAGTTCCAGGATAGCCAGGGCTACACAGAGAAACCCTGTCTCGAAACCCCTCCCCCCCCAAAAAAAGAAAAAGAAATACATGTTTTTCTATATTTTATTGTGTTTGTTTTTGTAGTAAATGTTTTGGACTTAAAAAAAAATGTACCTCTAGGACATTTGGTATGGTATTAAGCCACTTTTCTTGTTCCAACAAAAATAACAAATGAAGCAACTTAAGGTAGTGAAGATTTGACTTGGCTCATGGTTTCAAGGACTACCACTCATCACGGTGGGAGAGTCAGCATAACTGGAAGATGAAGCAGCTGGTCACATTGCGTTTGCAGCAAGGAAACAGATTAATGCAGAAGCCCCACCCACTTCCTCACTTTCGTTGAATCTGGGACTGCAGCCATAGATGGTGCCATCCACATTCAGGGTTGGTCTTTCTACCTCAGTTCCATCTCTTTGAAAGCATCCTCATGGTATGTATAGTGTCTCCTAATCGAGTCTGAACATTTACACTGTTATTGAATGGAAGATAACGGCTAAGGACCAACACCAGACAAATACTCTCTGGCTGCCCTCCTGTATGTATACTGCAGCTGTTCACTAATTTATTCTTCCTAGGTGCACAGGGCAGATCAGTGCTGCAGAGGACCAAGTGGCCAGCTCAGCCTAGGAAATCCTATGGGAAAAGATCGGAATCCTAAGGGTTACTTCTCTGTGTATAACATCCAGGGCAGGAAGTCCAGTTTGGACCAGTCAGAGGTGGACATGGGCCACATGGAAGATGGCCACAGAGCCATCTTTGAAGAAATGAATTTCTTCATTTTAATTCTCTCTAAGTTGTCATTAGCCCCCACAGACATGCTTTTCTCTAAGACAAGACCCCTGACAGAGGTTGCAGGAGGAGAAAGGGCTCTCTCTGAGGGTCCTGTCCTTTGCTCTGTGAAATATGATCTATTAGAGATTTGCAAATCAATAAAGGCAATTTAGGGCCCTTTCTTCGAGTCTCTGTGACTTAAAGGAAAGGGATAGAGTAGTGCCCCAGTGGTGGTGCCACGGGCCCCTGTTCCTTCTCCTCTCTGCAATTATAGTAAATTTGCCTAATGCATTAAAAGGCAATGAATCTTGTAGACTGATAATGAGGTAGGAGAAGGTAAGAGGGATGATATCGGATACTGGCAGATGCCCTGCTAACCTTGGCTTTAATTAGGCTTTAGTGACTAACAAACAAAACCATTCTTCATTTGTGACAACCATCCATGGCGACTGAGGGCTTGCACGTGGTTGGTTGATGCAAAGAGCATTCGCCTAGATTTTGAGGAAAGCCAAAATGGCTTCCCACTTCTGGATCACAGTTTAGGAAAGCATGGGAGAATCGACTCTGCGGCTGGTGGGTAGAGACTTTTCTCCTCCAAAATGAAGCTTAGATGAGCTTCAAAATGAGCAGCTCCTGAATGCCCTCCTGCTCCTTGCAGCAGGGTGTAATCCCAAGGTGATTGGATTCACCAGTATTAATCACAGGGTGAAAGCCATACCAATCCTTTCTCTTGGGCTGTGGATAGAGTATGGTCCAAAAACCCAATCTGAAATCATACAAAGTAGCTGGGCTGTATTTGCCAAGCTTTCATCAGTCAAGAACGATAAGGGAAGACTTCAGAATTGTTTCAAGAAGATGAGATGTCAGGAGACTGAACATGTTTATAGCTTACAATGCACAGGTTTCTTTTTCTATATGTAGCACTGCTCAAATAATGAAGGAATCTGAATGTATATGTTATCAGTGCTATCACAGTGTTAATTTCCTATTTTTATATCTATACTATGTTAATGTAAGAAAATTCTTTATTTTTAGGAAGTATGTATTAAAATTGATGGCATTTACTCCCATATTATTCAGAAAAAAAACTTGTTCATCTCCTCTCTCTTTCTCTCTTCCTCTTGCCTATTGCTATATCCATTGAAAGCAAATGCAGGGACCTCCCTAGTGAGGGCATTGGGTAGGTGGTATGTTTCCTATGCATCTTTTCTGTCTCAAATAATGACAAAGTCAAAAGCTGGAAGAAAAACAACCAGTAAAGAGATTCTAGCAGAAAGTAGTGGCTTACAGGCTCCTCCCCTTCCCTCCCCGTCATGGCAAAAAGCGAGCCTCTCTATCCCAATCTTATCTTCGTCTGTGATTTAAACCTTCAAATCCACGGGAAGGGAGCCACCAGCACAACTCTGCAGATGATGAAGTTTCTTACATGATAAGATTAGATGAGATTTGCACAGAGAACCAGAGAAAAAAACGAAAGGATTTGGCCTGATGATCACCAGGCTCCATTCCAACCCAATATTCTGTGACCCCCTGATCCCATGAAGTAGAAAATAAAACACTACAACAGTTTATAGCCTTAAAAAAAACACTCGAAGCAAAACTCTTGCCTGCTTCGCTGCTGTTTCTTAAGACCACATGTGACAAGGTTTGTGGCTGTTCCACCCTGTGGTGGATTCTACTGGCTTTAGAAGCCTAAGGCAGTCACCACAGACAAAGATTGGTCTCAGTACAATCTCTACTCAGTTTTCCTGACCTAATAGGATGAGTGCAGGGTTACCCTGGACTAAAAGCATATGCATACACAGGAGCTTGGGGCTGGAGAGATGGCTCAGTGATTATGAGTGCGAATAGCTCTTGCCTCTATATTATAGGATCTAAGTTGGGTTCCCAGAACACACATCAGCTGTGAGCTGCCAGTAACTCTAGCTTTAATCTTAAGAGTTACCAGTACTCATGTGCACATAACCACACAGAGATACATACATACACACAGAGAGAGAGAGAGAGACAGAGACAGAGACAGAATCAGAGACGGAGAGACAGACACACACACACAGACACACACTTTAAAAAAAGGAATCTTGATTTTAAAAGATGCAAAAGTCTTACACTGTTGTTCAGAACTCCTCATTATGCCTAAAGAGGGAGCACTAGATTTTTTTCTAGCATCAATCTACTAAACTATAATTCTAAAAGAAGAGGAGGAAGAAGAAGAGGAGGAGGAGAGGAAGAGGAAGAGGAGGAAGAAGAAATAATATACCTGATCATTAAGTTAAAAATATTCAATGGCTGTCTTAGTTAGGGATTCTATTGTTGAGATAAAAATACCGTAACCAAAAGCAACTGGGAAGGAAAGTGTTTATCTTATCACACGCCTCTATATTATAGGACATTATCAACAGAAGGCAGGGCAAAAACTCAATGCAGGAACCTGGAGCGAGGAGCGGAGGCCACGCAGAGACCATGGAAGATCTGCTTATTAGCTTGCTTCCTATGGCTTGTCCAGGACCTATAGCACTAGGAACCACTACCCCAGAGAGGGGATTTGGGTCCTCACATCAATCAAGAAATACCTCATAGGCTTGCTCACAGGTTAATCTGCTATGGTCATTTTCTTAGATAAGGTTCCTCCATTCTCAACTGACTATAGCCTGTGTCAAGTTGACATAAAACTAGACACTGTCACTAGTTCCAATTTAAAGATATATATCTCTCCAGAAGGCCACATCATCTTTTACAAGGGAAGGTAGATTGTGGGTTTTTTTTCCTAGAAATAACTCTAGGGACTCTTAGTCTCATGCCACTAGCAAAGGAGTGGCTGCTACTTCTTGAGAGGTATTTTTCAGTGGGGAAAGGAGAAGTGACTGTAAGTGGCCACTCATAGGCAAGCATATGCTTCTTGCGCGTGCTTCTGTACCAGAGAAGTCCTGCTGACATTGCTAGATGCCTGCCTAATAACCCTTGCCCTCTTTATCCGTATTGCGTTTCTATTGTGTTTGAGATTTCAACGTCCTTGGTTAAAAATACTCTCATTCCACAAATGTCTCAAAGCTAGAAGTGATAGAATAAACCAGCTCGTGTAGAAAACATAAAGACACATTTTAGGTAACGATGTTTTCCTGAATAAAAAAATAGATCCAGCTGGACTGACCTTTGCCCTGATCATTTTGTGCTTGGAACATATCTGTCATGCTTGGCTGTCAAAGAAGCTCTCCCTGGAGCCTTGAAGACAGAACCACAGAAGAGGTAGGTAGGGCCAAGGTCTGGAAGGGCTCTTGGTTGCTTCCAGACATGGTATGAGAAAAAGTAATTCTTTGTGGCAGAGGTCTTCATCTATGTTCCTCTATGCAATCCTCAATGGAGACACCAATGCTGTGATCTCCACCCTAAGTCCCCGTGATTGTCCATATCCTTAGTTCCATGGTCATGACTATCTCCCTGTTCATCTGCCTTTCTATTATCTGGGCATGATGTCTTCCAGTTGTCTTGGTCCAGGTCCAGTTGCTATAATGGAACCCCTTAGCTTATAGTGATTTATAAAATAGAGAAAGTTATTGCTTATAGTTTCTGATGCTGAGATGTCCCAGATCTACGTGACAGCAGAGGTAGCAACTACTTTGAATTTCCATATAGTATAAGGAACAAGAAGGCAAGTTCAAGCCTTCATTCAATAAGACTAGTTTTCTAATCCCATCACCTTGTAATGTGGGAGTTAGGTGGTCAGTGATCATAAGCATTCCCAGTGGTCCAAACTGGGCCTGGGGAAAGCTCAGTGACTATGAGTGAGTGCTGCTCTTGTGGAGGACTAGAGTTCAGTTTCCAGGTAGCTCATAGTCTTTTAACTCTGGCTCCAGGAGATTGGATGCCCTCTTTTGGTCTCTGCAGGTACCTGAACTTATGTGTGTGGTCATTCATCACACACATAGAATTAAAAATAAAACCAGTCTTTAAAAATAAGGAAAGAAAGGAAGGGAGAAAGGAAGAAAGGAAGAAAGGAAGGAGGGAGGGAGGTGCCCACCCAGATTTAAACTATGGTAATCTGAAAATAAAATCAGGACTTTTAAGAGATGCCTTTCTTTGTAGATACGGGAATTATTATAGTAGATGGTCTCTGGAACTGTGTCAGCCATGTAGAGAATAGAATCCTTCTGAGAGGGAAGCTGACATGCAACTGTGAACCCAAGCTGATGGTGGGACTGGATATATATGACAGAGTGTGTACCCCTGCATCACACAATGGCTGAAGCCAGAACGAACTTTGGACTTTCCAATTCTATAAAGAATACCTTTCTTCCTCTGTGGCACTAGTGAGGAATTCCTCACATAATGCCTTTAGTAATTTAGAGACGAAGGGTGGGTGCTGACTTGGGGATTGGCAGCAGCTCTTAGAAAATACCTAGTGGCTAATGGGCTGGGGTTTGCTTTGCTTCCTAAGAGTAGGACAGTATAATATATATATATTCCTCTGTCCATGTTAGTGTTAGCATTCTTCATCCCTGTCCCCTGTCAAGCACACATTCTCATCTTTGGGCCCAGCCAGAACAGTTTGGTTGGCTCTGAAAATGAGGCCTATCTCGGAGAGAAACAAGGGTCTATTTCTTTGGCTTGGGGGAGGGAAAAGCAGGCTAATGGAATGTCCTGTGGTGAGTTATCTGCTCATCTTTCAGGAAACACAACCACCCAGGACAACACTCACTTTCATAAAATTGTCTCTGACACCATCTTAATTCCACAAATTACTGTCAACTGGAGCTGTGAGGAGTTATTTTTAAACTAAATCTACTTGGCAGGCCAAGGGGCAAACTTTCAGCGTGTAACACATAAATGCTCCCAGAATTACCTGATAGCTTGAAACTTAGAGTGGGGGTGGGGGGGGGTGCAGCACTGCCTCTTGCAGGGGGAGGAAACCACAGAACTTGGGGGACAAAGATGAAATCCCTTCCTGGTGAGCCGCCATCTTTTATCAGTTAATGTCTCTATTCCCCAGGGGTGAGATGTAACAACACGTAAGCAGGTGGTGAGATGACTGGAGGGAACATGAGAACCTCAGCTTACAAGGCATGACAGGGTGGGCCCTAATATCCTTATAGTGTCCCCCTATCTGTAAACCACTCTCTGGGAACAACATATACTTCAGATTGATTACGTCAGTCTTCTGAAGTCACCAACCTTGGTCTGCTGACTCCTAGCTCAGCTTTGAGTCCTGGGAACCTCATGTCTTTTGAGGCAGCATAAGTCATATTGCATCATTGGCCTTTTGAGACACCAAAGGTCTTACATCTGGCTCCCAGATTACAGACTCAATCAAGGATCACTCTCCTTCTTGTCTCCCAAAGCCAAAGCTTCTAAAGCAATATATATGACCTTCCTCCTCCCAAAACATAGATGTCACTTGTCCCCTCCTCCTGCTGGCCTTCAACCATTTCCACACCACCAAGAAAGGGGCCACTTTGTGTGGAAGATTTTACCAACACACTGGTATCAAATAGATGAAGTTGAACAAGCCAAGAGCCCAGACACCTTGACCTCTACCTAGCCCTGCTTGCTCGTTTGCTTTCTCTTTCCTTTTTCTCCCCATTTTTCCCATCTTTAAAATGTTGTCTTGCACCCAGGTCTGGCACAGCCATATCTAGAGGAATCAGCAAAAGCCGTAAAACCAACACAGCTGCTTGATGAAGGTCCAGCAAAGCTGAGGTAAGTGACATAATCCCTGTCCTGAGGTCTTCCACTTTTCCGCCATGACCTCCACAGGCTGCATGCTTGGAGGCTTTTAATATTGTACAACTTGGAGATATTGGATTGATGGGAGATGTGTTATGAATCATTTATACCTTCTCCCAGGAACACGCCCTAAGCTTCCCCGGGCAAGTCCTAAACATGCCACCCCTCCAGCTTTTAGGGAGATATCCTTATCTGGCCTACCTGAAGGTCTTCCTTATGCCCTGGAGGTTGTAACTATAATAAAGATGCCAGAGATCTCTTTATGAGACTCTGACATCAAGATATTCTTAGAACATCTGCTCCTGTACTTACTCAGGAGCAAGATAATCAGAACAAGGTAAACTTACAAAGGTAAACAAGACTCAGTGGGCTAGAGACGTTGGCAGCAGATCAGGTTAAGAGCCTCTTCTTACTTTACACTCAGGCAGTTATGTGGCATATAAGATTGGGGCCACATATGGTATGCCCCTTCAGGAAAAGATACAGCAACAAAGTTAGATTGTCTGGAGCTATCTCTGCCCTACACAGGGGTTTATACTGACAGACAAAGAATAGTGTAGATAAATGATAAAGAATAAAGCATTAAGAACCCCCCTTCACTTCTTAGAAAAATTAGATCATAAAGGGACACTGTGGTGTTGTAAGACCAAGGAACAAAGGGATACCAGGATTAAACATATAAATAAATCCTACAAAGATATGAACATTGTATTCTGGCAGAAATTGAATAACAACTACAACAGCTTTGGCCTGAAGATTTAGTCTTGGGCCTAATGATAATTAACACTCTGATCATTAAGAGTTAATAGCATACTGCTCAGGCCATGAAAATCTGCCCAGGCTGGCTTGAAGATTTTCTTTCTTTCTGGTGCCCTTGAAACCACAAGAGCTACCAGACTGGGAATGGGCTGATAGGCTTTGGCAAAATATTCCACTAGATTCTTACAAATTGGGTTATAGGATTAATGAGGGAAAGTGATAGTAAAAGATAAGTATTTCCTGTCATGGTTTATCAATGATGACTAAACTTAAGACCAAGAGGAAGCTAATACGTGTGTGGGACAAAAAAAAATGATATGATCTATGTTTTAGAACAACATGAATCTATTCCTGCCTACTGAGTTTCAGTCAGGCATGCTCACATACAGCTGTGGAGGTGAGGCCTCCTGAAGAGTCACCTCTACCCTAAGCTATGACATAGGTGCTGTAGGGCATCAGTGAGACCCTACTCTAATCTATATGGAAGCCCTGTAAGGTATAGGAACAGCTCCTGCGAGGTAATTAGGGAGCTGAAGTTCTCAGAGAATGGAACATTGACATGGTCACCTCATATTTGACCCTGACGTCACCATTCCTCTCTCTCTCTCTCTCTCTCTCTCTCTCTCTCTCTCTCTCTCTCTCATATTAGCCTATCCTTTAGGAACGACATGTCCAAAGCAGACAGATGCTTGTGTAACATACACCATTGAGGCTAGGATAAAGTATGCTGCCTGTGGGTGCCATCTCAAGGCTCCATTTATACCTGACATCTCCAAAGGGCTCTGAGAAGGGAAAAAGACTCTCCCCACCAAATCTCCCTTCTCTTAGTGAAGTAAATAAAGAGAGTGTTACTGCCTTTGCTCCTGACCCCAGGCCACAGCTGGAGAAGAATACACGTGAAGTAGAGTCCTTGTGGCTCTGAAAGCCTCTGGCTGCCTTCCTGGGCTTGAGTCATGCCTCCACTTCAGGAGAGTGCCATTAATTTGGTGCAAGAGATGAACAAACATGACCACAGAGCCCTGCTCAGCTCCTACCCAGGACGGAGGGCTTGGCGGGTTGTAGCCACAAGTGTGGGCTGAGCACAGCGATTACAGAGGGTGTTGCTGAATCTATAACTGGAAAGCACCCCTCCAAGCAACCTTCCACGGGACCCAGCATCTCACTAAGCTAGACAGTCTTTAAAGATGTTTTCCATTGAGTCAGGAAGGCTTTTTTTTTTTTCCTTAAAAGAGTGACTCTTTCAAATCCTAAATTTGTTCAGATGAGACAAGGGTTGGCCGCAGGCTCCAAGGAAGTCATTACCTGGAATGTGCTCGCATGCACTTATTAGGTGGCAGGGAGAAGTAGAGAATTGTCTTTGGGTCTTTGTCCTGGAGCTGGCTGGAGGTAGCCTGGGATCATGAAGATGGCAAGGCTTTACCTTTTCCCTGGAGAGTCAGTCAAGACTATGAGCAATGACTACTAGAGAGGAGTCAGACCCTCATCTGCCGTGGGGTCATGCTAGAGGTGCCACCTTCAGGAGGTACCTGCTTCCTCTACAGCCTGCTGTGAGGAGGCCCAGGACATTCCTCCATGATTTTAGAGCCCTTGCTTAAACGCTGAGAAGAAGCTACGGCCGATCAGATAGGGGTTTTTAGCCAAGGACACTAAGTGCTAGGACTGTATGCTCCAGGGCTCCAATGCACAACTTTCCAGGCGTAGCAGCCTTTCACTGGAACAAACACTATGGGTTGCCGAAGGATTGGGAAGGAGAAGCAGAGTCAGGTGAGGCTGGAGAAGAGAGCTCAGCTGCTAAAGCACTTGCCTTATATGCAGGAGGTCCTGATTGTCATCCATAGAACACCCGATAGAGACAGATTAAACAACAGCAAATAGCCATTGTACACATGTGCACTCCCAGCCCAGGAGAGGCAGAGATGAGTGAATCCCAGGCCTTTGTGTGCAGTACAAGCAATTTAAGTTTATCCCTAACTAGCTTGCAAAGAAATGAGACTCAAACTATTGTTATTTTATTTGGCTTTGACAATTACTGGGGCCAGGGAGGGGGGGTAACCCCTAGTCTACCTTCTAACTGATGACCTGGCTAGCTCCCCAGTAGTGTACCCCTAGACACTTGCTGTTTCTCCTGGCCATGTGCTCATTGGCCATCTTCCCTCATGGCAGCTTCCTCTCTCCTCCTCCTCCTTCCTCCATCCTTCTTGGTCTCTCCTCCAACCAGGTCATTCCAAACCCACCACCTATCTCTAATACCTCCAGTAATTGGCTGTAGCCAATTAGATTTAACCAATAGTTTTAAATCGAGAAACAAAGTTTGCACAACAAAAAGCTGCTAACCGTGAGAAGTCACTGGTAAGCCTAGGCCTTTGGGTATAGAATTTAGCATTACAATACATAGCGACAGACCAAACTGCAACAACTTTCTGGCTACACATCCCAGTTTACTAGTCATGTTCCAGTGCAGTAAGAGACCCTGTTTCAATAAAATAAAATAAAATAAAATAAAATAAAATAAAATATAAAAAATATAAAATAGGTGGTGTCTGAGAAATAACAACTGAGGTTGTCCTCTGGCCACGCCCACATTTGTGCACCCTGACACATACATGTACACCCACATGCATACAAACACAGAGCCCATGCTGGAAGGACGGCAGCCTCAGTAGGAAGATGGACACAGGCTCCATTCAGAAACGGGGGAAGGAATGAAAAGTTATCCTTCGGAATCTCAAGTCACCTCCCTCCTCATTTCCCACCTCCTCTGTGTATAATCCAACTGCTGAAGGAGGCTTTCTGCATCCTAAGGGAACCATCTTCTAGTCATTCTTTCCCTTAGCTGCTTTAGAAAGCTCTAGAAGGGCAAGGGATGCCTGCCAGCTGGCTTCCAAAAATGAGTCCAGTTGAGGTATGTAGATGGGCGGAGCAGAACCTTCTGTGTACTCTCCCTGCAGCTTGGCACTTACTGACCTGTCCCAACAGGCACCAATTTAATGGTGTTAGATCCAGAGTTGTACTCCACAGATCCAGGGCAAGGATGTACCCTGAGCTGCAGGGACAGCATATACTGAGTTGCATTTGGCACCAGCCACAGCCTCCCTCCCGGGAGCTCCGAGGCTGAGTGTGCCTGCTGCTCCTTCGCATTCAGCAGACTGAACTGGCCACCTTCCAGGGAGCCTCAGGCCTGGAATTCAGGCTCTTCTCCTCCCCTTCCTCTACTGTACCCCAGAGAGCTCTGATCAAAGCGAGCAGAGAAATGAAGGAGTTGTATGGAGGTACAGTCATGTGGAAAGCCCGGGAAAGAGACGTGCTTAGCTTATCTGTCTGCAACCGAAACTCAGAAGGCTTCCAGGAATAGCCAGACAGGGAAATTGACCCCAACATCCTGGCCTTGTGCCAGCTGGAGAAGACCTAGTCAGGGCAGGCCTGCAGCCGATCGTCTAGAACATAAGACTCCAGGAAAAAAATTCCCTATCTCAAGGGATCTCCCACAGCTCCAAAGATCCTGCAAAAGGTTGGATCCTTCTGTAAAAGCATGAAACCTACTCAGAGGTTCCCCCAGACCTTGCAGTAGGGGATGATGCATACAGCCTAAGTGAATAGGTAAATGAAAGATGGCGGAAAATGTCCTGGGTGCCCTAATGTGATGATGATCATTGGCAGCAAGATATGGACCAGTGGGATAGCTCAGTTGGTAAAGCGCTTGCCCATGCAAGCATGAAAAACCTGAGTTCCATCCCCATGTTGTGCACTTGTAAACTTAGGGATGGGATGACAGAAAAAGGCTGGTCAACCACACTAGCTGCATTGACAAGTTCCAGACCAGTGCCAGCTCATGTCTCAAACACGGTGGAAAGTGTTCTTCCAAAGTCCTAAGGTCCTAAGTCATAAGAAGACCCAGTCAGGTTCTGTGCAGATCCAATGAGCAGTCTCTCTCTCTCTCTCTGACTCTCTCTTTTCTTCTCTCTCTGACTCTTTCTCTCTGATGCTCTCTCTCCCTCCTTTCCTCCCCCCACCTCAAGCTTGACATACCACATCTGTATTCAAGTCTTACCACTGAATGGTCTTGGGGGAATTACTGAACCAGAAGTCCAGCTTCCTTATTGCAAACAGCAATATTGCCATCCCTTAGTGCTTCTGTTGTGAGGGTTAAGTGAGGTGCTCCATGAACAATTCTGCACAATGCTTGACTTAGAATTTGACCCCCACACACCCTAAAACACACTTAGTATTAATTGCTCTTAAAAAGACCCTGCCTTTTAACAGTAAACTTTAAGTGCTCAACAATTTTATTATAGAGGATATAATTCCTACTTGTATCTGGGAAAGTTTCTCTCACCGATAAGAGTACAGGAAGATGATGGTCTTCTGTGCCTGAAGGATGTTGCCCCACTCTCCTATGCTATGTCTACTAGAATATGCTAGAATACTTTATTATTCCAGGAATCCTTGTGGATAGACTCATCCCTTAATTTTCTCTCTTCTATCCTCCCAGATAGTTATTAGTTATTTCTGTGATGTTTTCCATATCACCTTTCTCAGTATTTTTCAACTCCTTGAAGATATGGCATCCATTCATTCATTTCCCCCATCTTCCACCCAATGAATCAATATTGAGTACCAATCGTGTCCACGCTATGATCAAGTGCTTAAGACACACCAGTGAGAATGGAAAGTATACTGTTTTCTTCTTTGTGAGTCTACGTGGAAAGAGGCAGTTGGTGATATGTGATAACACAAATATTTAATCACTACTGAGTAATAACTGGGAACATCTACAATCTATGATGAACCCTATACCCTTATTGTCAACTTGACATAACCTAGAGTGACCTAGGAAAGGGTAACCTCAGTTGAAGAGCTATCTCCATCATATTGGTCTGTGCCCATACACATTAAAGACTATCTTTGTTGGTTATTGGTGTAGGAGGGCCCAGCCCTCTGCGGCCAGCACTATTGCTGGCTAGGTAGGTCTGGGATGTGTAAGAAAGCTAGCTGAGCATGAGCTAATGAACTATTAAGGAGTGTTCTGCCATTCTTTCTGTTTCAAGCCCCTTCCTCGAGTTTCTGTTCTCTCAACGATAGATTGTGTCCAAACCCCCTTTCTTCTCTAAAGCTGTCTTTGGTTCAGAGTGCACTATCACAGTGACAGAAAAGCAAACTAGAACACACCCCAAACACCACCAAATACAACCACTTCCTGGTCATCCCAAGTGTGTGTGTGTGTGTGTGTGTGTGTGTGTGTGTGTGTGTGTGTGTATATAATCTTTTAGGTTTTCATGGTCTTTCTAGCCATACTCCTGATTGTTCAGTCCATGGGCCACCCAATTCCTTTATGTATGTTATTTCTGGTCTACATATGAACAACTGGGCATGAACCACAGTCCATCTTCAATTTCCACTTTGCTTATATAAGACAATTTATGGGTTACTAGAGCTACATGTGAGGAGATCATCAAAACAGGGTTTAGTTGTAGCAATCCCCACAGCTTCAGATTATACACTAAAACCTTCCTTTCCTTAAAATATTCCCAAGATGCCCCATCTTGCCACACCCTAAAACCTTACTCTTCATTACCTGATTCCTCCCAAGACTTTCTCCTGGAGAAATATAACTATCCCTCAACTTCTCAAAAGAAGAGTTTTGCTACTAATTTTGCCACACAAGGTCCTGAACCACCTTACCCCTCAGGACTTCCATCTATTCCTTGAAGGTTTAGTGTTGTATGCTATTTATTTACTTAGTTTATTTTTACTTTTACCTTTTCTCCTCCTTTTTATTTTCTCTATATCTCCCTTTTCCTTCCTTTCTTCTTCCCATTCTTCTTCCTTTCCCTTACTCTCCTCTTCCTTATTTGTGAGAAAGGGTCTCACACAGTCCTGGCTGACCTTAAAACTTGTTCTGTGGTCCAGGCTGGCTCTGAACTCCTGATCACTCATCTCTCTCTCCCAAATACTTGGATTACAGGAGTGTGCCTCCTTACTTAGCATCATGGGCTACTCTTAAGTAGAGTAATTTCCACCTAACAACTTAATGCCATCAAGTAGCAATATATCTTTAATTCTAGTCACACAATACAAAATGACAAGTTTTATAATTACATACAATATGGTGCAGTACCTACCTGAATTTAGTGTTAAGCAAATTGGGGTAAGAAGCTAGAAGAAGGGAAAAGGGAAGCTAGAGTATCTAAGAGGCCAATATGGTTGGACCACAGAAATTGAGGAGTCCTGGGGATGAGGATGATGCTAGAGAAGATGGGGAGTACCACTCCCTCCCCAGGCAGATTGTCAGATCCTAGAAAGTCCTGTAGGGAATCATAGCAAGTGCTGAGATAAAATGTGTCTACCTGCAACATCCAGTCCTCACTCCTATTCCCTATTTTCCTTTGTCATTTCCTGGTAGGAAAGAGCTTCAATACTACTACTGTAAGCCCCTTGAGGTACCAGTAGCCAGGCCCCCACCCCCAAACTGTTCTAAGGGTTGTAACAACCCTTTACAACCCCCTTGAGATGCAGGCACTCAGACTGACCTAAACACACACACACACACACACACACACACACACACACACACACTCACACACAAGAAGCCCAAGATCAGGCCAAAGAATCACACCAGTCCCTGAGCTTTCTCCAAGGTCAGGCCACAGAATTCTACCAATACCAGGTCATCCTGGAAAGCTGCCATCCACACACACCCCCACCAAGAACCCTACATAAAGCCTGCCTCCTGCTCAGTTCTATGCTGTTCCTCTCATGAGAAGAGGCAGCCACCCTGTTATGTCTTTCTCAATAGATGTCTTGTATGAGATTTGTTGTGCAGCGTGACTTTGTGGTATACCTTGGCTCTTGACTGCCAGGATACCTTCCCCCCAGAGCTGTAACACTTAAAATACCATTTGTAGAAATAATAATAGTAATGGTAGTAATAATAATAATAATAATAATAATAATAATAATTCTTAAAGTATAGTCTCCCAATCATGCATCTGCCTGTTCTTTCTTCCTTGTTCTCCGCAGCCTCTGCTGCCTCCCCCTTTGTCTCCCTTGGCTCTGTTCAAATAAGCACACCTGGTTAGCTCCACCTGCATGTGTGCACCTGAATCCGGGCATCTGGTTAGGTGCAGGAGTCAAAGAAAACCTCACAGTTTCTGGCCAGCAAGCCTGGACTACATTAAAGTGTTTCTCTTGAACGATTTCCAAGGCACTTAAATATTCTTGGTTTCTTAAAACCCAGCCTTTCCAAACCTTCACTAAGACCTTTGTGCATTAGAAAGAATGAGACACCCCCATTGGGCCAACACAGATTTTGCCCGAGGAATCTTGGCTGGAGTTCAGTCCACCTTGGAGGTCACCCGGGTCCATTCATGCAGGCAGCAAAGTATATAACCCCATGAGGCAGGCCTACTTAGAAGACATAGTGAGGTCAGCCAGGAACAAAAGACTCTGACCTCACTCAGGAAGGAAAAGGATCCGGTTGGTATAGGGCTGGAATCACCATCAATACCTCCCCAACCATGGTCTTGAGAGATAGACCATGGACCAGCCTGGCAGAATACAAAGGGCCAAACAGATGTATTCCAGTGCTGTCTCCAACTAGCTATGCGAGCTTGGGCTTTCTGGCGCCTTGTTTTATCAGCTATAAAAGGAGGATAGAAATTTATGTCACATGGGGCTACTGAAAGGGTTAAATGAGAGAGAGCTTGGATGTGAAGCTGCTCTGTTGAATCTGCTCCCCACCCCCTGCCACCAGCAGATGTTAGTTGGCCACTGGCCTCAAGCCAGAGGCGGGGGCAGGGACAACCTGAGCCATGTGCTCCAGCTCCAGGCAATGTTGAGAAGCAGCAGGGCTCCTTCCTTCCTCATGACTCACTGCTGGTGACTAGTGAGGCTGGGAGGCAGCCCATGTTGGTGGGAAGGAAGTTACTCCCTAGATCCATGGAACTGACATACTGTAGAGGGTGGAGGATAGCCTGGTAGGCATGATGAAGCTCCTAAAAAATCTGTCACAGTTTGAGAAATAAAGAAAAACAGGAAATGTTATGGCAAATATCAAAACAATCTTTCTTGTGATGTAGGGACTTGCAGATATGGTTAGGAGCGGGAGTGTGGTGGAGAATTAGGAATTCTGCCTAGGGAGGAACATCTGTGATAGAAACCAGGTGTGCAGGGACACCTGAGTTCCACCTGGCTGGAAGTTTACTAAGAGTAAGGGAAAGGTCAGATGTCCCTGTCACACTACCTGGAGTTTTGTCTCTCTATATGGGGTAGTTCAATCTCCAAGGATTCTGACTCAGACTGGAGTCCAAGGCGATTTTCTTTGGTCATCGTGTGCTTCATGTACTTATCCACTAAAAGCTAAAGGCACACTCACGTTATCCCATTTACTATTGCAGATGCTAAAGTTACAAATGGAATCAAGAGAGGTAGCAAATTTTAATTAGTAATGGATATGCAAGGGTGTGTGTGTTTGTGTGTGTGCATGTGCGTACACGAACATGTATGTTTGATGTAGTCTTTTGACTGTTTGCCTATGTACAACCATTTGGACAAACATGTTTATTAGGCTCATCTGACCATATGTGTAAATATATGTAAGCTTCTACTGTGTTTGTGTGCATCCTTTTTCCCCAATAACTAAGGGCCAAGTGTAAAATGAATTCCCTCCATAGGCCTGAGTTATATGGGTATAGAAAGGGCAGTCACAGGCTGGCGAGATGGCTCAGTGGGTAAGAGTACTGACTGCTTTTCTGAAGGTCCTGAGATCAAATCTCAGCAGCCACATGGTGGTTCACACCTGTCTGTAATGAGATCTGACGCCCTCTTCTGGCACGTCTGAAGACAACTACAGTGTATTTATGTATTATAATAAGTATATCTTTAAAAAAAGAAAAAAGAAAGGACAGTCGCTGGGAGAGACTTTTTGCTGCAGGGATCCTGGAGCTTCTGAGCACACACTGCCTCAGCATCCAGTTCTCTTTATGAGTGGCTGAACTGATACAGATATAAGTGAAGACCTGAGGAATCAGGGAGATTATAAGTAAGAAGGGGGACACAGAGACTAGAACAGGCCAGAGGTTAAAGCTATTGGCAATAGTTGGGGGCTTAGAAATATAAAATGGAGAGGAGGGACCTTGATGCCCTGGTCAATCCCAGAACACAAAATTATTTTCAAGACCAAAATCATCAAGAAGAGCCTCATCTAACTTCCTGCTGAGTGGCAACCAGTGTTATAGATATTGATTTGAGTCTCCAGACACCTGCTAACGTGTCCAGGTTCTTATGACCAAAGGCAATAAATTGACCTGGGGACTCCTGGTAGGAAATAGAAATAGAGAAGATTATTAAGAAAGGAGAAGATTCCTAAGAATGTGAATGGGTCAGTGTGTTGGTGAAAAAACTGACACATGCTCCACTATGTTCATAGCAGCCTTATTTATAATAGCCAGGAGCTGGAAAGAACCCAGATTCCCCCCTCAACAGAGGAATGGATACAGAAAATGTGGTACATTTGCACAATGGAGTACTACTCAGCTATTAAAAACAATGAATTTATGAAATTCCTAGGCAAATGGATGGACCTGGAGGGCATCATCCTGAGTGAGGTAACCCAATCACAAAAGAACTCACATGATATGTACTCACTGATAAGTGGATATTAGCCCAGAAACTTAGAATACCCAAGATATAAGATACAATTTGCAAAGCACATAAGGATATTAGCCCCGAAACTTAGAATACCCAAGATATAAGGTACAATTTGCGAAGCACATGAAACTCAAGAAGAGCAAAGACCAAAGTGTGGACACTTTGACTTTTTTTTAGAATTGGGAACAAAACACCCATGGAAGGAATTATAGAGACTGAGACAAAAGGATGGACCATCTAGAGACTGCCATACCCAGGGATCCATCTCATAATCAGCCTCCAAACGCTGACACCATTGCATACACTAGCAAGATTTTGCTGAAAGGACCCTGATATAGTTGTCTCTTGTGAGACTATGCCGGGGCCTAGCAAACACAGAAGTGGATGCTCACAGTCAGCTAATGAATGGATCACAGGGCCCCCAATGGAGGAGCTAGAGAAAGTACCCAAGGAGCTAAAGGGATCTGCAGTCCTATAGGTGAAACAACAATATGAACTAACCAGTACCTCCTGGAGCTCGTGTCTCTAGCTGCATATTTATCAGAAGATGGCCTAGTCAGCCATCAGTGGAAAGAGAGGCCCATTGGTCGAGCAACCTTTATATGCCTCAGTACAGGGTAACGCCATGGCCAAGAAGTGGGAATGGGTGGATAGGGGAGTTGGGGGAGAGGGTATGGGGGACTTTTGGGATAGCACTGGAAATGTAAATGAAGAAAATACCTAATAAAAAAATTGTAAAAAAAAAAAAAAGTGGTGGGTCAGGACAGAAGGAAGGCAGGAGGGAGGGAGAAGAAAAATGAGGATGGAAGGAGGGAGGGAGGGAGGGAGGGAGGGAGGGAGGGAGGGAGGGAGGGGGGAGAGAAAGGGAGGACGGAAGAAGGAAGGAAGGAAGGAAGGAAGGAAGGAAGAAAGGAAAGAAAGAAGGAAGAAAGGGAGAGAGAGAGAGAGAAAGAAAGAAAGAAAGAAAGAAAGAAAGAGAGAGAGAGAAAGAAAGAGAGAGAGAGAAAGAAAGAAAGAGAGAGAGAGAGAGAAAAGAAAATGTAAAAGTTCATGTATTTATATTTTAAAATTATATGTAATTCTATATAGAGCAGAGATTCTTTTCTAAAATAATAATTTGTTAGGAGACAGTACTAACAGAAGCTACACTCATGAAGTCTCATCAACATGACCATGATCTTAGTTAGTTTTCAATGCTGTGAAGAGATAACATGACCAAGGCAGCTCTTATAAAGGAAAACATTTAGTTGGGGCTGGCTTATAGGTTCAGAGGTTCAGTCCATTATCATCAAGGCAGGAAGCATGGCATCATCCAGGCAGGCACGGGGCTGGAGGATCTGAAGAGTTCTACCTCCTTTTCCAAAGGCAAACATTAGATTGCCTTCCTGGCAGCTAGGAGGAGATCTCAAAGCCCACCCCTACAGTGATACACAGACTCCAACCAGGCCACACCTACTCCAATAAGGACATGCCTCCTAATAGTGCCACTCCCTGGGCCAAGTATATTCAAACCACCACATTTCTTTCATAGGTCCCCATAGGCTTGTTCAAACACATGAGTCTATGGGGGCCATGTCAAAACATACTATAATGCAAAATACATTTAGTTCAACTTTAAAGGTCCTATAAACTACAACAGTCTCCACAATATTAAGAGTCCAAATTTAATCCCTTATAAAGTCAAAATCAAAAAGCAGATCACATACCTACAGCATCACAGGATATATACTACCATTCCAAAACATTACAGTGAGGAAATACTAGACAAAAGCAAGACCAAAACCCAGCTGAGCAAACTCCAAACTCTGCATCTCCATGTCTGATATCAAAGTGTTCATCAGATCTCCAACTCTTTTCTGCTTTGATGACTGCAACATCAGTGTTGGTTCCATTCCCTGTTAACAGCTTTCCTCAGCAGGTATCTCATTGCTCTGGCATCTCAACATCTTGGGGTCTCTAAGCCAACTTCTACTTCACAGCTTCATGTTCCAATCCCTGGGATCCACACATGATCTGGGCTCCTCCAAAGGACTTGGGTCAACTTTTCCAACTCTGCTCTCTGTAGCACTCTCAGGCTGAATTAACTCCACTGCTGCTGTTGTTCTTGATGATCATCCCATGGTACTAGAATCTCCAATATGTTAGGGTCTTCCACTGAAACTAGGTTTTATCAACAGATTCTCATAAGCTTTCTTCATGGTATGAAGCCTCAACATTTTTGATGACCCCTTCAGTCATGGGCCATCAACTGCAACTAAGGCTGCACTTTTACCAGTGGCTTTCCCCAGTGGCTTTCCCCAGCCACTCACAGTGCCAAGGCTTAGCTGCTCTCCATGACTCCTTCATTCCTTCAAAACCAGTACCACCTAGATGATTCTTACACATTTCAAGTCCAGCTGTAGCAAGAGATAGAACCATGGCTATCTCTGGAATACAGCTTCTTTGTACTCTCAAAAAACACTTCTCAGGAGATTTCATCTCAGTAATGCTGGTCTCTTCTTAATCACCACTAATTTCTTAGCTCCAACTAACCAGTGTCAATTGTCCAAGTATTACTTTCTATTCTTGACTTTAAAGCCAGAGCCATGTAGCCAAACCTGCTGAGTTCTGATGCTTGCTAGGGCTGGAACATGGGCTTCCTTGTTCAATTACATCATCACCAGCTTTTAGTTTTCCAACTCCTTCATTGCCTAAGCTTGGCTGACAAGGAACTTACTCTGTAGACTGACTTTGAACTCAGAGATCTGCATAGCTCTGTCTCCTGAACGCTGGGATTAAAGGCATAAATCTGCATCTAAGCTTTGTTTTACTGGGAACTTGTTCTATATCAGGCTGGCCTTGAATTTAGAGATCTGCTTATCTCTGTCTCCTGAGATTAAAAGTATGTACCACCATGCCTGGGCCTAAGAGTTTCATGGCCACTTCTCCTCAAGATCCAGATCAAAAGCCTGTGTCCTTCATTTCTGTACTGTAGTTCATTCCAGATGAATAGTCCAAATGACAACAGTAAACAGATAATAATAATGCCTAGATATAACTATTACTTGGCCAATAGCAAACCCAAACAGTAAGCTTACCTGGGTGGGATCTTGCCTTTAAGCTCACCACTCAGTTTCTCTCCTTGAACATAGGATTCAGCTCCATTCTACTTCCTAGTGCCTCTTTGAATCATACATTTGCACTTTTTCTTTCAAAGCCTGCTGTGCTTGATCAAAACGTTCTTCATGAGACTAAACTACAGAACAAAGTCTATGCTAGACTTTTTGAGATCTCCTTTGTCAATGCAATTCATATAAATCTTTTTACCTTAGCGTCACGTAGACTCTTCAGACAAGGGCAAAATGCAGCCACCTTCTTCACCAAAATACCACAAAAACAGTCTCTAGCTCATATACTGAAATTCTTCTCCACTGAAATCTTTTCCGCCAGGTCTGCACAGTTCAAATCACCCTCAGCACTAATGTCTTCCACATTCCATATTCCTGCTAAGATGGCCCATTAAGTCACACCAAAGCACCCCACTGCTCTCCAAAGTCTCAAAATCCCCATTCCTCCAAACAAAAGCATGGTCAGGCCTGTTACAGAAATAACCCAGTCCTGGGTACCAACTTCTGTCTTAGTTAAAGTTTCCATTGCTGTGAAGAGACATGACCAAGGCAACTCTTATGAAGGACAACACTTAATTGGGACTGGCTTACAGGTTCAGAGGTTCAATCCATTATCATCAAGGCAGAAAACACGACATTGTCCAGGTAGGCATGGTGCTGGAGGATCTAAGAGTTCTTCTTGTTCCAAAGGCAAACAGGAGAAGACTGACTTCCAGACAGCTAGGAGGTGGGTCTCCAAACCTACCCCTATAGTGACACACTTCCTCCAAACCTGCCACACCTACTGCAACAAGGCCATACATCCTAATAATGCCATTCCCTGGATGAAGCATATTCAAACCCACACCATCCAAACATGAACTGAACATCGGTAACACCATGGACATAACAAACTGAGTAGGTAAAAGTCTCCAAGGTTTCAAGCTGACACAAAGAACCAAAGACAACTGAAGGAAGCTGGGAATGGAAGGCGTGGTCTTCATCCCCCCCCCCCCCCACACACACACACACACCACTCAATAACAACTGAAAGGAGGTCATGAATTTGGGGACTGGGAAAAGGTATAGGGGAGTGTTTGGAGGAAGGAAATGTAGGGAGAAATGCAATTAAAGTATAATCTCAAAAAGAAATAACTGCATAAAGCATTGTGTATTTCTTCTGTCTTATAATGGTACTAGAGTTAGTTTGGGCATTTTACAAGAATAATTATAAAAAATTATCTTCACCATTTTGACTTTCCATCTCTTCTGTTTTAAAAAGTACATTTGAATAACACTGGAAATGACAGATAGCCTTACATGAAACCTTTTCCTGATATTAATGGAGATGCTTCTAGATTTACATCATAAGAACAATTTGGGAGATATATTTTCTTGGCTGAGGGAGCATTTACTTATTTCTATTTTACTAAGTGTTTAGAAAAACACAAGAATGGATATGTCAGATAACTGAAAACATTTTCTCTATAAATGAGATCTTAACATTCCCCTCCCCCACCCTTCAGGAAAAGCTATGGCTCAGGAGCCACCACCCTTTAAGGGGCATTTACATGGTACCTGCCTTCCTGACATTAGCTCCCACATGCTCTGCTTGTCATTTGAAGGACATCCAGTTACTCTCTGAAAACTGACCTGAGCAGGCTCTGTGGGGTGAAGTCCAAGTGGGGCAGGGTTTCCATTCTTTCTCTGCTGGCCAGAGTCTCTCACAGGTTAATATCCCTGGGTGCTGCAGCCTGCATTCACTACTCTCATGTCACCCCAGGGCCTGGCTTGGTACCAGTCAGGGCTCAACACCTGCAAGTAGCTGGGTCCTTCCTGAAATGGGAGCTTTTGAGTGAAGCCTGGGATGTGCTTTGGGGGTAATATGGAGGCAAGGTGGCTGAGAAACCCCAGAGGGCTCTGACAGGAGAGCTGAGCATCTTTTGGGGTCTGTCAGACAGGATGCCAAGGTCACCTAAAGCTATGACTCTTGTTTACTGTGATCTTTATGATGGCATGTCACTTAGATGGTCTCTTCGAAATTTATGTTTACTTAATATCATTTTTATTATGCAGTTAATCAGCAGAGGGAAAGGGAAAAGGGAGTGTCTATGAGTGCTTCTATTTCATTTGCTTAATGGAGCGCTCAGAGCAGGAGAGAGAAAGCGCCCTAATCATTTATTTTGGTAATTGGAGTTATATTTGAGAGTTTCCGACACTGTCAGGCAGCTTTCCTGGGCAGGGACACTGATTGTCTTTATCTTAGTGCCCATGAACGGCTCCAGACGTGCCTTCAAAGCCCTGCTGTCTTCTGGGAGAGCAGATAAGGGTGTGGATAGGAGGAGGAGGGTAAAGTCAACAGCAAAGGCTTCCTTGTAAAGCCCAGCAGGGCTTGGAAGGGAATTAAATCTCATTTCCCTGAAGTAATCCAGATTGTTGGTTTGGGGACTATGAAAGAGATTTCAAATGTTAATCCCAGTTTGTTTGGTTTTTTTCCTGCCTGTCATTAGATTTGCTTGTGAACTTGGGTTGACTTGAGAGCTTCCTCGGGTCTGTTCTCAGCACAGGACCTGGTAGGGATTCAAGGGATGCTGGGAAAGAGCTCAAGGTTGAATGGTTTGTCTCAAGCGCACTCTCTGGAGCTGATCACTGTGCCACTCTGGAAGGAGAGACAACAGCATGCCATTGGGAGAGAGACTGGCCAGCGAGGATCCCAGTGCCTGCCGGCCTCTCAGAATTGGGTAAATACATGAGTTAACATTCTTGTCATTTTTACCAACAACAGCCTAAGGGAGGACAGATTTATTTTGGCTCCAGGTTTCAGGAGACTCAATCTATTGTGGCCGGGTATGTGTTTTCTGCATCCATGATGGAGCAATAAGATCATGTGGCAGAAACTACCTCATGGAGGACAAGAAGCAGAGAGACAGACAGAGAGTGATCATGACACAATACAGACCCTAAGGATATGTCCCCAGTAACCCAGTTTCTCCAACATGTCCTCTATGTTCACACTTCCAAGACATTCCAAAGTAGTTCCAGCAACTGAGGACCCTGCATTCAACACGTGAGCCTATGGGGGCACTTTCATATTTGATTTATAACAGCTGTGACTATGGGAATCTCAGTTACTGGAACAGTGAGAGGCCCTAGAGCAGAGTGCTTAAGGGGTAGAGTGCCATAGAGCATGGTTGTCCTAGCATGCACATACTGCGTGACCTTGGGCATGACATTGATCTCAGAGTCTCACTTTACTGATACACAAATAATATTAGTTCCTATCTTATCGATATGCTATAAGGATTGAACAAATCAGTTTATGCACATGCATGTGCATTAAATGTAATTGTCCTTTGATATCCATGAGGACTACGTTCTAGGACCCACATGGATACCAAAATATCTGAATGCTCAAGTCCCTTATATAAAACAGCTTTTGCACATAAGCTGCACGTAAGTCCTCTCTAGATTACCTACAATATCTAATACAGTATAAACACTATGTACACAGATGTTATGATATATTGTTTGGGGAATAACAACAACAACAAAAACCTGTGCATGTTCAGTGCAGATGCAATTTTCCTCTCGTATTTCCAATCCCCAGATGGCTGAATCCACATATGCAAATCCCGTGGGTATGGAGGGCTTAGCTCAGTGCCTGGCACATCATTTAAGCATCTGATGTTATTACCTTGGCTGTATCTATAGAGTGGGGGGTTGGTAGTATCGCCCATAGAGCGTTCTCATCAAGATTAAGCAAGGCGTTGCTTACAATGTTGGTCTAGCACCTGGCATGCCGAGAGCCTCAGGAAACACTTGCTATTGCTAATGAACACAGACTGCATGATCTGGTCAGAGACCAGACAGCATAGTGGTCCCAGTGAGACAGCCTGCCTATCACCTCTCCTAATGGGGAGAAGAGCTGAGCCCGGTCACATACTAATGGCTCTGCAGAGAGATGCACACCCCCTCTCTTAAGCGAACTCCAGGGCTGGCTGAGCCTGAGTCTTATCGACCCAGGGAGGCGTCAGACTGGAGGGGGCTGTTTCCTTCACGGAAGAAAAATGCCTGGGCTTCTGAATCCCTGCTGTGCATGAGACAGCGGAGAAGTGGGCCAGCGGTGGGCATGGGGCCAGACAAGTAGAGGGAGGAGGAAGGAGTGTGTGGGAGGAGCAAAAAGATGGCTGGGCTCCCAACACTGGAGACAACACACCCTGTCTGGAGGTTTGCTGAGTGCTGGATCGCTGCCTAGTGCTTGCTCTTAAAAGACATCATACATGTGACTCAGCTGGCACCCTCCCTCAGGTCCCAGAAGACCCACTTTCAAAAGGCCTTAGGAAGAACCGTTATCAGAAACCGAGAGTCCTTGCAAATCCAGGGTTGCAAGTCTAGGTCGATACCTTCAAAGGTTCAGGCTGTTTCTTATTCAGTAATCAAAGGAAGGCAACTCTGTGGTGTGTCTGCGTAGATGATGGAGACTGAGTAGAGGACACAAAGATTAAGCATTTGTTTTGGCGATACCTCCTAAGCCCAGTGCCCACCCTGGAGAATAAGCCAGAGAACTGCTGTTCTTCTCACAGCTAGTACCAGCAAGCCTTTCAGGCTAGCTAGCATTATTATACAATTACCTAGAACCTACTTATATACTCCAGTATCCTGTCTGAGAACAAGGTTAGCTCTTCATCTTTGAATAGCTTGTTACATTTCAGTACTCTGAAGTCTAACTAGTTAACAAATGATGATGATGATGATGAAGAAGAAGATGATGATGTATTATTAACCGGTGCTTATGTGAGCCAGACTGCCCTGGTAGTTTACATAGTGAGCTCTGACCTCAAGTTGTCTCTCTACTTTTTTGGCTATAAAATTTCAGAAAAAGTTTTTTTTTTCCTTCTAGAGTCTTTCCCTCACTCCTTTAGTAGGGACCAGCTTGCTGTAAGATACTGTTGTCTTGTGTATAAATAAGGTACATGTGTACATTATTTAGGTCACCCCATTGCCATTTCAAAAAAAGTTAGCATTTCTGCTTGGGACAAATGGTCTGAACCTTGAGCTGTCAGCACCTGAAGGGTTTGGAGAGAGCAATCAAATGTCATTAGCCTGTCTGAGGTGCTTCTGGAAGCTTCAGCAGAACATATTGGCACAAAACATAATAAAAAACAAACAAGCCAACAAACAAAAACAAATCTAGGAAGACTCTTTGGCCAGCCAAACCTCTAACAGTTTTAGAGGTCAGTTCTAAGTTCTCTAAAAGAGGCATCCTTGGATCCCAGATCATGACAATTGAAGCAAAGCCCAGGTGCCCCAGGATCAATGTAGAGATAGCATTATTGAATTTTGCATTTACTTCACATATCCCAGGCTTGAATCCAAGGAACTTGGTGTGATTTTAGAAGGAACAACAAACACAACAAGAAATGCTTCCGTTAAGGCCTGCTCTTGCCAGCCAAGAAGCAGGAACAAGTTAACCTAGCAAGACAGGATACGTTTAGATAGTAACTGATCTCCATAGTGAAGTGCCACAGGAGAAGCTAAGGCCCCAGTCTCACCCATGGAAGCAAAGGATGCTGGATGGAACCAGAAAAAGTCTCTCATAGAACACAGGTTTTGATGACACATCTTCCTTCTCACCCCATCCCTATAGCATCAGCAGGGATTAGATGAAAAGATGGACTTGTGCCCCCTCTTTTGCTCCAGGGGGCTATTGAGGAGACCCAGCAGAGAGTCAGCACTCTGCCAGCCTCTGCAGCATCAATAGTGTGTCAGTGAAGCTGACATAAGTGAAGATCAAGGGAGAGGGAACTCTCTGACTCTCCAGCACTACTAGGGAGCCCTGTGCTCCAGGGGTCCTAGTGTGACTGAGCTTCCATTTTTACCTAGCAGCTGTGAGGCAGCACCTGCCCCTCTCGGACTAGCCCAGAGTCAGAGGAAACCAACTTACACAGTGCAAATATGACCCAAGTTTGCATAATATCCCAAACTTGCAGATTTTAATGGAAATGTCAGACATCCAGGTCAGAAAGGAAGAAATTGAGTTTGCAGACAACATGCTTCTCCATGCAGGAAAATCCCAAGGAACCCATAAAACTTTCTGAGAATTAATAAATCAATTCAGCAAAGTTACAGGGTCTGAGATGAATATATAAAAATCAATTATATTTCTAGATACCAACAGAGAGCATAGGGACAGAGAAGTGCAAAATATAATACTATTTGCCGTCACTCAAAACAATAAAGTAAAGGCAGGAATGACCCTAACAGAGCACACCACCTAAAGAAATAAAAAGCAGAGCCTGTTCAAGGATTAGTAAACGTCACAGAGACTGTATCAGTTTTAAGTTGATGCACAGATTTAATGTAACTCCTTTCAAAATCAAAAAGATTGTGTGTGTGTGTGTGTGTGTGTGTGTGTGTGTGTGTATACATATGTACAAACTTAGAACAGTTAAAAATAATTTTGAAATAAGAATGAAGTAGGAAAAACCATTCTTCCCAATGTTATAAGATTTTGTTTTATTTTAAATTATTGTGTCTCTGTGTGGGTTTGTGCAGTTGTCTGTGTGTGTGTGTGCTCACAGAACCTGGAAAAAGCATTATATCACCTGGAGCTGGAATTACAAGTAATTGTAAGCTGGATGATTTGATTGCTAGGAACTAAACTCTAGTCTTTTGCAAGAGCAGTAAGCATTCTTAACTGCTAAACCATCTCTCCAGAGTCCAACGATTTATTCATTTATTTTATTCATGTGTTTGTGTGTGCATGTATGCATGTGTGCATAGTTATATATATGCATGTGTGTGTGTTCATGTGTGTTGTGGAGGGTCTAGGAGAAGCTGTTGGATGCTCTAGAACTTAGAGTCACAGATGACTAGAACTATCTACTGTGGGTTCTGAGAACCGAGCTTGGGTCTTCTGCAAGAGGAGTGGTGTTCTTAACCACTGAACCATCTCTGCACCCTAGACTGCCAGCTTGTAAGACTTAACCCTTCTCCTAACGTTACCAAAGCCATTTGGTACTAGGTAAGTAATGGAAGTACAAAAAAGTACACTGTGGGGATGGAAACACACAAAGGCCTGCAACTGTTCTTTAGGGAAAGCAGAAGCAGATCAGTAGGAGTTGATGGCTTTTCAGCAAAGACTGCTGGAGGAACTAAATAAGCACTTCTAGGCAAAACCTCCAAAACAACCAACCAGAGAACACAGAACTCTTGAACGGAACCTCACAAGTTCCAAAAGAGTTAACCCAAAGTGGACCATGAACTCACATATAAGATGTAAAACTTTAATGGTTTTAGAAAATACAAAAAAAAAATATGAAGAGCATGGGACCAAAAGTTCTTGGATTTCTTATAAAAAGCACAACTAATTACCTATTCCATACTCTATGTCTGTCTTAGTCAGGGTTTCTATTCCTGCACAAACATCATGACCAAGAAGCAAGTTGGGGAGGAAAGGGTTTATTCGGCTTACACTTCCATACTGCTGTTCATCACCAAGGAAGTCAGGACTGGAACTCAAGCAGGTCAGAAAGCAGGAGCCGATGCAGAGGCCATGGAGGGATGTTCTTTACTGGCTTGCCTCTCCTGGCTTGCTCAGCCTGCTCTCTTATAGAACCCAAGACTACCAGCCCAGAGATGGTCCCACCCACAAGGGGCCTTTCCCCCTTGATCACTAATTGAGAAAATGCCTTACAATTGGATCTCATGGAGGCATTTCCTCAACTGAAGCTCCTTTCTCTGTGATAACCCCAGCTGTGTCAAGTTGACACAAAACTAGCCAGTACAATGTCTGTCAACAGGCCTATTCTAGGTACCTCATGTAAAAATCATTCAATGATAATTTTACTGAGAATAGTCCTTTCAGAGTTCTATGTGGTAGCATGTATTGGAAATCCATTTTATTGAATGAAAGTCTATTGTATGTGTGTACAATATTTTGTTTTTCCATAGTGATGAATATTGAGCTATTTGTACTTCTTTAATTTTATGGTAAATGCTGCTTTGAAAATGAGTGTATAAATATTACTTAAATTGTTAACTTCAGTCTTTTTGACATTTGTTCAAGAAGAGATTTGCAGAAATTACCCCTACCCTCAAGCCAAAACTTTCTAGTCACAATAGTTTTTAGGTGGGTCTCAGTCCATAAGAAGGGTAGATTTTATAGGGTCAAATAAGGCAAGAGTGAGAAAAGCTCTTGACTTTGGTCATTGGAGACTGAAGCTTAAAAACAACAAGTAGAACCTACTTTCTTTGAGCTCTGATACTTTCTACTGTCTGTGACTTAGTGTGAGGTTCCTGCTTTCTTTGCCTGGAGACCCCAGTACTGCATAAAAACAGGACCTCTCTCGCTATTGAGGAAGAGAATAGACAAGAACCAGTGGGAAGGGAGGAAGGAAGCTGAAAGGTGTGGACACCTTTGAAAATGAAGAGCAATAAGATGGTGGAAAAGGAAGTCAGTGGAGAAGAGAAAGGGGAAGGAGAAGCTGGTACCAAAGGAAGCAGCCACTAGATGCTACCCTTGAGAAGTAAGGAAATATCACAACCTGTCACTCTCAGTGATTGACATTCCACTTTGTGGGGACTGAAAGCATAAATGCAGCTGCATCAACAGATCAGGCATATTTAAATCAGCAAAAGAGAGCAGTCCCTCAGCCTGACCTTCCTGGAACACCCAATGTATTATTGACAAGGCTAGCTTTTAACAAGACATTCTAGCCTGCTGAGTGATAAATGTGTATCATCTGCTCTTTATCACCCATTACCTCATTAAAATAATTATCTTAATTTAATTGTTAAACTGATTAATAGTCCGAGTGCTAAAGGAAATTAATATTCAAAAGGAAGAGTAACTGTAGCTGAAAAAGAACTCCTGTGGATCAGTCTGGTGGTAAAGTTGGAGATTTTGTAGTTAATGAGCCTAAGAGAGTCAACTATAGAATAATCCAGTAGAGCAGCCAACTGAGAGAGACACAGAACAAGCAAGAAGGGGTGGGAGGCATGAAAAAAGAAAAAGAAATTCATACATTTCTGTGAGCTCATGGATGGGTACAGGTCTAGCTGACCTGTCTGGCCTCATTATGCCAGCCATACTATCCAACACCTCCATGATGCTAGAGACTTAGGCTCTGTTCGTCTCAGTATGTAGTGAACAGGGAAAGACTATTGTGCCTTTTGCCATGTAGCACACCAGACTAAGGCTGAACAATTGAAAATTGAATCAGGACCAATTCAGAAACAGGCTGATGTAGCAATCCATCCTCTCTGATGTGTTTTCTCTCTCTATGTACACTCACAGTCCCACCTCAGTGGCTAGGATCTGCAAGAAGTCCTGCTCCACTGACCAGACAATTTAAGGGCTGGTTCCAGGAAGAATTTTACCCAGTGCCTAGAAGGCTGTATGTAATAAATCAGATTTTCCATCCTTAGAGGCATTGTGCACATGGGAATTGTTCCTTTGATAATCCTTCATGCCTTCATTTCTCTCATGTTTATAAGCCTTTTGAAATATAGCAGGTTCTACTCTAAGAATTAACACAGGATCTGGAGATGTAGCTCAGCAATAGAATACTTGCTTAGCATCTACAAAGTCTTGGGTTCAATCACCAGTAGTATTAAAAACTGAGATACAGTTTAACTCTGGTTGGGACAAAACATAAAAAAGTAGATAATCATTGTAAATTTGTTTAGGGCCAAATATCTTGAAAATTATATGCATACATACTTTGTGACTACACATTTATGTGGTGACCACAAATTGAAGGAAGTTAGAAGAAACTTTGACCCAAGAGAGATCATGATGGTAGAGACTAAGAATATAGCAGAATATATATATTCTTAAATTTGCCATGGCCTCCCAGTCACAGAAAATTTCTTAGTAGATCTTTCTGTGTGCCTTTGCCATTAGGTGGGTTATAGATGCTCTCACGCCTTTTGGTGTGCACTGTTTATTCTCTTCTGGTGTCCTTCTCACCCCTATTTCTCTGAAAACAACTATTATACTTAGTGGAGGTCAAAGGTATTCAGTGCTGGAGACTATGCTACAAACAAACAGGAAAATGAATGCTCTCTACTGGCCCAAGACCCCTTCTATGAAGTGAGTAATGATAAGCAGGCTGTGAAAAAGTGTAAAAGGCCTCCCATATTAGAAAGGGTATCATATGTGTCATGACAACCTGAGGGATGGTGTGACCACAAATTGTTTAAAGGAAGTTGGAAGAGACTCTGACCCAAAAGAGATCATGAATATAGAGTCTGAGAAGACAGTGGATTATGCTGAGTTTATGTCATATCAGCATGGTATACCACTTTGGGTATCACCTGACACTGATCTCCAACACTAGCCTAAATCTGCCAGTGCTGGTCAGGCATGGAGGTCAAAGTCCATTTCAGTCTCATTCTGAAGTTTTTCTAGGGCTACTGTGTATAACTCCAGCAATCTACCACTGTAATGTAAATGTGGCATCAAGATTTACTTCCACCTAAATATTCCATTTGAAATGTAAATATGGAGGCAATCACATGTATGAAGGTTATATGCCAGTTCTCCCATGTGATTTCTATATTGAAATTGTCAGCTTATCCAGGAATATTCATATATTTTTTGCAAGGTTAAATGTTGAACGATTCACAACCATTGTGAAGGCTGTCACTTTTATATGCAAATACAAGATTGTGAGCAGTAAAAGGAGTTAGATGGCAAAAGAAATCAATTGTGTGTTGCTTCAGTAAGTTTAAGAAGAAATTTTGCTCATCTTGAATGAAGAAACATTTATAAAAATTTCAATAACAATACAAGCAGAATATAGAGATTAGATTGGTAGAAATATTTTCAGCTTTAAAATTGAGTCAAAATGACTTAAAGTTTGTGGTTAGTGTTTCATTTCAAAATTCCATTTAGACCAGGAGCCCTTCCTTCCCATTTACACATTCTTTGCAGGTTTGAGTTTGAATTTAGAGAAATATGTCAATCTCAGGATTACATATGAAGAAAAAAACTCTCAAACATCATGGGTAACAATATCCATGATAAACCATTTTCTGTCAAGAGATAATAAAAGTATGAACAGGAAAGGGAAAGGCATTGGGAACAAATGAGGCACACCCTTCATATAAATATTCTGCTCTCCCGTTCATATCAGTTGAAAATGAGCATCCATCAGCAGCTCGGGGACTGTGACAGCAGCAGACAGCTCCTTGCTGCTGAATGACAATGCCAAACATTTGAAACTTAACAACCAAAGCTGCTACTGATGCAGAAGGAAGTCTGATTATTGCACTCACATTGCAGATTTATCCCTGAATTCCAGATGTTCATTTTATGTTAGCGAGGCTTGGTTCTGGATCAATGTTCATTTCCCCATGTGATCCAAATGTGAATTCAGTTAGCATACTCCTGTTGAGTGAGTATGGGTGCTCCAGAGGGTGTGGGGGGAATGTGGATGCAGTCATGCCTGATGGTGCAGAAACAGAGAGAGCTTCTTCTAGAAGCCCACAGGAAGGTCAGTAGGATGAATTCAAATTTTGCTTGAAAAAAGAAGCCAGCATTGCATGGTATAGGAGAAGCAAAGAGTTTTCTGTTTGTTTTGTTTTGTCTATGTGTGTGTTATGGTTTTGTTTTTGTTTTTTCTGCCTTGAATGCCTTTCGAATGTTAAACACCATAATGGAATTTTTCACATGTTATTTTCATTCATCCTAACCTAGTAGACACATCTTTCTCATTTTTGCTGAGGAGCTGAGGAGCTCAGAAAGGGAAGTGATAGCTTTCTGATGACCAAAGTGTGGCTACAGATTACCTGAGCCTCCTGGGAACTGCTTGAAAATACCCACAGAACTGCATCCCAGCCTGCTAACCTGGGGTATGAAAAGGGACTTCCTGGGGCAGATGGGTTTGCTGAGGAAGCCCTCATCCTCTGCCTTACATCAGAATCCTATGCCCAGCTCCATGACTCTATTTCTACCCCATAGTTTTCTGTAGTTGTGTTTCTAATCCACCAGACCCATCTGCAGGGGGTAGCCATTTTCTATTTCCACACAGCTCTGAGTATACTGAGTACAATTTTCTCAGGACCTTAACTCCTCCCATTGTCCAGTAGTCAGGACCTTCCCAGCCAGTCAGCCCCCAAACCCTCCTACACACACACACACACACACACACACACACACACACACACACACACCATGTCTTGCTTTGCTTTCTCCTGTCCCCCACCCCCTTTTGTCTTTCCTAAAGACGGCCTGCTGTCTGACACAGCTATTGTGTTTGGAAATGAGCCTCTTGCACTGGTGAATAAATTGCATTTCATCCTTTCCTGTCACTTCTTGTTGGTGAGGCAACCAGGAGATGAAAGCAGAGACTTCAAAGCACTTCTGACAAGGAGCAGACTTTCTCTTCCAAGCCTGGCTACCGCATTGAACCTGGAGCTGTGAAGGCCCTGGCAGGAGCGACACCTCAGCTATCTCAGAGAACCTTTGAATCTGTCCCTTTGGATGTGTACCATCACCTTAAGGATATGGGATAGCCAGTGACTTCTGAATTACTACAAGGACAGAGGGCTGGATAGACAGGGGCTCTGTCCTCCTCTAATGGAGAAAGTAGCTTTCTGTTTGGAATAGTCCTGTTAAGTAACTGAGCACTTCCTTTTCTGTTCTGATACCAAAACTGACACAGTGACCTCTCCCTACCCAAGACCATTTGTTTGGAAAATACTGTGATGGAGTGGATCCCCACTGAATCTTCGGGATTTCCTTTCCCACAGTGCCTGGCACTTGCCTTTGCTCTCCTGGCTGAACACAGAATGTGTTATTTGCTTCTGTCTATAACAAATAGGTACCTACTGGGGATTAGTCTCATACCAATCTGGTCCATGCTTATCTGCTAAATAGAGAAAAGTTGCCCCGATCCCAGGTTTTGAAGGACAGAGCCTTCTCTATCCCTATCATCCTATACTGAGTAGCTGGAAAACACAGAGAAGGTGGGCTTAGACAAAAGGCCATGCTCCTGCAACGTCATCAGCATCAAGTCAAGTTGGCTTGGCTTCCGTGCTCCTCATGAGCAGCCCATCTCTAATGAAATCCTCAATGACGTCAGAGCCTGTCTAGGACACAGTAGAGTACAGAGGCAATTAGCTAGGAGGCAGCTGGGACAGAAGTCCGCAGTTTGATTTTGATGTTAGAAAATGGAAACATCCTATTTCTCTTCTGCACTTAACATATGGAGCCAGATACCAAGCCTTACCACTCAGCTTACTGATGGGCTTTCTCTTTGCCTTGGCAATGCAGATATAGGCCAGATTAGGTCAGATTAAAAGTAGATAAAGGCAGGTTTATTAGGAGGAAGCTCTCCGGCAGGTTTACTGATCTCAAAGGTGGAGGTCAATTGAAGTCGAGCATCCAGGATAAAGCAATGGGGTGTTTTAGAGCTTAGGCAAGGAGTGATGACCTGTAAGCTAGGAGCTGGAATTATGCCCATACATGGTAAAAAACTGAGCCCCCGGAGTGGGCACTCTTGGGTGGGTTGGTTGCTGAAAACCCAGAGAGAAGGAGTAAAGACCCTCCCAAGACTAGAAATAAAGAGAATAGTTGTGGCTACTACTCTATGGCTGATGAGGATATTGAAATGGCATCATTTGTAAAGATGCCTAGCATAACATAACATACTCGATAAATGGTTCTTCTTATCGTGTCAAGTCACCCATATTAGAGGGGTGTAACTTCACAGAAAGTTGGCAGCTCTGCAAATAGAGGGTTCAGGTATATATCCCAACATAGGAGCAGGGGTAAGAAACTTTCTGCAAAAGCAAAAGCCACCATCATCACCATCATACATACAGTGTTACCCGTGAGGCCGTCTTGCTGTTTCTCACATAGAGGGGTAAGTTGTTTGCTCACAATATTGCTGCTAGAAGAAGAGATTAAACTTAAAATGTCAGCGTCATGAACTCATGAACTTCATGAAATCAGCCATGCTTGCCAACTCCTGTATCTGCTTTCAGTACAATCTCCCTTAAAGGGAGTCTCTGTCTCTTCAGATGTAAACGTGGGGGGATAATGTCCATTTGCCAAGGCCTAAGATAAGAAATGAGAAGATGGCACATGGGCACCCTCCAACACACAGGGCTTTATCTACTGTGAACACCACAGGAAGCAACATTTTGAACTAGCTATCCAGGGTGCAGAATCCTAGACTCTGAGGGGAGGAGACTTTACAGGTCACTGACTTGGACTCCCCCAGGTCTGATAGAATGGAGGGCAGCTGGCAGGGCTGGCATGGGCTGGCTGACTTCCCAGAAAGCACAGAATAGAATATTCCAGAAGATAAAGACATCCCATCTGGACTGGAGGATTGTCTTAGGTCAGGTAGCAGAGGTTCCAAATTTTAGGTTCCCAATGAGAAACTCATCCTGCTTGGGAAAGGCTTGTGTTCCCTTCAGTCCAGTGTTGTGAGTTTTCTGTCACTTACAGAAATGTCCCCAACTTGTCCTCACCCTACTCCCTCACAGCCCAGTGGTAGTTAAACCTCACTCACTCCTTTCTCTCAGGAGCCTTCTCGGCACTGAAAACCATTTCTTCTGTTTTGCTCATGGGTGGTTATGAAACTCCCTGGCAGGGACATCCAGAGGGTTCTTGGGTTCCTTACAGATGCCCACAACTCCTTACAGGAAGCTGCGGGCAAGAGAAGAAGGTGCATTCCATCAACCAGCCCTGACCTTCCCTTGGATCAGGCCTTGCTTCCTGAGGCGGATTGGACCCTTGCCCAGCCTCAGTCGCCTGAGGTCTGCAGGGACAGCAAAAGCTATGCGAAACCAGAGAGGGTCCATACGTCACCACAAGTGACAAATCCATGGGAGTGGAAAGAGGAAAAAAGAACCCTGAATACTGATGGCCATGCAGCTGTGGGAAGTAAAGTTTCCAGAATTGCAATGAGGAGCCTTGTGCTGCAGCGCTGTGTCATTTGCTCTCGTTCCATTTACAGTTATTTCTTGTTTTTATATCACGTTTTATTGAACCATTTTTTTTAAACTTTAATGCTGGAGGCTCAGTCAAGGATCGCTTCCTCCCTTCCCCCACGGCTTGTCTTCTGAGCTTGGGAAGGTTTTCACATTATGCAAAAAAAAAAAAAAAAAAAAAAAAAAAAAAAAAAAGCCACAGAAAAAGGTTTGACGCATCATAGGGCTTTTGTTCCTGCCTGTCTGTCTCGACAATGAGTAGTTACTTTTCTGAAACCAGCTTGGGGACACAGCTGTAAAACCTGGGCTGTGTTTCAGAATCTATGGACAGGGTTGCTGGCCTTGGGTTGAGTCCCTTCTCTAAGGACCTCAGTCATAACTTGTGCTCACAGTGAACTCCATCTCTGAGGCCTCCTGATGGCTGGCAGGTTGACTACCATTTTCCTACTTCCAGCAGCAGGTTCTTGAAGTAAAAGAAAAAAAATGTGGTCCTTGAGCCTTTATAACAAACCAGAGCATGTCTGAAGGGAACCCACAATGCTGGCATCAAAGCCCATTCCCTTTCCTAGTGAGCTCCTCAAACCTCATGATCTCTTTCTACAGGGTCCCCTTCCTCCTTCCCTTCCCACAACACTGAAGAACTTTTCCAAATGCCATGGTTATCAAAGCCCTCTTCAATGTAAACCATCCAGTGTTTACTGTGCCTGACCTCCTCTGACTGGGTCTCAGCACCACTTTATACTCTCTGAAGGAAACGCTGGGACCCACTCTGGACCATCCCTTATCATTTCTACATCTATGAAGGCTTTCCATCCTGGTCTGACATCTCAGGGATAGCTCTGTCCTTCCTGACCACTCTGGCTTTCGGTGCCCTTTCCTGAACCATGGCCCTTTGGAAATTCTCTTACTTATGCCATATGCTATAAACTACCAACTAAGCCACTGATCCCTTGATGGAGCTTTCATAAGTAAGTTGTAAGTCCAATCTGACTACGGATTCCCAGGGCTGTATAGTTTTATATTATTTGACCTATACAATTTTAGGTATTTCAATCTTCTATGCCATCATTCTTTTGTCTATCAATTAGAGGTCATAATGGCACCTATCCATAAAGGTGCCATTCCCAGCACTCGGGAGGCAGAGGCAAGCAGGTATCTAAGTTTAAGGTTAACATGGTCTACAGAGTGAGTTCCAGGATAGCCAGTGCTACACCAAGAAGCTCTGTCACATCACCTTCTCCCCTGAAATTAAATAAATTAATATATAAGGAGAACTTGGGGGTGGGGGAACCGTATCACACAAAAGTAAACACTGTCAGATCTCAAACAAGAGAAATCAACTGGAGGCAGCTCACAGTTTCAAAGGATAAGTTGAGATTCTGAAGTTATAATTGTACAGTAGAGCTCAAAGACAGGGATGTATCAGGGTCTCAGGTAGGTACTGGCGCCAGAGGAGAGATTTGTTATTGGTCAGTCCATGAGAATCCTCCTTCTTCTCTTTCCTGGTCCTTCAGGGGAGACACCCTCCCCTGTAGCCAAGTTACCTATCCAGCTATGTGGACAGAGTGAAACTCCTTCAGAATTAACTCTTAGGGAATATCTCCGACTAGGCCACTATTTGTGTCAGGATCATGTTGTAGAAAATGGTTGGAGGGATAAGTATGTCCAGTGCTAGTCAATGAGAATGACCTCATCAGCTACCTCAAAGTAGTACTTCCCTTGTGTTTTAGAAGCACACAGAGACTCACATAGCTGCCTGAGGATATAAGAACCAGAACTGAGATGTAGACCCAGAATTCTAGGCTAGCAGCTCATCAGGTCTGGTCACTAAAGTTGCAAATGAAGGAGAGTCAGAGAAGTTTCCAGAGTTCTCCTGAGCTCGAAGCAATAAGTCAAGACTCTTTCCTGCTTCTTGCTCCCTTCTCCCTGCCCTTGCCATATGTCATGATATTGGTCAATGCAGACAGCATGAATGAGCTCAAATTATAATCAGAACTTTGCCGTTCCCAAACAACTCTTTGTCTAGATAGCCTGCAGAGGCGAGGCCCGCCCACTCAGCAAAGCCTGACATCCCCTTTCTCACAATAGATGCTCTTTCAGGCCAAGGCACTACCGTTTCCTTCTGGTATTGAATGCGTGGGTATTGGGGGCAAAAGGTGGCTGGCAACAAGGCAACAGAAAAGAAAAAGGCACTGGAAAGATGCCTAAGCGTAGATCATCCTAAGGTTGGACTCAGACACTAGGGAAGCATGGATGAATCACTTAGGATATCCTTCACCATTGGCCTTACACCCCAGACTTTTACATTGACCAAGCAAAAGCTCATTGACTTCCTGCTCTGACTCCATTCTCTTTACCATGTAGGGAAGTGGTTTCCAGAGTCAGAATCATGGCAGCTGCAAGAAATCTTTATTTCCTGGCTGCACCAAAGGGACTGGACTCTGTGGAAAAGACCACACATCCATCAGGGTGTTTCTCAGCTCCCCTGGTGTTTCCAGAGTGCAGCCAGTTAAGACTCCTACATTAGAATATTCCTGTGCCAATGGCCCCAACCCTCCTTAGCTGGCTGGAGAACCTCTACTGCCTGTGTCCTCATGGGCTTGAGACTTTTATTGCACAAGTATACCCACCCTTGAGCAACTCCCCGGACCCACAGGAAGGCAACATGCTCTAAACTCTTGCTTCTTTCTCATCTCACTTCCTAGTCATGGTTTGAAGCTCTTTCTCCTCCCCCCCCCCCCCCGCAACTTTGGCTTATAACTTGGCTTGTGATCAGTCCAGCTGTCTTCCTGGCACCCTCTTTTGATGGAGATGGTTGACCTGATTGTGTTGCTCTGTAAAACTATTCATCATAAGGCTCTTGAGAGTGGGGGGGGGGGATCATTGCTTCTAACAGTGATTTCTGTGTATCTCTTCCTACAGTACTTAGTAAAGTGCTGACTAAGTAACATAGCGATCCAAAGCCTGAGGATGTGTGGTGGCTGTTGATAGTTTAGATGGAGTCAAGTTGGAGCTTCTGAAGGCTGCTAGGTCTATACTGGACCTCTTATTTAGAGACTGTTTCATATTGGCTATAGAAAAAGAAATGTCCATATTCTATTTTTTAGAGCTCTTTTCTTCTTTGTGGGAATACCAGGGATCAAAAGAATTAAGGCAATGCCTATGGGAAATTTGGTGGGGACCAGGCACAAAGAGTGACAACTTACTGCTAACAGGTGCCCCCTCCCAGCACTGAACTTTGTGGCCGGTGCTTTACATGTAGCTGTGCACACTGGTCACACTGATTAAACAGCCCCAAAGCTCAGACAGATCATTTGTCCAAGGCAAATGACAGCACTCCAAAGGAGCATGTGGTCTGTCATAGCCGGGTTCATGTCAGAGCAGACTTCAGGTGGAGAGGAGCTATAGGTGGCTGTTTCTATCCTTGCTGTGTGACAGAATTCCTCACACTAATGACAGTGGCTGAGGTGCCAATCAAGTACATCATCATGTTTTTTTTTTTTTTACAAAAGAGATACAAGTTCACATTCTTACGAAGCTTGGAGATATAGATGTCGAAGACATAATCTGCCGTTGTCTGTATATATAATCATGGTTGTGGTAGTGGCAGCATTTTCTAGGGAGGCAAATTGGTTGCCATAATTAGAAGCCAACTCAAACCATTATAGTGGAATTGGGGACTGCACTGAAAGTTGCAGGTTTGTGTTCTCATAGTCAAAGGAAAGGATAGGACTAGGCCCCATCCAGTGGTTGCATTGTGATTTATTGATGCAGATACTAGCAATCTGCAGATACTAGCAATATCTTCCTGTATGTCTCTCTTTCTAATGGCATTTCCTCTGACGGCTACAGGCAGGTTTCCTTTTCTGAAGTCCACACCACATAACACTGAGTTCCTAAACTATGATCCCAGCTGTGTGACAGGCTCACCACATTCCTAAATTTGTGGAAAAGGACTCTAAATGTCCAATGTCAGTCATATGATTCTAGGTGGTGCCCCGCTTTTGAACTGGGAACTGGGGTGGACACCACCTCCTAGATAGGAATGACATTGACAGAAAAAGGGAGGTTGATTAAATATAGGAAAGATGTACTAACTAAGAATACTGGCGTGCCTTGTGATTTATTGATGCAGATACTAACAACATGTTTTACTCTAGTCTACAGCAGTTTCTCCAGGTGGGCCTTGACATTCTTCTTTTACTGGGATGAAAAGTTTGGAAAACTGGGCATGTTAAGGTCCTAGGACTCTGTTCCTGGTAGTGGATGCCAGAATTCTTGAAAATCCTAGGCAGTTTCTAGGCACGCTTAGTCTCCAGTGTTTGCTCCTCCCTCTCCCTCTCCCTCTCCCTCTCCCTCTCCCTCTCCCTCTCCCTCTCCCTCTCCCTCTCCCTCTCCCTCTCCCTCTCCCTCTCCCTCTCCCTCTCCCTCCCCCTCCCCCTCCCCCTCCCCCTCCCCCTCCCCCTCCCCCTCCCCCTCTTCCTCCCCTCCCTCTCTCTTTCTCACATAAACACATTCTTTCCCTCCCCTCCTCCCTCCCTCCCTCCCTCCCTCCCTCCCTCCCTCCCTCTGTATGTGTGTGTGCACCTTTGTATCTCTGTGTGTGCATGTCTGTTTGTGCATATATCTGTGCATCACTGTGACTCTGTGTCTGTGCTTATGTGGTATGTCTGCGTGCTTGTGTAAATGTTCCTATATGTGTGTGAAAGTATGTCTGTGTATGCACGTGTGTATGTGTCTCTGTACTTGTGTATGTCTCTCTGAATATGTATGTACATTTCTGGGTACGTATAACTGTGTGTCTATGTATACATGTTTGTGTGTGCATGCCTATGTTTATATGCTTTCGTGGGTTTCTTCTTGGAGAGAGGCTCATGCTTGTTCGCTATAGAAGATTAACCATCTAGACCGTCTCCAACCTTCTAGACCATGCTCACTCTTCCGTGGCTGAATGAGATTCTGACCTGCTTATTTTTCAGCAGAGAGGGAATGTGCAGCCTGAGCCTGGCAGCCTGAGTCAGCTGCAGGCAGTGGCCTGGCAGCCTTGGACAAAGACTTTCTGTATCAGCCAGGAATGCACTGACCTCGCTGTGGCTTTCCTCTACTGGCTTGCATTTATGTTAAGCAGAAGGGAGGGAGAGCTGGTTTGGAGCTCTGTGTCTGTGCCTGCGGAACTGCCTGGTCACGTACTTCATACATCCCTGTCTCTCAACAACTGCTGTGACCTGGAGCTATAGCTCTGGGTCAGTGCTCTGTGGGTAAAGTGGAGACTCAGCAGAGCTGAAGGTCTCAGCTGACTGAGGAGCTAGGAGTCTGGAGTGGCAGGCAGAACCAAGGAAGGGCTGGGGGTGAAGACCTGGTTTCAGCCTTGTTTTCCCCAGCTGGTTGTGGGGTTCATAGCAGCATTTGATATTTCAGTTCTCAGGAATGTGAGGCCTCATGAAACCACAGACAGGGCTAGGAGACCTGATGTGTCACTATTCTCATCTTCCCCGTGTCCTAGGAGGGAACCCTGGCTTAGAAAACCTGTGACAATAGGTATAGTGGTCTTGCTCAGGCATGCACAGAAATGGGTCCAAAGGATGTCATCTGAGGGCGGTTTGCTGCTGGAGCTGGAAGATGTGGGTGAATTGTCTTTGCTCTGGTTTTGATTGGTCATAGACTACTTTGGGTCTTAGTCACCTCTGTTATCAAAGATTAACCATCTAGACCATCTCCAAGCTTTCCTTAGTTGTGACATGCTGTGGATAGCTAAAGAAGTCTAGGGAACCCCCAATACACACGTCTGCTATGCATTTGCATAGCAGATGGGTTCATAGAGACCCATATTAGCCTATATTGTGCCAATGTTATGGGAAGAATATTTGGTGTGTGTGTGTGTGTGTGTGTGTGTGTGTGTGTGTGTGTGTGTGTGTTTAAGGAAGAGAGGGGGAATTGAGACAGGGGTAAAGAAGATAAGGAGATTAAGAATGGGATTCCAGGAATGTGTCACACATTAATAGGTTCTCATAAACTAAAGCCATCAAGCCTTCTGCAGAAAATACAAGGGTGGGTAATAAAGCTGAAATAACAGTAAGGATGGTTTTAAATCCTTCCTATTTCAGGGCACAGTCACTCTATTGACTCAGGGTTTGTCACAAATGTTGGTTCAGAAATCAGCAACCTCTTCTTACTCCATCCCTTTGCCTGCTGGGGACATCCAGCCTCTGGTGCAGGCTCATCTAGATCTTCCCACCCTGGTCACTGCCATGAGGCTGCCAGTTGTCCTTCATTTTGAACCTACTTCATGGTGGCTTAAAAAACATCTGAGGACTTGACACAAAACCTGGGGTGGCAGGTCACATGTATTTGTCATCAAAGTGGGAAGGGTGTTTGTACAGGTGACTCCTTCTCCTGGGGATCTTGGCAGTTTTGGTGAGTGTAGTAAGAGCTAGACTTAATCTACTGGGGGATTTATTCCTTTTTAATTTGTAAGTGACACTTTCCTTAGACATCTAGCAGGGCTGGCTGGAAACAGTGAAGCTCATGTCTGAGGATGAGTTATACCCAGACACCAAGCTGCAATGTAGCCAGTTATGCAGAATATTCTGACGTCTAGTTGGGTGGTGGGTGGAGAAGAAGAGATCAGGGCGGTCCTCTGTCAAGAGCTCTTTTCTTTTACCTGATTCTGATTGTGGGTCTGTCGAACCCTGATCTGGCCCCACCAGGAAGGCGGAATGTAGACTCAGGAATGAGAGCAGACAGTGCAGCTTTGCCATCATCGCCTGCAGCTGCTCACATCAGGGGTGTATAACATAGCTGCACATACCAAAAAGGATCCATCCATCACACCCCTCTCCTCCTGCACCTTCCATTTTCCCTCCTGATTGTCAGCGCGAAGCTGACACACCACACCAGGGGCTCCTCATAATTGACAGTTCCAAATGGAAAAGGCTATGTGACATTCCCTTTGCTTAGAATGTTTTTATTGGAGACCAGTGTAGTGGTTCGTGCCTGTCATTCCAGCACTCAGGAAGCTGAGGAGAGAGCATTGATATAACTTTGAGGCCAGCTTGTGTTATATAGTGAGCTCTAGGCTAGCCTGGGCTACAGGGAGAGACCTTATTTTTATTTCTTAAAGACAAAAGGTATTTTTATTTTTAAAATGAAAACTTTATTATAAAGAACTTTCAAATAAAAACATCACACAGCAATATTAAGCCTCATCTTGTCAAGAAAGAGAGGTCATGAGGGAAGAAAAAATAGGCAGACAGACAACAGGCTGTCTTCATTGGTAATGGGAGGGTATTTTCTGAGCTCTAAGGCATGGGTTAGAATACTGTCTACCTTCTGAGTTGGATGATAAATTCAAGGACTTATCAAAAGCCCTTCCTCCACAGCTGCTCTCTTTACCTCCTTTGAGTCAGCTTCCCTTCCCCTCCCATCCTAGCTCCACTCTAACATAAATCTGTCCCCTGCCTGAATTGCTTGGATTAGAAAGCAAATTGCACACCACAAATACATGGCTGTTCATTTAAAATTCTTACATTGCAGTCGAGTGAGCAAAGTTATCACAAAAATATACTGAACTTCTACCAACCAACAAAGTAAGGTTGACTATGCAAACACATAGAGATTTTGTTCGGATTGAACAAGGCGGTTGGGGTTGCTCACTTCGGCCTTTTACCCCGGTGTTCTCAGCAGCCTTTTGGTCTTCCCCCTGTGAAAGAGATTTAGCAGAGGAGGCACGCTGGCCAACTTAACAGTCAAAGTGAGAGCTTGCCTTTTGCATGCATCTTCTCATCACAATTGTCTACTGGCTTCCCCACTGGATCTGCCCCGTTGTAGCGTCTGAGAGGATGCTCATTCCAGTTCTTCCTTGCCTTGTAGCTGGGGGCACCACTGTAGGCTATGGATTCTTGACTGAATACTTGATCAAAATATTATTTAAAGCCTGGCAGTACCTCACAGTGAAGGGACCCTTTCTCACTACCTCCCAGCCATATATTGTTTTTCTTTTTTTCTTGCTTCAACTGAGGATGTCTTCTTGTGAATAAGGTGTGGGAACTTGAGAATGCTGTTGTAGCTATGTGTCAGAACATGAGTGACGAGGGCTATAACAACTGTGAGAAAACAGCTGTGACATACCTTGGGGACACAGGAGTTAGACAAGAAAACAGTAGAAGGGGAGATGTGAGACGTGACTTTAGAAGAAAAACATCCTACTGGAAAGTATTGATTCAACCAGGAGCAAAAACTGTCATAGAACAGGTAGATGAATTGGCATTGTCTGGAGCCTGGAAAGAGGCCTTGTTCTGACCGCTCCTGCTTCTGGAGAAATGGGACAATCCTGAATCTCCTGGAGGGCGTCCTGGTCGTACAATGGGAGCTTAGGCCTGCTACTTTCTGAAAAGGGCTTTACTTCCTGAAGTGTGGGGGTTGGGAAAGCTGGTTGAGGGATTGTTTCGCATGGGCACGGTGGTGGTATTGAGCAGTAAAAGGGGTGGGGTCCCATAGACTAAAGTCAACTGGCAATTATCCTGCCCAGTGGATGGGATGAATAAAGTTAGATTCTGAATCTCATATTCACACAATTATCTCTATGGATCCTGGGAATCTTCACCGTAGGAAAGTTATTGCAAGCAAGCTCGTTGCTTCTCTCTTCCAGGAAGTTTTCTCTCAACCTTCTCTTCGAAAAAAACAACAAAAAAAATTTTTTTAAGTTCCTGTTTATTTTCACAACTAGGGTGACCAGGTATTCCAATTTGTTAAAAATGGCTATATCTGGTACCTGCTGTCCTGATATAATCATTAATAATGTCCCCTTTCATTTTCCTAACTATCTTGATTTAGACAGCTCACATATGGCCATCATATCAGGACCTCTATACTTCTTCATACTGTAGAGCTCATTACTTTGCATCGTGTCGGATTTACACCTGCGCAACCCTTCATTACACTGAAAGGCTCCTGATTGCAGGCATCTGTCTGTCTTGTTTACTGTTTGATCCTCGATTCATAAGACTGAACTGGGCACATTTTTGATGTCCAAACTGTTTATTAGATAGATGGATCAATGCCCATGATCCAGCTCGCATCCCCAGGGGTTGTCTAGCTAGAAGTACTGCATGGAGGGCTCTAAAGCAAGGAAATGGTTACACAGAGAATAAAGAAACTGACTAATCACACTTCTCCCTTCCTTGTCCGTAAATCATGCACATTGGCAGAATCCTGCTGCCTAGGCTGCCAGAGAGTCATCCACACAAGGCCTAGGTTATAGTCACTGCTCAGTCTCAGAGCCACTGTGTACATATGACGGATTCCCTGGAAAGGACACTGTCACAGAGGAGAGTGGCCTGAAAACAAATGGAAAGGAGAGAGAGAGAGAGAGACGCTGATGGCTCAGTCTAGCTTGGCCAATCATAGACTTTGGGGATTTGATCAAAGCCTTTGCTTCTGGCCTCTCAGGACCTTCCAACTGTAATCAGGCAATATTGTGACCATTCTAATAGTCCTTAATAAACTGTGTTCAAGAGCTATGAGTCAGGATTATGATAAAATGGAGTGCTTATGCACAACCTTGTAAAAAGCTAGGAACTAGAGATTGACTTTGGAATTCTCTGCCTTTGTTTTTCCCTTGCCCATTATACCTCATATTCAAATCCATTAAACAGCCTGTATCTGTCTATTTTTCATGGCTACAACAAAATGCCCAAGGCTAGATAATAAGTACTAAAAAGGTGTTTGCCTGGTTCACAGTTCTGGGGGTTTAAGGATATGAGCAACATTATCTTGGCTATACTGAGGTCTCTCCTTGTCCCATCCTAGTGTGGTAGATGCATGTGCACAAGGAAGGGACCACATGATGATGGGGCAGAAAGAGTGAGTGGAGAGGTCCAACTCATTCCTTATTATACTCTTCTCATGAGACCTACTGGGTTCACATAAGAACTACCAGGACTCCTAGAAAACACAGGTTTTCCTTTAGTTTATTGTTGTTTTGTTTTGTTTTTTTTAATCTCTTGATCTTTACTAGTCTTTACTTCTTAAAAGTCCCACTCTGTCTGCATTTTTCCACACTGTTACCAAACCTTACAACTTGTGGACCCTTGAGAACAAACTCAAACTATATCCAGACTGTGAACCAGCCCCCAAAGTCTGGCCTGGAACTGTTTTCTGCCCGTTATGTCCTTCTCTTGGGTTCTCTATTCTTTTCTTGAACATCTATTAGTGAACACTAAGATTTAGAATTTCTCATCCTTAAAGGCCAAACAACTACAGGAAGGAAGCATTTAGAGATGCTTTTAAATGTATATGTGGATGGCATGACGTATATGTGCATGTGTAATGTATATGTGTATGTACCATGTGTTTGCCTGTGCTCTCAGAGGCCAGAAGAGGCTGTTGGATTACCCACAACCGTAGTTATAGGCAGTGAGACGCCTGATGTGGGTTCCAGGAACCAAACCTAGGTTTTTTACAAGAGCAGCAAGTGCTTGGAACTGCTGAGCCCTCTCTTCAGTCAGTGGGGAACATTAAGAGTATTCAGTCCCAAGAAACTAGCCAGGCATCTACCCAGGAGAGTGTAGAGCAGAGCAATTGAGGAAAACCATCCCGAAGTATGATGGAAAAACAAGCTCAGTTTCACTCAGACATGTGAGGTATAACAGAGAGAGGAAAAATGGCTGCATTAGGTCAATTGAGAAAACTCAGTTAAGTTCGTGACAATGGTAAGGGCAGAGAAAGCAGTGTAAACCATGTGCTGGATGGAGCAGCATTGTTTCAGGGAGCTGCAGGTAAGAGAGGGGCATACCTATTAAGAAAAACCTGAAAAAAGAAAAAAGAAAAAAAACCTGGATATGAACGGCTAAAAAGGATTCCTCTATTGTCAGAACTAGGGTCATTGGAAGTTTAACAGGAGTCCTAAAAATACAGTACTTTTTTCTCCTTGAGGGTTCCTCAAGTGACAGAATTTCATTTTAAAAAAACTCTTTAAATTTGTTTTATGGGAGAAGAAGTGTGGGGCGGTGAGCTGTGCACAGGTAGCCTTGTCCCCAGTCAGGTGCTGGCTTTGAGCCCCGGAGACCCTGCAGGTGACTTTCACCTGGGAGGAAGGGCAGGCGGTCAGCCATGGCCCTTGGGCCCCTGGCTCCTGTTGCAGTTACAGCCTCCCACATTCTCCTACAGAGAGGTGTGTGGCTATCAGTCATGGAGGACAACACTTCAAGCTTCTGGTATTCTGTCTGGACTCCACCCCCACAGTTACCTGGCAACAGCCAGGTAAGCTGGGCCCACTATAACAGGGGCTGCTTGCCCCCTCCTCCCTCTCTTACTCTTGCCTCTCACTCCCTTGTTACCCTCTCTCCTCATTCCCTTTGTCCCCCTCTCCACGTGGCCATGGCCAGCCTCTACTTCCCTACTCTTTCCCTCTCTCTGCCTTTCTACAATAAACACGTTTTTTGTTTTTGTTTTGTTTTGTTTTGTTTGTTTGTTTGTTTGTTTTCTATTAAAATCATGGATTGCCTCTTCTCATTGGAATCCATCCACTGTTCTGGAGCAATGGAGCAGGTCTTCCCCCACGTAGCTGTACGACTAATCTCCCATGGGAGGCTTCCCTGCGTTCCCAGTTCCACCAACCCAAGCTGTCTCCCACCAAGCCAATGACTCTCTTCCCCGCAGGACCCAGCTGGAGCTCTCTCCTCCTGCCCTTTTCTCCTTGGGCCCCAGGCTAGAGCCCTCCCACAGGTCCCCACTCTGTTCTCAGCTCTTCCACTGCATACAGTGGGAGCTGGGATGTCTGAGAGCCAGAGAACCTGTCGTCCTCAGCCTCCGTGCAGACCTGGGGACCCTGAACCAATTCCGGTAGGTCCACAGGGACCTCCGACTGTGCTTCCCCATCCCTGGAGCAGGATCCTGTGGCTTCTCACAGCAGGCAGTGTGGGGAATGAGCAGTCAAGTTTCAGTGTCCTGCCTCGCCCAGTGGACTGAGCCTTAGGTCAGACGTGGGACACTATTTTAACCCACAAAAAAGATGTATGCATGTGTGTATGCGCGTGTGCATGTGCGTGCGCGAGCCCACTCGTGTGTGTGTGGGGGGGGGGCTGGGATGCACTTGCCTATGCAAGTATGTGTAGAATCCAAATTTTGATGTTAGGATGTTTTCTTCGGCCATCTTGAGACAGTCTTTCACTGAGCCCTCCATTTCAGCTAGACTGACAGGCCAGTGAGCGTCTGTGCTCCTCCTGTCTCTTTTGCCAGGACCAAGGATTTTTAGCTAAGCTATCACTAAGGTTTTATATGGATTCTGGGAATCCTTATTGCTGTGCAGCCAACATTTTACCTCCTGAGCCATCTCTCCAGCCTCTCAGAGTTTTAGAAGGTCTGATAAGCCCAGAAGGGGAAACCTTAGAAGCCAGGAAACTGAATCCCATCACTCCCACTTGCTCTACCTTTGACTAGAGCCAGTGTCAGAAAGATGACTAATAAGAGCTAAGGAAATTGATGAATGAGGGTTGTGAAAGGTTGTAGAGCTTTATAACCACACTGAAACTACCTGAGAGCCTGGGAAAACAATGGCAAATACTATCCGAGAGTATACGTTGTCAAGTGTCCCTAATAGCACAGAATAATAGCATGCACCCTTTGGTATCGAGGAAATACCTCAAAACATTTTCTTTAAGGAACAAGAGATTCTGATAGGATTTGGCCAGCTGCCAAGGAGCTGATGGTAAAACTGAAGAGTGTGGTCAGGGGCTGTCTCCAAGGGAAGGAGCTCCAATTTTCAGATAGAAACATTCTCTTCCTTGTGACCTTGCTGAGGAGTCAATGAAGCCGAGGTACCTCAGAGAGTGGCCAGGTCTCTCATGCTGTCTCCAGTCCTGGACCTTAGAAGCTCCTTGCCACTCAGAAAAACACTTGCAGCAACAGCATGGCTAACTTGTCGACCTGCCAGAACTGCATCCAACATCCTTCCGTGCACGGACACCAAGAGGAACAGGAAGGTACAAGCTCAGCTACTCTCTCAGTCTGCAGAAACTAAGTTTGTGCCTTCTGAATTACTCATTTGTTGGTGAAATGGAGTCTAAATGTAATAAGTGATGCATAAGCAGAAACAGGCATAAATGTCTTCTTTAAACATTAAAGATGAGCTCTACCTCACTCATAACACCCAGTTTCATGGCTTAATGGCACCAAATTTCTTTTTTTTCCTGGAGGCATCCTCATGGAATGAGGTTGGATCATTTCCCTGCTGTGACCCCTGCCTGATGGGCTGTCGCTGTTGCAATGCAACTCTCTGACTCTCTAGCCATCTCCCACCAGCCGGCTCTGACCATGACATGCTATCCTCACAAGATCCTTAAGTGGCATCCTCCCCTCAACAGAGGGCTTCTCACTCAGCAGCAAAGACAGAGGCTCTAAGATGGATGTTCTCTGAGATAAGACACATCAGGCAATCTGCATCATCCTAGACATTACTAACTCCTCACATGATTCAGGAGGCTGGAAGAATGGCTTATAACTTTCCTAGTCTCCTAAGGTTGCCAGAGACTAGGTATGATTACTTAATATCATCATTTTCTTTAGTCTGTGATTGTGTGGTTTGGGCATTTGGGAAGAACTCGCTTAACCCATTCATTTGAGAACCTCACGGTGTTTTATGGGGCATGGGTAAATTCCAAGATGGCTTCAGCCTCCAATATCAGGTGCTTCTGGGTCCCTGGCATCTCCTGGTCTCTGCACAGTGGAGCTCTTCCTGTAGGGCCTCTTCACAAGGGCACCTTCTCACAGCATAATACCTGAGGCTTGTCCTCTAGGAGCAAATGCTCAAAAGCAAGCAGAGAGAGGGGAAGCTCACCGGGCATCAATGTCGGGTCTAAATTTCTTAGATTATGCGGGCTTTACTCCACTGATTAAATGTGGAATTGAGTCTAATAGATCTCAGGAGATAGGACATAGAAACCATCATAAATGAATGCATACTCAGAAGTAAAAAAAAAAAAAAAGAGAGAGAGACATCAATGGAGACCAAATTAGTCTCCATACTACCAAAGTCTTCAAGTCAGGAGTAGTTAGGACGAAAGCTCTAAGCATCACTCGCTATCTTCCATTTGTGGTAACCAACACACACACACACACACACACACACACATCATTTTATCTGTTTTATTCATGATCATCAAGTAGCCTGTGCCAAGTGCAGAGCCTGGGGTCTGTAGGCACTCATCAAGCAGTGTCTGTAACAATGGTTGGGTGAATTAAAGCGCCAACATGCATCAGACAACTGCCAGATGCCAGACACAAGGCTGGGTTCCAGGAGTAGGACACCTCCCCATCATCCAGTTGCTCAGTCAACATCTGTGCCAGCCCGCTGGTTATTCCTTGGGAAATTTCTCCTGTACCCTTGATTCTTGCACTGCTTATAAACCATGCCGCTGTATGTGGGCTATCCCCGCTGCACAACAACAGATGGTGGCTTTACCAGGCAGGATTATTTAGAGGCCATCTTCTCCCAACCACCTTCCTTCCCAGCGCCCACTTAATTACCCAGCATGCCTTATAAATAAAGGAGGGGGAGGGATTGCCTTCATCTTGGGAGCATAAATGTTTTCTAAATGATATTGTTACTGCAGCTTCTGAGAGCCTCATAAATACGCCTGGCCTTGGATTTATTATGTAACCATAATCTTGGTTAGGCAGCTGGCAAGGGGCATGGTTCTGGCCCCTTCTCTAGCTCCCTTCTTCTCTACAGTGCCACATGCAGAATTGAGCCCAGGGTGAAAGGTTGCAGGCTTGGGAGCAGTGACTTAATGCAGCTTTCTACAACTAATGCTTCTGACCTACTTGGAGAACTATGGACTTTTTCTATAGTCTAGCTGATCTCACACGTAGCCCAACTGTCCTGTCAGTTCCTAGCAAATCTGAGGAATTCCTGGGAGAGAAGCAGGTCTCTCTGCAGGAGCCACACACACAAGGCTGTTGCCTTCTACTGTTTTCCTGGAACAGAACAACCTCTCTAAGAGGAGCCAGCCTACACTGGTCCCTACTAGGACAGCCACAGGTATCAGCAGCTGGCTCTAGGATGCCTGTAAGCCAATGGCTGCCCATCTGCTTGGATATTCCTGTTTGCAGCTCTTCTGTGGGGAAGCTCACACTTACTATTATTTTTTATCTTTAATTCAATTTTTCTACCATTATGTTCTAATTTTCTTTCTATTGCTGTGATAAATACCATTGCTAAAAGCAACTTGGGGAAAGAAGAGATTATTTGGCTTGTATGTCCTAATCACAGTCTATCAGTGAGGGAAGCTCAGGCAGGAATTGAAGCAGGGTAGGAACCCAAAGTCAGGAACTGAAGCAGAGGCCATGACCATGGAGGAGTGCTGCTTGCTGGCTTTCCCCTCATGGCTGACCCAGCTAACCTTTTCATTCAACCCCAAATCACCTGCCCAGGGGTGGAACCACCTCCAATGGTCTATGTTCCCCTACATTAAGCATTAATCAAGGCAATACCCCCCATAGACATGCCTAAAGACCTCTTGTGGAGGAATATTCCCAATCTTACTTCTCCTCCCTCAGATGACTTTAGCTTGTGTCAAGTTGACAGAAAACCAACTGGCACACCTTATAATGACATCCTGGCTTTGAAACAGTGCTCCCAGTCAGCCTCCAAGCCTGATCTTATCAAGATTTTTGTCCACTGTGATTAAAATTCTGACGTTGAGACTCTCGTAGGAGATCATGCAGAATAGACTCAGCATTGCCCGCTTCCTTGATGGATTTTGAATTTTGAAGACTGATGACTGACAAGAAAGCCAACCTGTCATCAGTTAGAGTACACACCCTAAGTTTGTTGTCTGTGCAGCCGAATGAAAGTCACTCAAATAAATCTCCACTATGCTGCTGCAGCCTTGAGGCCTCACTTGCATACAGTGACATGTTCAAAAGAAAACAAATCTAACTCCAAAAGCTTTGGGAAAGCAATGCAATGTTTCCCCTAAAGGTTCTTGAGAAGATGACAAAGGGGAAAATATATTACATCCCACAAAGGAAAGGATTCTACAAGCCCTGTTTACTATTCTGTCTATACAAGGTCCTGCAACAACCAGGAACAGAACTATGGTATACAACCATGCAGGTTGTACACTACCCAACTCTAGAGATCACATTCATACTACAGTGTGTGTGTCCATGATATTAATGATGTATATAGTATAACATATCATATATACATATATAATATATATAATACAGAAACTTTCTAGAATGCCTTTAAGAAGGAATAACTTTTTTTCCAATTTTTATTAGGTATTTACTTCATTTACATTTCAAATGCTATCCTGAAAGTCCCCTATACTCTCCCGCTGCCTGCTCCCCTACCCACCCACTCCCACTTCTTGGCCCTGGTGTTCCCCTGTACTGAGGCATATAAAGTTTTTGCCACCTTATATAATGATATAGTTGATAATTGGTCCCTTCTCTCATCCTTCTTTTCTAACTTTCCCCCCAAGTCTTCAGGCTCTGCTAGATTTCCCTCCTTTTTTCTTTTGCCCAGCCCTCTGACCACCATCTTTAGTTTGGACAATAGTCTATGTCCTCACCAAGACATGAGTTCAGTTTTAATTCCTTTTTTTTTTAATGTTGTGTCATTTTACCACTATCACCATCCTGGGGTAGCTCTGCAAAAATAAAACTCCGTCTCCCAAAGTGATATGAATTATTTCTCACCAGAGAGACCTGAATGCTAATGTCATTCTTCAGAAGACTGAATAACTTGGGAGAGACACAGGAAGAAACTTCACCATAACAGGAGACCCAGACCACCTTTTCAACTGGATTCTCTAGCCAGGCATGCCCAGTGGTTCTTGACTACTCCATGGATAGGTTCCCTGAACCCTACTGCATCCCATAATATCTGCTCAGTGATTTTATTTTGTTTATCAAGTCTTGGTCCTGGTGATAGAAGGCTAGCCTCATTCAGAGACACATATGGGGAAAGGTGTGGTACTAGCTGTCCCCAGCTTCCATCTGGACAAGTTTTCTACCTCAGCCATCTTCTCTCCCAATATTTCCCCAAATTGTGGAGCGAGCAGAGGAGTTCCTTATTCTGAATGAAACTCCCACCCTGTGATGCCTAGGGAGAGCACTGGCACAGGCTAGTCTGCCTCCCTACATCTACGTTTGATCAGCACATTGAGTCTCTCTCCAGAACTCCAGAAAACATTTAGGAGCACTATTTAAATGCTCTCTGGCTGCAAGAAGATGATGCCACCATTTAGTCAATGCTTCTGTGAGCCTTTGGCTCTCTGCTGCCCACCATGTGATGCCCCTCTGTGGGAGCTCTGTCTGCCTAGTCCATGACCTCCTGGCCCATAGTATGTCTCACCTGGCTGTTCCTCGTGTGGATAATTATCCTTATCTAAATCCAGGGCACCAAACCTTGAGAACGGTAGCATCTGCTGAAAGGGGAGTCTCCAGAATAGGTCCTACAAAGAGGGGCTCCTTGTCTCATCAGCTTTCTTCTCTCTCTCTTGATCTAGAACACCAGAGTCCTCAGCCACATGGCTGCTGATTTCTCTCCCTCCATTTCCTTTCTCTTCCCTCATTCCCAGCTCTCCTGTCCTCTCCCTAAATAACACACCACGATCTAACCAAATCAATCACCGGCTCTCAGCATCCTCCCCAGGGGGCGTTTTTGAAGAGTGTGGTACAATCTTCCTGTCACTTTATCTTCTGCTGAAACCCAGCAGTGGTGAGCAGCAGTTCCTGTCAGTACAACATTATAAACAATCTATGTGGGGCAGGGCAGAGGAGAAAGAGAAGCCAAAGCAAACACAGGTCCTGTTCCTGGCTCCGTCTCCATAACCTTCTTCACTACACACATTTAAGTATCCTGTATCCCCAGACCTGAGAATTTCAGAGTCACAGTTCCAGGCAGAGTCCTCATAGACCAAGTATCCTTGCCCAACTCATTGGGCCTTTAGAAATGGAATCAGAAAGGGGGATGGGTGTTGGGAGGAAAGTCTGGTGCAGAAGAGAAGGCTGGTGCTACAATTAGCAACAGAGGATGGCTGTGAGGTCATGATGGACAGTGAGAACAGGGTTTGGGAAGCACACAACCACTGAAGCCAACACAGAGGGAGGAGATAGAAGGGAGGCTGCACGTGGTCTTAATGTAACCCTGGAGGAACTGGCCAAGAGGTGGGCACTTCATTCTTTGAGCAGCTAAGACACTGATGGCTACAGGTGGCCCAGTTCCCAACAAAGTGTCTTGTTTTATTTTTAGAATATATAAGGCTGAACAAGGAATAATAAACCAATGTTTGTGTGCCTCATGATCCTAAACAATAGGAGTTTAAGATCAAGGGATCTGGTGAGGCTCTCCTTGCTGTGTCATCCCATGCTGGAAGGTCCCAGGTTGGGAGCGGGAGGGGGAAGGTGGAGATGGGCATGGTGAGTTCATCTTATCAAAAACCCAACCCTTTGGTAATGATAGGAATTTATTCATGTGGTCAGACCTCTCATAGCCTTTCACCCCTCAAAGGTTATACCTCTTAATATTATTGAAATGCAAATCATATTTTCAACACATAAATTTTAGGGTTCCCATAGCAAGAAAACAATATCTGCTTAGTCTTTAGATAAGATGGCCTGTCTCTGGCCCTATGCCACTGCCCAGTTCTGGGCTATTGTCACTTTTTTTTTTTTACTGTACTTCCTGTGCCCCAATCCATGCACACCCTGATGCCATAGAATCTTAACTCAAATCCAATTCTAAATGTCATGTATACTCATAGTCCACTAACAGATGCCCACTGGGCAAATTCCTCATGCCCTCTCTCACTTTTGCCTTGGTTTCACTCATATTCTAGGGTCTAGGATCAGTCTAAAACAACCCACTGTATTTTGTTTACTAACCTGAGCAACTCAGATCCTCTGCTGTTAATGTGGTTATTGAAGGAGTATGTTGTCTCCGTCTCCATCCATCTACCCTACCTCCTGCCATCTTTCTCTCCCTCCCTCCTAAGCAAGTTTCTCTGATGGTTTCCTCCTCAATTACCATAGGATTTGGGATTTGCCTCTTAATTATTGTTATTTATATCTGGCTCCTGTCATCTTACTACACACCCAGAGGGTCAGGCCCCACATCTGGTTTCATCCTGCTGAGTTCAGAGCCCTACAGAGCACAGACAATCCATAAATATCATGTAATCTCTTCCCAGCTGGGGACTTCCCTCTGCTGTGGGTTACCAGACATCTGTGTTCACCTTTCCTTCCACCCACAGAAAGGAACAGAAAGGAGAAGGACGAAAAGACCTCCACAGGCATCAAAGGCATCTCCAAGGGACAAAAGACAGAGGACAGCCAGCTGTTTATTTCGAGTTCTTCATTATCAGCCTCTCTCAGGTACAACAACACGCAGCCTCATTACCAAGGAAGCATTCGGCTAATTTCCTCAATTCCAACTGCCTCAGTGCAGTCTAATTTTAAAAGTTATTTTCAGTCGCTTGTTTAAGGATGTAAGAATGTTGAAGTGACAGGTGCCTGCCCTTGGATGTGTCTGTTTGTCTGTCTCTTGCTAAGGAGATCAGGAAATGTGCAGAACTTAGGGACTGGCACCCTCACTCTGTTTTTGACACTTTTCAGGCAGAGCATATCCCTGGCTCAAGAAGCGAAAGTGGCCCTACCATGACATATATTCAAAGCTATTAGATATTTCTAGAATCTTAGACGAGAGACCAGAACTCCAGCATTCACTTGCCTGGGACGTTAAATGGGTTAGCTATGTTGGCTGTTGGGGAACAGGTGAGTTGAACTTGTTAGAGCGAAGGTAGTAGGTGTTAAGAGCTAAGGGCAAGCTCTGTCAGGAACATTGCTAATTTTTCCCTTTAAGAAGTCTTGGGGGGAAAAAGCCACCAGGGTGTTTAATTCCTGGCACCCTACCAAGGAAGAAAGCTTCAGGATTCATTGTCACCTGCCCCATGCTGTGTAGTGTTCATACCAAGACTGTTCCTATCTGTCTAACCTCTATCCTTCTTGTTCTAGCTCTAGCTTATGCTTGCTCCCTTCTCAGTAAAGACAAAAATCTGCTCTGCTTGTTTGCTCAATTTTTCTGTCTGTAAAAATAAATTGCCATTTAAGTGGTTATACATCGTGAGTCTCTCCCAACTTTGAATAGTGTATATATTGTAAAAATAAAATGCTCACACTAAAAGGCACATTTTAAATATTATTGTACTGTGCCTCCCAAAATGCCATTTCTCCTATTTACTTTGAATCATTTATACTTCATAACAGCCCTAGGATTCGAGTACATAGTCAAGGCTCCTTGCGATTAAGCAACTCCCCGGTGCTTTCGTTTATAAGCCATCCTGGGATGGCGTGCCAGGGTTCAAGAGTTTTCTGACACACTGGCATGTCTCTCAACATTCCATAAAGGCTTCTTTGATATTGCACGCCTCACCCTCTTATCATTTAAGTCCTCTTCCTATTCTTTTAGATTGTACCATCCATCCACTGATGGATGCCGACTATGAGATAGGTGCCTCATAGACCTGAGTCACCAAGGTGCATTAAGTTCAGTGCATTCTGGTTAGAACTGTCCTAGGACTTACCACCATCCTACTGGTCCCTTCCCATTTCCCTATGTTTCCTATCTATGGTCAAATTCTCCCTCACTCCCTTTCCTCTTCTGTCCCTCACATCAGAATCATAGTCACGTGACCTTCAGAAACTGCAATAACCACCAACATATTACAAAGAACCAATGCCTGAAAGTCAAATGCCTCTGCTTTCCTTTCTGAGCTGCTGGACAGTTGTGTTGTTTTGTTTGTTTGTTTGTTTCTTTTGTTTGTTTGTTTGTTTGTTTGTTTGTTTTAAGAGTATCAAGTCTCCAAGCCAGAGGCACATGAAAGTTTTCTAAAGAGATTGTGATCATGGCATCAGTTTCCACACCGGGAACACCCATGTACTTTCTTTCTTAAGACTGATCTACCATAAACATGTGTCTTTCGACAAGCTGTTCTGTCTGATAGCTAATACTGTCCACTTGACAGAATCTGGAATCCCTTAAGAGATGGACTTCTGGGCATATCTGTTACAGAGTTTCTAGACTGGGTTAACTAAGGCAGATAGGTGTCCCTCAGATGTAGGTGATACCATGGGCTGGAGTTCTAGATAGAATGAAAATGAGAGTAAGCTGAACACCAGCCATTCATTGCGCCTTGCTTTCTTGATTGAGTACTGGACCAGCTGATCTACACTTCTGCCATCCCATCTTGCCCACCATTATGGACTGCACCTTAGAGCTGTAACCCAAAAGAAGAGCCCTTGTTTCCTTAAGTTACCTTTGTCAGGTATTTTGTTGTAACAACAATGCAAACAACAAATAAATACTCTTCCTACCTCCTCACCAGCTCCTTCCCAGTACCCTTAAAGAAAATAAGTTTCCTTTGTCCATCCTAAGCCTTTCTACGACACATGTTTTGCACAAAGGTGGCAAATCTCTTGAGTGTCAAGAAAATCAGACTATTCGAAATATGAATGTACCAGGCAGTGGGGGGTGGCAGGTAGACATTTTTAGATATTTTAAACCAGAAGGATTTTCATACAAGGAACTTGATACTTAACCAAAGTACACACACAAAAAAGATGTGAACATGGATTCTAATCATGGTCTCTGAGATGATTTCTTGAGTACTAGAGAGTTAGTCAGGCACTTGTCTGAAGCTGAAGCCACTATCATTTCAGAAAACTTCTGTATACCAGCAAACGGGCCATTTCAGGTCTTTGGGAATGACATTAAGAAGTTATTGGTGCCAAGACTGTTTCTTGACACACAGAGAGATGGAGAATAAATACTGGAACCTGCTACAAGAGTCCACAGGAAGCCACTGGGAGCCTTGGGCAAGACACTTCTCTCTCAGTTCCACCCTCTGGATCTCAAACTGATTGGGTGGCAGGTGTTGATTATGACCCTAGTCCTGTGTACAAGGAGCACAAAGCATGTGCTGCCAGCTTTTGTCATCTCCAATGAGAAGAATCGAGCAGAGATTGAAGAGCCCCAGGCTGCCCAACTCAGAGAAAGTGCACAAATCCCCTCCATTCCAAGGCTCCATAACCACAGAGAATGCTACTGTTGCCTTTCACTGTCTTGATGTATTTCTATCAAAAATCATATATTGTGTGCTGGGTGTTCTGAATTCAAGGGCTTTTGGGAAAGATGTGGTTGATGTAGAAGCCCTACATTTTCCTTTGTGACCTTTGAGGAACAAGGCCACAAGCAAACGGCAATGAGAGCACTAGGAAGGAATACGGAGGATGGCCTCATTTACCCAGGTAATCAATGCATGTCATAGCTCCCTATGTCTTAGAGTTAGAGGTAGTATGTATCAAGCCTTCCAAGTTCCCCAGGAAAGTCTGTCCTCCATAAAACACTCTATCTTTACTCTTCTCAGGAAAGATGAAGAAAAGAGGTGGGGTATGTTAGCATGATAGTTACCTCAGCCAATGTCGCTGACACACAGCACACATGAGTTCCAGGAGAGGATACAATCTCCACACCTCACTCCAGTTTCTTAGCATCATGACCTCAAGGCATGAGAGATGAACCTGTATTCATCTCTCACTCCTTCCGGCCACCAGCAAGTGCCTACACCTGTACTCATACCCAACTTGAGCTTGTGAGATTTAGCTTAGTGCAATTAAAACACAGCACAGCCCCACCATGGTTCTCTTAGCAACAATCACCAAAAAATATGTGACTCAATTTGGTTATGAATGTCATAGAAGTCATTACTATTCATCTATGGTCACATCAATTCATTGTGAAAGGGAGCCTCAAGTCTCTCCTGGAAAGATGCTCTTCTAAGCTTTTTTTTTTTTTTTTGCTTTATGCATTTAATATTTTCATCAAAAAAATGTTTTTGAGGGCTGAAGTGATGACTCAGTAATTAAGAGCACACTTCCAAAAGACCTGGGTTCAGTTTACAACACCCACTTGGCAGCTCAAACTGTCTGTAACTCCTGCTCCAGGGCATCTGATGCCTTCTCTGGCCTCAACCGGCATGACATATCATTTGGTGAGTATACATGTATACAGACAAAGTACTTATACATACAAAATAAATAATTTTTTTCAATAAAAATTATTTCTGCATGTCTATTGTGGTCAGTTATATTAGCAGAATATCAATCACAGAACGTATTTCAAAGAAGAAAAGTACCTCAGCCTCCGGTATTTTGTGGTGGCAAGCATGTTCAAGCGTTAGTTTAGCATCCATAGAATCGTCTGGAGAAAGCCAGATGGAACGCAATAGAAATGGAAGAAAAACTCCTCCGTGCTAAAGAACTTTTTTGTACGTTTTGGCCGTTGTTGCGGTTTTCTCCCTGTGGTTAGTGTGTGTGTGTGTGTGTGTGTGTGTGTGTGTGTGTGTGTGTATGGTGTGTGTGTGTGTGTGTGTGTGTGTGTGTGTGTGTGTGTGTAGAAAATGGTAGGCATCAAGTGCTTTGGTATTTAATTGCCTCTTGACACATATAAAAGAAAGCGGTAGTGATTTTACTACAAATCTGCAATATTTATAAGAACACGGATATAATGCCTTATGAGATTAAGCATGATACAAATAAAGGTAGATCTTGACTTAAAATATACAAAGGCTCTTTTTCATTCTTTTAATGGGTCACCGTGCCAAAACGACTCAGGATTCCTTTTCTAAATGAGCTTGCAACATCCAAACACAGAGAGGGAACTTGCAATAAAGAAGTCATGTCCAGCATTGATGAGCAAAGAGGAATTAGTGACCAGGGCAGTGCAAGGAGGAGCCAGGGGTCCTGTTGCCTGCAACAACTCACTTCTGCTCTGCCTGGGCCTTACACGCTCTGGGTAAGAGTCAGGTTGCCTGGATCCTTCTTCTAGCTCTTCTTCCTGCTGAGCAGAACACCTTAAGCTTATCAATCCCAAATCTACTCATCTACCATGCGCCAGACCAGACCTGCCCTCTAACTGCTGAGGGCACCAGGTGTCATCAGCCATGAGAGTCTTCAGAGTGACCACAGAAGCCGGAAGGACTTGGCAAACATAACTCTCTTCTGACTCATTCTCAAGAGGTAGCTTGTTTGCATGTCCCTTAGGGAATCCCTCCTGTGTCTTTCCTGCCTTAAGTTCCTCCACCATCGAAGACCATAACACTGCAACTGGCCATGCTTTCTTGTCATGTGCTTGCCTCTCTCATTAGACTGTGTCTAGGAGGCTCGCATATTGTGTCGCTCCTATCCACTTTCTACATAGCTGCCTGCTCACAAAATCGAAACTTAGAGCAAAGGCCAATTTATATGGGAGATGTGATTCCTCGGGGGCAGAGCCAATCAGGGAAGGCTTTTCTTTTCATGTGCAGAAACATAAGAAGGCTTTCACAGGTGTTCAGGTGGGCCCCAGCCTGCCGAGCTTCGCCCCTTCTGCCTCTCCTTTCCTTAGACTCCCCTCCTCACAGAGCTGGCTGCTGCGACCACAGATGGTGGGAAGAAACACGATTTATATTTCATTATTTGGTGTGGAGAGTGCTGTGGCAGATGGAGAATTATGTCCTCACCATCCACCCCCCAACACCTTCTCCCTCGGTTTGTGAATCTTTGAAGACAACTGTCTGAAAGGGGTCCAAAGGCAGGAGTACAAGATGAGGAGCAGCTGGGGAGAAGGTGGTCTGACTTAGAAGAGACTACTCAGATCTTCACGGCTGTCCACAGCACCATGACAGATATAGCTGAGGGGGCAGTCAGGGAAGAAGACGGTTAGGGAAGGAGGGAAAAACACCTGTCCATGTGTCAAAGCTAAAGGTCTGAAGATCTTGGAATCTCCCATTGCAGAAATTTCATGTGCAGAAACATAAGTGCAAGGAGGAGCCAGGGGTCCTGTTGCCTGCAACAACTCACTTCTACTCTGCCTGGGCCTTACACGTTCTGGGTAAGAGACAGGTTGCCTGGATCTTTCTTTTAGCTCTTCTTCCTGCCAAGCAGAACACCTTAAGCTTATCAAACAAAACACTAGGAGCAAAAAAGAGTTCTGTCTGAACCAGAAGGGAAGGCTACGAGCTGGCTTATAACTGAATGGAGTTAGCCTGCCCTCCAGGGTAGCCTACCTTCTGGAGTTCCCTCCTGTCCTTTCTTCTCTAGCCCAGGCCCTACAGATCTGCCAGTGGATTTTGCTTGCTGCTTAGGACTCGGAAGATGGCTTGGTCTATAAAATGCTTGCAGTTCAAACATGAGCAACTGAGTTCAGATTGCTAGCACCCATGCAAAGAGCTGGGCATGGTAGAATGCACCTATAATCCCAGTGCTGGAGAAGCAGAGACTGGAGGATGTCAGGGGCTCATTGGCCAATCAGTCCAGCCAAGTTGGGTGGACTCAGTAAGAGTCCGTATCTCAAAACAAACCAACAAAATGAGGGTGGAAGAACCCGAACAACATTGGTCTGTGGCCTGTATGTACTCAAACACGTTCACATGCCCCTCCTCTGCCCGAACATAAAAGACATCACTAGCTACTTAATGTGTGGATTACTTTTCTTTTTCTGTCCTGTGTGATTATGAGGATACTTTGAGCCAACCCATATCTACCCTCAAAGCTCAGTTAGTGTACAGTGATCCCATGCCACAATCTTCTCTGTGTGCTATCTCAATATTTTTTAGCTTCCGTTTCAATGAACCAAATGGAAACAAAACAAAACAAAACAAACAAACAAACAAAAAAAAAACCCAAAGCCCTAAGACTGAGAAAGTGGCAGAATAAAATGAACCACTAGACTGAAAGTTCTGCAGGGAAAGGGGCTCATTCCAATTCCAGACAATACAAACAGAGAACAGAATATGTGGAAGAGAAAGACCAAGGGAGAGGGAGAGGGAGGAGGAGGGGGAGGGGGAAGGGGGAGGGGGAGGGGGAGCGAGAGAGATTGAAAATGTTAGCTGACTTCAGCCATGGTTGCTGAAGATGTGAGGGCAGCGTGGGTTCGCAATCCCCTACTGCCCTGTCTGCCTCTGAGGAGACAAGCAAGAAGAGCCGTGGACAAGACCAGCCAGTCAACCTCTGTTATTAGATTCTACCAAGGTTGGATTCTAGACAGCCCTGCTTTCTTCATTCCTCCATGGCTGAGTGCTTCTGTCCCTACCAACACAAACATACAGACACCAGACCAGCAGCTCCAGCTCTTGCCAAGCAGCTGCACCTAGCTGTGTATCATCTGCTCCAGCTAAATGGAAGAAGCTGCAATCTAGTCTCAGACCTGGCTCTAGCTTAGCGGCTATAAGATTTCCAATCACTGTGAGTCCTTAACCAGCCCAGACAAACAGCAGCTGAATCAGTTTATAAATATTCAGAGCTAACTATGGGCAGGCACAGTGCTAAATACTGTAAGAATTACCTTCCATAATCCTTACTGTAATTCTCAGAGGAAGTTTTATTTATTAGCTCTATTTTGTGGATGAACAGACAAGGCTAGATGCTAATTCGATGAACAAATGGAGCTATCCCAAAGTCAGTCATAGGTACTAAGGGTCTTAGCCCTCAGGCAGCATCTCCAGTTTCCAGAATTGGCTTACATGCTTCTCTTTTGGGTTCTAGGACAGATCATAGTACTTGCCACATAATATTAGAAATAAAGAAATAAATTGTATATCATAAGCAAATTGAACAGAAAATCAGTGGAAAGTACATGTGTTGTTGACAGGTGTGTGTGTGTGTGTGTGTGTGTGTGTGTGTGTGTGTGTACTTGTATGTACTTGTGTCTTCAGGAACATAGGTAAGGACAATACCCTATGGTAGTAGGTCTCAAACTTCATTGCCATAAAATTTAATATGTAGTTACATTTGAAAATTGTTGTTTTTAAAGATAAAGATAATTTTATATCCATTTGCAAAACACATGAAACTCAAGAAGAACAAGACCAAAGTATAGATACTTTGCCCCTTCTTAGAATTGGGAACAAAACACCCATGGAAGGAGTTACAAAGACAAAGTTTGAAACTGAGACCAAAGGATAGACCATCCAGAGACTGACCCACCCAGGGGTCCATCCCATAATCAGCCACCAAACGCAGACACTATTGCATACGCCAGCAAGATTTTGCTGAAAGGACCCTGATATAGCTGTCTCTTGTGAGGTTTTGCCAGTGCCTGACAAACACAGAAGTGGATGCTTACAGTCAGCTATTGGATGGAACACAGGGCCCCCAATGGAGGAGCTAGAGAAGTACCCAAGAGCTGAAGGGGTCTGCAACCCTATATGTGAAACAACAATATGAACTAACCAGTACCCCCAGAGCTCATGTCTCTAGCTGCATATGTAGCAGAAGGTGGCCTACTCTGCCATCATTGGGAAGAGAGGCCCCTTGGTCTTGCAAACTTTATATGCCCCAGTACAGGGGAAACACCAGGGCCAAGAAGTGGGAGTGGGTAGGTAAGAGGAGCAGGGGCGGGGGGGGGGGTTAATAGGGGACTTTCAGGATAGCATTTGAAATGTAAATGAAGTAAATACCTAATAAAAATTGGAAAAAAGATAAAGATAAACAAAATAAAAGGAATATATGTCTCTGGATAGCAGCATGGAGCAGAATTTCCTGATAGCTGGGAAACTCCCCTTGGAAGTAGCTTAAGGCGGACATCAACCTGTATCTCACTTATTCTCCCAAAAGCCATAGCAAAGAGGAATAAAGAGAGAAGGAGCCTAGCAGCACTTGGATGCCTGGAATGCCAGCCATCAGTCAGAGGGAGAAAAGCAGCAGCAATCACATGCTTGCAAACACATACATGCACATAGCCCATACATATGCACAGCTCATTCAACTCTGCTGTGTAGCTCTCTCTATCCAAACCACCATCAGATCAGTAATCAGCCACAGCCACAGCTTTCTTGGCTTCCCACCAGGCTCTGATTAAGGGGGAACTTCTCACCCATCTTCCCTACTCCAAGGCGGGCTGAAATCCAGTTTCCTTCTGTATAGTCTCTTCCTTAACTTACACAATGACGAAGGATTCCTTGTAGGGCCTGCCCTTCCTACCATTTCTTCTAGAACTTGCCTCATGCTTTAAGTAGTTCTTGGTGCATAGTTTCTTCTTCTAGCCCAGGAAACCCTGGGACTTAACTGGCCAGCCTTGGGCCCATGTCTCCAACATAGACCTTTAGTATGAAACTCAGGTTAAAATTTGACTCTGCCCATTGCCCGAAAATGTGAAACTAGTCCAGGCAGATGGCCTCAGTGTGGAGGCATGAGGCTCCTGGGAATCAGCAGCCTCAGGATGAGCAGCAGGAAATGTATCTGTTCTCTAGAGACCTACCCACTAAATGTCCTGAGTCCAGGACCATGGACAGAGGAGAGCAAACTCAAACTATCAAGGGACAGAAAGCAAGCTTTGATTACTGGAAAGAACTTATGATTCGACCTGGGCATCCAAGAGTAGATCACAGCCTTTGGAAATCTGAAATCAAAAACAGGGATGTCAGGGGGGAAAAACACGTGTGTACAACAGCACAAACAACATAGCAGACTATTTCAGTCACAAAGTGTCTTTGTTCTTATAAGGGATGTGACAGGGTCCCCCAAGGAAGGTGCCACAACCCAAGTTCTAGCAAGGACTCCTCTCCCTTTCCCTTTTGGGTTCAGGGCAGGTCACTGGACCCATGGACATCAGTTTCTTTATCCACAAAGTATGACTGTACGAATGGTGGTTGGTTTTATTAACATGACAAACTCAAGTTAGCCTGAGGAGAGGGGACTTCAGTGGAGGAATTTCCTGCATCAGACTGACCTGTGGGCATGCTTGTGAGATATTTTGTTGAATAATGATGTGGGAGGGCCAACTCTACCATGCGTGTGTTGTCAATCCTGAGCAGGCAGTCCTGGATTGTATAAGACATCAAGCTGAACAAACCACGGAAAGCAAGTCAGTAAGCAGCATTTCTCCATGGCTCTGCTTCAGTTCTTGCCCCCATGCTCCCACTTTGAGCTCCCACCCTGGCTTTCCCCAATAATGTACTCATAATTTCCCCAATAATGTACCATAAGAGGTTATAAACCCTTTCCTTCCCCAGTTATCTTTGGCCACAGTTTTATCACAGCAGCAGTGAACAAACTAAGATAGGTGGTAACACCTTTTCTTTCGGCTCTACTATGTGATGTTAATTAAATGACATCAGATAATATATATTGAAAGTAAAGAGTAAAACATAATTTGTGATCAATATTTACCTGCCTTGGAGTTCTGCTTCCATGAGATGAGATTCCCATGTCATGTAGAGTGACTTTACTCTGGAAGCTGCTTGTCAAATATTTGCTAAGGCATTGTTGATTTTGGGTTTTGAAAAAGAAGTAAGGTAAACTCAGTTGCTTCTATTCCAAGGCTAACAGAAAGAACAGGAGTGGGGGGAGCAGGTTAGAGATCCAGATGCTGTGTGGATGGGCAGGTCAGCAGCAGCCTTCATAGAGCTGCTTCTGTGCCTCCGTGGCTTGCCTGGGAACATCTGGAAGGAAAAAAGCAGGGAAGGTAGACAAGGGGCTGAGCCTTTGGAAGGCTCTTGGCCTCCAGCCTTCCTCCACTATCTCCCTCCATTACTGTGAAGCTTGGCACCTCTAAGCAGCTATGAGATCCAGTAACCCTCTCTCCATTGGCAACAGTTGAGTGACTAACATCTCACCCAGGGTCATTATCCAAGTCCACTCTATGCTTCCACAGAATACCCAAGATTGGGTAATTTATAAAGGAAGAGATTCATTACATTCCTGGAGGCTGGAAGTCAGAGTTTGGAAGGCTGCATCTTGTGAGAGCCATCTTTATTATATCATCCTTCTGTGGAAGGCAGAAGGACAAGGGAGTGCTCAAAGACATGAAAAGGATGAACACACTTCTATAACAAACCCATTCCTACAACCTCTACATAAATGCATTCACAAAGCAGAGTGCTCACGACCTACTTAGTCATTCCTTAACGATCCCCCTCCAAATGCTGAAGCAACAGAGCTAAAACTTCCAAGACAAGTATCTGTATGTAGAAAAGTGAATGTTTAAACTAAAGCAGGCAGGCAGGCTACAAGTGCCTAGGTTGGCTTTGGGAACTGGTCAGGCACTGTGTAGAAAGTAGAGGAGAGTGAACCCTAAAGTTAAAGGGCCATGAGTTCAAAAGAGGCTGCATACAGGAGGGACCGTGGCTAGATAAAGTTTTGAGCAAGCACGAGCCAGAACATAGAAGTTAGAGCAAGGAATGAGGAAGCCTAGTTAGATGGAGGTGAAACAGATAGACACACAGACAGACAGACAGACAGACAGACAGACAGAAGCAGAGCTAGACAAAGAGCATGATTGAAGGGTTAGGACCCTCAGGGCACTGCTGAACCCCGGCACCTCTTGTGTCTGATGGTGTTTCTGTTTTCGGTTTTCCCCAGGCCCAACCCACTGGAGCCTCCTGCTTCCAGAGCCTGCTGTCTTCTCCAGAAGCATTGTAGCTTACACTCTTGTTTTCTGTCTTTCCCATGCCTGCTTCGTGCCATCCCCCAAACCTAAGCTAACAAACAGCCTGGTTTGAGAATCTGGCAGCTTGTGTCTCTGTGTCTGGGGTTGTTGACAGGCTCCTCAAGTCTCTGTCTAGTAAAGCTGGGGCAGTGAACTGGAGTTAATGAATGCTAGCTCCCTGCAGGGAGCCCTCCACACTAGGACTGACAGTGAGCCCTCATGGGCTGGCTGGTGTGTATTACGTCTGCCCATTGCCCATTACCCATATGTTCTAGTTAGCTAGGGACAGACTACCAGTACCCCCTTCCTGCCTGGGCTTTAGAGCTTAAGTATTTCAGGAGGTGATAGGTGCCCAATACTCTGTCCTGACTCGAAAATTTATAAAGCCTGAAGAAAAGCTGTGGTGGTTTCCCACTACAACCCCTTCTGTTTATGCATCATGAAACCAGGGTTTTATTCACATGAGGAGGAAGTGCCAGCCGCCCAGGCTCTATCTGTTCTCGCTGCTGCTCTCTTAACAGTAACCCCATGCCTAGGGGTTTCCTTCAAGCCTAGGGGTTTCCATACCAATGATGAAAACCACCTGGAGAGGATGGCCTAGTAAACCATGGCAGGTGGTTCAAGTAAACTAGGTCCTTTTTTTCTAAGCAACTTGATGGAGATATGTATGTAAGTTTGTTGACATGACTCTCTACATACAGACCCCAACAGGAGCAAAAGCTCCATGCCTGATCTCTTCCTAGGCTGCAGAAAAGAGCAGCTATCAGGGCTGGAGAAATGGCCCAGTAAGGTGGTTGCTCTACAGGCATGAAGATACAGGACACAGGTGTAAAGCTGAGTGTGATAGGAGGGTCGTGTAATCTCACACAGGCAGGCATGCACATGCATGCACACCCTACATACATGACGACTGACACTCTGACAGCATTTGCTGAAGATGTCCCAGGATTAAAGGGAGCAGTGAGTGTGTGTGTGTGTGTGTGTGTGTGTGTGTGTGTGTGTGTGTGTGTGTGTTTATGTGTGGGTGGGAGAGAGAGAGAGAGAGAGAGAGAGAGAGAGAGAGAGAGAGAGATCAGCATTATTAAGAGGCTACACGGGTGGCTGCTCTCTCTGACTACACCCCTTCCAACAGCTGTTTCAAAAGAAACATCTACAAATAAATATTTATAAAGCAACTTAGCCATGGCCCACACACTTGGGCACACACATGCTCAGTCTCTCTGGGCACTCATGTGTTCTCCAGCCTCAGAAATTATTCTCTTCTCTCTCCAGAATGCTAAGCCAATGCAAACTGGAGAGGCACGCACTAAAGACAGTGGCACAGCTCCTTCAGGCCTCAGGGAAGAGGGACCAGCTTGTCCCTAGGCCCTTGTAGTGGCTCCTCTAGGTCAGATGATCACAGATCTATCCGGCTCTGTGGGAAAGGCACTTTTTACTTTTTTGCATATCAGAGCGCATCAAGCTGTCAGAACCTCTGAGCTAAGAAAGGCTTTAGGGAATGCCTCCTGTCACTTCATTTCGTACAACATGTAAACAGTCTAAAGCCACAGGCAGCTCCAAACGCATTGTGGTTTGGCTGAATGTAAAAGTCTGGGTGGGCTAAAAGTTATGACGGATGACATCAAGTTCTCAAAGCTTGACACAGTAAGGCAGTTCACGGGAGGCCAGCAGTAGTGGATCAGAAGGCTCTATTCCGTTGTCACACAGGGACTCAGATTTCAGCATCTTTTGCCACCACTATATCTAACCAGGTGATGTAGATGGTTGAGAAAGCAGAGTGGTACACATGAGAGGTGTTGATCTACCAGACCCCCACGTAGAGTCCCTTCCTCCCGCCCACATTCCACAGACCAGAAGCCATGATGTAGCCACACTCCCTTACAGGGGAGGTTCCTGAAGAGGGGGATTATCTTACTAGCAAAGAGCAGCAAGCTACGTTGCTCTCTAAAAGGAGACATGTCCCTCTGTCCTTTTTTTTTTTTTTTTGAAACCCCACATATAAACTGTCAGACATAACAGAAACAATAAATAAAACAGATACCACCTTTTGAGGGCTTATTACATACAAGAGCCTGTGCCTCATTTAATCCTCGCATAAGCTCCTCATACTTTCTCTGTTCAGAGGGTAGAAATGGCCGAGAGATGTTCTTTGCATCTCTTAGGTCACATAGCACATGGTGGAAGGCCCTGCTGGGATGTGAAGCCAGTTCCAGCAGACCATTAGAGCCCAGGACAAGGGACTGGGGAGTTAAAGAAAGCTGAGCTGGGATCCAACGACAGCTGGGTCACTGCAACTTGCAGGTGACAAAGGAGAAGCTGGACCATTGCCCCCCACAGTAGAATCCTCACCTCTTCCTCCCAAGCTGGGTGTGAGGCCCAGGGCCTCTGAATCACAGGCAACCTGACAGCTGCTCCCCTGCTGAGCAACAGTGCTTTTAAAAAAGCACTTACTTTTTATGATCTAATTCAGGATGACATTGAATGTGCTCCAGCACATGCCTCTGTCCCTCTCCCACCTGTCCCCCTTCCAGGTCCCCGCTTGCTTTCTGTATCACCTGCCCTCTGTATCCTTGTGGGTATGAAGGCCAGTGGCTTCAGTCTAATTGTTTTGTTTGACACTGGATGAATAGGTTGTCCTTAAGCTACAAACCTGATGCTTCTCCATTTTTGTCCCTCACCCCACCTTGTCCCCAAGTTGCTGCACCTTTGCTGCATGCAGACCAGAGCATGATCACAGAGGTCATGGGTCATGGGTACAAACAGGTAGTAAGGCTCTAGGCTGGTTGGACTGCTTATGACATTCATGCTCTAGGACCTTGGTACATTATTAAGGGAGTTCCCCACCTCCAACACATAGTTCAAATACTACCTGTGTCACAGGGGTGTGATGAGGATCTGCTGAAGAACAGGTTAGCTCACTCTTTACCCAAGTAATGGCAGATACTGTCATAAAACCCACTGATGAGGCTGGGATGATTCTGTTGACCAAGTGCTTGCCAAACAAGCATGACACCCTGATTGTAGATTCCCCAAGTAAAAGCCCCACTGCTGGAGCAGGGGTTAGAGAAGACAGGTGGATCTCTGGACCTCATTGGCAAGCCAGTCTAGCTGAATTAATGAGCTCTGGAAACCCTGTCAATAAATACGGTAGAGAGTAACAGAAGAAGACACTCAACAAGAATACTCAGGGTTAACCTCTAGCCTCTATGCACATGTGCATACTCACATGGATACACACACACACTTACACACAGGGACACACACTCACACAGTCACACACAGAGACACACACAAATACACACATAGAGACACAGAGACACATAAACATGCATACACACACATATACACATGTTGTGACTTGGTCATTTGCTATATATTGTAATGCTAAATACTAGCCTCCAAGGATGAGAGAATCTGCACATACCTGAGTGAAGTGATGTAGCCTTGTCCCACAAGTTATCCCTGGTTGGTGAACAAAGATGCCTACAGCCAATAGCTGGACAGAAGAGAGATGAGCAGGGTTTGGATGTCTGGGCTTGGCATCTGAGGAGACTGTAAGGAAGGATGAGAGTGTGGGAAGAGCAGAAAAGGCCATGGGTTAGGTGAGTTATGAAAATATGGCCATAAGAATGGGGCAATTGGAGCTAAGAGCTGCCCAGATAGAACATGCCAAATTATAATTTAGGGTCATTGATGGAGAAGTAGATTCTACAGCTTAGAAGGTAGATATCTGCCAAGCTTTTATGCTGATTAGGGCTTATATATATATATATATATATATATATATATATATATATATATATTTTCAATCTGGGAACTAAATAACTAATTAAATAATCCACAACACTCATTCATACACAAACACACACACACACACAAACTCATATACAGACACACAGACGTACTCATGCACACATATACATACTCCCACACAAATATGCACACTTAGACACGCACAGATATGCATACCCACACACACAGACACACACACACATACTCAAGTACACTCATGCACACTCACACAGACACACACAGACATACTCACACATACACACAGACTTAGACACACCTACTCTCACACATTCACATGTATATTCACACATGGACACACACACACATATACACATGCTCCCACACAGACACACACAGACACACACACACAGACACACACACACACACACACACACACACACACACACACACACACACACACACACACAATGTTGAGAGCACTGATGAATGAGCATCCCTGATGAAGCCCTCCTCATTGCCTGGGTGAGGGTGATGCTGTCACTGCTCAGTCCTTCACCTGCTGTAACTCTCTGAAACCATCTCAATGTACCCTCAATCTGCACCTTGATATTGATTTGGTGTGAAGGAGGCTCAGAAAGTCCTGGATAAAGAGGCAGAAGTGATCCAGATAATGAACAAAAAGCAGAAAGGAGTTGAGCCAAGACCTCGGCAAAGTAGATACAGATGGGATTAACTATGCCTGGGTGCTACAAGGAGACTCCTGGGGAAAGGAAATATGGGAGCTGGGAGTCCAGGGAGGAAGACAGGCCACAGCCCAGGCCTTCTCTGAATAATGGGGAGACAAGAAAGATGGGGTGGAAATGCTCTAGACTTGGTTGCCATGCAATATAATGAAGTTTCAGTGCATCCTGGGGCCAGTCAGCTGACAAAAGGCTATACTGTCCTCCAGGAAAAGGTCTTCATCGCCCTTAGCCTCCCCACTGGAGAAAAGAGGCTGCAGGAGCAGAGGTCCTATGCTGAGGGTGATAGGGATTCTTAGGTCCAGCAACCAGGGCGCTCTCAGTGCCCAGGGTACAATTCCAAACAGGAGACTTATGGGACACAGGCTGTGGCCACCACAGAAGGAGAGAGAAAGAGCTGTGTGCATAGACAGAGGGTGGAATTGCTTGAAGACACCATGAGATGAAAGACTACAGATCAAAGTTCAGCAAGAGGAATGTAAAAAGGGCTTGGACATTATGAATTAAAACTTCTTTAAAGTTCCTTAAATGGCATAAAAGTTGTAGATTGGGAATTCCTTCTTACTGTTTTTGGCTACTTGGATTATCTTCCTCCAATGTGCTTTATGGTTGATTTCAAACTAATTCTGATATTCAACAAATGATTTAATACAATATGATGCCTTTGAAGCAATAGACATGACCCCAGGTGTTTTTATTATTGATTATTTTTATTTTATGTATGTGAGTGCTTGCCTGCACATATGTAAACATACCATGTGGGTTCCTGGTGTCCTGGGAGACCAGAAGAGAGGACTGGATTTCCTGGGAGTGGAGTGACAAATGGTTGTGGTCTGCTATGTGGGTGCTGGGAACTAAACCCAGGGACTTCTCTGCAAGAATAGCAAGTGATCTTTGCTACTGACTCAACTCTCAGGCCCCTGTTGCTGTTGTTTTAAATGTCATGTGCATCCATATGTATCCATGTGAGTTTGGTGAGGGGAAGGTTAGTATGTGCATGTGGAGGTCCCCGGACAAACTTGTGTGCCCCTCAGGAATACACTAAACTCTGAGTCAGGGTTTCTCATTGGCCTGGATCCCACCAAACAGGCTACACTGGCTGTAAGCCCCAGGTCTGCTTATCTCCATCTCCCCAGCATTTGGAGTACATGTGTGTACCACCATACTCAGCACTTTTACAGGGGCTCTGGGAACTGAACTCTGATACTTATACTTGCAAGACAAGCATGTTACCTGAGCCACTTCGACAGCCTCTGCATATTTTATCACTAGTAACTCATCTCATCTCCATCACAAACCAACAGTATGGATCTAATTACTACATGCCAATTTTACAGAGAAGACAATGTGGGCTCAGGGAAGGGAACGTGCCACAAGCCACAGTCAGGAAATGGCAGCGATGGGATTTGAACTCTGGAACGTGTACTTCTATGTGATATTCCACTCCATTCTGGTTCCTACTGGCTGTCCTTCCCTGCATTATGCCTTATCTCAGCCCACCAGCCCTGCCCTATGTAGCCACTCTAGACCTGACCTCAGGCGTCCTGCAGGCAGTCTAGGGGTGGTAGAGCCCTAGAGTTTGACATGGGCCAGCCTGATTGAGACAAATCTGTGGAGTTTACCTTTGGTTCAGCTTCCAAAGGGTTGCAGTGCATATCCCCAGTCTCTGCTCTTGCTTAGCTTATGACTCATGTTCAAGCAGGGCTGTGGTGCAGTGTGTGTGTGTGTGTGTGTGTGTGTGTGTGTGTGTGTGTGTGTGTGTGTGTGTGTGTGCAACAGAGACACCTCACAGGAAGCAGGGCACAGCTCTGCATGGCCATCTGTATCAGGTCCCACAATACTCTGAAGATCTGACCACTGCCCTATGTAATTCCCTCATGGCTTCTTTTCTAGGCATAGGGGGAAACCCTCTCTCTTTTGCTTGTACACAGAAGCTTCATTTGCTGCTCTCAGAGGTTGAACTCAGCTCCACACCTCTGAGGGGTTTAGATAGAGTTAGTATTTTATAGGCACTTAGCAAAGTGTTCATTGGAACAAAGATACTTGCAGGGTTAGAATAAAATGGGCTACTCATGATTCCTTTTGTGCCAGAACACTAAATCTAATTTCTTGGGAACTGAAAGGCCAAATAGATGATTCTGATATCAATTCATTTGGACATCTGGATGTTCAACACTCTCCTGACCCTTGAAGACCCTCACTGGGGCTCTTTCTAGGAGACCATTTGGTGTGCAGGGGAGTGTTTTCCTAGGCAGAGATTACACTGTGTAGTACCCCACATCCACCTAGATTAGAGCTTACAGTTTGGCAGTACCCCTGGATATAGAAGTTAAGAGAATGGCTCATGGAGGGCGGAACTATGAGGGTGAACGGAGAAGGAGCACAGGTTGCCACTCAGCTTTCCTGGCGCGATGCCCACAGAAGGCCTTCTGCTATGCTGCCAGTGCTACAGGTCTGCTGAGCTTTAACTGCACGGGGTCCAGGAGCATCACCACAGTGGGCTCAGGGGCCTCCACGTCACACCTGCACACACTGCCGCCCTCAGCAATGAGGCTGGCGTCTGGACTCTGCCTGAGAAAATTGATTTCGATTTCCTCTTGTTCCTGTGGGGCTCGGCTGTTGTGACAGGAAGCTGAAACCTAATAAAGACAGCACTGGAGCCGCTCGGGCCCTTAGCCCACTTGAGTGCTGCATTAGGAAGGAGAGGGAACAAGGAAGAAGGAGGAGGAAGGGGAGGGGGAGGAGGAGAGACTAGCTTACTTCTTTGAACAACTGGCATGGCTTGCAGAATTCACACACACACACACACACACACACACACACACACACACACACACACACACACACGTGAGGCTGGAGAGGCAGACAGAGTTGAGAGTGTGTTTCCCAAGTGCTTCCTCAGCAGTTAGGCCTCTGAAATAGCTTTCAAAGGAGACCATCTTCAGAACAAATGACCGATATGGTCACATAGGCATCGTGCTTGTGACTTACTGTATGGCCACTGATATCTTGAATAACTTAGAAATTTATCTATGTATATCTTTATTATTTACTTATTTTTGATACAGTGTCCCATGCTGGCCTTGAACTCCTCACCTTTTTCCTTTCACCAGACAAGGGCTGGGATTGTAAGCATATGCTACCACTCTCTGAAAATTAAGGGTGTTTTGTTTTGTTTTTAAATAACTGTTTCATAACTGAAGCCTGAAGGGACCCTGTAACATGACCAAGGTTTCTCTACCATCCCCCCAACACCTGGTAGCACCCAGGCCCTGCCTAAGCTCCCTCACCCCCAGTAAACACCATCACCCTCCAGATCTGGCAGACATCTGGTGGAAGAACAAGAAGGTTAGGTTTGGATGAATAGCCCTTGAAATTTATTAAGGCTAGGCACAGAGGCAGCCACCCCATCCTAGGCTAGCAATACTACAGTGCACTTGAGGTAGGTGCCGTCTGACCACCTCTGATCCAGATACTAAGAACGCCTATTGTAAGAACTTTAGGGTCTCTACAGTCACCCACACATGTCTTGATTGAGCTCTATATGGTGATTCAACACCCAGTGAACTGAACATATTCCCCTATGCCAAGTGACCTCATAGCATGGCCTGGGCTCTTATGAGTGTCTGTGATTGCCTTAAGAACCTCATATCTTAACAGATTAAAAAGCATCAGGATGGAAGAGAAAGAGAAAGAGGGGTGTGTGCAGAGACAGAGAGGGAGAGAGAGAAGGGGAGGGGAGAAGGGGAGGGGGAGGGAGAGGGGAAGGGAGAGGGAGAGGGGAAGGGAGAGGGAGAGGAGAGGGGGAGGGGGAGGGGAGGGGAGGGGCATGGGGAGGGGGAGGGAGAACAAACCAAGGGGAAGCATGTTACAGTTTTTAATCAGTATTTTTCCTTGTTTTTTAAAAAATTTATTATGAACCTCAAATTTTTATTTTGCAGCAGGCTCTGAAAGTATGAAGCCTCACCTATGTTCCCTCCACAGGCAGCAATGTATATTTTGATGGCTTTGTAACTGAGCAGAGCCAGGCCCCATGAACACAAGGACTTCTAGGGCTGCAGTGAGGTGTTCCAGGGTTCCATCTGCAGCCTCAGACCCCAGCATCTCCCCTTGCCTTGTGGGCTCCATAGGACCTGGACACTCTGCAGATTCCACCAGCCTGACTAGCTCCTGCCTTGTTCCCATCTCTGCTTGGCTGACTTTCTACCTCTACACCATGATAAGGGTGGCCTTTGATGCTCTGGGTCTCACTTTCTCTTCCTTCATCTGGCCATTCAGTTTGAGTCTGTCTCCCTGCCAACTATGCAGACATATAATACTGAGAATAAGCTCACCAAAATGTGTTTGGCTGGATATTCTGTGGTTCCTGATCTGAAAGCTAGTTAATCTCTCTTACTTTAGCATCCAAAACATCTCACAGTACATCTCACAGACAATAAGCATATCACTCCCTGGCTAAATCCTTCATGACCTTTTATGGTACTTGCATGCACTCATGGACACACACACACACGAGCAGGGATGGAGGAGACTCCCTTTCCTTGGCCCAGTGACTTCTATCATTCTCCATTGCTCATCCCCCTTGCTGTAAAGGTCATCACACTTTACACTGCTCTTGAAGCCCTTCTTTCTTTGTTATTAACTGGACTATTCATGAGCTAATTTTACTTTTCTCATATAGAATATGAGCTGCACAAGGTAGTGACTGGGTTAGAATGAGTAATACCATATCCCTCCCCCTCCTTGCTGGTGTATAACAAGACATTTTGGAAATAGCTGTTGGGTAGATGAGTAGACTACCATTTACCGAGTGCTGGGGTTCCTCCCAGTTGCCTTGTCTCATTTAATCCCCAGAATAGTGTTTTCACTGTTATTTCCACTCCATAGAAATCAAAAATATCAAAGGTCATGTTATAGACACAAAACTATTCTGCAACCAAGCTGGACAGGACCTTCCACTAAAGATACCCACACTTGCTGGCTTCAGCCTTGACTCTGATACTGTCTCCTGCTAAAATGTCCTTTCTCTATTACCCACTGAAATCCCAGTCACCTTGACATTAGCTCCTACTGTCTTCTCACTTGGCCTTAAATGCATGCACTAAGTCATAGCATGGGATTCCGAGACTGGAGAGATTTGAATTTTAACTGCTCATCCATTTCCAAGCTATACAACCCTGCCCAAGTTACTGGAGCTGACTTTGATGGTGAGCACACACTTTGTGAGGTTTAACATGAAGCCTGAGTAGATACAAGGACTAACATAAACATTTCCTCCTCTCCTCTTCTTTTTTGTCCTCTCCCTTTCTTTCTCCTTCAGCTCTGACCTGCTTTCTATTCCACGTCTATAAACTTACCATGACCTATCAAACTCACCCAGGCCAACTTAAGAACTCACAGTAATGCCTAACAACATCAATTTCAGGGCCATTTTACATCTCATTCTATGGCAACAGCACCAGTTATCAATCCATTGCTAGAACATTCCACGATGATCATCTATGCACATTCTTCCTGAATATTTGTCCTCTAGCATCTGAAATGACACACTGCATTTTCTTTATACCCTTTATATCCTGACCTCAGATCTTGTAGTTCACTTGCAAACCTTTGTAAGAGAAGCAGACCTTGACAGTCCAGACTGCATGGTAAAAATTGAGTATGAAGTTGCACAGAAGCATCTAATCTTTTTAACTGTGAAAAAAATCTGGAAGCTTCTTTCCCAATGTTAGTAGAGGTCTGGTGGTGTTATGCTTCATTTAATAGAACAGGGGTTTTTCTATGGGAATGGTGGGAAAGGGGTGGGAGTGTCCTATGTTTGACCATTTCTATCTGCTGTCATCCTTCTAAGGCTAAAATAGTTGGTAGATAGCATTGGCAGCACTTTAGCTCCACTGAGGGTGTCAAGGGCAGCTTTGAAGAGCTAGTGATTTGCTTCTTGTATCTTTAGGAAAAAAATAAAGATAGTATGATGCCAGCCATTTCAGTAGTCAGGAGGCTGAGGCAGGAGAACTTCAACTTTGAGGCTAGCCTGCACTACCCAGCAAGACTGTCTCAAAAACATTTCTTCAAAAAACTATTATCACTAGGTGTGACACTTTGAATGACAATGTCCCTCATAAGCTCATGTGTACATGTGTATGCATGTGCATGTGTATGTATATATGTATGCATGTATGTATTTTTGTAGTGCTTGGGCTGCAGTTAATAGAACTGTTTGGGAAGGATTGGGGATATGGCCTTACTAGAGGAGGTGTATCACTGAGGATGGGCTCTGAGGTTTAAAAATCTCATGCTATTTCCAGTCAGCCCTCTACCTTCTCTCTCGGCTTCATTGTTGCTGTCTCAACATTTAAGCTCTTCACTGCTGCTCTGGTGCCATGCCTGGCCACCTGCTGTCATTCTCCCCACCATGATGGCCATGGACTCACTCCTTGCAACTATGAGCCAGACCACTCTATACTCTTTCTTCTATTATTGGCCTTGGTCCTCCTGACTATGACACTATGCACTCTCCAAGAGAATGGTAAAGGGCATCATAATGTTCTAATTACCCAGGCAGAGCCTGGAGGAACTCTTTGAAATAACAAAAGGTGTTTTGTCTCTGGACAAAGGGATCAGGGCCAGGAAGAGATCTTTGATAGATTCCAAGTAGACCCAACACTAAACAAAACATTCCACACAGGGCAGGTGACGAAACAAACTCAGTAAAGAAGCTGGTTGCAGTGGTCCTTTTTCAAGAGATTGATATGAGTAGCCATTATGAAACGGAATTTAGGTGGAAAAGAGTTGTCAGGGCCTCTAGAACCTGCTGTGTAGTTTCTGTTGATCTCCAAAGCACGTAGGATGTAAAAAGCAGTGTTTTGTGTTTTGTTTGTTTGTTTTAATATGTAGAGTCTTTTCTTAGAAAGTGCAATCAGCTTTGCAATTATCTCCTCAAACTGGGCTCAGCATGGATACCCACTCCTGAGCACAGACCACAGGAGAGTGCAGGGAAGTCCTGTGGGAGAAAGTGGACAGAGACCCAAGCATCTACTCAGAGGCACCCTGAACCCAGACTTGATTTCCACAATCCCACTGCCACATTGACACCCACTCCCACCCAAAGCCTGACTCTTGAGTGGGGAGAGATATTTCACAACATACTTATTTAATCGTGTCCTATCTATGGTGAGAATGACTGAACTGGTTTTCTTCCATGATGGCAAGCTCTTGGAAGGTCCAGGATTGACAGGGATTTGAATGGGAAAGAGTCTCAAGGAGAGACTGGCCACGTGGAAAAGAGGGTCAGAACCAATGGGTGCAGAGGGGATGTGCTAGGAATCTTGCTTTTCATAGTTTATATCAGTCCTCTTGAACCAGCGCTGCCAGCTTCCTTACCCAAAGCTTCTCTCCTTTACCCCTGTCCTGTTCTTTTCTCTAGCTTCAATGCCTTCCTACCAAGTGTGGGAGCCTTTCCTAACCTCTGAGAATGGAGACTCTCATAAAACATGAAATAACCTGGCCTTGTGATGCAGGCCTATAATGCAGGCTACCAGAAAGGCAGTTGTAGGAGAATTGTAAATCAGAAGCCAACCTGGGCTACAAAACCAATCCAAGAACCCGGGCAGCTTAGAAAGATCCTTTCTCAAAAAACAAGAAGAATAAAGAGTGCTAGTGATATACCTCAGTGGGAGAGTTTCCCAGCATGCACAAGTTTAAAAACAAAAGGACTTGAAGATGATTCAAATGATGATGACACCATTGACCACTGTAACCCTGAATCTCTGCATCCTGAACACCTGTACTATACTTCGAGAGATACTGACAACATTTGTTGCGAGATTCTGCCATCATAGACAAGGAGGCTGGGAGGCTTAGACTCCGATGGACTCAAGCAACAGCCTCCAGTTGAGAGCTAAGATGAAGGTTAATGACTCTGCCAAGAGGAACAGAGTGGTTCAGCTTCTCAGACCCTTGCAACATGTATACAATTTGCTGTGTGGATTTGTGGAACTCTTTCAGATCCAAGGGAAGAAGAGTGAGATTCTCAGAATAACATGGCTTAGCAGCAGAGGAAGCACGGAGGATAACTGGCTATCTGTTTTTATCCTTACAATGCTGTGGCTTGGCAAGCTAGTCATCTGAGTTTAGAAGGAAGAGTGGGCTTTGAGGAATCTTGAAACTTCCACTCATTACTGTTTTTGTACAAAGATAATTTTTCCAAGAAAGCTGTCAGAACACTCTAAGTAAAGTCTCCAAGGGGAAAAGCAATGTTTTCTTTTGACCCAAAACTTCACACAACATTCGGCAACTCCTTGGTCCTCTGTGACACTCTCTTAGTAAGGCACAGAGAAGAATTAACTCATGGAGCACATGTAAAAACAGTCAGCTACTTAGTTACCATGAAGTCCCAATGCTGCTCAGAAGGCATTGGTGGCCAGGTCACAGGCCACCAACACAGATGACATACAGCTAACTCACTGTTGCTTCTTTGACCTCAGTTCTGGAAATTGTTTGGAAAAACAAAGCACTTCTCTCTAGCTGGTTCCCACTCACCACGAAGGAAGTGGCTGGTTGCTGGGTCTCTGTTGCTAATGTAGCCTGGGGCTCTCACTGTCTAATTAGACAGCATCCATTTCAACAAAAACTTTACACTACAGCTTGAAAACAGGGAACAAAAAGAATAGTTTCAGTTGTAGAAGCCTTTTCTCTGCCCGCCTTCTGGGACTCCCACAACACAAATGATCTGTGATGAGGTTAACACAACCCTAGTTTCTCAGGATTCTCTCCTCCCTTGGAGAGAAATTTCTTGCCTACTCTAGGCAGAATGTGTTCCCTTACATCTGCCTTCCCATGAAAGGTAGAGAAGAAACCAAGTATGAAAGAATGAACTGGCTGGAGATGGCCATCATTGGTCCCTCCAACATTCCAGTCTTCAACCAATACTTCAACTCAATGTTTCTGCTTCTTGTCTCTCCTATCTTCTGTACTTCCAGAACATTCGATCCACTTGCAGAAAGTAGTCATGTCAAAGGATATCTCTCTGGGGAGGCTTTGGGCACCATCTCCATTAACCTCCCCAAAACCAGTATGAACTTTAACAAGAAAGTAGTATTGGAAAAGGATAACTGGCACATTACCATTGAGATATAAATAGCATCTGTGTTACATGCTCATCTTTTTATTGATTTGCTAGAGTCACTATAAAACAAGGCAAGTCCATATAAATGTTCCTTCATAACAAGACTCTGACCAGTTTCCAACCAGATTCCTAGCCCCTAAGCAAGTGCCATTCCTGTGTAACAAATTCACCTTTCCTCTGTATAAAGCTTCCCAAGGGAGAAGGGAATATTATGTTCTATTTGCTTAAAGTCTTTTTATTCTTGCTAAAGAAAAGCAGTCTTTTGTTGATCATTCATTGTAGTTTCACTTCTGTTGCTTCGATAAAATACCCTGCCTAAAAGAATCTCAGGTGAGAGAAGGTGTATTTAGCTCACAACCCCAGGTTACCATTCATCTTTGTTGGAAAACCAAGGCAGGAGGCTCAAAAAGTGACTCATATCTCATCCACAGTCAAGAGCAGAGAGAATAAAGGCACAAATGCTCTCTTGCTTGCTTACTTGTTGTGCTCAGTTCAGGTATCCACTCCTGTACAGGTCAGTACAGTACAGTTTCCCCTGCTGAGGGAATGGTGTCACCCACAGTGGGCAGGATCTTCCCCACATCAATTAGCTTAATTAAGACAGTTCCCCACAGTCATGTCCACAGATCAACTAATGTAGATGTAGAAAGTCCTTCATTGAGACCCTTTTCCCAGATGGCTCTCTGTTGTGTCAAGTGGACAGCAGGTAAAGTTAACCATCTAATGATTCCAGTCGCATTTCTGCAGACAAGCAGAATAGTTTACCTGGCCTGTATCTTTTCTATTCACTTATCACACCTACCAAATATGTATAAGAAGAAATAGCACAGTTTCACGTGGTTTTAAATTTTATTTATATGGGATCAAAATACAAATGCTGTGCCCAAACTAGGTCCATGATCAGAATTAAGATTTATTCGGGTCAGTGTACTTTATTACTTTTCGTTGCTGCAGACTGCTCCAATGTGGTCCATCTCATCTCTCTGATTTCATAGTGCTGACTCATTCCAATTAACTTGACTATTTCATTTCTCCAAAGTGTAATGCAAGAGACTTCTTTGCCCAGCCAAGTTACAATGCCATGAGCTGCATTTACTTTCTTGCCTCAGATAACTAACAGTAGGAGAAAAATAGTACAAGACAGTGGTTTCTAACATATAAAGAATCAGATCATGTGAGATAGTCTTCCTAGAGAGATAGGAGACCAGTCAGACCAACTCAGAGATGGCTTCAGTTTTCTTCCTTGCCACAATGTAGAAATCCAGGCAGGGAGCTAAGAGGCTGGGGAAAAACGGTCTTAGAGTTCATTTAGCACAGCCCAAAAAAGGAGGGAGGAAAGAAGGGAGAGAGAACAAAGAGAAACAAGAGAGGCAGAGACAATGAGACACGGAGAGATAGAGATCGTGGGGAGAGGAGAGATGTGGAGAGCTATAGATGGAGTGTTCCAGAGGGTCCCACCTGACAATCCAGCAGAGATCTGATGACTCATACATGGATCTAAAGGACTGTCCTATGTATTAGGAGAAGGTGCCCACGAATCAGACAGAGACCTGGCAGACTAGGAAGCCTCACGACCCAGGGTGCATTGCATCAAATATTCAGAGACCTGCTTCAGTGGTAAGAAAAACTTGCTTTAACTTAAATGCTGTTTACACCCATCTGGTGATTCCTAAAATCACAACCAGAAAGTGTCAATCAGTGTCCAAATAGCTTAACTGCATCCTAGAAAGAAGAACTGAGAATATTTATCAGGGCACAGAAATATTCAGCACCAGGAAAGGTAATACTTTTAGTATCTGGCTTTTGATTATATACTTTCAAGAAGGATGAAAAATCTCAACAATATGGAGAGATAAGTTGAAATTGGACCAGGATGAATATAGATGTTAGAGTTAGGGGACAAACATGTTATGCATTATTAATAAATTATAGTTTATTAATTTTAATTAATTTATTAATAAAACACAAACAGTATTAGTAAATATATCCCACATGATTAAAAGCTGAAGAAGCAAGGCTATAGAGATCATTAAATGTCCCAAGGAAAAACATGGAAGATAGTGTTTAAGAGTCACTTAAATCTGTACTCAAGAAAACTACATTATCATTATTTTAGAAGAAAAATGTATTGCATAGGGCTAATAGAAAATTAGACATTAAAGAAGAAAAGATTAGTATGCTTGAAGACTAGCAATAAAAAAAGTGTGCAAGCTGAGCCTGCTGAGGCAGACCTATAATCTGAGCAGCTGAGGTCTACCCAAGCAACAAAGAAAGGCCCTGTCTCAAAAGGAAAAGAGGCAAGAGAGAGTTGGGGAAACAGCTCAGTGGTAGAGGACTTTCCTAAGTGGGCACCAGGCTATACACTAAATCCCCAGTATAGAAGAGGGTGGGGGAGAACACTCAGAGGGTAGAGCCCTTGCTCTTCAGGATTAATGTTCTGAGCTCAATACCCAGAACTCATGTAAAATCCAGATGTGGGTGCATGTGTTTGTAAACCCAGCATTCCTAAGGCAGGATGGGGGGAAGAGACTAGAGAATCACCCAGGCTTGTGGCCCAGATAGCGAGGAGTGAGCTGCAGTATGATAGAAACACTGCTTTGACAAGGTGGAGAGAGTCAACTCCTCCTCTGTTGTGTTCTGACTTCCATATGCATGTTGTAGTGTGTGCGCGCACGCATGCATACACACACACACACACACACACACACACACACACACACACACACACTAAATAAATAAATAAATAAATAAATAAATAAATAAATAAATAAATAAAGAGACAGAAGAAAGGAGGGAAGGAAGGAAGAATAGAAAGACAGAAATAGAGACAGAGGGAAAGGATCTCAAATAAGAGCAAAAGAGGAGATAAGATTGAAGAATTTGAGACCTGCATCTGAGCAGCACAAAACACTAATTCACATGGAAATGAAAACACTGAAGGAGAACAGGAGGCCAAAGAGCTACTCAAAGAGATAATGAACAAAAAATTCCCAAACTTGATTAAAAGTGTAAACCACATATTCATAAACTCAGAGAGCCTCAGGCACCGGAAAGGAAAGCACTTATACCGAGGATCTTCATCAGATTGTTCAAGAGAAAACTCAGAAGTCAGCCATGTAGTCAGTGCCTGTGTGGAGAGAAACAGAGAATAGCATGGCATTAGGTCTCCAGTTGAAACCTGCAGGCAAAGACCCTGGAGGAATGCCTTTAAAGAACTAGAGAAAAATCATTTTTGATATGAAGGCTAAATAAAAATATCTTCAGGCATTCAAAGACATTTTAAAAACCCTACCAACAACAGATATACACAGAGCATTGAAGGGTATGTCCTGGGAGGTAGACAAGTGATTCCAGATGAAAATATCTACCAATGGGGCAAAGAACTCCAGGAACAGCCCATTGTCATGTAAGACTCCTGAAGTAACTTAGTGTCTGTAAAAGACACCTGGCTGGGACTGGATGGTGGCTTGGCAGTTAAGAGTGCATGTGGCTTTTGCAGGAGATCCAGGTGTGGTTCCCAGCACCCACATCAGGCAGCTCACAACCATTATCAATTCCACTTCCAGGAGCTCTGATGCCCTCTTCTGGCCTCCAAGGGCACCTGCACACATGTGGTACACAAACTCACACAGGAACACACACATTTACAGATATATAAAAACTATTTTTGAAAAGGAAGACTGTTTATAATAATTATCATTATGTAGCATAAAGATTATAATATATACAAAGGTAAAATATTTGATAATATGGCACAGAATCCAGGGGGAAGAAGAAGCTGAGGGTAGCTTCCAGATGATTCTTATAGTGTGTGTACATTGGCATACTATCACTTGGGGATATTTTGAAAAACTTAAATGTTTACTATAACTACTAAAAGGATGAAAAAATGAAGAATGTAAAGTTTTATTGACTAGACAGTCAATAGAAAGGAAAATACAAAATAAAAATGAAACAGAGAGAGTGTGTTAAAGGAAGAAATAGAGAGGAAAAACGGAACATACGGGACAGAAGAAAACAAACAGCAAGATGTTAGATTCACAGCTTCTCACAGCAATAATCACATTAAATAACTGGCACACTCCAATTAAAAGGCACAGATAGTCAAATCAGATTTTTAAAAAAGTAAAACCCAGCAATATGCTGTCTACAAGAAAAATAGGTTAAAAATAAAATGATGGAAAAGATATTTTTATGAACAGTAATCAAAGACAGATGGAAGGCGATATTAATATCAAAGTTGATTTCTCTTCAGAGAATATTAACAGGGTAAAGAATGTCACTCTGTGAGTAGAAATGGGTCAATTCATTTCGAAGACATAATCTCAAACATTTATGCACCTAATAATAACAAATTTAAAATACACGAATCAAAACCTGAGAAATTATAATTAAATCTATAATTATAATGCAAAATTTCAATTTCAATGCCTGTCTTCCCAACTTGAACTTCTTCCTGGTTACTGGTGCCATAGATGGGAAATCTACGGTGATATGGAAAAGTGAAACCATTCAGTTGTCCTCTGCCACCATCAGCATTAGTTCTAGGACACACCCCACTAATACCTAAATCCACAGGTACTCTATCCTGACATAAGATGGAGTAGATTTCATATAATATATACATGCCTTCTTCTACATTTTAACTTATCCCCAGATTACTTCCTAATACAATGGTAACTCCTAGAAAACAGTCACCATAAGGTATTATGTAGAGAACAATGACAAAAGTCTGCACTTGTTCAGTCCAGATGTAGAATTGTTTTTTTAATTCAATCCACAAACATGAAGGACGAGTTTCTGCTATGATTCACTCTGACTGATATTTACCTAGCCGGCAGCAGTAGATGGCACGTCCTTTCAGGCAGGTGGGCATTTCTAAAGATAGGTTATATACTAGACTATGGGCTAAATCTCCATAACAGTTTGACATCATTCATTCTTAGGAAAGGACAAGCTCAAATTAGAGTGGAGCTCTGTATTGGTTTATTGTCAGTGTGACCAAGACCCCTGAAAGAAAATCCCTATGGAAGGAGAGGTTTGTTTGGGCTCACAGTTTCTGAAGGGTTCAATCCATCAGGGCAGGGTGAGACTTTTAGGGAGAATGCTCTTATCTTGAGTTTGGATGCACTACATGTATGAACACATGCACACCCACAAACACACACTTATACTCCCATAAACTCACACTCGCATACATACACACAAAAGCAATTGTAACAAATTACCACTTATCACGAAAGTTCCCTGAGGGGAGTTTAATCTATTTGTCTTCAGCAGATGCTTCAGTGTGTAGAGCAGTCTTTGGTGCACTGCACAAATTAAAGATATTTACAGCCAGAGTGAATTCTCTCTTCCCTTTCCTGGGACTTCCTTACCATGTTCCACATACTCATGGTTTAAACAACCAAAATGGATTGTTCCATGGTCTGCAGGCTACAATTCAAGGATCAAGGAGTTATCTAATCTTTGCCTCCTCTGGAGCCCTTGATGGAGAACACTTCTTTCTGGAGTCTCTGGTGGGGAACATATTTTTCTTGGATTTCTGGTGGAGAGCACCTCTTTGGCTCTTGATCCCTTGGTAGCCTGGGCCTTCATTGAGTCACAGAAGGACAGCTCCAGGCCATGCATCCATGTTTGTGAAGCTACCACCAGACCTGTGACTTCACAGGTCACTTTCCAGTCTGTTTCTCCTCCTTTCTTCTAAAACCATCAGTCATACTGCCCTTGGGGCCTATCCTCCCCCAGTGTGACCACAGAACAACCTAATAAGTCTGCAATAACCCTAATATCAATTAAATTTCCATTTCTGGCCAGGTGCTGCAATTAGTACTTAGACATATTTTTTGAGGGTCCCAGTTTGCCCTGTAACTGTGATATAATTTCTTTATGAAAAAAATTATTTTCTCCCATGCTCATGGATTGGCAGGATCAATATAGTAAAAATGGCTATCTTGCCAAAAGCAATCTACAGATTCAACAAAATCCCCATCAAAATTCCAACTCAACTCTTCAACGAATTAGAAAGGGCAATTTGCAAATTCATCTGGAATAACAAAAAAACCTAGGATAGCAAAAACTCTTCTCAATGATAAAAGAACCTCTGGTAGAATCACCATGCCTGACCTAAAGCTGTACTACAGAGCAATTGTGATAAAAACTGCATGGTACTGGTATAGCGACAGACAAGTAGACCAATGGAATAGAATTGAAGACCTAGAAATGAACCCAGACACCTATGGTCACTTGATCTTCTACAAGGGAGCCAAAACCATCCAGTGGAAAAAAAAGACAGCATTTTCAACAAATGGTGCTGGCACAACTGGTGGTTATCATGTAGAAGAATTCGAATTGATCCATTCTTATCTCCTTGTACTAAGCTCAAATCTAAGTGGATCAAGAAATTCCACATAAAACCAGAGGCACTGAAATTTATAGAGGAGAAAGTGGGGGAAAGCCTCGAAGATATGGGCACAGGGGAAAAATTCCTGAATAGAACAGCAATGGCTTGTGCTGTAAGATCAAGAATCGACAAATGGGACCTCATAAAATTGCAAAGGTTCTGTAAGGCAAAAGATACTGTCAATAAGACAAAAAGGTCACCAACAGATTGGGAAAGTATCTTTACCAATCCTAAATCAGATAGGGAACTAATATCCAATATATATAAAGAACTCAAGAAGGTAGACTCCAGAAAATCAAATAACCCCATTAAAAAATGGGGCTCAGAGCTAAACAAAGAATTCTCACCTGAGGAGTACCGAATGGCTGAGAAGCACCTGAAAAAATGTTCAACATCCTTAATCATCAGGGAAATGCAAATCAAAACAACCCTGAGATTCCACCTCACACCAGTCAGAATGGTTAAGATCAAAAATTCAGGTGACAACAGATGCTGGTGAGGATGTGGAGAAAGAGGAACACTCCTCCATTGTTGGTGGGATTGTAAGCTTGTACAACCACTCTGGAAATCAGTCTGACGGTTCCTCAGAAAATGGGACATAGTACTACCGGAGGATCCTGCAATACCTCTCCTGGGCATGTATCCAGAAGATGTTCCAACTAGTAATAAGGACACATGTTCCACTATGTTCATAGCAGCCTTATTTATAATAGCCAGAAGCTGGAAAGAACCCAGATGTCCCTCAACAGAGGAATGGATATAGAAAATGTGGTACATTTACACAATGGAGTACTACTCAGCTATTAAAAAGAATGAATTTATGAAAGTCCTAAGCAAATGAATGGACATGGACGGTATCATCCCGAGTGAGGTAACCCAATCACAAAAGAACTCACATGATATGTACTCACTGATAAGTGGATATTAGCCCAGAAACTTAGAATGCCCAAGTTACAGGTTGCAAAACACATGAAACTCAAGAATGAAGACTAAAATGTGGTCACTTTGCCCCTTTTTAGAATTGTGGGAAGAAAAAAAAAACACCCATGGAAGGAGTTACAGAGACAAAGTTTGGAGCTGAGACGAAAGGATGGACCATCTAGAGACTGCTGCACCTGGGTACCCATCCCATAATCAGCCTCCAAACGCAGACACCATCGCATACGCCAGCAAGATTTTGCTGAAAGGACCCTGATATAGCTGTCTCTTGTGAGGCTATGGCAGGGCCTAGCAAACACAGAAGTGGATGCTCACAGTCAGCTATTGGATGGAACACAGGGCCCCCAATGGAGGAGCTAGAGAAAGTACCCAAGGAGCTAAAGGGGTCTGCAACCCTATAGGTGGAACAACAATATGAACTAACCAGAACCCTTACCCCCTGCCCCCCAGAGCTGGTGTCTCTAGCTGCATATGTAGCAGAAGATGGCCTACTCAAAGGCCATCATTGGGAAGAGAGGCCCCTTCGTCTTGCAAACTTTATATGCCCCAGTACAGGGGAACACCTGGGCCAAGAAGTGGGAGTGGGTGGGTAGGAGAGCAGGCGGGTTGAGGCTATAGGGGACTTTCGGAATAGCATTTGAAATGTAAATGAAGAAAATACCGAATTAAAAAATATTTTTAAAAAATTATTTTCGTTTTGTCCTTCAGAAGCAATTATAGACATCTCTTTGCAGCTCATATCTGTCTTTTATTAAATTTAATTCTAGGTAGCTCTTTACCATAGTTGCTTTTACTGTGGAAATATTCAGCTTGTTTTCTCTGCTACCTTAAAAAACTAGCTGTTATTATGAACTGAAACTATGCTGGTTTCTGTATACTCATCTTTTATTTTTAAAAAATTGCTGAGCTCTCTTCACAGCTTAAAATTTTATTTTCTGATGTATGGAAAACTGTATTTTAACCTTCATATTTCTTAGTTTCATCACAAGTTGAAATAATAGTGGAATATATGTACAGGTTGATAATTTAAGTACAAAGTTGAACATTGGCTTAAAAACTTCAAAAGACAATACCGGGTTATTTGTCATAACTTCTTAGATAATAACTAAAAGATTAGTGAATATTTACACATTGATTACGTGAAAATTTGAGTTAAATCTCTTTTTAATCAGAGTCTTGCCAGAATAAAATTGAGTTTTTCCCTACACCTGTTTGCTAGAAAGGACAAAAAGGCTTTCCTAGGAAATTCAAATATTTGTTTTGTTTGTTGTAAGAACTTTGTCTTACTGTTTTGAGGCTGAAATGTGTCCGTCGTGGTGAATTAACTTGGCGAATGTTTACTGTGAAGAACTATTCCTTTAAGTTTGAATTCTGTGTTTATTATACCGGTTGATCTTGTCAACACATGGGTGCTGATCGATCCCTTCTTGTTAGCAGCTTGTTAAAAAAAATTTTTTTGAGGTTTTCTCAGAATTCAGAATGGAAGTACAGGGACGTTTGTTCCTTTAGAGGTGTGTCTACGTTTAGAGGTGTGGTGATTCAGGGAGTAAGAATACCTCTGCCAAGCCTGGTGGCCTGAATTTGATCCACATGGTGAAAGGAGAGAACTGAGCCCTGCCACTCTTTCTCTGTCCTCTACATATATGTGTGTGTGTGCTTATACATGGGTGTATACATGTGTGTACACACACACAAATAAATTTAATAGTATGTAAACTATAGCCACCAGTCAATATTAGATACTCTGGCAGATTAGTATTGAGATGCAGGCAGCAAATAGTGTGTCTTGAAAATAGAATTCCGGGCCAATTAAATAGCTCAGCAGATAAAAGCACTTGCTACACAAGCCTGGTGACCTGAGAGGAATCCTTGGAACCCAGAACGGAAGAAGAGAACTGTATTTCTAAAAGTTGCCTGTGATAGCCACATGTGACACAGCATGAACACGCCCACACACAAATACACAACCTATATTACATACATATTATTATTATTATTATTGTTATTATTATTTAAAATAATCAGAGAATCAAATCATATGGATTATATAAAAATCACTTTTTTTTTCGAGATAGGGTTTCTTTGTATAGCCGTGGTGTCCTGGTACTCACTTTGTAGACCAGGCTGGCCTCAAACTCAGAAATCTGCCTGCCTCTGCCTCCCGAGTGCTGGGATTAAAGGCGTGCACCACCACTGCCCGGCTAAAAATCACTTTAAATAATAAAAATGCCCTTCAATTCCAAGTTTTCTGTTGTGCTTTGCTTCCCTATTTGATGCGTCCAGGTCATCAGGAAAATCTCAGCAGAGGCTCACTGAGACGAAAGCCCATGGCTGAAGGATGGAGATCTGCACTATTTTGACAGGTGCCATTCCCTGCATCAGGGATGTGAAATCATAAATGCTGGGTGTTTTAATTTATTTTTTTATTTTTTGCAAGTTTTATTTATACACTATATTTTGGTCATGTCCATTCAGTACTACCTCCCTTCAACCCTTCCTAGTGTCCTGCTTTCCTCCCCCACAGCCTTGTCTCCTTATCAATTCCATGACCACCTTCAAAGTCAGTCAGTCCTGTGCCTATGGGCATGGGCTTGCAGCTATCCAATGGAGCATGAGCACCTTACCAGCTGCTGCATTCCCACAGGGACATTGATCCCTGTCCCTCACGTAATAGCTATCAACTGCTCATAATTCCTCAGACAGGGATAGGGCCCTTGGAATCCCCACTAGCATTTTTATTACAATTTTGTTCTCATTTGCTACTATGTTTTTAAAATAATGATTTATGTTAAACTTTAGTTATGCTTCTTCTGTAAATGCTGAAATGTTTTTTGTTCTTTCAACCTACTAACGAACACTTTTATTGATGGGTATTCTCATAATTTTGAATTTCAAAATGAGGCTGCATTTGATTAATAGTTTTAGTTTTTTAACATTGGCTTCAATCTGTTAACATTTGTTTAGAAATTGTGCATGTTTTCAATAAAATTGATTGATAATTTTCATGTCCTGTTTGGTATTTTGTTCATGTGCAAAGATTCATACATATCTTTAAAGATCAGTTGACTTGTCTGTTCTCTGGAGCAGTTTATGGAAGCTATAAATCACTTGTCTTTAACTCATAGAGAAGACCCTTCCAAGTGACCCTAGCTCCTTTCCAGTTCTTCGAATTTTCATCAGTTACTGAGTATGAAGCACAGTAGAGAGTCCTTTACTCAAGGCGCCCAGAGAACAGCTGACAGGAAACTTGCTAGACTTCAAGATTAAGGTCCTTGTAGCGTGTTCCCTGCAAAACCTAATTGAACAAACAAATCACAAAGACTTGTCTCTTCCTTTCCAAAACTTAATTGCCTTACAGATGTGGGTTGTTACCACAAGTCACAAGCAGTCCATCCTCTTTTCTTTCCACTTCTTCCAAGTAGTTTACACCCAATCCCACCACAGTCTCAGACCAAACCCTGTATAAAAGTTCAGAACTTTCCTCCATCCACCCTTGCTCCGTCTGAAACAATAACGCTGAGACCTGGCATATTTACTAAAAGCTTCTGGGCACTGTAGCTGGGCAGATACTGAGCTATTCTAAGCAGCCTATGCTGGCCTGACTGACTTCCCAGCCAGGTGGCATTACCTGCTTTCTTGGTCTTCCCCTGGCTACTCCTGTTCCATCTGTGTCCTCTGTCTCATGGCCACCTCACGGCAAGAGTCTCTCTCTCTCTCTCTCTCTCTCTCTCTCTCTCTCTCTCTCTCTCTCTCTCTCTCTGGCTGGGCTCCACCAAAGACCCTCTCACTGGACCGAGCTATCTATTGGCTGATCAGTTCTTTATTAACCAATCAGAGGTGATGGAAAACAAGTTTTACACATCACTGAAACTGGAGATGCTCAACTATGCCAACATGGGGACTGCAAGCAGATGTCTGGGCACAGTAATCAGCATCTGAATACACAGTGCCACAACCATCCACCAACAACCCTGTTTTTGTTCACTGTTGATGGTCTGAGTCTGTGATTCTGCTTCATGAAACCTGGTGGGAAATTTTGAGAAAGAATTCATATTGTGTCCCCTGCTGGAGGTAGACTGGAGGTAGAGACAAGCATCCTTGGTAAGTTTTTTTTCAGTTCACGGAATACTAAGGTTAGGGTGTAATGCTATAGCTTAGAGCATGTTCAGGTATAGTTCATTGATCTACAAAGATTCCAAAGGCAGAGTCCCACTGAAGATGAGTGATGTATGTGCACGTACACATCTTTGAGAACTGCACTTATTTGAGTCTTTGAGTCTTTGGAACAACCTAGTGAAGAGTGCTGTCCTAATCTCTGGATCTGTTGATAATTATAGAGGGATTTATCACTTCCTATTTATCTTATCATGTTGGTATCAATCATATAAGTGAAAGAAGTGAACATCTGGTGACCCAAGTCAGAGATGTGATGCACAATGATGTCCCTCAGCAACCAGGGGTTAATTGGGATGATCTGGTTTACCTTCATTAGGAAGGGTAGGGTACATTTGTCTTTCTTATGTATCGTCAATCTAATATGAAAGGAAATACCAGGTCCCAGAAGGTCGGTCAGCATGCATAGAGACCTCTCCAAGGAATAAAGGGGGGCTCTCTTCACAGTTCATGGAATCCTTGGGATCCAGAAATGTACCTGCTGTCATCCTTGACAGGTACATGACAGACCCCACGAATGTTAGAGGGAACATCATTTGGGACAGAAAGCACTGCTAGGATGAATCTGTAGTTCAAAAGCCTAAGCCCTTCCATTCTTACACCTTTCCCTCTAGCCTTCATCAGCTGTGCCTGAAGATTCTTTTTTCTCATGAAGCCACACCCTAGTTAGGGGGTCACACCGTACTTACAGCAGTCTCAGGCAAAGGTCAAAGTCACCTGTTCTAGCAATCTATCTGTTTCTCACCATAAGATTCTACCTTCCCAGGAGATTCCAGCAGCCTTGCTTTCAAGACTCATTCGTCAGCATGAAGTCACATGCTACTCCTAATCCAGAAATTAGCAGCGTGATTGGCTTGGGACATTAAGGATTGAATCTGAAGGTGGGGGGCTGGTCTCCCTTGAAGCAAATAGCTAAATGAAAGAAATCAGAAGTAGGAATAAAATCAGCAGTCCTCAGTATGATCTGCAATCAGGATTCATTGAAGGAATGATACAAGGTGGAAATATAAAAACAAGTCAAGCAATCAATAGTAGATATTATACCTGATTTCTCCTGAATAAAGAAGCTCCCCAGCCCAGGCTCAGACTAGAAAGGGATCGATATTTGTTCTAGTGGTCGTTGAAATAGGCATAAAAATAGCTATAGAAGAGGAAAATGAATATTCCAGTAGAGACAGAGGCAATCAATGCATTGCCACCCATAGATATTGGCTTGTGTCCTCCAGGGCTATTTTTCAACGTTAGATGCTGTCGCCTCCATCTCCCTTGTGAAATCTAACTTAATAAAGCCAGGGGGATGCTTGGAAATTGCTGAGGTGGGGGTTTCGGCTCCTTTCAAATAGTAGGACTTTCAGGAATCTCAGGAAAGCTTCCCCATGAGGATCCATTAGCTCAAAGCATCAACACGTAGATGGCTGCATGCATTCACCAGGTTGGACTTTATCAACTCTGAGAGGGTTGGATACCACTGTGCAAGATGGAGTTTGTTAGTGTCCTCAGGCACTGTTGACCTCAGGGACAGGGATATGATTGGATCCCACTTTCTTTTCTGGAGGCATGTTGCATACATAGTTCAGTGGTTGAAAAAGGGTATTAGCAGCAAATAGAAAAAAGCAGGAACTGAATTTCAAAGGTCACTTTTTACTGATTGAAATTGTTTTAGACAACTTGTACTAAACATGAAGCAGAAGCAGCCACCACTTCAACCAGGAGTTTGGTCGAGATAAAATTTTTGAGGCTACACTCAGACCTGTTAAATCAGACTTAGCTGTAGAGGCCTAAGAATGTGCATTCTAAGGCTCTCTCTTGAGGGGGTGGTTCTGACATTTTGATCCAAAATCTGCATGTGAAAGCTGAAGGTCTTGTTGCCCAGTTGGTTCTTGGCCGATCAATAAAGATGCTAGCAGCTAATGACTGGGGGGAAGAGGCGGGACTAAGAGATGCAGGAAGAGGAAAGAGAATCCTCCATGCTTTGGAGGGAAAGAGAGCCACCAGCCATGTGAGATCTCAGGTGGAGTGACCATTGGCCACTTCCCAGACTGGGCCTGGGTAGCAGGCAGGAGATTAGAAACACAACTAAGCTGAGGGCAGATTTAGGGTTCTCAGCAAAGAGAAGGTAACTGGGAAACTAAGTTGAGGGCAGATTTAGTGATGTTGAGCTAGGACTAAAGGTAACTGAGAAAATAAGCTGAGGGAAGATTTAGAGGTGTTGAGTTGGGAGAAAAGGTAAGGGCACACAAAATAAGCTGAGGGAGGCTTAGAAGAGTCAGGCCATTTATCTAAAAGCAAAATTAAAAGTAAGCTAATTGTGTGTGTGTGTGTGTGTGTGTGTGTGTGTGTGTGTGTGTGTGTGTGTGTGTCTTTCATCTGTACACACAAGGGAACCTGGGTGGGAGCTAGTAGCATGGCCCTCCTGGAGCTTAAAGAGGGGTAGTAGAAACTACAGCTACACTCCCTGGGCAGTTTCCCAAGTTTAAATGACAAAGCTTTAGGTAGTCCCTGTAGCATTCCTAGAACATCAGTAACTAAAGCAGCTGTTATCAACCTATGGATTGCAACACCTTTGGGGTTCAAATGACCCTTTCACAGGGGTCACCTAAGGCCCCTGGAAAGCACAAGATATTTACATTATGATTCATAGCAGTAGCTAAATTATAGTTATGAAACAGTACTGAAAATAATTTTATGGTTGGTTGTCAGCACAACACGAGGAACTGTATTAAAAGTTTGCAGCATTAGGAAGGTTGAAAACCACTGCTCTAAAGGAAAAGATGTGGGGTTCAAGGTAGGGATGGCAAAGCAAAAAGCCCTAGAGAACCTCTTCTGAGACAGCAAGCAAATTAATGAAAAAGATGGTGAAATCAAACAGGGATTAGAAGTGTGAGGTTAGTAAGTGGATATGTGCTGTGGTAGAGATTTTATCAGAGACATGGTGGACTCCATAGGGGAAGACTTCAGTGAAGAAGAACTACTGGGAGGGAACACTGCATATATCCACTTGGCCATGCTCACTGAACAACTCTGGAAAAACCTGAGTACTGAGTCCTGGTACTGCAGTGTGGCAGCCAAAGATCACATGACTGAGCAGCAGACTCAAGACCTTGAAAGCCCAGATGTCTATCTTTTTTTTTTTTTGAATTTTTTTCCCATTTTTTATTAGGTATTTAGCTCATTTACATTTCCAATGCTATACCAAAAGTCCCCCATACCCACCCACCCCCACTCCCCTACCCACCCACTCCCCCTTTTTGGCCCTGGCGTTCCCCTGTACTGGGGCATACAAAGTTTGTGTGTCCAATGGGCCTCTCTTTCCAGTGATGGCCGACTAGGCCATCTTTTGATACATATGCAGCTAGAGTCAAGAGCTCCGGGGTACTGGTTAGTTCATAATGTTGTTCCACCTATAGGGTTGCAGATCCCTTTAGCTCCTTGGCTACTTTCTCTAGCTCCTCCATTGGGAGCCCTGTGATCCATCCTTTAGCTGACTCTTAGGAGATTGGTCACTAGAGTCTAGTTCAAAAGAGAAAAAGAACTAAATGATAGTGAATATGTATTTCAACAATAGCAGTAGCACCCACCACACATACTAAGATGAGAACAGGTAGATTGGCATGAGATCTATCGTATAATAGTTTGTATTTTAAGCAGATTAAATAATTGCATTCTAGGATGTTTTCCTAGACCTTCTACACAGTTATTTATGACTCTTCCACACCCCAGGGGTTTCCTTGCACCAAAACATCCACCTACACTGCCTAACCAGCCCAGGAAGGAGCCATGCACTGGGCCAAGACTGAGAAACATTGAAAGCAATATTGCCTAAGCCCAAGGATCAGACATCTGTGGGAAAGCCTCAGACATCTATATTTAAATCAATCAAAACAAACATTTCCCCCAGCTAATTCTCCTATATAGTAAAGAATGAGTGGGCTACTCAAGTTAGCGGTCCAACATCATGTAACCATCAGGTGTACCTTGATTTTTTTTTTCTTCAGAGGACAATACAGCAGGAGTCTAGAGTACGGTTTTTCATGACCAAGATTTCGTCTATGTTCCTTTGCTGACTATATTGTTAGAGTGTGTTACAGATGGTCACAAGTTCTTTGCTAGTTCTCCATTGAGAAGCACACATTCCTCTGAATTCATAATGACTTTAAAGGCTTGCTTGAGTGACACAATGACATGTGTAGAGCCGGAGTGTCTGCGGACTTCTTAAGGTAAGTGGCAAGAGGCTTTAGATCTTTTACCTACACTCTTTGACTCACTTGCTTCTGGGAAGCCAGTTATCATGTGAAAAGTCTAAGTATCTAGAGATTATCATGATGTAACGAAGCCCAATCTAACCTTTAGGACAGAAAAGAGCTGAGCCAGCCACTGTTAATGAATTCAGAGACACCATTTTGAAAATTTCAGCCCTGACCGATAATATAGCTTTCCCATTGGAATTAAAACTGGCACCAAAGGACTGTATATTATTTCTTCTCCCCTTAGCTAGAGATGTTCATATCATCACCATGATGATCATCTCTTAGCCTGCCTGGTGGGTCCTGGTGGGTCCAGGGTTGATGTTTGTGTTGCAAAGAAGCATAGATTACTGAGGTATCTATGTGATTTAGCCCAATGGATTTTTTTTAAGGTTTATGGAGTTCAGATAGCTTCTTCCAAAAATAAGTGTTTACCCCATGCCCTCTCTGTCCAGCCTGATAAAGTATAACATACTTTCCAAATTATTCAAGGAAAGTTAACCTGATCCAGTTTTGTCTTATAAGTGGAGAATGTTATTTTTCTGCCCTAATCAGGTTTGCCCAAATTTGCTATACAATAATGTCAGAGGACTCTTTAACAAAAGACTTTACTAAAACTACATTAAATGCTCAACTATAAACTTGGTACACTTCATATGAATACATAGCACAACAAAGCTATGAGTTCCTAGTGTCTCTTCAAAGTTCAAGGTGAGCTATGGACAAGGCAGGTCTGGTCTCATCTAAATGCCACCTCCTCTTTTCCCTGTGAGAACTTTTCCAGACACTTGTGCTGTCTGAGTGGCAAGGTTGACTCTCAGACTCCCTTATTTCTCATTAGAGAAAGTTCTAGTCTTGCCTAAGCCATTTTCCAAGTGGAGTCATTAAAAACTGGGAACTTGCATAGAAGATTGGATTGCTCTACAGAACAGTCTGTGGAATACTGGATGCCTATTTTCCTTGTTAATTCTTAGATTTTTTTTCCCCCTTTCTTTTTACCCAAGGCACTATTTATGCACTGCACTCTCATTTGTCCTCATAAATGTTCTTAGAAGCAGGAAATAAACTCCCTTTGTAAGAAGTACAATTTGTTCTTAAGGATCAACATTAATGGCTGACTTTCCATTAAATACTCTAATATCATTTTCTTGGTAACAGGAGCTCCTGGTATAAGACTATAATCACTTTGCATCAATTCAAACATAGACCACATGACTGACACATACAATAACATATGAAAGACCAGTGGAAGCCTGTATGCTGTGGTCTCTTTAGGAACTTCTTTATTACCCCTTGGTCTTTTATACATCACTTGGACATATCATTGGGACTGTATACCCATCTATGGCCAAACAGCCTTCTTCTGGTTCTCCAAAGCCCTTTAGTAGAAAAGTAACCAAAATGTTACCAAGACCACTTAAAACATTTCTATTTTAAAAGTTGAACTAATCTAAAAGCAAATCTGAGCAACTAACGTTAATATTCCTTCTTGGTTTCTGTGATGAGATTCCTGAAAGGGGGAGTTTATCTTCTGCTACCAAAGCCTAGGAACCCAAGTGTGGAAAGTGTAGTTCTTCTCTAAGGCTTTAAATTCATTTTAAGACTGCTGAAAACAACTTGGAGAACTTCAACTCAGGGAACCAAGGGCTGTGCTGCTGCTATGACAGCACAGTCCCTGTGGTGGGAGGTAGAGAGCACTGGGGATTTTGGTCAAGAAACTCCCATGACAGTTGTTCAATTTCATTACACCACTCCTAGTAATAGGTTAGAGCTTTCTGTGACTTCTTCAATAAGGATCCTTAGAGACCACAAGGAGGGCTGTTTTGGCCACTGAATAATAATATGCTTGTCTCTGTAGCCCAGCTACATTTGAAATGTTCAGGTGGTTAACAAGATAATCGTGTATAAGACTTAACAACAAAACAGTCCAAGAAAATAAAACTGGTTCAGAGCATGGCTTTCCTATAGGCAACTCGTTTGCCTGCTTTGGCTCTGCCACCCTTGCTAGGCTGCCTCAGGCAGTACTCCAGTCTTGTGCCATTATTGATTATACTTTGTGGCCATAGAAAACTATTGTGTTGGCTATTGGGCTCACAATGCTTCTACTCTAGCTTATATACAAAGAGATGGTCCAGTGGCTTTATTAGTTATCTATGACCCTAGCTATGGACCTACTCATCGATCCCAGGGTAAATTAGGCCTGTAAGAGTCTTTCTTCATTTTTTTTTAACACAAAGTAAGAGAAGAAGGTCATTCCTTCACCAAGGGCAAGATTTAGGCCAGGAGGCTTGAGAACTATCAGTGACTCATTTTCCCAGTTGCTGAGGAAATAAGATTATGACAGAAGCAAGGGAGAGAGAAGAGGCTACTCGTGATAAAACCCGAACAAGCTGGTAGGGTTATTTAAGTCCCAGTTCCAGTGATCCTTAAGAATCTTTTATCCCTTGAATAATATAAAGCATTCTAGTCCTCTAGTCTCTTCCTGGTACATTTTCATTTGTGTCTAAGACAGTGTGAGTTGGGCTTTTTACATATTATCATCAAATATGCATGGTGAATTCTGAAAGGTTTAGGTTTCATCAAGAGCTACTGGCAAGTGGTATGAACTACCCTGTTAGGAACAGTGCAAAGAGAGTACCCTGGCGTCAGCCTGGATCAGCGTTTGGTTGTATGCACATTTGTTTACTCTTTAGGCTTCTCTGAGTGAGAAACATCCACTTTGTCATTTAAGTGGCAAGAAAATGAACTCTTGTCAGTCCTTGGCACTTTCTATTCAAATATCCACATGAAAGATCCCCGGGGCTGAGATAAAGATAAGATGAGCAAAACCTAGGTATACCATGGAAGGAAGTACCCACTCTCAGAGTCTTGCAAATTCCCTCAGCTTCCTTTCTTACCACATCCTAGCCCCATTTTAGATGTTCCAGATGCTATGAGGACACAGGGTGTGAGCTTTCAACATAGTAGACTGTCAAATTTATTTTGGAACTGAAATCTAAAACAGCGAATTTTCATCTGGCTTTGTCACCAATTCAATATGATCTCAAAAAGACTCTGTAACCTATCTGGGCCTGGGCTTCTTATTGGTAAATTAAGAACAATCACGTCTACTCTGGTTATTTTCAAGCACTGTGATAAGAATAATATTAAATCATGAACGGAGTGGTTAACAGGCTTCTTGGAGGCTGTACAATTCATTCACTGGAACATTAAACCTAATCTCTTACATAAACTCTAGGTTTGCCTGTGACTCGTTTCTTATTTAATTAATTAAACAAATAGGTATTAAGTGCCTACCATGATCAAGGCTGAGAGAGGTACCTGTGGAGAATGAGAAGAAAAATCCAACACATAATATGTTCCATAGGAAATAGAAGTTAGGTGGGATGAGAAGGAAACCACCACCAGGACTCACATAGCTTGATTGATACCCAGTGATTCCCGTAGCCCATTGCCCAGTGGTTATCCTTGGTCTTTCCTTATCTCTTAAGGCAGGTCTACGTTTACTCTTAGGTCCATCTTTTTCCACAGGCCAAAGTTGCTAGGGGAATAACCTGCAATTAGAATTATCTTAGAGAAAAAAGAATTCATCTCAAAAAAAGAGCCAGCTATATATCCTTGACTTACCTGAAGCCTCTGAATATCAGACTTGGAAGACAAAGTTAGCCAGTGAGCAGGTCTAAAAGAGAACTCCTGGTGAATATTCTTTATTACTCTTTTTGGTATTTCTTGACCTTCAATGACACATCTTATATTTTGAGGTCTAAGATAATTGGAAATAAAATGGGAGTTCCAATGTTCAGGGTTCAGAGCCCCTCAGAGAAGTGGCAGGAGTCGGATTATACTGCATGTCCAATACTCAGCAGCAACAGGCGAGGCATAAAGTCCCTGCAAATCTCTCATCCTCTGCTGTCCTATCTGGGGAAAGACATGCCAGCGATTTAACAAGCACAAGGGTGTAAATCACACAGTGAAAACTCTCACCATGGAAGGACAAAGATTTCCTAAAAGAATGAGGGAAAAAAGCCACCCAGTGCTAGGCATTCTAGGAGTTAGTGTTGGTGTCTAAATGTTAAACATTTACATTTTACAGCAAAGTGACATTTTTAAAGGCATTCTATTGCCCATTTGCAGCCATTACTCGCTGTTGGCCATGGACTTAAGGCTGGAGCTGAGCGATGAATCAAAGGCACCCTTTGTACCATGTCACTAAGCAACTGCCTCCTCTTCTGTCTCTCACAGAGCCTGGGCTGGGCACACAGCCTGTGTCATCCACATGGTGAGTTTACGGGTCTTGATTTATGCCAGCCAACGTTTCCTGAGGAAAAGGCAGTTGAGTTTGGGCTTGGGCCATGTCTCGTCGATGTGCTGGGAGGAAAACATGGAGCAAGTGGGGATCAGCACAAGTAGGCAAGGTCAGGCCTGGTGTTTTGTTCCAGATTGCCCTAGCATCTGTAGAATATCGCTTCAGTTCAAAGAAGGCAAGTAGACAGCATGCATGTTGATGAGCTCCTTTGCAATCCAAAGTGGGCATTCCTAGTCTATCATAAAGTATGTTATTGAGCCAGATGTAGCTTGGAATTGTATACGATATATATTTCAAGACTCCCTTACCAACTGGCCAGTTGGCATATGAGATGAGCCTATTTGTCACCCTGTCTATGTGCCAAAGTCTGATTGCCACCTCTTTTTTTTTACATAAGGCTTCAGCATTTCTTCATATATAGCTGTCTCTGTAATGGAAATAACAAGGTTGGGGACAGCTAACCTGCACACTTCTTTGTGTGCATAAAAATCACTTAATCATGCTGGCACTGGACAAGAATTTGATGTTGTCCACAACACGTACACAGAAAGTCATGATGCTTGTCACTTAATGAACACATGCTGTGCATCAGGTATGCAGATGGGTTAACTGATTAGTATTCGCCTTTCACAGTGAACTGAAGGCTCAAAGAAATAAAGTCATCCATAAGACTCAGCCAACCAGAGAGAAGCTGTACTTGAACCCAAGAATGTCTAACTCCAAATAGTTCGTTCTTAGATTAAAAAGTAGACCTTGATACTGGGCACATTGGCTCGCCATCTAAACATTCAAATTTTCTTCTTTGCATCAAGAGGAGAGAGAAGATCCTTTCTTCCTTTCAGAACGTGTCTCCAGATCGTTCCTCACTCTGTCTAGCTTCTAGCTTCCCTGGCAGCTCCTTTAACCCTCCTTGTTTTCAGTTTTCCTTTTAACTAGGTTACAGGGCAAAGTCCAACAGAAAGACAGACCTAAGTGTATGTATGAGAAAGGACTTAACAACAAACATCAGTTATCTCATTTCATAGATGCTAGTAATTGGCTAACAAGGAGGGCTCCTAGCATCCCCACAGTGGGACAAGTATGAGATTCTCATGCTTGGCTCCCAGAATGAACCATCCCTGTCTCTCCTTGCTGAAGCTTTCAGCAATCCTAAACTCTCTGTATTCTTTCAAGGTCTTCTTTAGTGTCCAGTCTGGATATCTGATGTTGTTCTACCAAGAACTGTCAACTGTCACCCTTTCTTCCTTTACTGACACTGCTGCTCCACACTCTGGCACATCTGTCTAGCAACTCCTGCTCTCATGTCTTAACTCTGCATACTTCTTCTGTAGGAAAGATTAGTTCGGTGGCCATATCAAATTCCTAGAATCGAGCACTTCCTCCTAAGCACAAACTCCAATGTTCTTGGTCTGCCTCCTTCACTGGGCTAAAGGCTTGGTGTGTGTGTGTGTGTGTGTGTGTGAGAGAGAGAGAGAGAGAGAGAGAGAGAGAGAGAGAGGAAGGAAGGAAGGAAGGAAGGAAGGAAGGAAGGAAGGAAGGAAGGAAGAAAGAAAGAAAGAAAGAAAGAAAGAAAGAAAGAAAGAAAGAAAGAAAGAAAGAAAGAAAAAGATTTGTGGCTCTAATACTCAGCACCGTCTCCATGCCTCCCCTCAAAAATCAACAGATGTATACATAAATGATTAAGCAGAATGGATAGATGAACTCACTGTCATGGAAACTAACTAGATGAGCACATGTAAGAAGGTGTTCTCCTCCCTACTTCTGTACCTAGTTCACTAAAATTGGCAGATGTCCCCTGAGCTGGAGGAAATGTGCAAGCAGCCAGCATAACCCACAGGGAGTTCAGTCTCAGTATCTAAAATTGGTAGGAAAATAGTCTGAGAAAGATTACCTTATTCAGATGCTGTCCATCAAACAACTTCGGGTTGAAAGAAAAGCAAACACGAGCGATTATATCTTAGTTTTATCACTTGGCATGGCCAAAATCCATATCGGAGGTTAAAAGAAAAGTTCAGAATTTGGCCTCAGCATAAAAATGTGTATTGATTTCTCCAAAGTAGGTATGTGTCCATCCATATGAGAGTATTGATGCCAAATAAGAATCATTCCTAGAACCTAAGGGAGGATCATCAAATACAGTCACTTTATTATAAATTTAATGAGACTTGCTATCTCAAGCTAGGGGAATGAAGAAGTGAAGGCCAGGGTGAATGGTCCCAGGATCCTACATTACATCAGCAGCATCCCTTCCCTCATGATGCCTAGCTCTACACTTCTCTGGCATTTCTCCTCATGGTCCATGGCCTGGCACCTCATGGTCCTGTCAGATTCTCCATCTTGCCCTTCCCTGAGCTCTGCATATCAGTAGCCTCATATAGTACCCTCCATCTTCCTCTGATCACATTGAACGTTTGTAGAGAGCTGGGGTACACTCTAGAGCTATGCGCTGATTGACAGTATCCCTTCTCCTGGCTCCAGATGCTCCTCTGCTGTATGGAGTAGCATTATCCAGGGCTGTCCTTATTCAACCTGGTTAGTGTGACTCTAGGCCCAGCAAACCCTTTGTGAGCTTAAAAACTGGGGTCTTAGTTTGGAGCAGAGCCCTATCACAGGCCAGACACTTGAAACTGCTCTTTTATGGGCACAACAAATCAATGACCTCCCTGCCTTCTCATAATACTTCCAGCAACTTTACTCCTGGACATTAGCAGTCTCACCTCAGCTGACAATGCCTATGGAGTTATTTTCCTACTGTCTTTTAGTGGAACCCAGGGATATGTAATTCAGATGCCTAAAGAGTCCATTTCCCAGAACTCCTTGCCAGCTGGCTTCTTGATACATTTCTGCTGACAGGAGCATCACAGTTAGTAAAAAACAGCAGAAGAAATCATACTCCCACCCTTCTCTGTTTCTGCCGAGCTTTCTCTAGTAGGCAGTAGCAGAGCCTCAATATCTGGTTTCTTTGGGTTTTCCAACGTGTGGCACCTGTGATGGTTAATCATCTCTGTCAACTTGACTGAATTTAGAATCACCTAGGAGACACAGCTCTGGATTGTATGTGAGAGAGTTACCAGAGAGGTGTTATTGAGAAGGGAAGATGCACGCTAAATGTGGGTAGCAGCATCTCATTGGCTGGGGCACCAGAATGAATAAAAAAGGGAAAAAGGGAAAAAGGGAGAGAGCCAGCTGAGTACAGGCATATCAGACACCAGCACCACCAGCCCCAGATAGGGCCCTGTCATTCTCAGAACTGAACACAGCAGCCAAGGTGGCTGCAGAGGACGGTGTCTCTCAAGGGCTATCTTGAAATGTATCATAAGAAAGTCTTTTCTTTGGGTATTATTTTGAAATCTCTTTTTTTATAAGAAAAAAATTGCTAAGCATGGTGGAACATATTTCTAACATTAGCACTACGGAAAAAGAGGCAGGGAGATCTGGAACTCAAGGGCAGTCTCAAGTTCAAGGCTAGCCTGGATTATATACTACATGAGACACCCTGCCTTAAAACAACAAAGGCTTTTCCCCTTCCAATTAAAGGCATATAAAGTCACATTTCATCAAGGTAAGAATGCAGGCTCTTTGTTGAAGCTAGGGGAAGGCCCAGATGTCAACACTCCTCTGGTCCCTAACATCTTGTCTTTGCCCTCTCCACCTTCACCAAAGTCGCAGAGACACATTTAGAGGACAGAGCCACAAAGAGAGCTTTGAAAAATCGCCAGAAGGAGACTTTTCTAGACAAAGAGTCTGTTTCCTGTTCTTTGTTTTGTAGAGGATGCCCAACAAAGGAACCCTTTTACTAAAAGTCACATTTTGGTTTAAGGGGCTATCTTAGGTACCAGTATAGACCTATAGAGATCCACAGTCCTTCCCATGCTGCATGGGAGAGGATCTCTTCCTTATCCTTTCCTGCATCCTTCCCAGCTGCAACTATCCCTGCAGAAGCCTCACCATGCCCAAACACTTCTCTCATCCCCTAGCTGCCTCTACTATCTAAGCATCTGTCCTCTTTGGAGTTATGGGCTCAGAACCTTTCCTGAAGGACATGTGCATGTTTATCCCTCGAAGTCTGGATGGTGTGTGCCCATCACCCATGAGTAGGAAATATTGCTCGGGTGTTCTTGAGGACACAGAGGATATAGTTACCTCATGTGTCCCTACTGCAAGCAGAGAATGGTTTGGAGTACAACCTTTTGTTCTAGTGATATAAAATTCTACTCCTCCAAAACCTAGGTTTCTCAAAGGAGAGGAAAGAGAGAGATGGGAGGCCACTGTAGTATTTATAAGGGATGTGACATCCTCACCTCTCTCCTTGTATGAAACCAAGGCTGAAGTTTTATTTCTTCCCTAAAGCTTCATCATTTCTAGATTTAGTTTCTCACTCCACACAATAACACCATATGTTGGAATCATAGTTATAAAAGCATGATTCTTACTCTACAAATTCAGGTGTGCAAGGCATTCACACTGTTTTATTCTCCTTAAGTTAAAATAAATCTGACTTCATCACTTCTTCTATCTGCCAAATATCATCTTTGGGAAGCTCAGTTGATCGTTACAGCAGTTTCTGACCTAAATAGTCTTAGTATCTTAAGCAGGGATGGAAGGTTTGGGTGTGGAAACCTCCCTGGTCCCCAAATCCAATCAGTGTACAATCTGAGAACCTCCTAGAAAGCCCCTTAAGGTCCCAGACCCAGTCCTAGCATCTCTCTCTTCTTGTGGTATTAACTTGCAGCTAAACAACAGAAACATCAGCCATATCCATACTTTCTGTTTCACAGTAGGCATGGCCCTTCCCCCACCTGCACCATCTCACTTCTGCATCCTTAGCTGGGAGCTTGAGTGTCTCCTGCCTCATTACACAAGCAAAGAAGTGGAGGCCTGGGTAAGTCTTGCTCAAGCACGTGCTGAGGGTACTTAGCCCACGTTCCCAGTGTCCTCCATATATCCTCTTATCGCCATTCTCTGATTTACAGCCACATCAATCTAGATTCTCCATGTCCTCCAGAAGTTGGGCCACTTCTCTTCCTGCGGATGATTGAGGACTGGATCTCAGTGGCCCCAGAAAACCTCATTCTTCTCTTCTGTCACCAGCTTGTTCTTTCCACCCCTCACCACCTCATCCCAGCCAGTGCCATCTGACAGGAATAGCAAGGCCTTGCTCATTCCTCAGGACATTTCTCCATCACATTCAGGTCCCAAGTTTCCTCCCTCAGGAATTTCCCAAATTTCCCCAGTGAAGTAGACATTCACTGATGGACCAGACACTTCTGCAAATGGAAAAGCAGCAGAGTCTGGATAGACACATAACATCAGTGTTGTGTCATATAGAAATCTCTGGCCTTGTCATATAGAAAGAGGACAAAATGAAGCTTGGGAGAAATGGGGTGTGCTCTTATCGGCCACCCAGGGGGACATAGAGGTGGCCTGCACATCCCCCACATACATGTCCATAATACAGTCATGTAGGCCATGAAGGCTCAGCTGATCTCTTCCTTGGGAGACATTAATCAAAACCAGCAGTGCCCCAAGGAACAAGAATGACCCAGAACGAAATAATGAGCTAGACACCCACATCAGTTCCTTTCTACCATTACATGGCCAAGTAGCCCAACCCCAAACTAAATACTGAGTCAGCTCAGTCTCTTTAGGGTGACTGTTGGGAGCAGCGACAGCAACAAAAGAGCCTGTGACAAATTTGTACACATTCTAAACTTGGAATCGGTACACAATTCAAATTAATGGCATCTCCTCTAATCAGAGACAAAATCAGCAGAAATTCCAGATGAAGCTGCTACAGGACTGACACACATATAATTTATGTGACAGGCACAGGCTTTTTAAAAAGAGAAAACTGCTATTTCATGTTACCAAAATCACTTTCAATTTGGAATATGACAGCCTAGTCCAAACATTTGTGATGCTAGCCACCCAGGACCCAAACTCTGCCAATTGTTCCCTCTCTTTCTGGCTGTCTGTCTCTCAATCTCTCTGTCTCTCCCCCCCAATACACTTTCCTCCCCCCTTCCCTCATACCTCCAGCAACTGCCTTCCTATTCACCAAACTATGTTCAAGGACATACTACATCTCTCTACAGAGGCCCTGCAGTTGACATAATAATTATAAGAAGGGCTACTTAATATGATTGTATCTTCTTAATCCTCACAACACCTTGAGACAAGTACCACTATTACTTTATAATAATAATTAATAATAATAATAATACCAATGAAGCCCAGACAAGATATGCAAACTGTCATCAATATGACTAAGCAAGGGAGGTCATTGAACTCCTGGTTCTCTGTCCCTTCTTTGACATGATGTCAGCTATATATGGTTGATATAAGAAGAATGAATGAAGGATGTGCACAGTAGCCTGGAACATTCTACACTGAGTGCCTGTTCATTCCCTTTCTGCTCCTGAACAACTATATCTCCCTCTTATTCCCAAGACACTGCCCTTTATTTTCTGTATTAGAGATATGCTTCTTTGAGTTTTTAATGTGTGCTGTGTTAGTGATTCCATAGTTGTATGCTTCGAACACCATTGCTACTTTTTCAAGAATTTTGAAATAGCTTCTAGAGCTGACCATCTTTCTCTTGTCCACACTCCAGTTTCCTATGGTCACTAGAAACACATTTGTACTCTTCTGTGTACATAGGTATAGTAGGTTCAGAGTTTACAAGTGTAATTAGCTGTTCATATAGCAGGGTTCTATGCACTGAGAGTTCTATGTCTGAAGAGGACCCCAGTTATCTCACTCCATGAAGGAATTCCTCATCAGGGAAAGCTTTTAGCAAAGAGCATGGCCTGGGCTAACATTACTAAAACCTACCTCACACTGTATTCTTGGATCCAAGAGCACCAGGTACCCAGTGTGGAAGAACACTGGGTGTGGAACTGCTTTCTATAATTAGCAGCTACAATGGTAGACTCTCCCAAGTCCCAGCTCCATCAACTCTAGAATTGGGATGACAATAATGACCCATGATGCCACAATGATATTGACACATTTAAACGCTCAATACAATGGCTAAGATAGGTGTTCAGTAAAAACCAACTCTGGTTGTTATTCTAGCTATGACTGTACTACTAGTGGTTGTAGTGAGTCATCTCAGCAGAGACTGACACAAAACAAGGCTTAGTACCCTCTCCAGTGCCTATGCTTTTGACTTGATTGGATGCATATTTTATTCATGATTTCACCCCCAACTTACTCCTCAGGAGAATATAAGACATTATGATATGATGCTCTTAAATTAGAAGTAGAAATTTGGAAGTGTGTTGTAGGGGGAGTGAGCAAGCATTGGCAATGACAGTGGCCAACATTTCTGGTTCTGACTTTGCTGGTAACCAGTGAGAAAAGGAAGCATATTTCACTGGTTTCACTGGGTTTTTTTCATCCACAATTTTGTGTGACTTCAGACCAATAGACCTGTTTTCTTAGGACTTGCTATATACTAACTGCTACCAACAGAAAGTGATTTTTTTTTTGGTTTTTCAAGACAGGGTTTCTCTGTATAGCCCTGGGTGTCCTGGAGCTCACTTTGTAGACCAGGCTGGCTTCAAACTCAGAAATCCGACTGCCTCTGCCTCCCAAGTGCTGGAACTAAAGGCGTGCACCACCACCGCCCATCTCAGTACGTGATTTTTAAAGCAATCTCTGCAGTGAGCATGTCTTTCTGGAGTTCAGTAATTTGTAGATTCCCTGAGAGTCAGAACTGTGTTCTCATTCCTATCTCCTAAGCATATATTTTGTCCTAGATGTCTTTAAAAATATTGAACAAGGTAGAAAGGTAGAACGCTTTGAGGTTTCTTTTAGCCAATCTAACAAGTCACACGGAGATGTTTTGTCATGTTTTATTACTCAAAACAATTAAGGGTTTAAACAAATGCAGGAGCTAGATGAATAGATTCCACCTCTTAGTGGGAGACGCCTTGTGTGTTTAGGTGTAGTATTCTGCATAGTGAACAACCTTCAAAACAAGGCTACAATCAAGCAATCAAAACAGGCTGATATTGGTGTTAGAATATGCAAGGTAATCAATATAGTAAAAGAAAGACTCTAGAAATAGACCCACATATTTGCATTTAATCAATCTCTGAGAACGCTACAAGCATACTCTTTTAACATATGATACTGAACTAACTAGTCATAAAGAAAAATATGTAACATATACCTATAGCATAAAGCTTAGTGTGTGTGTGTGTGATACACAGAACAATTTGAGATGTACTGTAAAGTTAAAGGTAAAATGTTAAGGCTTTTAGAAGTAAACATAGATGAGTACTTGTTCAAGGTTTTAAAAATTGTATGTATGAATATATGCATGTAAATATAGTGCCCACAGAATCCCAAGGATTAGAATATCCTGGAACTGGAGTTAAGCATACTATTGAGCCACCTGATATGGGTGCTAGAAACTGAATCTGTGTTCTCTGGAAGAACCGTGCATGATCTCAACTGAAGTGGCATCTCATGAGCCCTAAAAGGGAATTCTTGTAACCTTATTGTAGGCAGACATCTTAGATGATACCCAAGAACAATACTCTCAAAACTGAGATAGCACACCTTCTCCTTTTGCTGAGCAAAAATGCCACTAAGGAAATGTTCAAGAAAGCCACAGTCTAGAGGAAAATAAAACTTGCATACAGGCCCTATATAAAGGGCATGCACATGGTGTCATGCACTGAGGCACTGGCAACTTACTAATACTCCCCCAACCCACCCAAAGAAAACTGACTGTCCCTCAGCAGCTATCAAGTGCCATCAACTCCCTATGAGCTTATGGAGGTCTTGTGCCAGTAACCACTGTTGCTTTGAGTTCAAGGGTCTAACAACCATGCCATGCCAAGGGGCCAGCTTTTCACAGCATCTCTGCCATGCTTCTTGGAGTTAGACACAGATGCTCTATGTGCACGGCTGAGCACTCATAATTGCTCAGATTTAGATGATTCAGTTCATAAGCTTAGTTCCATGATCTTGTGTAGAAGATTATCATAGTGATGGAAGAGGCCCTTCACCTCATTATAAGCAGGAAGCAGAGGAAAGGGAGTGGACTAAGAACCAATATAACCTTCAAAGACATTTCTTTAGCCCAGTGACTGGCTTCTTCCAACTAGGCCCCTTCTACTAAAGTTTCCAGAAAATTCTAAAATAGTCCCACAGGTTTGGAGCTGAGCACTCAACTCATGAGTCTGCGGGGGATGATTTTGTATTCAAAACCATAATACAGTAACATATATGAATAAATCTAAGCATCATGTCAAGTGAGAAAGTGGTCACACAAAACATCAATCAATACTAGCAAGTAGAATAATGTCTACAGCTAGCTTGGAGCAGAAGTGGGAAGACTGAATGGAGACAAATGTGAAAAACTTTCTGGGTTAGCAGAGGTGCCCCTCTAACTTGATTTACCTCAAAACTCATGGAACTATACGTTTTCTATTTAGCTCTACCTTCAAAAGTCTGTCCCAAAGCAGGCAAGAAAATAGAAAAGAGGAACAGGCAGAGCAACTGAAAGCATATGAGGAGATGGTAGATTTAAACTCAAATGCAGCAGTCATTGTATTACATGTAAATGTGCCAGATGCTCCAATTAAAAGACAAAGATATGTCAGACTGGGTGCTTAAAATTCCAACCATTTGCTGTTGATAAGAGACACATACTAAAACATAAGCTACAGAAATATTGAACAGAAAACAATTAGAAAGTAACATATGCAAATGTGAACAAAAGAGAAACTATCATGTCTGTATTATTATCAGATAAGGTGTGTTTCAAATTTAAAAATGATTACTAAGGAAAACACATCAAGCTGTCAGGTCCCTGGGGAGAAAACCAGCAATTTTGAAATCATATGCACCTGGCCTCAATAGCTAGAGCAACAAGGAAAATAGATAGGCCACAATGACAGCAGAAGGTTTTAACTTGCTTCTTTTAATAACTGATAAAAATTGTGGCCCAAGAAACCAGTAAAAATATGAGCCCAAGAAATCAGTAAGAATATTAGCTTATTTATATTCGAGTGTAGGTGTAGTAAAATGGATAAATAAACACTGAAACCCCAAACAAAAGAGTACAAAAAAGTTTAAGGGGTACTTAAAAACCTGGTCATGTATGGGGTCACAAAATAAGTCTTAACAGATTTTAAAACTTGTCATTTTGAGTACATATTCTACATATAAGGGAAATAGATTATAAACAAATTATTTTAAAATACAAAATAAAATTTGAAATTAATAATTTATTTAAAAATACTGTCAAAATCCATCCCAATGAAATGATGAGGTATTTAACTGCAAGATTACACAAACATAACATATGAAAATCTTATAAAATGAGGACAAGACAATATTTAGAGCCAAAATTATAGCTTAAACACACACATTCAAAAATAACAAAGAATTCTTAAAATCAATGATGGAAGCAATCAACTTGTACTCAGCAAATTAAAAGCTAAGAGAATAAAAGAGAGGAAATAATAAAAGTAAAGACAGAAGTTAATGAAATGATTGCAAGCACAAAACAGAGAGGAAAAACATAGCCAAACGCTATTCTTTGAAGAGTTCAAATTTTGTCTTGGCAAAGCTGATGAAAGCAAGAAAAGGAAACAATGTCAGGAGCATAGAGGATGCATCACACAAACATTAAAGACAGGCTACAAGGAGAGTGAATGGCTTCATGTCAGCATGTTTGAAAAGATGATGAAATGGAAAAATTCCTAGGAGAAATACATCTTAATATTGGAATGTGAAAATGTTGAAAATATTCTCATAAAATGATTGAAGATTCAAAAACATTTAAAATCTCTCAAAGAAAACATTTCTAGACTCAAGTCACTTCCATAGTGGAGTCTGCCAAACAATTTAAGAGAAACAAATAAACAAACTTAAACAAATTCTTCCAAAGAACGAAGATGAGGCAGAAATAAATTTTAGGGAGGCAAAATATTAATAGAAAACATTATAGGAAGTTGACAACAAACACTTTAGCCAGTGTGGTGGCACAGATAAGGAGTCAACCCCTTATGGGGTAAGAACAGAAGGGTCAAAAATTGAGGCCATTCTCAGCCACACAGTAAGTTTGAGGCTAACCCGGGCTATGTGACATCTTGATTCAAACTCAAATAACTGGGAATTAAATAATCAATAAGCAATCTCATTGAGAATATAGCAGTAAAAAATCTACATAAAATCTTACCAGATGGAGTCAACAACATATAGAACGAAAACCAACCAGTTCAAATGGAATTGGATCCAGAACTATCCATTTAATCTGTTTCTCAGTTACTTTCCTATTATTGTCAAGAGATACCATGACCAAAGACACTAATGAAAGGAAACATTTAATTGGGGGGTTTGCTCACAGTTTCAGAGGGTGTGTAGAGTCCATGGCTGTGATGATGGGGATCATGGGAACAGGCAAGCAGGCATGGTACTGGAGAAGTGGCTGAGAGATTCTATGTTGAGACAACAACCATGAGCTATGGCATGGACGTTTGAAACCGCAACTCTACCACTCCACCCCACCCCTACCCAAGTGACATAACAAGGATATTCCTACTAATCCTTCCCACACATTTCTACCCATGGGACCATTTTCCTTCAAACCATCATAACTTGACATTCCAAATTTTATCATTCTAGTACATAGTAATGGAATAAAATTTAAAAAATGTAGATAAACATCTCAATAGACAATAAAAATACAATAAATTTAAAATTCATTCATCAGTAAAACAAACAATCACTGAACAAAAGAAAAGTAGCAGGAACTTAGTAGCCCAATTTAAAAAACCAAACCAAACCTTCAACAGGTGCTTTGCACACATCAGACTAATGGTGGAATGTTGAAAGCTTTCCTTTTGAGATAAAGAATGAAAGATTGATAACACAACTATCTGGTCAATAAGACTCTTGCACAAAACTGGGCTGGACATTCCAGAAAGGACAGCAAGAAAAAGAGGCATAGGAATTAAAAGGGAAGGCTTCTTATGTGTCTTGGAAATCTCAGTGAGCCTATACATCTTTTAAAAAGTTCTAGATACAATGTGGATGGCCAAGAACCCACTGGGGTTAGTATAGCAAATAAACAGAAACTTCCAGTAACATATGACATTTACAGAGTCATGAGAAGAATCTGGGGCTGGGATATAGTCAATGGTCAAGTTCTTATCTAGCAACATTCACAATTACTAATGAGTCTGACTCCCTTGCCATGTATTTATGGGGCAAATGGATGCCGTCTTTTATGAGGTATTGAATATGGAGCTCCCAGAACTGGGAGAAAATGAAAAAGAAAAAAGAGCAAATCAAAGGTCAATGAGTAAGTCTAATGGAAGTTACTCAAGGTTTGTGTGTGTGTGTGTGTGTGTGTGTGTGTGTGTGTGCAGAAAGCTCTGACGTTTATGGGAAGAAAGTGGGCTTGTGAAAGTGGGACCTACCATGTTCATATATTGGAAGATTTACCCCTGCATAAATGGCAGTGTTGTGGATTGGTTTTAATGTTATTTGTGTTAATTTGGCTCTCAAAAATCACATGAGAACCTGGATGTCTGCCTATAAGACACTGAGAGTACCTGCCCCTAGTTGGTTTTGATTGGTGAATAAAAGTTGTCAGTGGCCAGTGACTGGGCAGGGAGACAGAGACGGGATATTAGATTACCTGGACAAGTGAACCACAGGAGGGAAATGGTTTGAGAATCGCCATGGCAGGCATGAAAGATCAGGCCTGAGAACTGCAAGAGAGAAAGAATATAGCCATGTAAGAATCCGGGAAGAGCGGCCCCAGGGGACACTCTCCCATTGGGTCTGGTGTAGCTGAGATGAAACATAGAATTATTAAGTAATAATTTAGGAATATCTGACGGGAGGCGTAAGCAATGTGAAAGTTTGGTCATGGTCCAGTCGTTGAGCTGTTTAGGGTATATTAAAAATAAGACTCCACATATGTGTCTTTCATTCTTAAATCCCAAACATTTGGGTAACAAGGAGCACACGCACATACCCCGGGAAGTTTTGAAAGAATTAAAATACTACTGCTTTAGATGTCATCCAATGTATTAGTTGTATTCACTTCTAAAAATTAGAGATTACTGAATGGAAGACACATGTCATGATGTGAGCCTAGGAGAACTGGTTTCTAAAAAAAGATGAGATAAGCCACATGGTTCCTCCCCAAGCCACACAGGTTTGGAACTAAAAGAGAAGCACACATAATTCTAGGGTTCATAGCATGAGCTGAGTCACAGTTAAGCCCCCCCCCCCCCCCCCCAGGTGGACCCTGACAAATCTGGGTAGCAGGCATTTACTCTGGGCCCTTCTCAAAGGCTTCTGGCTGACTCAAGATTTTAAACTCGGAGGTGCTAGGAACCCCTACTATACAAAAGGCGGACTACTTGGAAGGCAAAGAGAGGCAGACAGTAGAGGCTGATTTCCTCCAACAAACAGATGAACAAGAGCTAAAGATAAATAAAATTTGATTTATTTGTCCTTAAAGATATAATTATTTAAATGTTTTTAAATATACATGGAATTAAAAAATCCACGCCTTTGATCTCAATTGTAAGAAACAAAGACACGGAGATAGAATAAAAATAAATGAAAAAAATGCATTAAAAGAAAATTTTAAAGTCTATACCAGGGCAACACTTGAGATCTTTGAATGTGGTCTACATGGGATTTCTAAGGTTACTTAGCCTGGCATGACAAATTAATAGCCTAAAATAGGTTCATACAAAAGTATAAAAGAACATTTAATTAAAATTAATTACATAAGAAAGGCTGTTAATTCAAGTTATATAAAGAGAAAGGGGATATATATGTGGATATATATACACATATATTTTTTCACAGAGATATTAATCTCAATAGAAGAGAAAAATGAATGAAAATCCAAACATTTGGGCAGGTAGCAAGGAGCATGTGCACACCTGCCAGGGAGTACAGAGCAGATTAAAATACTACTGCTTCATGGCAAGACTCTTCAAATTCATGTAAAAAGAAAGGAAGGAAGGAAGGAAGGAAGGAAGGAAGGAAGGAAGGGAAGGAGGGAGGGAGGGAGGGAGAAAGAAAGGAAGAAGGAAAGAAAGAAAAAAGAAAGAAAGAAAAAAGAAAGAAAGAAAAGAAGAGAAGAGAAGAGAAGAGAAAAGAAAGAAAAGAAAAGAAAAGAAAAGAAAAGAAAAGAAAAGAAAAGAAAAGAAAAGAAAAGAAATCCAGGTCAAAATGACAAAGTGTGTTGTTAATATTTATAAGTTGATTTTTAAATGTATAGAAAATGAGAAAGATCAAGATGCTTTTAAAAAGTGTAGGAAGAAGTGTTCTACAGTAAAGTCACAATAGGTAGTAAAGAAGAGTTGGTGCCCCAAGAGCTCTCTGATGAATAATTCTTCAGCCTAAAATCAGATTCATGAGTAAATTAGTTCTTAAAAAGAACTGATTGAATAAATAAGCAACTAACTAACTAACTAAATACATAAATAAATAAGCAAGCAAATAAATATCCCTTGTCCATTGAATAGACATCAATTAGAAATGCATTTTAAATATAACTGGTAGTTTATGTTGTACATAAATAGATCTGAATCAGTTTGATATAAAAGATATGCCTTGCATATGAAAGACAAAACCCATGTCTCCTTGAAAAAAATATTTTATGTCCCTGTGATAGAAAAGGCATCATACTAAAATAAGATACAAGAAAGGATACTAAGAATAAGAAAATTATCAATGACTTTGACCACATTAAATTAATAATTTCTAATTCAGAAAGTACTACTGAGCTGGATGTAGTAGCATAAGCATTTATTCCCAGCAATAGGAAGACAGAGACAGGAGAGTCTCAGGGAGTTTAAGGTCAATCTGGTCTATATCCTAAGTTCCATGTCAGCCAGAGACATACAATGAGACTTTGTATCAAAACACAAACAAATAAAAGGAGAAAATGAAGAGAGAATTCATGTAGAAGAGATTTCAGAACATACACACAGCTGTCAGAAGCCTTGTAAACTACTAAAAAATATTTCAAAAACAACAAGAAACAGACAGCTAAATAGAAAACTGTGCAGATATCACCAGTAGGTGACTCATGAAAGAGAATATCCAGATGCCCACTAAATACTTGGAAACAGAGTCAGGCTCATTAGTAATCAGTGGCATACAAAACAAATCTAATGCAAATTGAAGAACATTGTAGAGCACACTATCCAAGATGACTAAAATTAAAAGAAATAATCCTAATGAATACTGGTAGAGCTGCGGAGTGATAGGCCCTCATACAGGACTGGAGGGTGTGCACACTGGTATAATACCTCTGGAGACCACTTTGGCACTTCTACTAAAGCTAATCAGACATAGACTCTATTACTCAGGAACTCCACATGGACGCCATGAGACACACTCAATAATGGTTCTAGCAGCTGTGTTTGCTATAGCTCCACACTGGAACCAACCCAAATGTCCATCAATAGCATAATGGTTCAGCAATGTGCACTGTGTTTACAGAAAAGAACCTAACGTGGCAGACACAGTATGTATGGATTTCACAAACGTAACAAGCCTACTGTGTGACTTCATTCTGGGCTACTCATAAACATTATAGAATCTAGAGATGCCTGATTAAGTCATAAATAAGATATGCAGATAAGTGCTTACCATAATAATCTGGCTAGCTGGCACCTCTGGGGAACCAACAAGAAGGTTATTCTCAGTGAACTTGAGACAACTGCATCACTGGTCCACCTTAGGGAGATGAGGACAGTGAGTCTGTGGGTGGCTGCTTCATGATAATTAATTCACATGTTCTTTTGTTTCACTGCATTTCACTTTTTAAGATATGTTCTTTCTATGTTGCCCATGCTATCCTCAGACTCAAAATCCTCCTGTCTCAGCCTCTCAAATGCAGGAATTTCAGCCTGTTCGCCACCACATCTGGGAAGCTGTACATTCTTAAGTCACTTCCCATATAAATGTAATCTATGGTAATAAATATTTAGGAAACAAAAAAGAGATACAATTGGTGACATAGACAGGAGCCCCCAAAAGACTCTCCTCTCAATTAATAGCAATTTACTTTTTATTCTTCTTTAGACTGAATGGCCCTACCAAAATGAAAGAAATATAACTGGAAACTTCAGTGTCTGGGTCGGTCTGAGCAAAAGCATCGGTCACTGGGAAGATCAGAGGTGATGCTGGCTGGGTCTGCTTCACTGCTGGCCTGGGAATAGGTCCAAATCAAATGATCTGTATGAGTGTCGTGAACATAAATGGTAGACTCAGGGTGCAGAGAAGACTCCAGTGGTTCAGGGAGCTGTGGTGGATTAAAATGGCAGCCATTTTAGGATCCAATCCCAGTTTCATGCCTGGATTCCCAACACTGCAACACCTGAAGCTCCAGGAAAGCTAAATGAGGGGATGTGTTGCAAACCCTTGTGGAAGGCTTGGAAAGTAACTCCCCTTTCTGCTTCTGGAGAGGACATCACTGCTGAGAGGATGTAAGTGGGAACACTTGGAAGCTTTTGTGCCTGAGAAATGCGTCTGAAACCCACATCACCAAAGCATACTTTTCAGCTCTATCCCAGTGGTTCTCAACCTTACTAATGCTACAGTCTTTTAACATAGTTCCCCATGTTGTGGTGATCCTCAACCTTTAAAGTATTTCACTGCTACTTAATAACTGATTTTTTTTTTTTGCTACTGTGGTTGGATTGTAAACATCTGATATGCAGTATATCGGATATGTGGCCCTCAAAAGGGTCGGAACACCTGGGTTGAGAACTGCTGTTCTATCCCTTCTCAAACATTCTTTCAGAGAACCTGCACTGTTTCCAAGCTATATTTGGGACTGGAGAGGTTCCTGAGTGTGCTGACCACAGAAGTAGCTGAGAATCCAGTCTTTCTGGAGTTGGAGTGTCACTGGACAGTAGTTGTAGTGGCTATTCCTGGTTGTCAACTTGACAATATTTGGAATGAACTACAATTCGGAATTGGAAGGCTCACCAGTGACCCTTATCTGGAGGCTTGGAGATCCTTATCTGGATCTTGGTTTGAAGATCTTGAGCCATAGTGGCTATGGATTCCAGAAGATTGAATCTCCGAGTTAAGGAACACACCTTTAATCTGGGCTATGCCTTTCATCTGGGATTAAAGGTGTGGTGGAACACACCTTTAATCTGGGCTACACCTTTTGCTGGAGACAATATAAGGACATTGGAAGAAGGGAGTCTAGCTCTTGCTCTTGCTCTTGCTCCTTTGCCTGCTTGCTGCGTGAGACTGAGTGACTGCTAGATCCTTGGACTTCCATTCACAGCTGCGACTGAACAATTGTTGGGAATTGGGCTGCCGACTGTAAGTCATCAATAAATTCCTTTACTATTTAGAGACTATCCATAAGTTCTGTGACTCTAGAGAACCCTGACTAATACAGAAGTTGGTACCAGGAGTGGTTCTAGAGTAACAGAAGTACAAGGATGAATCTTTTAAAATTCTGGAATTGGCTTGTTGATCCACCAGCACTTTCAACTATTGAAACCTCTCCAGATTCTCTCCCTCCTGGGAGCTCAGAGAATTTTGAAGACCCATGGTTGAAACTATATTCCGAACTTAAAGAAGCTAATGCCCTTGATTTTCTTAATGAATTAGGTGATTCAGTGCACAAAGCTTTCTACAAGATGGGGAAAAAATCGAAAAATGATTTTACTGGCTGGCTGCTCTTAGTATCTGTGGAAAAAATGATGAATGAAAGGAAGGAGTTGTGTGATAAAATCGAAAGGCTCCAGACACAAGTAAACGATCTAAAAGTTGCTAAGTGTGTCCTTGAGGAGAATCTTCTCTCTTGTAGCAATAGAGCTCAAGTTGCAGAAAATCAAACAGAAACTCTCATTGTAAGGTTGGCTGAACTACAGAGAAAATTTAAGTCTCAGCCTCAGAGTGTGTCGACAGTTAAAGTAAGGGCTCTAATTGGCAAAGAATGGGATCCTACAACATGGGATGGGGATGTGTGGGAAGACCATGTTGAAGCTGAGAATTTTGAATCCTCAGATTCTCAAGGGTTTGCCCCACCTGAGGAAGTAGTACCCTCAGCCCCACCTCTTGAAATAATGCCTTCCCCACATGAGGAAATTAATTTTGCAGAGTCTGCTCACAGCCCACCAATAGTTTCTTCTAGACCTGTAACCAGACTCAAAGCAAAACAGGCTCCTAGAGGGGAGGTAGAAAGTATAGTCCATGAGGAAATTCGCTACACTACTAAGGAGCTTAATGAGTTTGCTAATTCATTCAAGCAGAAACCTGGTGAATATGTGTGGGAATGGATTTTAAGGGTGTGGGATAAGGGTGGAAGGAACATAAAACTAGAGCAGGCTGAGTTTATTGACATGGGTCCTCTGAGTAGAGATTCTAGGTTTAATACGGAAGCTCGCATAGTTAAAAAAGGTGTCAAAAGTTTGTTTGAATGGTTGGCTGAGGTGTTTATCAAAAGATGGCCTACTGGAAATGACTTGGAGATGCCTGATATTCCGTGGCTTAGTGTTGATGAAGGGATTTTAAGACTTAGGGAAATTGCAATGCTAGAGTGGATATATTGTGTAAAGCATAATTGTCCACAATGGGAAGGTCCAGAAGATATGCCTTTCACCAGCTCTATAAGACGCAAATTGGTGAGAGGGGCACCAGCACATTTGAAGGGTTTTGTTCTTTCCCTTTTCCTTGTGCCAGATCTTAGCATTGGAGATGCTTCTGCTCAATTAGATGAATTAAATTCACTGGGTTTAGTTGGATCCCGAGGTAACAAGGGCCAGGTGGCAGCATTGAATCGCCGGAGACAAGGTGATCCTAGTTATTATAATGGACAGCGTAGACAAAAGAATGTTTATAATAACATACCCAGTAATGGTCAGCACAGGAGAGGTGAAATTTATAATGGCATGACTCGCTTGGACCTTTGGTACTGGCTAATCAATCATGGTGTTTCCAGGAATGAAATACATAGGAAGCCTACTGCATATTTGTTTGATCTGTATAAGCAGAAAAATTCTCAAACAAATGAAAGAAAGGCTACATTAGATCGTGGTAAACAGCAATCTCGGCCAGTGAATCAATTTCCAGACTTGAGACAGTTTGCAGATCCGGAACCCCTTGAATGAAGGGGTGGCCAGGTTCCTCTGAGGAAGGATCTTGATAAGACACTCAAAGGTTTTGCTGTTACCCTTTCTCCAGTTCTTCCCCAGAGGGACCTACGGCCTTTTACAAGGGTAACTGTACACTGGGGAAAAGGAAATAATCAGACTTTTCGGGGTCTGCTGGATACTGGTTCTGAGTTGACACTGATCCCAGGGGATCCCAAGAAACATTGTGGCCCTCCAGTTAAAGTAGGGGCTTATGGAGGGCAGGTAATTAATGGAGTTTTGACTGATGTCCGACTCACAGTAGGTCCAGTAGGTCCCCGGACACATCCTGTGGTGATTTCCCCAGTTCCAGAATGTATAATTGGGATAGATATACTCAGAAATTGGCAGAATTCTCATATTGGTTCCCTGAACTGTAGAGTGAGGGCTATTATGGTTGGAAAGGCCAAATGGAAGCCTTTAGAGTTGCCTCTGCCAAAGAAAATAGTGAATCAAAAACAGTATCGTATTCCTGGAGGAATTGCAGAAATTACTGCCACTATCAAGGACTTGAAAGATGCAGGGGTGGTGGTTTCCACCACATCTCCATTTAACTCTCCTATCTGGCCAGTGCAGAAAACAGATGGATCATGGAGAATGACAGTTGATTACCGAAAACTAAATCAGGTAGTAACTCCAATTGCAGCTGCTGTACCAGATGTAGTTTCCTTACTTGAGCAAATTAACACATCTCCTGGCACCTGGTATGCGGCTATTGATCTGGCAAATGCCTTCTTCTCAGTACCTGTCCATAAGGACCACCAGAAGCAATTTGCTTTCAGTTGGCAAGGCCAACAGTATACCTTCACAGTTTTGCCTCAAGGATATATTAACTCTCCTGCCCTGTGTCATAATTTAGTTAGAAGGGATCTTGATCGTTTGGATCTTCCACAAAATATCACATTGGTGCACTATATTGATGACATTATGCTGATTGGACCAAGTGAGCAGGAAGTAGCAACCACTTTGGACTCATTGGTAACACATATGCGTATCAGAGGATGGGAAATAAATCCAACCAAAATTCAAGGACCATCTACCTCAGTGAAATTCTTAGGAGTCCAGTGGTGTGGGGCATGCAGAGATATTCCTTCTAAGGTGAAAGATAAGTTATTGCACCTGGCCCCTCCTACAACCAAGAAAGAAGCACAACGTTTAGTGGGTCTATTTGGATTCTGGAGACAACACATCCCTCACTTGGGTGTGTTACTTAGGCCTATTTACCAAGTGACTCGGAAAGCTGCTAGCTTTGTGTGGGGCCTGGAACAGGAGAAGGCCCTTCAACAGGTCCAGGCTGCTGTGCAGGCTGCTCTACCACTTGGACCATATGACCCAGCAGATCCGATGGTACTTGAGGTGTCTGTGGCTGATAGAGATGCTGTTTGGAGCCTCTGGCAGGCCCCTGTAGGTGAATCACAGAAAAGGCCTTTGGGATTTTGGAGCAAAGCTCTACCATCATCTGCAGACAACTATTCTCCCTTTGAAAAACAGCTCTTGGCCTGCTATTGGGCCTTAGTGGAAACTGAACGTCTGACAATAGGACACCAAGTCACTATGCGACCTGAACTACCCATCATGAGCTGGGTACTATCAGACCCTGCAAGTCATAAAGTGGGACGTGCACAGCAGCAGTCTATTATCAAATGGAAGTGGTATATACGTGATCGGGCCAGAGCAGGTCCTGAAGGCACAAGCAAGTTACATGAAGAAGTTGCTCAAATGCCTATGGTTTCTACTCCTGTTACAATGCCATCTGCTGCCAAGCATGCACCTATAGCCTCATGGGGTGTTCCCTATGATCAACTGACCGAAGAGGAGAAGACTAGAGCCTGGTTTACTGATGGCTCTGCACGTTATGCAGGCACCACCCAGAAGTGGACAGCTGCAGCATTACAACCCCTTTCTGGGACAACCTTGAAAGACACAGGTGAAGGGAAATCTTCACAGTGGGCAGAACTTCGGGCAGTACACATGGTATTACAGTTTGTTTGCAAGAAGAAATGGCCAGATGTACGATTATACACTGACTCATGGGCTGTAGCCAATGGATTGGCTGGATGGTCAGGGACTTGGAAAGATCACAATTGGAAAATTGGTGAGAAAGACATCTGGGGAAGAAGTATGTGGATAGATCTCTCCAAATGGGCAAAGGATGTGAAGATATTTGTGTCCCATGTAAATGCTCACCAAAAGGTGACTTCAGCTGAGGAGGAGTTCAATAATCAAGTGGATAAGATGACCCGTTCTGTGGACAATCAGCCTCTCTCCCCAGCCATCCCTGTCATTGCTCAATGGGCACATGAACAAAGTGGCCATGGTGGTCGAGATGGAGGTTATGCTTGGGCTCAGCAACATGGGCTTCCACTCACCAAGGCTGACCTGGCTACAGCTGCTGCTGATTGCCAGATCTGCCAACAGCAGAAACCAACACTGAGCCCCAGATATGGCACCATTCCTCGAGGTGACCAGCCAGCAACCTGGTGGCAGGTTGACTACATTGGACCACTTCCTTCGTGGAAAGGACAGCGTTTTGTTCTTACTGGAGTAGATACTTATTCTGGTTATGGATTTGCCTTTCCTGCACGTAATGCCTCTGCTAAAACCACCATTCACGGACTGACAGAATGCCTCATCTATCGTCATGGTATTCCACACAGTATTGCTTCTGACCAAGGAACTCATTTCACAGCCAGAGAAGTACGACAGTGGGCTCACGATCATGGAATTCACTGGTCTTACCACATTCCCCATCATCCTGAAGCAGCTGGGCTGATAGAAAGATGGAATGGCCTTTTGAAGACGCAGTTACAGCGCCAATTAGGTGGTAACAGCTTGGAAGGCTGGGGCAGAGTTCTTCAGAAGGCAGTATATGCTTTGAATCAGCGCTCGATATATGGTACAGTTTCACCCATAGCCAGGATTCATGGGTCCAGGAATCAAGGGGTGGAAAACGGAATAGTTCCACTTACTATCACTCCTAGTGACCCTCTAGGAAAATTTTTGCTTCCTGTCCCCATAACTCTAGGTTCTGCTGGCTTAGAAGTTTTGGCTCCAGAGAGGGGAGTGCTCCTACCAGGAGCTACAACAAACATTTCATTGAACTGGAAGCTCAGACTTCCCCCTGGTCATTTTGGGCTTCTAATGCCCTTAAACCAACAGGCTAAAAAAGGAATAACAGTGTTAGGAGGGGTGATAGATCCAGATTACCATGGGGAAATTGGATTACCTCTTCACAATGGTGGTAAGCAAGATTATGTCTGGAGTGCAGGAGATCCCTTAGGGCGTCTCTTAGTACTACCATGTCCTGTGATTAAAGTCAATGGGAAACTACAACAGCCTAATCCAAGCAGGATGACAAAGGACGCAGACCCATCAGGAATGAAGGTATGGGTCAATCCTCCAGGAAAAGAGCCAAGACCTGCTGAGGTGCTGGCTGAAGGTGAAGGAAATACAGAATGGGTAGTAGAGGAAGGTAGTTATAAATACCAATTAAGGCCACGTAACCAGTTGCAGAAACGAGGATTATAAAGTAATATGAATGCCCATTGTAAATTTACTAATGCGTTTGCGATTGTACGAGGGATAGTTATATCATGTTAGGCGTATTTACAACCTTGTTATTGTTTCATGTGAACATGAGATATTATTTGTGTCAAGTTGACAAGGGGTGGATTGTAGTGGCTATTCCTGGTTGTCAACTTGACAATATTTGGAATGAACTACAATTCGGAATTGGAAGGCTCACCAGTGACCCTTATCTGGAGGCTTGGAGATCCTTATCTGGATCTTGGTTTGAAGATCTTGAGCCATAGTGGCTATGGATTCCAGAAGATTGAATCTCCGAGTTAAGGAACACACCTTTAATCTGGGCTATGCCTTTCATCTGGGATTAAAGGTGTGGTGGAACACACCTTTAATCTGGGCTACACCTTTTGCTGGAGACAATATAAGGACATTGGAAGAAGGGAGTCTAGCTCTTGCTCTTGCTCTTGCTCCTTTGCCTGCTTGCTGCGTGAGACTGAGTAACTGCTAGATCCTTGGACTTCCATTCACAGCTGCGACTGAACAATTGTTGGGAATTGGGCTGCCGACTGTAAGTCATCAATAAATTCCTTTACTATTTAGAGACTATCCATAAGTTCTGTGACTCTAGAGAACCCTGACTAATACAGTAGTCATGAGCCATTTCTTTCTATTTAGCCTCGTGGGGAAAGCATTGCCTCTAAGATTAACCCAATTTGGGCTTGAAGCCAAGCTTGCACTTTGCTGGCAGTGAGCTTTATGAACTTAGCAAATTATTGGGTATACACAAATTTTAAATAATAGTACAGAGAAAGCATTTAACACTGGGCCTGGCGATAGAAAGTCCTCAGGAAATGCTGTTGTTTTATCATTTGTTATTTTTATTGCAATGACTATCATCATGCCCATTTTCAGACTCAGGAAATCACTGAGCAATGTGTTCAGTTGAAAACAAATAGAAAGTAACTTTGGGAGACAGGCGTTCCCTACTTTGCTGTGAAATGGAAGAAGAGAGCCCAATAAGGTGGCAGTTGGAAGTTCTAGCCCCTCTCCACACTGGGGGTGGGGCACTGGCTTTCTTAAGCCCAGCTCTCGAGATTTCCAGGCGGCATGTCTTCCATGTTAACTGAGCTTCTGTTTTCTTCCCAAGAGAAAGAGCAGACTGTGTCAGGCAGAAAGGACCACTAGCCCGACACGACGTTTTTAGAGCTGTTCAGATTCTCCACAAGTCCAGAAGGCAGAAAATGCACACAGCCGGCAGTGCTGTGCTTCACTACCATTTTCTATATGTCATTCCAAATCTTTGCTGCCTCTAATGCCATTCCATCACGGCCCTTAGAATTCAGATCAACATATTTCATGCTTTGGAACATCAATTTGGGACCATATGTTTAGAAGAAATGACCTTTACTACTCTCTATCCAAAGTGAGGAGCCAAGCTGAAAAGGCATGTGGGAGCCCCAAGGACCAGAAGCTCTAGAAGACATGGGACTGGGGCAAATGGAAGAAATAGAAGCCAGGCTAAGAGATGGGGAGCCACAGGTAGCAACACAGTGTGAAGACTGAGAGAGGTGAGGTTAAATGGTCTGTACAAATGGCGATGACCCCTGCTCCTTCTGTACATGAATGCTGTGCGTCTCAGCAAGAAGTCGAGTCTATTTCCATTCCCTTCAAACACAGGTCAATCTGTGACTTGCTTTAAGTAACAAATCCCAGCTGAAGTTAGTGTGTGTGACTTCCTGTTCTAAGCTTTAAGAGGTCTTTTTAGCTTCCTCTGGAACCCTTCTGGGATATAGCCACTGGAAAATGAAGGCCCCCACCAACCACCAGCTGCAGAGAGAGTATGCAAAGATAGAATGACTCAACCGGGCACAGTGGCTCTAGCCACCCCAATGGTGCACTAAGCATGAGTAAATCCATGACAATGATACAGTCTAGCTCCCATTATAAAACACATGACCCTGGACAGTTCCAGGGAGAGAAGAACAGCTCAGACAAGCATGGAATTCCCACAGAATTGGGGAAAAAAACAAAAATCCTTCATTATCTAAGCTAATAAACATTAAGCTGGATTTTTATGTAGCAGCAGATAACGGAAAGAGAGGGTGATTCACAAGAAATCATTTAGAGATGCTGGGAGGCAGCTTGGTTACCATCCCTGTTTTCCTAATTTCAGAACATCATGCTTATTGATCTTTCACGCTTATGACAAAGTGTCTGTTTTAAATAAACACCATGACCAGTGTGTTTGCAAGTAGGAAGTTAATGCCAGGAACTGAGACTACTCTTAAGATCGCAACCAGAGACAAGCTGAGGCAAGAGCAGCACACAGTGAGCAATGCTATCATTGCTGAGTACCTCTTGCCCACGTGACCTGGGGGATCCTCTACACTGTGTCTTCACCATTATTTACTTTATTCTTTGAAGGTAGTGCCTGTACCCATACTTTTGGCTACTATATTGGGTTCTTATCTCTAGCACCATTCTCTACTCTTATCCCTTCCAATCTCCCAACCCTGGGTGGGAGTAAAGAAGGAGAAAGGAAGTGTTGATCTCAGTACACTACCTCTTGCTGATTAGGGGCATAGAGTTCCTTGTGGTAAGTCCAATCTTCACTGTCAGGATATTTCCAATCAGCAACAGCAGCAGGGGGAGCAGCAGCCACCCCTTCTCTTGGAGCTTTGGCATTTTTCTGTCCTATGGAGAGTCTCCAGGATTCCAAATGTAAATTATTTCATCTGGCAAAATCACCTCCTTTCCAGAGCATGGGACAAATCATACTTAGTTGCTGTGGACACTCTGAAACAGCCCCATATCCCACACCTGAGAGTAAAACAAAAACACGTCATATAACATTTCTGGTTATTTAGAAACCGAAAGTCTCACTACAAGGGCCAATGAATGGTCTTGTTCTGCAAATAAGAACATGTTGATATTTGGACAGCAGAACCCTTTGCCCGAGGTTAAGCCATTAATAAATGGCAGAGCAAGCATTTGAACTCTGAGTTATGTGACATCCCAGGACTTTGACTTTGATCTCCAGGCTCTAGGACTTTCGTGAACCAGGGTGTTCCACTGCTCCTTCTGATAAGAGGTAGGTTTTGAGCACTTCCGGAGTACAGTCCTGGAGAAGGCTTTTCTCTCTGGGAAGAGCCGAGTAGCCCAGGAGGCTGGCACAGAAGCCTGAAGGAGGGACTGGCACCTCACTGCTGAAGCTTGCTGTCCTCCAGAAGCAGCATATTTGGTATTCTACAGTTTTAGCCCTGTGCTCCCCATTTCTAAGAACAGAATTTCGGCTTTGAAATGCACTGTTAGCCCCGGGGCTCCTCAGAAAGAGCTCTGTGAGCTTCCTTCTGTCCTAGAAGGAAGGGGCCTCGTTTAATCTTGGAAGTCTTCCTGGGAGAGTTCAGCTTTTGAGTTCTGTTCTGGAAGTGGAGGAGGAGGCAGCTGGATGAATGCTAACTAGGGTGTTTGAGTTTCAGCAGAGACTCTGGAGACGCTGCAGTGAAAACCTCAGTAAGGTAGAAAATAGTTTGTCTGTTGTACAGCAAGATGACAATGCAAAATGACAATAGATGCCGCAGTTTCCATAACGGACGAAAACCAACAAGATAACGCCTTGCAGAAATAAATGTATGCTCCCAAACGTAGATGCAAATGGGGCTTTATTCAATATTAGATGGAGAGGCACTGACTTGAAAGCAATTCACAGGAAAACTCATTGAAAGGAGGACTTGGTTGAATGTGCATAAGCTCAGAAATAACCCAGCCGTGAGAGGCACCTGCTAAAACAGCTAGGGCAATATTGTGTATTGTGTTTCACAAATATACGTTCACTGTGTCGGTCGGTAGGGACAGGGTTCTAAAAAAGACCTAAGTGTAGCTATGGGTGACCTGTTTTTTAATAGATATAAAATGTGGGCTTCCAGATGAAACACTAAATTCTCCCTGTCTAATCTCAACCATGCCTCGCCATCCTCAGCTTGGACTGATGGGATTTAGCAACTCCTGAGTCACATTTGCAAGCAGTGAACTTTCCCTAAGAGTTGCTATGTCTGCACGTGTGAAGGTGTTTCATCAGATTTTCTTATAATTCTCTTGACCAAGCCCTGAGACAAGCCATCTCTCCCTCTGTCGTTCTTTTACTTTTATTTTTTATTTGTATGTAGGTGTGTGTGCAGGAGTGTGTGTATGTGTATGTGTATATGTATGTGTGTTCGGGTGTGTACAAGTAAGTGTATATGTGCAGGTGTGTATGTATAGGTGTGTTTAGGTATGTGTGCGTGCAGATGTATGTATGTGCATGTGTGTGTAGGTATGTGTCTACAGGTGTATATGAACAGGTGTATGTAGGTGTGTGTGTTTATATGTGTGTGTGTGTATAAGTGTTTGTCTTGGGATAGGAATCTAGGACTAATGTTTCCTTGACCACCACAGTTGGAGATATCTCTTGCTTTGTCTCTCAGCCACCTCTCACAATGGGGTAGGCAGTGTTGTATCTGCTGACTCTCACATTGGAGACTACGATCTGGGACTCATGTACAGCCACAGAGAAATTAGATATGATCCTAGCTCCGTGATCCATACTGATATGCTGTAATCTAGAATGAGGAATTTCCTTCTATGCTCTTCTAGACTTAGGCTAAAAAAAAAAAAAAAGGCTGTTGTTTAAGCCATAGACCCTGTAGCATTCTGTGTGGCTGGGTTAGGGCTTCAAAGTACTGCCTCAACTCACAATGACTCTTCTTTATTTATTCATGTCCATACACCTTCTTTAGAAAACTACCTTGGATTGGATTGCCACCACCCTATGACACACACCTCTGAATCATATGGAAAGCCCCAGCCTGACTTCTCAATGCAATAGTACTGAGAGATGGTGTAAATCATGAGGTTGGGGGGGCCTTATGCAGGCATTAGTGCCCCGTTAAGAGGTCTCAATGGGTTTCCTCTTTCTGTGCCACATGCAGACATATCAAGAATATGTCTGCAAGTCAGGAAACTAAATTCTGTGGCACCTTTACTATGGACTTCTCAGACTCCGTTTGAGAAATAAATGTCTATGGTATAAATCATGCAGACTGTGGTATTTTATTACATCTGTCCCAGTAGAGTAATATAGAATTTTCAGATTTAAGAGACTGACAGGGAGCAGGATCTGGTCTGATGGCTCACCTGACATCATGGCGCCATCTCATATCACAGAGCCAGTCCTAGTTTGATTCTGATGGGCTTGTGTGACAAAAGAAGGGACTTAAGCCAAGTGTGTGAGAATGATTTGGAGGCTAGAATTACTGACTAATTCTATATAGAAATCTATGAAGAAATTCCCTAGGAGTTTATTGTTCTCAAACTTGAAGTTGGTTGGAAAAACAAGCTGCCCATTTGAGAGCAGAGGACTCCTCATGGGGAATATCTTAAATCCTATCCTAAAGACAACCTTGATAAGAGAGCAAGTCATTATATTGGCCAAGGAGCAACAGGGGCCAGACTTAGAGACCAGGAGCCATGGGGTGCAAAGAATAGGCCCCTCTAACCTTACCACTCTGCTTTCTTTGTCTTCTTTGTCTATTTTTGGTCCAAAAAGTCAAATAACTCCTCTCTCCTATAGTCCAGGAATAGGAGGATCCTCAAACAATGACAGGAATTTGAGAGACTGGCTTCTCATTTTCTGCTAAAAGAATCGGGACAGGATTATGCAGAGGCCCTATTAGAGAGATCATAGGCTGGAAGCAATGGCCAAGACAGAGAATGGCTTAACAGCCAGGTTCAAGACTCAAAGGTTTTGTGAAGTAAAACTGGTGAGGTGACAGAAAGACACAGTTACCATCTCTTATATTTATACGGTGACTCTATAAAATGGTCCCAGGTGAAATATGGCCAACGAAGAAGGCCATGGAAAGGCAACATTGGGAAATTCCTAAACAAGACTCTGTTCCTCTTAAGCAGTGCAGTACTAGAGGCTCTGACTCTTGGAGAGTTAGAGCATCACCACTAGAGAACTGAAAACAAACTAGGCAGGGATTCTTCCACTCTGTGAACAGGTGGACTAGATGCCATCAGCTCTCCAAGGTCCTTTCTAGCAACAAACAAGAAAAGTAGCCTTATAACAACTCATTACCAGTTCACATTCCCACCACTAGTATATGAGGCTCCTCTTTCCTCAGAACCTCAGTAATATTTGTTGCTATTTTCTTTGAAGCCATCATGGAAATCAATATGGTTGCTCTTCCACAAAACTAAAAATAGAACTACTACTATATGATGCTGAGTTGAGTCTTAGCTGTGTAGCTAAAAGACTCTAAGTCTGTATGTCAGAAGGATAGTTAGATACTTGCGTTAACTCTTGTACAATTCATACCATTCACACTAGTCAAGAAATGGAACCAACCAAGATGCTGGACACAACAAGTATGCTTCCTACACTCAGTGAAATTCTGTGCAGGCATGAAGAAGAATGAGAGCATGACATTCTCAGGAGAATGAATGGAACTTGATATCATGTCCAGTGAAATTCTGTGCAGGCATGAAGAAGAATGAGAGCATGACATTCTCAGGAGAATGAATGGAACTTGATATCATGTCCATAGCATGAAACTATGGTATCTGTCATAAACTAGACTCAAATATTCACTTTTATCTCAGATGCACAATCACTCATTTTTTTTCTGTCTTGCTCTGTCTCTGTCTCTCTCCCTGTTTCTTTGTGTCTGTGTCTCTTTCTGTCTCTGTGTCTGTGTCTCTGTCTCTGTCTGTCTCTGTCTGTCTGTCTCTGTCTCTCTGTCTGTCTGTCTCTGTCCCTCTCCCCCCCCCCCGTGTGTGTGTGTGTGTGTGTGTGTGTGTGTACAATGTCAAAGCAGAAAGGGGGCTAGATAAATACAGGTGACATGAAAGCAGAAGGCATGACTAAGTTCAGGAGAAGAAGGGGCTCAATGAGAGGAGACCTTGGGGATGAGGGAGTACAGTAAGGACCAACAAGAACAAAATGCAAAGCATGATGCATGACAGTGCTATAACGAAGTGGGGCTTGGTGGTGCACAGCACCAAGGAAGCAGAGGCGGGCAGATCTCCATGAGTTTGAGTCAAGCCTGGTCTACAGAACAAATTTCAGGCCAACCATGACTACAAAGTGAGATATTGGGTGGTGGGGGGAGACAGAGACAGACAAACAGAGAGAGAGACAGACAGAGAGAAAATAAAAGATATTATTGCATATGCTAACTTGAAGTTTTAATTTAAAAATCAAAACCAAATTTTAATACTTAAGAGCAAATATAAACAGGAGAGAAACCATGAACATCTGGATATAGTGACAATACATATCAGAGAATGCTTTAGTGGGCTGTGACTATTTCTGATGGTTACTTTATTTCAGAATCCCCTGCAAATGATGCCACCTGATGATGGGGTGATCATATGTGGTCCTCTCTGCCTTCTGTCTCCATTAGATTGAAATCCTGATGCAGGATTTTCAAGCAGAAAAACTCTGGAATAGGGTTAAAGGAATAATGCCATTCATTTGCAAATATGTATGAAGGATTTTTATGTACACTAGGCAATCTAATGGTGCAGAAGGAGAGACTGCCCAGCTGCTGCCCACAGAGCAGACAATCATGTGGTAGACACTTGAGATTCAAGTGTCCATTTGATTAATGTGGACATCCATGAGTTCTGGGGATTTAACAGGAATAGGATGACAGCCTCTGTCCTTGGGGAATTTGCATTCCTGTGAAAGAACCAAAAAAAAAAAAATAGCAAGCCATACAAAAGAACTTCATGGCAAGTATACAAAATATCTTCATGGGAATATTTTAAATAACAGAATACAGACTGAAATGAGTGGTTGAGAGTTTTTTAAAAAAAATACTTTGATTTCATGTGTATGAATGTTTATCAGCACTGTGTGTGCCTAGTGCCTACAGAGACTGGCCAAGGGCATCAAATCTCCTGAATCTAGAGTTATAGATAGTTGTGAACTTCCATGAGGATGCTGGGAACCGAATTCAAATCCTCTGGAAGGGTAGCAAGTTATTTTTAACCACTGAGTTATCTCTTGACCTTGGAGATTTCTTTTTAAAAGAATGGTTGGGGGAATCACATTGACAAGACAACAGTGGGTTTCTACCCCAAATTTGATTGGCAGGAGGCTAAATGCTGACCATCAAGCCAAGTACTGTAAGAAAAGAGAACAGTCCCCATAGAGAAGGCAAAAGGCTTGGTGTTAAAAAGGCAGAAGGACTTCTACCAGATGAGGTCAGGAGAAACGAAGGAGAAAGATATATCAGTGTATTGTGGGTCTGAGATTCTTGTCCTGAATTCACTTCAAGTCTGAGGTCTGGGTCAAAGAAGATTTGCAAAGGACAAATGAAATGTACAGAGACTCTCATTACCAAAGTGCAATGTCAATCATGGAACTGATCATGACCTGACTTCACCCTGTGTCCTTATTCAGCAGATGATGGTAGATTTTTTTCAAGACACAGAGGACTGTGGGCGAAGGACGCCTAGCAAGGGTGTTCGAAGAAATCAGGAGTGTACTTAGGAGCTAGTGAGAGAAGAGGGGGGACCTGAAGGTAATATCTGAGGAACCTTTCCTGTCTTGTCCTTCTGAAGGTTATGCAGTGGGTACATCTGTCTCCTGCTTTTTTTCCTCTCCAGCTTTCCCAGGGAGTCAAAGCTGCACAATTCCTCCAAGAAGATATTTCACCTAAAGAAGGCCAGGGCTACTGCAATAACATCTACCACATCCATCTTAGAAAGGAAGGGATAAGACCTGGAAGCTGGTCCAGGAAAGCAGCAGGAAACTTGAGAGCATCTCTGCTTTAATCTTTTTTCTTCTTCTTCTTCTTTTTTTTAAGAAATGACTTTGCAAAGAAAGATAGTCTCCAAGCTCTGAAAAAGGAAGCAGCATAGAAGCTCCTTCTGGTGTGAATGGAAAGAATTACATAAACTACAGTAAATTTAGTATGAAATTACATTGCCAAACACAGAAGAGAAAGATGCCCTCCATCATGCATTAGCCATGTTCAAAGATCCATTACTGTGAGTTTCCTGCCTGCTTGCATTTAAAGGGACACAGTGACATCTAAGTCTGGCCTTTCTCATAGTGTGGAGGCCGCTAGAAGACATTAACTCATGACCCTTCTTACTGCACTAGATTCTTACCGAACTGCCTTCTTGTGTTTAAATTTGCCTTTGTTTTACTTTTTTACACTGAGATTTAGACACCTGCTGATCTGAAGCTCCATTAGATCAGAATTCCATTCCTCTTGGTGTTTTATACAGCCCTAACAGTTTTAAGATCCTGGGAGGCCTGCCTCTTATTTAGGCTCCCGGGAAGCTTCCAGGCTGTAAAGGAGAGAGCTCTACGGTCCTTTATATGGATTTCAAACCTGGCACCCTAACAACTTGCATCTGCATGACCTTGGCCAAGTTAGTGCACATCTCCAGGCTTGTTTCCTCATATACAAAGTGATGATAATAACAGCATACCTTCAGTCATTGCCCAGAAGATATTTCACTTGAAGAAGGCCTGGGCTTCTCTGAGCCAGGGCTACTGCAATAACATTTATCGCATCCACTGCAAGTCAAAGAAGCTTTGTGGAGTTTAATCATGGAAAATAAGTTTGTAACAAAGTGCCTGACCCCTCAAAATTTCCAGCATCACACAGCTTCTTTTACAGACAACCGTTCTTTTATTGGTCTAAGGATATCTGCTCTCTCCACCTGAGATGCTAATTTTCTCCAATAGATATTTTCTTAGTTTATTTTTCTGCTGCTGTGATAAAATACTCTGACAAAAGTACCCTAAAGGAGGAAGGTCTTATTACAGCTCACAGATCTAAGGTGCAGTCCATTATATGGGGGTAGTCAAAGCGGTAGGTCATGATGCATCCACAATCAGGAAACAAGACTGAATACTGGGTACTACTCAGCACACTTCCTCCAGCAGCTACGTGGCACAACATCCCTACCCAGGGAATCGTCCCACCCACAATTTGTAGATGTTTCTTCCCACATCAACTAATGTAATCAAGATAACCCCTCACAGGCATGCCCAAAGGCTCATCCACCTAGTGATCTGAGATCTTGACAGGATGACATCACTAACCATCTCAGATATTAATTAGACTTTTTTTTCTTTTTTTAAATTAGGTATTTTCCTCGTTTACATTTTCAATGCTATCCCAAAGGTCCCCCATACCCACCCACCCCCAATCCCCTACCCACCCACTCCCCCTTTTTGGCCCTGGCGTTCCCCTGTACTGGGGCATCTAAAGTTGGCAAGTCCAATGGGCCTCTCTTTGCAGTAATGGCCGACTAGGCCATCTTTTGATGCATATGCAGCTAGAGACAAGAGCTCCGGGGTACTGGTTAGTTCATATTGTTGTTCCACCTATAGGGTTGCAGTTCCCTTTAGCTCCTTGGGTAATATCTCTAGCTCCTGTATTGGGGACCGTGTGACCCATCCAATAGCTGACTGTGGTCATCCACTTCTGTATTTGCTAGGCCCCGGCATAGTCTCACAAGAGAAAGCTATATCTGGGTCCTTTCAGCAAAATTTTGCTAGTGTGTGCAATGGTGTCAGCGTTTGGAAGCTGATTATGGGATGGATCCCTGCATATGGCAATCACTAGATGGTCCATCTTTTTGTCACAGCTCCAAATTTTGTCTCTGTAACTCCTTCCATGGGTGTTTTGTTCCCATTTCTAGGAAGGGGTAAAGTGTTCACACTTTGGTCTTCCTTCTTCTTGAATTTCATGCGTTTAGCAAGTTGTATCTTATCTTGGGTATCCTAAGTTTCTGGGCTATTATCCACTTATCAGTGAGTACATACTGTGTGAGTTCTTTTGTGAATGTGTTACCTCACTCAGGATGATGCCCTCCAGGTCCATCCATTTGCCTAGGAATTTCATAAATTCATTTTTTTAATAGCTGAGTAGTATTCCATTGTGTAAATGTACCACATTTTCTGTATCCATTCCTCTGTTGAGGGGCATCTGGGTTCTTTCCAGCTTCTGGCTATTATAAATAAGGCTGCTATGAACATAGTGGAGCATGTGTCCTTCTTACTGGTTGGGACATCTTCTGGATATATGCCCAGGAGAGGTATTGCTGGATCCTCTGGTAGTACTATGTGCAATTTTCTGAGGAACCGCCAGACTGATTTCCAGAGTGGTTGTACAAGCTTGCAATCCCACCAACAATAGAGGAGTGTTCCCCTTTCTCCACATCCTCGCCAGCATCTGCTGTCACCTGAGTTTTTGATCTTAGCCATTCTGACTGGAGTGAAGTGGAATCTCAGGGTTGTTTTGATTTGCATTTCCCTGATGATTAAGGATGTTGAACATTTTTTCAGGTGCTTCTCAGCCATTCGGTATTCCTCAGGTAAGAATTCTTTCTTCAGCTCTGAGCCCCATTTTTTAATCGGGTTATTTGATTTTCTGGAGTCCACCTTCTTGAGTTCTTAATATATATTGGATATTAGTCCCCTATCCGATTTGGGATAGGTAAAAAACCTTTCCCAATCTGTTGGTGGCCTTTTTGTCTTATTGACGGTGTCTTTTGCTTTGCAGAAGCTTTGCAATTTTATGAGGTCCCATTTGTCGATTCTCGATCTTACATCACAAGCCATTGCTGTTCTATTCAGGAATTTTTCCCCTGTACCCATGTCTTCGAGGCTTTTCCCTACTTTCTCCTCTATAAGTTTCAGTGTCTCTGGTTTTATGTGGAGTTCCTTAATCCACTTAGATTTGACCTTAGTACAAGGAGATAGAAATGGATCAATTCGCATTCTTCTACATGATAACAGCCAGTTGTGCCAGCACCATTTGTTGAAAATGCTGTCTTTTTTCCACTGGATGGTTTTAGCTCCCTTGTCAAAGATCAAGTGACCATAGGTGTGTGGGTTCATCTCTGGGTCTTCAATTCTCTTCCATTGGTCTACTTGTCTGTCACTATACCAGTACCATGCAGTTTTTATCACAATTGCTCTGTAGTACAGTTTTAGGTCCGGCATGTTGATTCCACCAGAGGTTCTTTTATCCTTGAGAAGAGTTTTTGCTATCCTAGGTTTTTTGTTATTCTAGATGAATCAGATATTAATTAGGATTTATTATGTGGGGTTTCAGAAACTTGGAGACAACTTGTCTTCATTCATTCATTCTTTCATTCATTCATTCATTCATTCATTTGAAACTCAACATTTTAAAGAATTTATAACTGGGTTTCTGCTGATAAATGGGTCAATAATGTACCATTCTGAACCTTTAGGAAACTATTGATGTTAGTTAAGGCAGACCTAGGAACAACTCAGCAAGCTGGAGCAAGCCAGAATGAATAAGCAGCGAGAAGGCCTGAAGATGTACTTGACTGAGCCATCTTAGGTTTCTGTAAGGTGAGGTCAGGACTTAGAAGTAGCCAGGGGTTCTTCTGTGGAATTTTCTATGGCAGGTCAGCATAGGCAAGTTGGAAGATAGGGATTCCACCACTCACGTTGAGCACATTGGGAGTCATGTCTTGATTTTTAGAGGTCTATAGCACCAGCAAAGCCAAAGTATGACTGAGTCCATCATGACCAGTGGAATACATGGTCTGCAGCCAACCTCAAAGAAATAGACTATGTGGATCAAAAATTACACAAGGAACAGACTTTGCCTAAGACAGTAACAGAACAGAAAACAACCAGGAGATAAAAAACAAGGCTCTGGAAGACAGAAAAGAAGCTTGAAGGACCTGAGATGACCTCCTCTACCAAGGGGTCTCATGGAGCCCACTCCCTCCTTCTGTCTTTGAAGAGGAGTAAGAGGACAGATGAATAATGTAACATTGAGCATCGTCTGCCTGGGGTACTGGCATTTTATAAAAGGAGGACTGCCCTATGGGATGAGACCAAGCGTACACCAGATTGGACATGAACTACTTTTTCTAATCCTTCTGTTTCAGGGCAGGGGGTGGAATACCAAACTATCTATAAATAATAGAGCTTATTGGTCTTGCATCAGTGCTGTAAAGGGTTTGAATCTGAGGATTCCTCTTCCTTTTTGAAAGCTTAGTAGCAAGCACGGTTCTGGACAAAGCAGCACTTGATAAATGCCATGGGTCTTCATGTAATGAGGAAAAGCTGAGGAACAACAAGTCTTATGTGACTTCCTGGCCAGATCTAGATTTGAATGTCCCTTCTGCAAAATACAATCAAGCCAGCAGGAATATTTTATACTGGGCCCATGACCATGTATTCCCCTTTCTGGATGCCTGGGCCACTCCAAGAGCCTCATTGTTCTGGGTCTAGGGAGACAGAGCAGCCTATCTGAATCTGGTGCCAGCATCCAGCCTGTGCCTACATTTAGAATATTTTAAATATTCTGATCCCAGTGACGGATCAACTCAAGGTTCCCTACTATACAGCACACACACACACACACACACACACACACACACACACACACACACACTCTAGACAAAACATAGCTGAGCTGAGACACTATGTGCATGTGGGAGTTTTCAGCTTGGAAGGAACTTGGCTATGGTCCCAAGAAGAAGCTATGGATGTGTGGTGAGGAAGAAGAGTTGGTGAAAAATCCCACCTTCTTCCTTGGGAAGCAACATGATAAAGTGCCCCCAGAATGGACTGTCTTTTGGAGAAAGGCAGGGAGGATGGGGAAAGATAGCTTTTGACTCTGTGAACTAGAGAATAATTGTATTCCTTTGGATCTCATGTCTAATTTCTTTTCTTCCTGGCAGGTGAAATGATCTGTGACTGCTATTTAGAGCTGCTGAGAATGTTGTGAAAGGGGGATGCTGGGAAGTGAGGATGATGTCATAAGAAGGAGGGACTCTGTGATATCGCAGACATGTAGGGACTGAAGGAAGGCCATGGGAATCCCCATGTCTAGCTTCAATAACAGCTCTGTTGACCGCCAGCCTCATGAGTCTGGTGCAGGCAGGCTGGTCCGTCAGGCAAGATGGCTCTTCCTGCTTAGAATAATGGGTTTCTATGAGGTCTTGATGGCCTTTAGTGCAGGCTGAATGGGCAATGTCGGTGCAAGTTTAGTAGTGAGAAGACAAAGAAGGAAAACGGGTAGAACATGGCTCTAACAGTGAGGCTCCAAAGGAGTCCAGGAAATACAGTGGGAAAGCTGTGTGGATGCAGTGCAACACAGAAGGCAAATGCTCTGTCTCTTGCTCGCTCCTAGTCTTAGGAGTCTGAGTCTCGCTGGCCCTCAGGTACCTCTTCTGCAAGAAGGGAATAAAGAAAGTGATTACCCCACAGAGTAGTGAAAGTTAAATAAATGAATACAAACCTGTAAAAACTTAGGGTGGTTCTTGGTACACCTTTAGGAGGTGCTTAATGAGCTTAAGAATTAGCACAGTATAAAGAACATAGGCTTCTTGTGCCTCCTAGATGCTGGGATTGTGAGTGTGTGCCAAAGATGATTTTAATGCCAACTCTGGCAGTAACCATTTTCCTCACCTGTGACAAGAAGATGAGAGACTAGGCGGCCTCATTCTTTCCTACCAGTGCCACCATTCTAAGACCTTGACTTGACACTCTAGGTAGAGTTGATAGAAATCTACTTGGATCCAAAATATCCTGTGGGCATCCTGTGTCCTATGTCCTACTTTTAGGGGGGTGAGCCTTTGAGCCATGCATATGCATTATCCTTCTGCTCTCCACCTACAGGATAAGTAGGTCCCTAGGTGATTGGTAAGTATTCAGTCAGTAATGTATGGGGTAAGCTAATTTCTCTCCTCCTAAATAGAGCCTAGGTAACTCAAGGGCATTTTGTGTATGAGGTCAGGATGGGAGTGAGAACAATGGACTCAAGAGGAAGGGGAATGGGAGAGTTTTTGAGTCCAAAGTCCTAGTGTATGCTTTGGTCAAGGATAAGCCCTGTCCTAGTGACTTTTGTAAGAGATTCTAAATAAAAACAATGGTGACGTGAAGGATCTGTGTTAGAGATAGGGAAAAAAATAAACATAGGAGACTGACTATAAAGAGACCAGAGCCTAAGCTTAGGAAGCTGACAGAGGCCAGGGCCAGCTGGTGCATCGAAGAACTCTCTAGAGTTCTTTTAACTCTTCTGCCCCTGCTGGAGTAGTCATCTGCATAGTCCTGACAGACCCTTTCTGTGTGTGAATAGTTCTGCAGCTTTTTTTTTCCAGAGCAAAAGCTTAATTGGTCTTCTCCAGCAAGCACAGGGAAAGACAACTTTATGCAGTGGCTGAATGAATGGGTACTCCCTGCTGGGCACTGCAAATTGAGTTCAGAGTGTTTGAACTGATCTCTCCAGCCATCAGGCAGAGATGGGAGTGACTCAGATGACAATTTTAGCATGCAAGCTGGAGGCAGGGGATTCTGCATCTGAGAGGGGAGTAGGCAGGATAAACATGGGGACAAATGTGTGTCTTCTAAAGGGTTATTGCCTATGTGCCACCACTGAGGTCAGCACAAGAGATCAGCAGTGGAGTCTTGTTTCAGGGTCAAAAAGAGAAGTCAACAGAGGTGAGATTCTCTTGAGTATTCTCATTTCCCATGGCTATAAAGAAGAGCATATGGCAAAGTTATTTTGGACTAGTGTCTTACAGTGAAGAAACTCAAATGAGGGCAAAGGCATTCATGAAGTCATTCAGTCATCCATTTGTTCATTCACTCATTTGCTCCATGTTTATTGAGGTTTTTCTAGCTGGTTGTAGCCTGTGCTAGGCAATAGGACACAAAAAAAGATGTTACTAGTCTTATAGGTGCTGTGGACAAAAGAACCATCAGGCACTGGGCTAGAGAGGTAGCTCAGCAGTTAGGAGGACTGACTGCTCTCCCAGATGACCTGATTCAATTCCCAGCATAATTCCAGTTAAAGAGAAGCCAATACCCTCTCCTAGCTGCTGCAGGCATTAGTCATGCATCACCCATACACATGAAATTATTTTAAAGAGGAGGAGGTGGTGGAGGAGAAGGAGAAGAAAAAGAGGAGGAAAGAAGAGAAGGAGGAGAAGGAGGAGTGGGGAGAAGAGGAAGAAGGAGGGAGGAAGGAGAAGGAGAAGGAGAAGGAGAAGGAAGAAGAAGAAGAAGAAGAAGAAGAAGAAGAAGAAGAAGAAGAAGAAGAAGAAGAAGAAGAAGAAGAAGAAGAAGAAGAAGAAAAAGAAGAAGAGGAGGAGAAGAAGACTGAGGCCCAGGTTCTTCAAGAAGCTATAGCTAAAAAGCATCATCAGAGAACTGGAATTTCACAGACGGGACCTGGGACCTGTAGTTCTTAGGATTGAGGATATAGAATGAAAGAAGTTGTAGGTGGGGGAAACAAGATAAGGAACAATGCCAGTTTGGGTTAAAGTAATGGCTTGCTGCCATTTATAGAGAACATCTATTCATGGTATACTTAGATCAAAGTCCACATGGTAGAAGAGACTTTCTAGGTGACTTAATCTAAGTCACAGCACAGACATCTCCTTAGCACTTCTGTGTTCAGTCATCTAGCTCCAGAATCCATTCAGTCACCAAAATTTTTTGTGAATGTATACTGTGCCTGTGTTGACACAAGTCTCTGGAAATACGTACATGGTGGAGCTGGGAAGATAGCTCAGCTTTGGAATTGTGAGGACAAGTATATTGTCCCCAGAACAACTCATGAAAAGACAACCAAAAGCAGTCATAGAAGTGCGCACGTGTAACCCCAGCACTTGAGAGATGGAGACAGGCGGAACGTTGGGGTTCACTGGGCAGCCAGCCAACATTATTTTGAAGTGTTCCAGCCTAGAGAGAGATCCTATCTCCAAAAGGTGGACAGCACCAGACAAATGATATTCTAAATAGTACTCTAGTTTCTACATGCTCACACACATAGATGTGTGTGCACATTGTATGTATGTACGTATGTATGTACTCACAATCCTCATGTACTTACATATGTGTGTGTGCATGTATATGATCAGGAGTCATATATATGGTTAGGCATCTTTTTTTTTTTTTTTTTAGTAAGCAAGGGTCTTTGGAAAAAAGGATCATGGGGGTCTTGACTCCCCAAACTAGAATGGAATTAGTGTAAACTTCCACATTTGTCATCCACTTGAAAGGACTTGGGTTTGATGCAGTGTTTGCAGAGCCAATAACAACACAGATTTAGCAAGAGAGACGAACCAGATTAATGTCTGCACTCAACTCTGCCGAGATGGAAAGCCTACTTACTGGATGCCCTGAAGGTTCTACATTAGTTCGAGAGCTGGATCCAATCAGTAGCCCAGTCTCCCTTTTTAACTTTATGCTCCACCAAATACTTTCTCAAAGTGCTTATGATTCATTGTCTCAAGGAAATAAAATGTCTATTTTTCTAAATGTTCGTGTTTTCATGTTATTTTATACATGTAATTATTGTCTGTGGCAGAGCAACCCCACTGAGAACACAGAGCTGAGTACCAGATAGTTTTGTTTCCTTGGATTATTAAATGTTTGTGGAGTAAGTAAGTAAATAAATAAATAAATAAATAAATACAAATAAATACAAATAAACTTTAGGTCATCTCTCCAAGAGTCACAACTCACAGCCTCAGGCAGAATTCTTCCTGTCATCTTACATGGTCAAACCCACAAAAGAAACACCATGAGTGTATTTATGTATAGCATGTATATATGTATAGTCTTTTACTTTCTCCCCACCCAGCTTGCTGAGACCAATCACCTGGGATTCAGCAACTTCATCAGGACTCTACAGCTGCTAAGGGGCAGGACCAGTACCAGGCCTGGGCCTCCTAAAACATAGCAGTGCGCTCTTAGCACCGAGAATCCCTAGCTCTGTTTATCTCTGCATGAACGACAACTAAAATTCACGAACCAGCTTGTTACTGGGATGAAGTAAGTCTGCACAGGTTCCCCAGTACACACACACACACACACACACACACACACCTCTAAATTTAAGACAGAATAGTTCATATTAGCTGGTTCATGGATGATGTGTAAATCAACACATGTGGAGGCCGAAAGTCAGCATTGGTTATCCTTCCTCATGAGCCATCCACATTGTTCTCTGAGAGATGATATCTCTCGTTAGCCTGGAGCTCCCTGAGCAGTCTGGGCTGACTGGCCAGCAAGTACCAGAAATCTGCTTGATTCTGCCTCCCCAGTGCTGGGGCTACAAGTCCACATCATTATACTTCATTTTTAAAGTGGGTTCTAGGGATAGAACACAGATTCTCATGTTTGCACTACAAACACTCCAACAACTCCATCCTTGGCACATTGTGTTGCAAGATATAAAGGCTTATTAAATAATAAATAATAAATGAAAGCTTATTAAATAAACAAGTGAAGAAGTAAGTACCTAAGCAGACGGTGCACGATGGTGGATGTTTACCTTTCCAGGTTCCCATGGTCTAAGGCACAACCTTGATTTAAAGTCTCAGATGCTCTGTTTCCACATGGAACAAGGGACAAGGAAGAAAAGAAAGTACAGCCAGTGACTTCCTGTATGTACAGCACGACTGGAACTTTAAAAGGTATATCTCAGCAAATCTCACCTTAAAATGAACAATACAAAATGAGCAGACATTTCTAGAATGGAGCGGACCCACAGGCCCCTGGTGCCCATATATAAAGGTTTCTAAATGCTACAGGCTAATGGCTGCTTCATCAGTCTCTGCCTCCACACATTCCCCCCCAGAAGATCTAAAAAAGAAAACAACATCAGGCCTTCTAAAGACCAAAGGCTCAGACTCCGAAGATTTGCCATCTTCCATTTTTTTGTGAGGCAGAGAAGCAGGAGAATATTAAGAAGAGCACGGGAAGCTAAAAATATCTTCAAAGCTTATGTAAATCAGTGCACAGAAAGGCGCTGGCCTTTGGGCTCCAGCTGTTCTTGGAGCTGACTTAGATGCCCTTGGCATGTAGATCCAGACAGTCTCAGAACCCGCCCATCATTTGTAACCTTTTAGAAATCTTCCTAATTGTGTTCCATGTTCTTTAAATGTATCACCCTTGGGAGTTGGGCTACAATATGCTAATGAAACCATTGAAGAGTCCCAGACACACACCCCCCTCCAGGCTCTTAGGAGAAATGTACAGGTCAGAGACATCCATCCTTGGAATAGCAGGCGCCTTTGAGAGGGGCTGTATCCCTCACCATTAGCATGTTAATAGGGATGGAATCAAAAGATCACTCAATCAACATCCAATGAGGGCATCATTCAATCAATGGCACCGCTCATAAAACTCTCAATGCCACTGACATTGCATAAAAACAATTACTAATTGAGAATTAAACAAACTTCCATCTGATGTAATCTTGAACTCCCCCCCCCCTTGAAAATAATGCAAGTTTGGAAGCACATTTGGCTTCACGATTCCCTCCGGCAGATTCTATACATGCAGGAGGTATTTCTCTCACAGGTAACTCTGCCCGTCAGGTTCACTTAGGAAAATGAGAGGGGTGTCACTTTCCCAAAGGCCACAGTGCTAAGTGAAGAAATTCTCCGTGATGAGGAGGCTGTCCCCGAGAAAATTTTAACCCTGTATGATCCAGGGCAGGGTAGGATACTGCTACATTGTTCTACATTCAATACCTACTATGTGTAGCTGGCCTTGTATATACTCAGAATGCAGACTGCTGGACTGGGGAACAAAGAGCTTTGAGTGTACAGAGGATGCCATCTTACTAAGATCACAAGGGTGGCCATGAACCAGGTGGCCAATTACTCTCTGAAAGAACAGCTACATATCAATTGTGGTAATTCAGCTAGCACAGGCTCTTTGGCACCCAGATGGATAAGCTTTGAATATCCCCATTAGCTGGGACAATGCATTTTGCTATCTACAGTCTTTGTACAGCCTATTCATCCTTGGGCTGAGAACTCATCCTGGCTGAATTTCAGTATGTCCAGCAAGAATATTAAAATAAAAAAGGGTGTGGTGACTCACACCTGTAATCTCGGAATTCAGGAGGCTTTTGTAGGAAGATTGCCATGAGTTGGAGGCAAGACTAAGATACATGGTGAGTTCTAGACCAGCCTGGGCTATAGAGTGAGACCCCATCTCAAAACAGAGGGTGAAAGGTTATGGGGGCAAAAAAGCCAAACAGAATTCCAAACCTTTCAAGTCAAGGTCTTGTCACCTCTGTTAGGTTAGACTGTTAGAATGCTTTGATTCCCATTGGAAATCTGACCAAGTTTGCAAACAAGTGCAAAGAGGGTCCTTTAGAACCAACGTGGCCCTGCATGGGGATCTCTTGGAGCCTTCTGCCTTCTTAAGAGAATGGGCTGTCACTGATGGCCGACTAGGCCATCCTCTGCTACATATGCAGATCGAGAGCTCTAGGGGTACTGGTTAGTTCATATTGCTGTTTCTCCTATAGAGCTGCAGACTCCTTTAGCTCCTTGGGTACTTTCTCTAGCTCCTTCATTGGGGGCCCTGTGTTCCATCCAATAGATGACTGTGAGCATCCACTTCTGTATTTTCCAGGCACTGGCATAGCCTCACAGGAGACAGCTATATCAGGGTCCTGTCAGCACAATCTTGTTGGTATATGCAATAGTGTCTGGGTTTGGTGGTTGTTTATGGGATGGATCCCCCAGTGGGGCAGTCTCTGGATGGTCCTTCCTTCAGTCTCAGCTCTGAACTTAGTCTCTGAGGCCCTTGGTCTTGCGAAGTTTCTAGGCCCCAGTATAAGGGAATGCCAGGGCCAGGAAGTGGGAGTAGGTGGTTTGGGGAGCGGGGGGGGGGGGGGAGGGAGGGTATAGGGGATTTTGGGGGAGGAAACTAGGAAAGGGGATAGCATTTGAAATGCAAATGAAAAAACATCTAATAAAAAATAAATCTTAAAAAGAGAGAGAGAGAATGCGCTGACCCCTGGTGACAGTTCCAACCTTCATGCCCATCATTCAACATCCCTTTCCTGCCTTTCCTCTTGATAGTCAAGGCAAGGGTTTGTGGATGCAGCTGCCACTGGCAAACATTAGGTCACTTCATGCCTAGACACTCTGTCCTCCATTCAGACATGACACATTGGTTGACAACTGGCTGAATTTGGTCACAGATGTATGTGAAGGTCTTGCCTATGAGCATACATATCCACCTGACAGAGCTTAGTTTTCAAACTTGTAGCGTTGTGTAGCGGTGAGTTTTTGCTACACCGCTTTGTACTCTCCTTGGATAGGTACACGTGCACCCACCCAGGAGCTATCTTTGGACCTGGGAATGAAAGACACATACACATTAGCTTATTTTTTTAAATGCATTGGCTACCTCAATGGCTGGGCACTCCTAAACTTTCTCCTGCTACCCCAGGCCCAATCAGGGAAGTGGCCAGTGGCCACTTACCAGAAATCTCACATGGCTTGTTTGCTTTATCTTTTGTCCCTCTTCTGTCTTATCCTTCTTCCCAAAGTCATGGTGATTTTGAATCTCCCCCCCTCTACATCCTAGCCCAAGCAACTCTAAGGGTCCTGGAACATCTCCTTTTGCCCATCCATTGGCAGCTGGCATCTTTATTGACCAATCAAAAAAACAATTGAGGACAAGGACCTTTAACATTTGAACACACAGATTCCTGATTGAATCAAAGCTTTAGAACCAATCTCCAACCATGTTGAACATGTGTAAGTGAGGTCTTTATGCCACAGCCTGCACTGAGTCTCCTTGCCATAACTGTTATCTTCATTCATTTCTTGTCTGGCCACTGGGACTATCTGCCAGTGTCTCCCAAGCCTTTGCCTTTATTTTAATTCTTACCCAAAAAGCTGTTAGGAAACACCCCAGGATTTCAGCCACTAGTCAAATTAATAAGACTTCAGGCCATCCAGTTTCTTTTCTCTGAGGCACAAGCAGAGGTATGCACAAGAGGGCTTCTGGAGAGCAATATCTCTTCCTTTCCCCTACTCCTGGATGTGATGTTACCCGCCTTGGTTGCTTGATGCAACACTAGCTAGAAGGCTTGTGTGCAATTGTTAGCACCCAATATTAAGGATGGCAAACAATGTTAATTATATTCAGTGTATTCATGCCAGTTAATATATGAATGCGGATGATATTAATGTTAATTAATGCTAATTTTAGGGATTAACTGTGCTAGTTACTCTAATCAATGTCTATGGCAAGAAAATTGCTGTGGGATAATGATGCTCTTTTTCAGTGGACCTGGGTGGGCCATCAAAAGCTACATGCAGTATTTGACGCAGCTATCACTGGCCAGTGGAAGATGATACAGGTGTTAAAATATATATGACCTTGTACCTTGTGGGCAGAAATCTCCTACAAGATGAAAATCCAGAGGTATCCAAGTTTATGCCAGTATTCTCAAGCCATGGCATCCTACCAAGCTTGCACTATCGTCAGAATCTCTGACCCTCAGGGACATTTGACTGACAAACTCCTGCTATCAGTGTCCCCGCACTTTTGCCTCCAGATTAAACAATATTTTCTACCAAAATTGGAAGAAGCCCCAAGCTACAGACAGCTGGTGGGATCCCTAGCCTTGCTTCTTGACTTTCCTAAGCCTCTCCCAAAACACAGCCCAACAGTGCTTGCCTTCAGAATTCCTGTTTCCCAAAGAAATTCCCGTTTCTTTGGAGTTCACCAGGCTCAACTCTAGCCGTGAATGGGCTATTCTTTGAACGAGGCTGAAGAGAGGGCTCTGTACCAGAGGAAATACCATGCAGCCTCTTGGTAGAATCATCTCCCCAGAAATATGATTTAACTTTGTTGATGTCGTTTAAGTATAAGGAGAATGAGAACAATGAAATCTGCTCTTTTGTACAGTTCTCCTTGAAGAGATTCTTTCCCTCGTTATTTATTGAACTTCTCATTGGATTAAATGATAGAGAAGCAGATTTCCCTCCTAGATAGGTGAATGTGCTCTGTTCCTCCTTGCTGCCAGTAAACTCACAGATACATGTTTGCTCAGTGATACATGTTCTTATCCTTAGCTGAAGGCTTCTAATGACTTATCACCTCCTCTCACTGGTGCTCTGTCGTACTCCTCCTAAATGTGCAGGCCTCTTTTATCATGAGCCATCTCTTTCCTTAAGAATGAATAAAGTTGGGCCAGCAAGATGGTACAGCAGGGAAAACTACTGTTAGAAGCTTAATAACCTGAGTTCGATCCCTGGATCCTATAGGGTAGAAGGAGAAGAGACTCATTCCAGCAGATTATCTGACCACTCACGCCTGCACTGTGGTGCAGTAAATGACTTGGAGAAGATCATCAGTGTACTGGGCTTTAATCCCAGTACAGGCCAATAGCCTTCAGTTGCTATATTTTGATCTGGATGTGGCCCCAAAGAACATATGAAGTGTATTCCCCAAAACTGTTTCACCATTGGAGAGCATTGGAATACTTTTACGAGATAGCCCCCAATGGGAGGTTTTAGGTAACCAGTAGGCATGCCTTTGAAGGATATTTGAGGATGTCAATATTCTCTTTTTGTTTTCTGGACACAGTGAAGTAAGCAACTTTGCTACAATATGCAATCCCTGCCATGATATGCTCTTTGCCAGAAGTCACAGCAACAGAGACAGTTAACTAGGCTCTAAGCCTTCCAGAACTGTGAACTAAACATTTTCTCTTTTTAAGTCAATTGTATCAGGCATTTTGTCATAGTAGTGAGAGTCTGGCTCAGGCATCATTAATCCCAAGTTCTTTCTTACTAGTGCTATACTCTACAGGAAAAGATGTGGAATGCTTTAAAACATTGACAGACTCTTGAGTTGAAAACCAAGCAAAGGTTTGTCAGTAGTTGCCACACTCTATATTTAGCACAATAATAATAGCAGAGCATGTCCCAAGTCCAAATTTGCATACATACCATGTCGTATATGTATGCAAACACACAGACATTCACACACATGCACACATATGCACATATACATCAAATTAATAAATACATGTAAAACTTCTACTCTGATCTATAGTCTACTGTGAATTAGTTACTTTGATGGGCAAGATGTGGAGTGAGTTTCTACCAGCATTCTCAATATTCTTCTTCTCCTCCTATTCCTCCCCCTCCTCACATAATAAACCTAGAAATTCTCTAGCACATTTTATGGAAAAGATTATTCTCTCTTCCTGAACTTCTTTAAACTTGGATGGAAGTCCAGACTCCACATAGCAGTGTATCTGTCTCTAGGCTGTCTGTTAACTTTCTGGTTTTCCCTGGTTATCAATATCCAGCTATCTTGACCACTGTAGTTTAATATATCTAATAGGTCTTGATCGTGAGGCTCGATGGTATCAGTCCTTTCTCTTCATTTCTCGTTTTCACTTTTTTTTTTTCCTGACATTGTTAGGTCCCTGGCATTTTCATTAGAACTTTTAAAGTCAAGTTGTTGGAGTGTCATTCGGATTACATAAATCGCTATATAAAGTTGGTAAGATAAAGTAAGAGCTAGCATTGATAAAGTATTGAGTCAGATTCTACTATACTCATGATCAGTGCCTTGCTCAGCCATCCTCAGTGAAGCTTCCTCCTATAGCAGATGGGGACAAGTATAGAAACCCACAGTCAGAGAGTACACACAGAAAAGGAGACCTTGCTACACTCAACTCTAACTGGGATGTCTCCATCAAATCCACCCCTTCAGGGCTCAGGGAACCTGCAGAAGAATGTGAGAGCCAGGGAGGGATGGAGAACACTAAGAAAACAAGGCCCTCTAAAGTAACATTAACAAAGCTCATAGGAGCACAGAGGGTCTGAGGCAGCATGCACCAGTCTGCAGCAGGTTCTCTGCATCTGTGCTATGGCTTCTAGTTTCAGGTTTGTATGGGATTCCTGGGTGTGGGAAAGAGTGGCTTCTAGTTTCAGGTTTGTATGGGATTCCTGAGTGTGGGAAAGAGTGGGTCTCTGGTTCTTATGACTTCTCTTGTGCTCGTTTTTCTTCTGTTTGTCTTGCCCAACTCTGATGTTATAGGTTTTGTTTCATATTATTATAATACATGTGACAAAATATTATATTATTATATTTTATTTTGTTACATATTTTATTGTTGTCCTTAGAAATCTGTTTGTTTTCTAATGAGAGACAGAAAAGGAGTGGATCTGGATGGGAGGGGAAATGGGAGAAATTGGAAAGGTTAGAGGGAGGAGGACCATAATCAGGATATTATATGTGAAAAAAATCTATTTTTAATAAAAGGGAAAATATTAATCATGTGACCTAGTAGCACAGCATTGGCTCTATTTAGTCCAGTCTTTAATTTCTCTCAGTAATGTAGTTTTTGTTAAGACTGGTCTTAACATCTTTAGTTGCATTTGTGTCTGACTATTTTTCTACATTTCTTTTGCTATCGCAAGTAATATTACTGTAATATTCCCAATTAATTATTGTAAGATAAAATAGCAACGTATTTTCAGCGGAGACAATCATGCCACCTATAAAGAAAGGCAGTATTACCTCATCTCTCTTGTGAGTACCTTTTCTTTTTCTTCACTTATTGCAATAGCTAGCGCTTCCAGTGGAAAACTGTCACAAGTAACAGAGATCTTTTTGTTCTGCTCCTTTCTTTAAGACAGTAATAATTCTTCCTCTTACTATATATGATGTTAGTTGTAGATTTTTTAGCAATTGTTATTATAAATTATTTCTCCAGTTCCATCATGTTTCTACAGGTGACAGGTTTTGTTCTTTATGAATGAATAATACTCCACTGGGCATATAGACACATTTTCTTATCCATCACTTTGTTGTTAGACATAATGGGTTGTTTCCAAAGTTTAGTTATTATTGTGAATAGTGCCACACTAAGTGTGGGTGTGCAGACATCTCTTTGGTGTGCTGACTTGATTTGCTTTGAGAAAAAAAATCCTCGGGAAGAACAATTCAATCAAACAGAAGGCCTAATTGTGTATCTAAAGACTCTACTGCTTTCTAGATGATTGGTCTAATTTGTACTCACCCTTCCCAAACATTGCTCATGAATTTCTTCTTACCATATCTCACCAACGTTTGTTTTCTACTTGTTTGTTTGCTTAGTAGTAGTCTTTCTGATTGGTGTTGATTGATGTCTTCATCACAGTTTTTACTTAGTTCCCTGGTGACTACTGAAACTAATGTTATTTGGGTTTGTTTTATGATTGCTGACCATTTGTATTCCTTAGGGATATTCCATGGGGATGTGCTATGTCGCTTACCTGTTGGTTCTTTAGCTAGACTACCTGTGCTTCACTGCTTAGCTTTTGTGCCCTTCACGGCTTTAAAGGCGCCAATCTACTCTCCTCTTGCTGGCCTCGATTGAGATGAGAGCTGCTGTCCCCTGTAACTTAGGTGCTGCGTATGGAAAGCATTTCACTTCGTGCACACCCCTGGTTTGCTTTGAGGGTTTCTCCTTTAGCGCCAGTTTTTAGAGCTTATGATTATGATGAGCTCTGGTGGAAAGCTCATGTTTGTTCTGCTTGGGGCTTATTGATCTTCTTCTACTCATGAATCTAGGTTTTTTTTTATCAAAAAAATTAAAAATTGATCACTTTTTCAAAATGTATTTTTTTTCTCTCTTCTTCCTTCAGGGACTCCAATTACATTAATATTAGATTTCATGTTTTCTCACAGTTCATAAAAGTCTCCCCGTGTGTTTCTCTATGTGTTTCATTTTGGAAATCTGTTGTTAGCTATAGGTTTTTACCATATGTCGTTATCAAGAATTCCTCCTCTCCCTCCAGTTTTATTTCATTTTGCAACTGACAGGTTTCTTTACTAAAATCCCTTTTGTTGACTAATCTTTCTTTCACAAATATACTGTTCATCTTATCTAGTTCATAGCTAATCTGATCTAGCAAATTGTTTTTGTTTGTTTGTTTGAAATTTTAGACTTCAATGTTTTCGCCTGTAAATTTATTTCCATGTCTTTACTTAACTTTTTCAACATAGGGAAATACGTTCTGAGCTCTCTTTTCACCCCCGTTTCTGCTAGTCTACCATCTGCGGATGCTCTTGTTTTTATTCAATTGATTGATTTCCCTCCTCATTAGGAGTCCTATTTTTTGGCTTCTTTGAATTCATATTGGTTTTTTTATCGGTGCCAAACATGATGAAGTACCTTGATGAGTACTGTCGGGATTTATATTTATGTCTTCATAAAAATATGCTTGATTCTTCTCCTGAAACTAAGTTCAGAGAGTTGGAGACTCTCGGGTTCCTTTTCATCTTGCCTTTAAGGTTTCTTAGATAGCATCAGAGCAGCATTCATCTAGAGATAATCTTGTCAGTTATGACTTTGCCTACTCTACCTTGAACAGAAGCAGAAGTTCTTTAGACAATTTTTTAGAATTCTGGGAAATGCTGTTGGGCATATGAGGGTTGGATCTCCTGAGAGGCAGGTGCTTGGCAGTCAACCCCATTCATATTGTCACTTTACACCTTCGGATCTCTAGAAAAATGCACAGCCCTATGACACATTGTATAGTTTATTTAATAAGCACATTCCCATAAGTATATCTGTGTTATCACTGTTTTTCAGAATTTTGTTGTCTTCTTTCTCCTAGTTTACATGCAAGATATATCTATGATACAGATGATATACATACATATATGATTTTGTAGTTGGATCTTTGATGCTGGGCTTAAAAGATTTAATATGACAAGCCTTTCAATGAGTTTATAACTGTGTGTTCCTCTGCTTACTGCTGTGTCACAGTTTTTTTTTAATGCTCAATGTTCTTTCTAATAAAACATTGTCTATCTTCATGGATTTTGTGAGTCAGGAGCTCATACAGAACACAGTGACACTGGCCTTGCTTTTCCTTTCTTTTCTTTTCTTTTCTTTTCTTTTCTTTTCTTTTCTTTTCTTTTCTGTTTGTTTCTTTGTTTTCAAGACAGTGTTTCTCTGTATAGCCCTAGCTGTCCTGGAACTCACTCTGTAGACCAGGCTGGCGTCGAACTCAGAAATCTGCCTGACTCTGCCTCCCAAGTGTTGGGAATAAAGGCATGTGCCACCACTGCCTGGCCTTTCTTTCCTTCATGATGTCCAGCAACAAGTTGGGGTGTCTTAGCTGGGTGGATCCTGGAGATCATCCTGAGATCTCACCACCCATGTATTTAGTAGTTGACACAGGACATCATCTGCAGTCTATGGTGGAAACCACAAGAGCATCACACTGGGTTTGTCCCTCTGGCTTTTTGGACTAATAAACACTTCCAGTACAGTGGCAGGATGCAAGCAGCAGCATACAAAAATCAACAGCATTGCCATGGGCCAGCACTATCTGAAAAAGGGAACAAGAAAGTAATTCTATTTACAATAGCTACCAAGATAAAAATAAAATAACATACACACAAGTAAAGTTAGCTAGAGAGATGAAAGACCTACATGAAACACAGCCGGGAGAAATTTTAGAGAACACTCTAAGATACATTTGATGTATGTAAATTAGAAGAATTAATATTGCTGAAATACTCTTTCTTCTCAAAGCCATCCATAGATCCTAGATAATCCCAATCAAGTCAACAATGACAGCGTTTATAAAACAGACAAAAATAATCCTAAACTGCTTACAGAGTTGCAAAATACCCCCCAACAGCCAAAGCAATACTTAAGGAAAAGGACTAAGCTGTACACATCACACTATCCAACTTTAAAATATTGAACAAAATGATAGTGACGAAGACACAGGGCAGGCACTGTGGCCTGTGGAATCAGAGGCATAGACCAATGGGGCAGAATAGAGGGTGTGTTTGTAACAAACTGAATTTTGATGAAAGTGACGAGAGTACACACGGGGGAAAGGACAGCTTTGCAGTAAGAGGTGCTGTGGATGCTAGGTATCTATATGCCAGAAAATGAAACTAGATACACTTCTCTGACTGGTAACAAAAATCACTTCAAATTATACCAGACTTAAGTGTAAGGGCAGAAACTATGAAAGTACCAGGAAAAAAAAACACAAGAGAAACACTTTATGACATGTGTAAGAGCAGAAATTCTTTTAGAGATGACCTTAAAAGCCAAGGTATCAAGACGAAACAAAAAAATCAACTAACACACTTCTGAAAAGAAAAATAAACAATTACCAGAGTGAAGAGACGGCACACAGCACACTCACAGGGTGGAAGAAATATTTGCAAACTATCTATCCAACATAGGATTTATATCCTAGCTATATCAGGAACTCAAATTATTCAAATACACACACACACACACACACACACACATGTAGCTACATATATATCCATACATATGTATTTGTCAAAACTTTATTTTTTTAAGTGGGCAAAAAGTCTGAATAGACACTTCTCAAAGAAAGCTTGTAAACAGACAAGAGACAAAAGAAAACACATCTAACACAGATGACCATGGAATTGCAATGCCACATCTTGAGGTGATATCATCTCATCCTAGTTAGAATGGCTACTTTCAAGAAAGACAAACTAGGATCAGAGAGATTGCTCAGCAGGTGAAGGTACTCAACTGCTTAAGCTTCGTAGCCTGAGTTCAACCTCCAGAGCACACCAGAGAGCAGAGATTTGACTCCCTCAAGCTGTCCACTGACTTCCACATATGTGCTGTGACATGCACATACCCACACACATATACACCACTAAACAAACAAACAAATGCAAAATAATATAAAGTAGAAGACAGTGTCATAGGAATGATGAGAAGGAAAATTCTCCTACCCTCTTGATAGAAATGTAAAGTTTTCATGGAAAACACCATACAGGTTCATTAAAAGGGAAATAGAAATATTGTATGAAGGAGAGATCCCACTCTTAGGACCATAGCCAATGACAAGGAAACTTGGGCATCAAAGAGATATCCAAACTCAAACCTTCGGTGAAGCACTATTCACAATAGCCAACCTGGAATCAGCATAAAGGTTTGTCAATACATTTTTAAATGCAGAATACATATTCACAGTGAATATTATCCATTGAGAAAGAATGGTATTTGTAGCAATATGGATAGAACTGGGGGAAATTATGTTAAGTGAAATAGTATAGGCATGAAAAGAAATAGCTGCATGTTCTCACTTAGATATGGATACCAAAACAGTTGGTTTCCAAGAAGTAGGGAGATGAACAGTGGTTATGAGAGGCAGAAAAGGGTGGAGGAGAAGGGAATACAGGGAAAACTGGCTTCAAACTCATTAGGAGAAGTTAGAAGTTCTCTGGAGCATCTTAGCATAACTGTATTTAGCAAGAACGTATTATAATGTATTTCCAAGTACCTGGAAGGAAAGATTTTTACTGTTCTTCCCCCCAAAGATATGATAAATGTTCAAAGTGATGGATATGATATTTATACATCATTTTATCTTTATACAATGTGTACGTGTGCCAAAATTTAGCACTCCATCCCTAAGTATGTGCAATTACTGATGTGTCATTTGGAAATAAGATAATGATGCTAAGTAAGAGAAGCCAGATTGAAATATAGAAAAAGGCATAAAAGACACAGAGGTAATTGGGGGAATATAGTCATTATCTTGGTTTGTGGAAATAGTTTTCACAAGTATATATATATATATATATATATATATATATATATATATATATTAAAAGTTATTAAGCTATGTACATTAGACATGTGCAAGTCATTATGTATTTGCTATTCAACCCCCAAAGATACTTACATATTTGAATGCTGAAAATGTAGAACATATGCCACTTGTACTGCTCTGTGGCCTTTGTGAGAAATATAGACACAAGTTAAGCCTGGTAGCCTGTGGATCCCTCTATAAGGTGGGAGAAGAAACCATTGCTCCGTGGGGGTGCTGTAGGGAACAGAGACAATACTCAGTATGTCAGGTGTTGGAGCCACCAGTGTCTTTTCTCTCCCTTCTCCTGACAGTGTGACTGATATGAAGGCTGAATAAGAGTCTCCTGAAACTAGCAATTGGTGCAGTTCCCACATGAGATATGAGGGACACAGAGATATCCAAAGCACTAGGAGACTTCCACCAGAAGTGAGATGCAGGGGCAGATGATGTCGCCCAGAAGACAGGACTCTGTCACTGTGAGCCAGACGTAGCTTCAAAACTGAAGGAAGGAGGGGACTTGGTGGCTCCAGATGCAACTTGCAGCTGTCGTGGGAAGCCAGCCCAGGCCGGCCACCATGGTGCTGTGTGTGTCCTTGATGAGAAAAGGGGCAGTGTGTGTCTGAAAGGACTGATTCACATATCTTCATAAGATTTTGGGATCTGAGCCACCCAGCTGGGACATGCTGTCCATCTGAATCGAGCACCCTCCCCACAGATTAACAGTTCACCTCGTTTCAGACTGTGGAGTGGCTGGGGCTTGGTAGCACCAAGGGCATCCTCTGACTTCTGTGAATCTCCTGTAGGGCTACCCCCAAGGTGGAGTAAAAAGACTCAATCCCAGCTTACTGAGATGGACAACAATGGCTTGTTCTACACAGCCGTGAAAGGGCTTAGGGATGAGAAGATAGCTGTATCGATGGTTTCTAAAAAGAAATTGTAAAAACAAGGAGGGAGGGGGCTCCAAAAAAAATTCACCCTGTGTTCAGCTCTGCCTCCCTAGGAGAAAATGGAGAGAGAATTGCTCTGTTCTCCTTTCTTCTCTAAAAGCATTACTGTTTGGGGGTCCCAGATGGAATCTTCTCAGACTCACATCCCCGCAGCATTGAGGTCCCAGGGCTCTGCGTCAAGAAGCCATGATTGTAGACTGTCAGTGTATAGGGTTGCTATTGCTGTCATAAAACACCATGACCAAAATCAACTTGGGGAAACAAGAGTTTATTTCATCTTACAGCCTAATGTTCATCGTCCAGGCAAGTCAGGGCAAAGCCTCAAGGCAGGAACCTGGAGGAAAGAGCTGATGCAGAGGCCATGGAGAAGTGAGTCTTACTTATCGTTCCTCCTTGCTTGCTTAGCCTGCTTTCTTATACACCCCAGCACCTCCTATCCAGGGGTGGTAGCACCCACAAAGTGTGAAGTGCTCCCACATGACTCACCGACAAAGCACACGCTCCTTGGGCTTGCATAGAGTGTAACGCTATGGAAGCCTTCTCTCAGTTATGTCTCCCTCTTCTCAGAAACTATAGCTTGTATTAAGTTAACAAACAACAGCCAGGATAGTCACAGAAGGAACTTCAGTCCTCAGCAGCTCAGGACTCCTGGTCTAGATGGCATGACACCAAGGGATAGCCGTGAGCAATCCCTGGTGCTTATGAGGCACAATAACCCAAAACCTGGAGGCAGAGAGTACAAGTTATTCATGCGCGGGAGATGTGAATATGTAAGGAGTACCATCGCATACATTTTAATGTCAATGTGATGCCTTCTACTCTGTGGCTTAGAAATAACTGAAAAGAACCAAAATTAGTATCTCAATGAGAAGGAATATTTTTACCTCTCAAAGGAAAATAGAAGCAAGCAAACAACAACATCAGCAAAACCCCCTCTCCTCTCGCTATGGCGAGGCGATGGATGTGAGGCGATGGATGCGAGGTGATGGATGCAGACTGAGAGAAGCAAGCCCGGAGATCTGGCTCTAGTGATCTCCTGAGCGAACGCTCTGAGTGGTTGGTGCAAACAGCAAACTCTAGATCCTGCTCTGAGGTGACATCCTCAAGATCCAAGAGAACAGCTCTGGTTAGACAAAGCACAGCCTGAAGCTTCTCAAGTAGTTTCCCTGTAAGTTTCAAAACCATCTTCTACTGAGTGCTCGATATTTCAATGAACTCATATATTTGCCAGTAGTTAAAAAAATAAAATAAAATAAAATAAAATAAAATAAAATAAAATAAAACAACAAAAGAAACACACTATCGCAGGTGGAAAGGGTTGACCAAAAGAGCTGCCCCTCTCTTAATAAAGAAGGAAAGGAAGAAAGAAAGGAAGGAAGAAAGGAAGGAAAGAAGGAAGGAAGGAAGGAAGGAAGGAAGGAAGGAAGGAAGGAAGGAAGGAAGAGAGAAAGAAAATGGGGCTTTATGGGAAGATTTGCTCTAGGTGGTAGGAGATATGCCTACAGAGATGTGTTAAGTCCTAGGGTAGTTGTCTAAATGACAAAAGCCATCCATCCCTCAGGAGCAGGCCATCTCCCACAACCTGACAGCTTAGGCTCCTCCTTTTATCCCTCAGGCAAAAATGTTCCTGAATGGCCATTTGAGGTGCACAGTGACGAAGGCAGAGACCATGCTCTCCACAAATAATTTTGTTAAGGATGCAAATCCAATCCGGCAGAATCTCCCCTTGTGCAGATTGCTAATGTATTTTAACCACCACATATATTCTTACATGTTCCGTTTCAATAAAGCCTCTTTTCTCTCAGTTGGAGATGCCAGATTTGGACCGAGTATGTTACATCTAGCCAAGAGAACATATTTCCTCCCCGAAACACGGCCTTGACAGCAAAGCAAAGTGTGATTAAGTTGTATCACAAATAGGTGCAGCTCCATCCATCTGGCAAAAGGGGAGTCTGTGCTACCTCATTAAGAAATCAAATGATCTGGGCTGATCAAACATCCCTTTACAGCTTGAGGAAGTGAAGTGGTCCAGTTAGATTCCTGCAAATGGGTGGGAGCTGCTGCCATCCTAACAGAACAAAGCTAGGCGTGAGGACCTAGGAAAGATGTCATTTGTACATATTTGGGTCAGCGATGTACACACAGCAAAGGAAGGCAGTGCAACTTTCTGGAGAATCTTGGCCAGTAACTTGTGAAACACTGATCCAATTTGCTTGGAATTTTAAAAAAAAAAATAATTGGCTCCTGCTGGCTGAGGCCCCGTGCCAACACCTCATGGTAATTCATTTGTGACATTCCTAGAAGAGAGAATGTGCTGGAAGAGATGCAATGATATGTTTAGGAAAGAAGCCTGTCATCCTCTGAAAAGTCTGCAAGAAAGGTAGCAAGCGGCAGGAGGCCAGCAGAGAAGATGCTGGGATGCTGGGGACAAGATTCTCAATTTAAATGGAAGTGGTATGACCCTCTCCCCTTTGCAGGCTCAAGGAAGACACTTGGAGTGACTTTTTCAAGAACCCACATATCTATTGGGCAACCCCAGATATGGGTTTTCTAATACTCTAGACTCCAAGATTATGACTTTGCAAAGAATCCACCCAACACACAATTTCTGGGCTTTGGTAGACATTGCTAAATGCTGGGAGAGCTTTTCAAGAAATATGTGTAATCTTCAAGAAATAAAGGACAGGTCCAAGTTTATCCAACTCTCCTGGAAATAGTAAGAGCTGAATTCAGCAAGGAGATTATGCTGCAGGTACTAAGATCATGGGAAAGAAAAGACTGGAAGAGGAGCCAGCCTCCGCATTGCATTGGTGACTTGCCTTGTTGGTGTGACAGTGTATCTGATGAAAGACTGGGAAAAGGGAGGGATAGCATTGTCCCTAAGTTTGAGGTATAGTTCTTTGTGGAAGGAAAGGTAAAGCAACAGGAGCACGAGGTGGCAGGCCACATCACATCTGCAGGAGTTGAGGCAGCTGGTCACACCCATTCAGTCAGGAAGCAGAGAGCAATAACTGGTCTACTTAGCTCACTCTCTCCTCTTCTGTCAGCTGGAGAGCCCAGACCACAGAAGGGTACTGCCCACATTTAGGGTAGGTATTTCTATCTCACTTAATCTAATCTAGAAGCATCCTATAAACATGCCTAAGGATCATTTCCATGTTTATTTTAAATGCCATCATGATGCCATAAAGAGTAACCACCACAGCATCTTAAGATAAAAGGAGAGAGGAAGGAATAAGTGTTGAGGGGTTAGTTATAAAAACGGGCACTATCTGGAAGTTCTAACGAAAATAGCAGGGCAGCATTGTCTGGTTCATATTGAATCCCAGGACATACAAAAGTAGCACCTCCCCCCATATTTGCCAATATAGCAACCAATAGTCTCAAATGGAAATGACATTCTTCACTAATGATACTCTCAAGGAAGCTATCAAGGCCACAAGAGAAACATCTGAGGTTGGAGGAATCTGGATACCTTACAGTGAAAACAAGGCACTCATACATGTTTTCCCCAGAGCCTTCTGCTGGACACTAAGATGACATCAGCACCCACTGCTCTAGGGATAAAAGCTGCAAGGTGCAAATCCAGATCTAGAAAATCAGTGCAAGTTGCCTACTGACAATATTGAAATATTGAAATATTGACCACAGAAGTCACTACAAAGGGACAGGGCTGTTGAATGTGGAATTACCTAAGGTTGGCAAAGGTAACCTTACCTGAGGGTTAAGTGCATGGGTCAGAATCACCTCATTCCTAATTGAAAAGAGGGGTAAAAATTTCCCTCATCCTGGCTGAGGAACTTAATCTGATGGAACAGATAAATACCATGCTGTTGTTATCCAAGCAGAGATCAGGTTCAGAAAGATGGTTGGTGGCATGGATTCTGTTGGAGTTAAGACAGGTGTTGGGCTATAAAGCAGAAATCAGCAACCAATTGATTATTGACCTAGGGTTGGGGCAAGGCTCCAAGATTGAGGTTCTGGGGGGAAACTGGCCCAATGAACAGTGCTGGGGGGGGGGGGGGAGATCCAAGAGCTGATTGCTTTTCTACCCCTGGAGCTCTGATAATTCCTTGCTGAACCTAGGTGGTCTAGCCTGCAGAGTGCAGTGAAGGCCACAGGCTTCTACCAGATCTTCCAAGCTCCACTCAGAGATGGGAAGTTCTAATAAAACACAAATCCTGATTCTCATTGGCTCGAGGACTGCGAAAGCCTGAGTGCACAGGGGACAAGCTATTATTGCTGGCAAAGGACTGTGCTGAGTCAGGCAGGGAAGCTAATAAGAGTCTACACACCAGGAGCCTCCAAATTCCCTCAATTTGGAGCCAGCTTCTTAGAGAGACAAAGTTGAAAGAGAGATACAAATATAGGGCCTGTGGTTTAATGGAGACTTTTTATTTATTTATGAATGCAACTGAATGAGAAGTATTGCAAAATACAAACATCAGATTATCTTCTCTTACATACTTAGTGGATAAAAATATAATGACATGAAATCCATTCTGTCCCAGGAAATTGGAGATAGACGGAGGTAATACCCATAGACCATCAAGAGGGAAAAAAAGCTATCTTGTGGTGTCATTAATTAAGCAGAGCATAAATATTTATTGATCATTACTATGTGCAAAACATTGCAGTAGGGGCTGTGTAAGATTTGAAAAGAATTAAAGGAGGCCTCCTGTGCATAGAGTTTTCTAAGCCAATGGTAGGGGAAGAGAGGGAAAAGGTGAAAAGCAATACTCATTAACCCTGCGGTTTCTGCCTGTGTTACCTGGACACCTTACGTCCACAGAAGGTCATTATGTTTACCTGTGCAGCAGACTGGAAGTGCTGGGAAATAACCCCTCCCCCTAGAAGCAGCCTTCCACCAACCACTCAACCCCGTTGCTACATAAATATCTCAGCCCTTTTGCCCCACAGGTGGGATAATTTTGAGCCATGGGGCTTTGTACCTTTTCCAAGCGTTCCCTCGTGGGATTAAGCTCTGGTCAACTGCTGTGCTGGTGGCTTAATAACTCAGCCTTTCTTCCTCCCCCTTCCCTCCCGTGGACTTCTCAAATAAATGATCTGCCCTTGAATCTCTGGTTCCAGAAGAAGGGTCTGAAGAGAAAGCAGAAAAAGACAAGTGGGGAAAGAAGAAGAAATGCTGCTGCGTCTGAGGACACAAACAAGACAGCCACCAGCTGCGTACTCTGAGACCCATCCCTGCGTCTAAGGCCTTTTCTACTCTGCTGATTGTTTAGCATTACAATGGTGGGGATGGGCAAGGCATCTGTGAGAGATCTGCAGTCAGCCTGACAGGAAGCCAGCTCCCATCCTCCAGCACATCACTCTCAGCTTTGTGGCCACTCAGTCATACTTCTCTTACTGCCCCACACCCCTCTGCTAGGTAGACTGCGCTCCCACTGGCTCACTATATAAAGGTGATGGGTGTGTCTGTTGAGTGGAAGGCATGAACCTAGTGGAGAAGATGCCAACAGGCCAAGGACAGCTCAAGGTTAGCTTTAAACGGAAGGAAGGATACAGCTTTACTGGGGGTTCAGAGGGAGGAGGGAGGGGATGAGTCCAGCAGTCTAATGGGAGGATAGAGATGTATGAATTCAGATTCAATGAAATCATGCTGTTGCATTGTGACTATCCATACTCCAAGAACCTTCCCCTTAGAGGGCAATGCTCCCCTCTGTGGATAGTATTAGTGTGGGTCTCTGCCCTGTCACCCACAGAGTTAGCATATGACTATCCTTGCTTCACCTCGCTGTGTTCCAATTGCAAACCCCCAGAATCTAACATCCAGCCCATGACAGTCAGTCAAACTCAGGCTCCTCGCAGGCTTCTCACGTCACTGAATGTACTTCAAAGGTAAACTCTATTACTGCATAACAAATTATTCCCAAAAGTGTGGCTTAAAATAACAACAAAAATAGTTATGTTGGGTTTGGTTTGGCATTTGGAAGCCCCTTGGCTGTGAGGTTCTGGCTCAGGACTTCTCACAAGGCTGCAGTCATGGTGTAAGACCTGCAGTTACCAGAAGGCATGGCTGGAGATGAGGACCATGCCCACATGATGTACTCACATGATTTGAAGCAAGAGCTTGTATTTTTATCACTATTGGCAGGACATGCCAGTTCCCCTACACACGGACTTTCCACAGGACACATTTTGAGTGGCAGTATTGCCTAATGGCTTGCATTTCCTCAAATCAAATTATATATAAACAGAAATAAGGTAACCCACAGTGTCTTTTAGACCCTGGAAAGTCATACACTATCACTTCCACAATATGCTGTTAGTCACAGGCATCTCCAACTCAATACAGGCAGGAAGCATCAAAGAGTGTAAGAACCAAGGCCAAACACCAGGAAGGATTTTGGAAGCTTGCTATCACGGTCATTCATGGACATTCAACTCCCTAGCACCAATGTCCTACGGTAGTCAGAGGCTGTGGTCATGGAAGCATCAGGGTGGATGCACACTGATACTGATCTCCAGTAACTTGTTGGGTTCTTCTCATTTTCTAAGCCTGCTCCTCCAGTCTCCTGTGAGTTCTTTTGGCTCTCACATCCTTACCAAGGGCAAAGTTAGTTTCTCCTGCTTGAAAACAAGAAGTATATCTAAGATAGATGGTATTGGTCTCTAGGCAGTGGTGGTGAGTTTATATGATAAGAGTTGGGGAGAAGAAAGAGCTGAGTCTTAGAGAGTCAAGTTTATGGAAGAATGGAAGAGGGACATAATTGTAAGTATCCAAGAGAAACTGTTAGAATCACTGGGCAGCCCTGAGAACCAATGGGCTTCACAGAAGACAGTTAAGAGATCTGTGCTCAACATGTTGTCATGGCTTTTCTTTTTTTACTTTTAATTTAACCAAAGCCCATCTTCACTTTGTGTAGAAGCCACCAAATTGCTGAAGAGTGTACAAACTATAGAATTCAGACCAACACAGAAATGTAGGAGGGTCCATATTTTTAGTTTATTTATTTTGAACCTTAAATACATTTTATTTTTATATTTTTCCCTATGAGGTAGGGGTTGTGTTTTTTTATGTTTGGTAGAGGCACAGTATGGTGAGGTAGAGGGGATTGCTACTGTGGGCCCATGCTGAGGTACCAGATATAGTATGGATAAAGTTTATTTAGGGCATGAGAAGGGGAGTTGAGGAGGGAACAGAGACAGAGAAAGGCAGAGGAGTGGGGAGACAGAGAGCAAGATAGAGGGGGGGGGGTAGGAGAATGGGAGGAGAAGGAAAAGAGAGGGGCAGAGAGTAAGAGGGTGAGGAGAGGGCAAGTAGCCCCTTTTATAGTGAGTCAGACATACATAGCTGTTGCCAGGTAAATGTGGGGTGGAGCCTAGAAGGAATGCTAACAGTAGGTATACCTCTTATTTTATGAACTTATTCATTTTCTCTTTCATATATCCTTGTCCCCTGGCTCCCAAGCACAACCCATTATTCTGAAAGTTCAAGGTGCATTTGTGTGCTTGTGTATGTTGTTGCAAGGACAGACCACTGTACTTGCATGCACTTCACACTGTTTAAATTGTTGTACTCTGATCATACTCTATTCCATCTATGGCAGACACACTAGCTATGCTCTGAAGAGCCATCCATTTAGCATGCTGTGTTTTCATTTGATCAGAGACTTCTAACTGTTGTGGGGGCTGTCACGAAATATCCCTGCCACATTTTGTTGTTAAATTCTCTCAGGAATGCATGCCAGATTTCATTCAGCTTCTGGGGGAGGACATGTGTATAAGACCCCTTTGCAATAGATCCATTGCATTGGAACAGCTGGGTAAGAGGGTTTGTAGATTTAATTCAACAAGATTGGGCCTAATTGTTCTTTAGCATGTTTCTACACTTTGTATTGCTCTAGAAATACGTACAGGTGAAACTCAGAACTTATAGGTCCATAGTACTTTCCAACATTCAGACAGCATAAATCTAATTTAATTGTTGCATTAGAGATTACATCCAATTCCATACTTTTGTCGTGATCTAATCACCTCCCAGAGATAGCCCTCCTGATAGTGTGACATTGATGATTTTCAAAGGACACAGATTCAAATCATATCAGAATATTATCATTAAGGAAATCTATTTATGAATCTCTAATTCAGCCTTGGCGGGCCTCCCTACCCATGGGAGTCCTCAGTATCTCCTGATGCACTCAGATAACCCACATAGGCACAATGGGAAGCTCTCTAATAGAGATGAGCTGCTCCCAACCTCCTACTTGGCACTGAGCCTATTGTGTGAGCCCACCTCTCTCTCAGGCACCAGTAAATCAGAAGGCCACCAAAACTGCGTAAGCCATACATGTCAAGTGGGGAAATGTAAAAGCAAAATGATTCAAGAGTTGAGGGAACGTGGGCCAGCTCTGGTTTCCCTGTCCAATAAGAAAAGAAATGCAAGGTTACAGAAGTGAGGCATATCCGACACTGGAAAACAACGAGGAAGATGAATTCTCCTATGTTGGTTAGCTTTCAAACAACCCCACCACACAAGCTGGAAGCCCAAAACACCTTCTACTATTGTGATTGATTTCCCACCAACAAACATCAAACCACCATTTAAATGAGTTTGGTCATTTTACGGTATACTTGCAGGAAATAATCTTCTTGTTGGTGGTGGAGGCAGTGCACACCAGCAGGCCATGCTGAAGAGGTGGAGCCAGGAGGATCAGAAAATGAGGTCATTAATTCAACAAACCAATGAAAGATTAGGACGGCTCTATTTAACACCTCCAATTTACGATGCATCAAACAAAGGATGAGAGTTAAATGACTTGCCTTAAATTCCATTGTTGGTGAATTACAGAAGTGGGAAAAAAATGAAAATTAGCCTCAGGCCAGGGTCATAAATTGTGATTTATATTATATTTGTCCTAGTAAAATCCCACTGTTGTAAAAGAATTTGGAAAACAAGTGGACTTTATTATAATGGAATCTGATCCAAGTAGCAACAAGGAAGAGTTAAGTGGAATAAATTACAGTTGGTTCTTCCAAATATGGGCACTGCTTACTGAGGAGAAGTGGGAAGAGGCTCTAATACCTTTGCCTTCTCATCTGTTTCTGTTTATGCAACCATAAGTTGAACTTACTTCATGGGAGATTTTTAAAATTTTCTATCCTGTTCTCCAGCATTGAGAGCAGATGACTTCTGCTCTCCACTCTAACTGTGCACAACTATAGCTCATAATGTCCCTGTAGGTGCAGCTTCCTAGGAGCTTCGACGCACAGAGGAGCAGGGCTTCCTGGAGGGTCAGTAGTTTATGTCACAATGAGGAAATTTTTTAAAATGCAGTGATTCTATGAATCCAGAAAATAGCTATAAAACAGCTGGTTGGGGGGGAGCTGTATTTGATTATAGACAGAAAAGACCTCCTGTTGTAATCCCCCCCGCTCTTTGTCAGAACTCTTCCCTGAGGCTCTAGGAGAAATCACAGACCTGATTAATGCTATGTTGTTGTCCCAGATGGCTCACACAGAGACTGAAGAAGCAGGTTCCATCAGCCAGAGGTACTGCTCTAGCCAACTCCTGACTTCTCACTCTCTAACCCCCTCTCTGTGTTAAGAGAGATTGGTTCCAGCAGGAATAATCTCTTACGTGCCCTTTCCAGGCTTCCATAATCGTATAAATGACGAGAACAAATCTGGACAAGAGATGATGCAGATCTAAGAGAATGCAAGGGAAGATAAGCTTGCCCTAGGACATGAGCCCCATGAGTAAGAAAGTGTCCACTTACAATGAACAAGAAGTTGGTACTTGTGGATCTTGCATGGCTATATTAACTTCAGGGTTGACTTACACCCAGGAAGACACGGTTGACTATTTGCTGGAAAGCTATGCTGACCTTGTACTGTGAGAGCACATCTGTCATTCCTATAGGCTGATCCATACCTTCTATTGGGGTCCAGGAGCTGATGCTGAGGATGACATTCCAGCAGGCAGCAAGAATATGAGCATCTAGAAAGCTGAGAACTTCCCTTTCTGCCAATTATCCTTCTCTTGTGCGCTTGACTCTCAAAGGGAGAGAAGATTCAGCTTATCAAACCCTCAGTGCTTCTCTTACCCTCTTAGCCTTTGTGATAGCTGATTTGATTGCCAGTCCAATTAGACTGAGAGATAGATAAGAGATTAGTAAAGCATATATGTGGGTGTGTCTGAGACGGTATTCCTAAAGGCAATTAGATTGTAGAGGACTCGGAGCTAATTCCTTAATGGGTTCATAATATTATAGCACTATTAGGAAGGAGAATTATTAGGAAAGGAAGAAAGCGGGGTCGGAGGAAATAAATCACTGGGTGTGCTCTTGAGGCTATGCCTTGGTTTCCTCCCATAACACTATCGCTGCTTCCTGTGCAGGAAGATGTGAGAGCATTTCCCCACCATATATTGCTGTTGCCATGGTGTTCCATCTAAGCACAAAGAACCAATAACCATAGACTTGTCTCTCTGAAACAATGCACATGTCTAGTCACCAAAAAAAGAAAAGAACGTAATTCAGAAAATTAGTACCACGAGAGTGGTATCATTGCCATGACTAAACATGACTATGTGGTTCTTAGATATTTGACAATGGTTTCTGAAAGGGACTTGGGAAAGTTTGGCTATATGGACCAGACAAAGTGTGGCATGTTCTAAATAAAATGATGGGTGGCTCTGGTGAGTGTTTGGGAGAACAGAATTCAAAGAGAAATGTGGGTGTGAAAGCCAGGTGTTTAGTTTCAGAGAAAAGTGAAGACTATTCGGGGAAGTGGACTAGAGGTCATTCCTGATGTATTCTGGCAAAGAACTCGTCTATACTCTATCCATGTCCTGACTTAAATCAAACTGAAAAGAATGTGCCAGTTCATCTGGTGGAGGAAATCTTGAGACACAGTAGCATTAAGTCTGTGGCTTGGTTGTCCTTGGATGCTTTTGGTCAGACTTGCAGTGAGAATCAAAAGAAAAATGCGAAAGTGAAATGTAGTCTCCCCTCCCCCAGCCTGAAACCTGCCTGCTCAGGGGTGGAGCTTCCTGCTCAATCGGTCTGCCATGCCCACTGCTGGAACCTGCTGCTTTGCTGTTCGGAGCCGTGCACGTGGTCACCCTGCTATTGGACCCCAAGATTAATTGGCGGGAATCGGGCCCCCTTCCCCTGCTTTATAATTGTGTGCGGAACAGTAAAATTGAGCTTTGATCAGAATGCCTGTCTTAGCTGCATTTCTTTATCTCGCCACCTAGCCCCTCTTCTCTTCCAGGTTTCCAAAATGCCTTTCCAGGCTAGAACCCAGGTTGTGATCTGCTGGCCGGACACAACAGTGAAAGGTCTAAGAAACATGTAGTTCAGGCCAGACAGGAGGAGTATCTGAACCTTTGGATAAGAAGAGTGTGGTTGCTAAAGAGATTGGTGCCATTGATAAAATGTCACTTTCAGCCACGGAAGCATCAAGGGCTGTGGAAGGGTAAGCACATTTAAAAAGCTCCTTCTTATAAAAGAAGCACTAACACCCTACTTGAACAGGGATGCCGAGAAGTCTGTATTCCCAAGATTCATTGTGATCCTTCGCTTCCCAGGCATAAGTAGCTGTTACCCAAGGATGCGAGGCTACTAGCTACTCCAGCAGCTGGAAGGCATTGGTATCATTCATGGGATGGCCATTTTTACAAGCAGGACAGGTATGAAAGATGTAAGATCATGGAGGCTTTCACCAAGATTCCGCAGGAAGAACTGGGAGGCTAATACATGTGTGGTGGCGTCAAGATATCCCTGAGGTGGTAATGTTTGAAGAATGTTGGGGTGCCAAGAACATGGAGTATCTGCCAAGAAAAGCTATAGAGAGTGTTCAGAGTTACCCTAGGGCAGAAGCCACGTGGACTGCAGATACTAAAACCATAGAGACAGGACTGCCTGAGCACCTTGAACACAATATGCTCCAGATGCTAAACATGAAGCTATGGGCCTTATTATTTTCTATTCTGGGTTTGATGTTGCCTTGGTCTCATTCTTCCTATCTACGTCCTCATCTGTCTCTCTGGAAGTGGGTTGTGTACTTTGTGCCGTTGGGTTTTAGAAGTATGTAACTTTCTCTTTGATCTTATAAGAGCTCAGAGTTAAGAGTTTGCCTTGAATCTCAAAGACTTTGGATGTAGACTTTTTATTTTTTCAACTACGGGAATTAGTGAGGTTTAGGATCTCTTAGCTATAGACCAAATAATTTTTTTTTTGCATTATGAAATACATCCAAGACTTTGGAGGGCCAAAAGTAAGATGTAGACCATGTGAGTGTTAAGTTGACAAGGAGTCTGATGTGAGAGTTCACTATGATTGTCAACTTGATTAGGGTGAGAATGCCTAGATTAGCGAAGCATAATAGCTCTGCAAGCGCCTGTGACGCTGCTTCCAGAGATAGTCAGATCATAAGGGCTCTGACCTACTCAATGGATCAATCTCCTGATGGATTTATTGGGGGCAGAATTTAGTAGGAGGAAGTAAGTCACTGGAGTTTTCTCCTAGGAGATAGATAATACATCTAGCTTGGCTCCTTCCTGTATCCCTCTTGATTTTCCCTTACTGAGAGCTGAGCTGCCTCTCCTGTATACCACCTTTACCTTGAGGTTCAGTTTTCATGTATAGAACAAGCAATCATGAACTGAACCCTCTGAAACCATGGGCCAAAATATTTAATGCTCCTTTGTGTCGTTTATATCACTTATTAATAGACCTCTGTTTCCCCAAATGTCTGAGCCCTCACTCACCTCCAGACTTCTTCAAAGTCCTTGATTCAAAATAACAAAAAAATTTTTGTTTGTGTTTTGTTTTTTTTTAAAGGATGTCATGGGTCTTGGTTGCTTCTGAGAAAAGTAGCTAATCCATGAATTTTCCCTAAGAATATTCTGTAATGATGAGCTTTTTGCCTCATTCTTGGCTCTCCATACCTGATTCTGAAATCTCATAAGAAATTGTCATTATGGTGATAATTATTTGTCCTATATATAGAGATTATAGAGTTGTGATAGCTATTCAATAGCTATTCATGGTTGTCAACTTGACTACATATAGAATTAACTACAACCTAAATGGCTGGGTATACCTATAAGGAATTTTCTTTTCTTAATTAAATCATTTGAAGTAAGAAGACCCACTTGTATTTTGGGTCTTTTGAAAAGGAAGATACAACTAACTTTAATCCAGATCTTGGAGATAAGAAGGTCCACCTTGAATCTGGATTGTATCTGGTGACAGTGTATATAAAGGACATGTAAAAAGGAAGCTTTTCCTCTGCCTGTTTGCGCCCTCCCCCCCCACTGTCTCTGCAACGTCCATTCCTTCACTGGTATTAGAGCCTACTTCTTCATGATTCTGGTATATACTGAAAAACAAGAGAGATATTTGGCCTCAAGAACTGAATACTGGATTCTTGAATTTTCCATTGGTAGACAGCCACTGTTGGACTAGCTGTGATCCATTTTAATAAATTCCATTTCTATAGATAGATGGATAGGTAGGTAGGTAGATAGATAGATAGATAGATAGATAGATAGATAGATAGATAGATAGATAGACTTATTCTATAAGTTCTGTTTCTCTATAGAACTCTGACTAATATAATACTGTAGTCATTACTTGGTTGAACATCCTTATCATTCATTGTGATTAAGAAATTATTAAATTGGCAGAAGTTGATCTTATAAAACATAATCCAGGGACATCCAGAATTGTCCCTAGGAACTTAGATAGAGTTCATAGACACATTTTTCTGTTTTTGTTGTTGTTGTTGTTGTTGCTGTTTGTTTGTTTGTTTGTTTGGGTTGATTAGTTGCTTGGTTTTTTTGTTGTTGTTGTTTGTGTATGTGTGTAGAGTATGTGAGTGTGTGTGCCCCATTTTAATGTATTGCTCTATCAACATAGTAGATTTTAATCAACTTTATTAGAAGTTGCTCAGGTTGGGTAGTGGTGCTATGAGGTCAGTGGAGCATAGGAAACTTGTAAGTCTCCTTGTCCTCAGAATTCACAGTTCTTTTATAACATCTTTTTGGATGGAATTGCTATTGTTCACGTCACCTTATACTTCATTCGTGAGTGTGTGTGTGTGTGTGTGTGTGTGTGTGTGTGTATACTCACCTAGGAACTTTTGTTTACAGTATTATATCTTCTGGCTGGCCCTGCAAGGCTAGAGATGGCCAAACAAGGTACCAGAAGTGGAGTGGCTTCAACAAGAGAAAAATATTATCTCAATTATGAAGGGTAAGAGTCCAACAAGATGTTAAGAGGGCTCATCCTGCTGGCATATGCCTCTAATACCAGCACTTGAGAGTCTGAGGAAGGAAAATTACAAGTTCAAAGTCACCCTAGGCTATAAAGTGAGTTCCAGGAAAGTATGGACTAGGTACTGAGAGACCTTGTCTGAAAAAACAAAAATACCAGGTATGACCAGGATTGGTTTCTCCAGAAGATTATGAACTAATGTATTGTCTTAAGCTTCTGGTATTTCATGGACAGTCACTTAATGTCTCTTGGCTTATAGAAGCACTGGTTTTGCCATAGGGATCCTCTCTATGTGCATGTGGATGCCAGGAGTTACATTTTTTCTTCTATTTGTAAGATCATCAGTCATGTGGGATGGGAACTCACTCTTCCAGAGCAAGACCATCTTAATTGCATCAGCAACAATTCTATTTCCAAATAAGGACATATTTCTGGGGTAACAGAACTTGGGGCTTCAAAATATGAATTTTATGTGGGATATAATTGAACACCTACCTATCTTTGGTAGAAACATTACATGCCAAGATAAGCCATTCTATTCCACAAAAACCTTCTCTGCCAACAGCTTAACTTATCCTGCCAATCCCAAGGGTCAGTTTCGGTGGCTACTTCACCTGTGTCACTCATCTATCCAACTGGAAGCTCCTTTGATGATAGCATGTTTGGCATGTTTCCTCTGAGCCTGCCAGGGGCAAGGACAGCACCCAGTGGAGGCATCAGTGGAGGCCACATTGGAGACATCAGCATCAGTTCTGTCTATACTGAAGTTTTGCAAGTTATTGAGACAGTGTCTCACACCAGGATTGCCTGAAGCCCATACTGTCCCACCTCAGCCTCCTGGGTGCAGACATTAGAGGAATCATGCCTGACCTGGTAGATATCTGTTTATTATCTTTGGCATCAACTTTGCTTTTCTATTAAAAGACCATTTTCCTCCATTATTGAGACGGTTGGTGCCTCTCTGCCCTTTTAGCTTAGAGACAAGTTCATTTGTCCTCACTGTCCAGGTCCTCTCACTATCATTTTAAAGGAAGAAAAACAAAATGCAGCTGGCTGCGTAAATTGTAGGGGCAACAGAATTCTGCTCATTGTAAAAAAAATTGCAAAATGACATCCAATCGTCCTGTTAGAACGGAGTGGCAGTAAACCTGAGTGAAACTGAGGTAAGTTCTGAGTTCCAGGAAAGCAAACATCATCTATCGCCCAATGCTAGGGGCAGCTCTGCTGCCTGGGAATGGCTCTCCCTCCCTCCACTCTACTCTCAGAGCTTTCAGAGCCCAGTACAAACAGCCCTGCGCCTCTGCCCCAGGCTCAGCTGCAGAAATCCACAGATGCTATGAGATCTTTGTTTGTTTCTTATTTCCAAAGAGCTGACCTCCCTCCGTGTGGGGATTGGGCATCTGAACCATACATCTCTGAATTGGTGGGCATTTCACTGAAAGTGTTTGAGAATTGCTACACTTTGAGAGAAGAGGAAAGTTCAACAGGGCTTCCTGCGAATCACAGCCTCTCTGCATTCACTGACTTTCTCTTTCTGCTTCGCCTCCTTCCCCATCTCATGTCTGTGTTCATTGCTCCCTTCAGCTAGATTGAGATGTGGCTCATAAGAAGGGACGTTCTTCCTGTTTCCCCAGAAGAGTCATCTCTGAGTCAAATATCCCATACCTTAACCCTGGGTCCAGGCAATAAATCAGCCAGACAGCTAGAGTGTGGAATCCTGACTCCATAGTATTGAACAGCCTTTCTTTGCCCCTGGAGCTATGCTATGGGAAGAGGGTATTTTTCTGTTTCACCAGTGTTGGGGGACTTTCTAGGCATTTGCCTGGTCACAAAATGTCTCAGAGATGTCACACAGCAACCTGGGAAACCGTCACAAGCTGGTGGCCAGGATGTGGCATTACTCAGCAATCAGGAGATGCAAAGGGCACTGCTTAAGACACGGCACTCTACTAATGTAGTACAACAACTTTACCTACTTTCCCAAAGCTACCAGCGCCATCAGCACTCCAAAGCTCCCACCAGGGTCTCATTCTGAGCCACTTTTGCAATAAATTTTCTCCCAAGGTCCTCTTCTTCCTAGAGGGCTCTCTAACTCTTATGCTGTGTGGGGACTAAAGGAATCCACAGAGCCCTGAGCCTTGAGTCAGAGAACTTGTTTTATCTTCTGCAAAAAAAAAGATCATTTCTTAAATGATAAATGCTGAGTATTTTTAATAATAGTGTTATGTGTGGCATCTGAAGAGAGGGCTCAGTGGTTAAGATACGTGCTTCTCTTCCAGAGAACTGAGTTCAGCTCCCAGCAGCCATTTATCAGATGGTTCATAAACATCTGTAACTGTGTTTTCCAGGAGAATCCTATGTGGCTGCCTGTACTCACACACACACACACACACACACACACACACAGAGAGAGAGAGAGAGAGAGAGAGAGAGAGAGAGAGAGAGAGATACACATATATACATACCTGAAAATAAAATTAATCTTAAAAAAAAAAAAAAAGCATGGAACCCTGCGTTAGAAAGCATTGTAGAAATCTGTCTGTACTATCCCACGTAGAAAGCCATCGATAATGTATCCAATATAAATGTATTATCCAAAGTAGAAAGCCCATGTTGTTACCTCATCCATTCGAAAAGGAACTGCTGCTATCTGTGTTCTCACCACTTCTGTGGTGAGAAGGTCGCTATCTCCCAAATAATGGAATAATGATTCATTAGCTTTCAAGAATTCTCCCCATGATCCAACTACCAGGAGATCAAGGTCCATGTGTACTTTGCAGCCTGGCACATAGCTGTCACTCAATAAATATTTGAGTAAGTGAACAGTTATGCGAATGATTGAATAAAATACCCTAATGACATTAGAGAAGAAATGCATACTTCTAAGTCTCGGGAGAAATAAACCGATGAGAAGACAAGAAAAACACTAGAAGTCTTGATTTCCTTAAAAATTCATGCAAAATTCATGCACTTTGCATCAAAATATATCTTTCTCATTTTATGGCAAAAAATATGATGCTTTGAATTACTTAGCAGAGTACAGTTTATGTACACTTGGTGGGTTTGGCCCAGGCATACCGCCAAGTGGCCCTGGCAATGCATGCAGCCTGGCATGGGAGCCTCATGCTGAACGATCTCCACCTTCGCATCCTGTTATCCAAATCCTTTCCCATCAGCATCCTGCCCTTTGCCTTGCTCTAGTCCAGCCAGATCTGCTTTCCACTCTCAGGCAAAGCCCCCAGGTGGCAACAAGAGGTAACCTTCCCCTTGTCATTCTTTTTTTCTTTTATAAAACACTGGGTGAGGCCATGAGTAATTGGTCTTTTCTGGAGAAGGATTGATAATCTGTCTTTCCTGGAGCTATTACCAGGCTGGCCTGCCAAATGGACAAGTGTTAAGAGGAGAAAATGGGGCAGTGGCCAGGGTAGGAAGAGCTCAAGATAATGGAGTTGAGAGCATCAGAGAGGTCCTCTCCTGGCAGTCGGACCATGAATCAAGGCAGGCAGAAAAGAACAGCAATTCATAGCCCTTGTGTGCATCCTCTGCAGATGCTCCAAATAGCTCCCTCAATTAAGGCTTGATCTGGGCTCCTTGGGACTTATGCTGGAGATGCCTTGCCTACCCCATGTGGTGTGGCAGCTATGAAAGTATCAACAGAGTCAAGCCTGTCAATCCATTGTTGAGCGAAGCTTAGTCTGGGCTCTGCAGGGCAACCAAGGAAGAACAACTCGACTTTTGCCATCACTGTCACCTAATAGCAGAAACAGCCTTATCTGTGGCTCTGAATAAGACTGGACTGGACTGGTCTTCATCAGAGTCACTCCTGTGCTCTCAGCCTCCTCAGGAAGATGGAGCTGCACCACTCCAGATGCACAGCACCCAGTGCTTGCAAAACCCCTTGACATTCATTATCCCCTTTAATCCTCCAATCATCTTGTGAATTTTATTTTAGAATTAGAGAGTTAAGTTAGAGATGTCTCCAAGGCCATAGAGCTAGGAAGTGATAAGGCTGCTTGCGATTCAAGCAGAATTTTCTGAGAGCCTTCATTCCTTTTGCCTTTCATCTTACTCCTGGACAATGGGGGAAAGAGGTAGTTTGACACAGCAGGAGGGAAACGGCTATGGGAATGGTCCTCAGAAGGGACACCGCTAGGCAAGATGACACCAGAGATAGACTTGAGCAGTAGGACAATAGTCTGGTGATCCAGATCCTGGGAGTCACTGAGAAGGAAGGAGAGCTGTCTGCTGGACCTGAGCCAAGTGCACTCAGAGTTTTCCTGAGGTGGAGTCTGCCAGGCATTACAATTTTCAGGTGTGCGTGATGGTCTAAGGACTTGGGTGGAAGTGGCATAGTTGAACTCGATGGAATTTGTTTTGGTTTGGTTTGGTTTGTTTGTTTGTTTGTTTGTTTGTTTGTTTGACTCTCCCTATACAGCCACATGGATTGGACCTTGGAACCTCAGGTGCCCAGCTCTGAGTTTCCCGCTAAGCCTGTGATCTAGGTTTACCACATACCTTCCATGTGTCCATTCTTTGTGCCTCTCCTTGTCTCTTGAGCCCTCCCTTCTGCTTCACATGATTGGTGATGCCCGTCCCCCAAATTTACTAACTCTGCCTCTGACATATCTGACTGACTGTCCCATTTGTCTCAAGAACAGATGGCCCATAAGAAGTACCGCTAGCCATTTTAAGATGCACTACTTTTTTTTTTTTTTTTAAACATTCTACATGGAATTCTTATTTCTCAGTGTTGATACCTCTTGCATGGCTTTTTGTCCCAAGCTCCTTAGTTCTCTTCTGGTTTGATTTTTCCAGGCCACTTGTCATGGATTTCTGTCCTCTCTATAACGATAAGGAAGAAGTTCATAATGACTTTCTCAAAGCAGAGAGTGAACATGTTGCGCCCATCTCTCAGACTACAGAGTGGGGGCGTTCCTCTGACATCTTTAAATTCCCAAGGTGCTTTCTTATGAGGTTCTTCAGACAAACAAGGTAGAAAAGCAATTACACATGCATTCACACATGCACTCACACATACATGCACACATACATGCATACACATACACAAACACAGGCCCACACACAAAGAAAGAGAGACCAAGTGTGTGTGCGAACGCTCGCGAGTACGTGCGCACATGTGCATGCATGAATGAGTGTGGATACACGTGTGTGAATGTGTCCCAGACTACTCACAAAATCTACCTGCACATTTGTCAGCATGGCCAAGTTTGGGTGTGGCATCAATTTTCAACTCCCAATTGCACTTCCTTCCCTCTCCCCAGCCCATCACTTCTAAAGAAGACCCGAATCCTGTTTCCTTGACAACCAGTCTCCCTCTCTCCCCACATTTTTAATGCTGTGGTGATAAGGTGTATTTAAACCCAGAAGCCATGTTCCCATGGTGACAGAAGACCCCCAGTAGGTTGCCATGGGAACAAGAGATGGCTTTGAAAAATGATAAAAGTAAGTCGGCTTTGCAAGTGATGACAGCAAAGTTAGAAGCCAGGGAGGCTAGAGAAGATGGCTCAGAAAGGCATTAGGTCATGGTTAATAGTCCAGCCTATCCTACCAGTGACCAGCCAAGGTCACAGAGGGCAGGAGATGTGACATTCCACTCCCAGCTCTGCTGCCAAGAAGACTGAGCAAAGCAGTGTAGCCGCTAGAATCTAAGGACAAGTACTCCCCATTTTCTCTTACTTGCTATTTGACCTTTTGCCTCACTCTTCTGGAAGGTATTCAGAAAAGAGAGCAACCAAGCAAGGCAGCGGAGGGTGGTGACCAAGAAGATGAGGACATTTGCTCCCTTCAGCTGCTCCACATCATGAAAGAAATCACTTGTAAGTTCTGAGATGTGATGCCCTTGCGGCCAAGAAGCGTTGCCACATTTCCCTCCCTACATCTTAGCATCAGCATTTCCAAATCTACAATAGAGTAGGAAGAACTCAACAGTTAATACTCTATACCTAGCAACCGGTTTCTACCATGAATGCGTTACTGCATATTTTCCTTGTTGTGTGTCCCTAGGTGTCAGCATTATTTCCTCTCTCTGAGTTTGCATAGCTAAATAGTGGGTAAATGAGGGTTCAAACCAGGTCAGGTCCTTACCCAAGCCTCTCTTCTTTCCACTACACTGCAGTTCGAGTGACCAAATATACCAGTGTGCCTGGCACTAATGTCTTTCTGTTTTCATGGTGTGGAGCCTAAAGTTGTTCACCCTAATCCCTGCATGATATTATTATTCTAGGGGAACTTAATGTGTGGCTTAAGGAAAGGGGTCTCCACATATGCACCATATTACTTCCTATTGAAACGGCTCTAAGTACAGAGCGATGGAACACTAAGAATTGGAGAGGATATGGAGCAGCTGGATCATGTATACACTGTTGATGGGAGGGTCAATGGATGCAACCACTTTGGTACATGGATGAATCTTAAAAATATGAATGTAAAGGTAAAAAGCCAGACACCAACGAGGCTATAACAAGTCTGGCCTTCAGTGGCAGACTTTAGAGAGGAGATCACTCCTGGGAAGGGAACAGGAAGTGTGGGCTGAGAAGTGAGAGGAGTCTTCCAAGGGTGTTAGACGTGTGCTGTGGCTTGATCCTGGGGTTCATTCACACGGGCACGTTCACTAAGCTGCATGCGGAAGGTGGAGTCAACCTTTCCTCCAGCGAGGTTATATTGAAGAGTTAGACAAAGGCAGAGACTAGCAGTCCAAAGACAAAATTTACAAGTGCAAAGAGGGGAGAGTAAAGGACAGTATAGACGGACACTACACTGAGGATGCCACTCAGTCCCGGGGGAACTGAAGACACGCAGTGTGCTTGCAACTTACCTTCCTACTCTGGAAAGTCTATCCACAGAGTCTGCTGGGACCAGGAATTTTCCACCACATCTTACAGGGCCAGAACAAGTAGCTCACAGGCAGAAATGGAAAGGGGGGGGAGGGAGGAAGGGAGGGAAAGAGGGAGGGAGGGAAAGAGGGAGGGAGGGAAAGAAGGAGGGAGGGAGGGAGGGAGGGAGGGAGGGAGGGAGGGAAAGAGGGAGGGAGGGAAAGAAGGAGGGAGGGAGGGAGGGAAAGAAGGAGGGAGGGAGGGAGGGAGGGAGGGAGGGAGGGAGGGAGGGAGGGAAAGAAGGAGGGAGGGAGGGAGGGAGGAAGGAAAGCTGCATTTTAAGAGTAGAAAAGTCACATGCCCTTAAGAAGCAGAAAGATTTTCCTCTCCTGTCTGAACTGAGGGTAAGTGGAGAAAACAGATTTAGGAATTACCCTGGGGGCAGCTTGTAGGAAATTAATAACCAGAAACAAAGTCAAAGCTGTTTATGTCTATCCCATCCCTAGAGAAAGAGTCCTGTTTGGGACATTTGGGTCTCCCTGGGAAAGGTGTGTCCCTGCTGAAGACAGGGACACGTGATCTCAGTGCCACATTTGTGCCTCCTGTGCACTCCTGCCAAGCTTTCCCCTTCTCTCCAGGTGCCCTCAGAGTCTAGCCCAGTGCACAGAGATTTCCTCCTTGGATGTCTGGTCCTGCAGACGAGAAAGGATTGCCAACTCACTCTGCTCTCCCTGAGTCCCACAACAGCCACCTCCAGCAGACAAAGGCTTCCCTCTCCCACAGAGAGCCGGGGAGGTCGGGGCAGGTGGGCGAGACAACCCCCATTCTTCTGGGCCCTCCTGGACCAGATACCTAGGCTCCGTCCTTTCTCTTTTCATTTTGTCTGGATTAGTTTCCCATTGCCTCATAATTCACACTTCCTGTCTAGGCTCCAAAGCCCATAGCCAGAGGATCCCTCCAGTGTGGAATGCCGCTTAATACCTTTAACATGCCTGCTTCTAAGGCTAAGAACAGGAGAAATACATATTTTCATGTTACATCTCTATCCATCTCTATATTTTTTAACATGTCATTGTGCCACTTTGTGCAAGATTGCCATTTTAAGTGGAGGGTTGGCCTCCCTCCAGGACTTGATGCATCGGGGTCAGGTGACCTCTACGGCAGCTGTAATTTTTCTGCTGAGCTTCCATAATTCGATGGGTTAGCCTGGGGAGTTTTCATCACCTCGGTGAGTTGCAGTGAGTAGCTCTTGAAAGGGAGGGGACAGCGTTTAAAGAGCAGGAATTCTTGCCTGCTTTCCTCTTCCTCCTCTCCATTTTCTAGGGAAAGGGGCAATTAAGTCCTTGTCTGGACTGAGGAAAGATTGAAGAATACTATGTACACACTGAACTCCTTAGGTGCCTGTGATATTGTTCACAGAAGCAAAGGCAAACAGAGCCACAGCCTTGATCATTTATAGCTACAGACTATTGGGAGCTGAAGCCCAAGGATGTTTACTGAAGCCAACCATAGATAACCACTTGCCTTTGTCTGGGGAAAAAGAAAAAAAGGAATCACTCCCTTGACATCTGTGTCAAGGTCATGGTCTAGACCTTCCTTGGACCCAGAAGGACTCAATCTGTAGACCCTGCAGCCCATCAGGACTGGACTGCCCAGAGCACGTGACCTCCCAGCCAGCAGCTTAAAAATGTAAAGTTGGAGGTTGGTCTTAAATTCATCTGTGAAGGAGTGTCAAATGAGAGAGACATCCTCCTCATGTCTGTGTGACCTTTGGGACTAGAATACAGAGGCTCTTTTCCCTGCTCCGCCCGCCACCCCAGGAGGACCCACAAATGTCCTCCCCTAGTGCTCTGGGGGTAACTGTACCTTGTGCCCAAGATCCTATGGTAAATCCCCCCTCCCTTCAAGTGCCTATTTAGAACCGGGAAAAGAAACAGAGGGGAAAATTATATAAAATATGTGTATTTTCTGCAATTCCTTTGGGTGATATCCCTAACAAGCCACAGCTGCAAGCAGCTCAGCTGAGCAAATGACGGGAGTGTATAAATATCTAGAACCACCGTGTCGCCAATTCAGTTCTCCTACTGCGGTCCCACATAGCCGCTTTTAACTTCTCCAAGAGATTTCAGAGGGAAAGAAGCCTGGGTTCCTGGCCAGGCCCTAGATACACAGTGAACAAAATCGGCCTGTGGTTTGTATTAGAAAGACTGGCCTGTTGGTGTAAGTGAGCACATGGGTACACACGGGTGCTCATGCATGCATGTGCACATGTAAATGTGCAAGCATGTGATGTGAGCATCTTGGAGGCTGGGAAGAAGGCTGCAGAGATAGGGAAGATGAATACCAACCACTAAAAGTTCTGATTTCCATGCCCCTGATATAGGACATTTGTTTACATGTGAGGGCAGGAGGGGAAATTAAACAATGATTTTCAAATCCCCAAAGAACTCTTAGGCAGCAAATGGTATCCAGCTGTTTTCCACCCCTGCCCTACTTTCCCATCTGCTGCCCGTTTTAGGTGGTGCCTATGGGACAAGAGCACTCACCACCTTTTGGTTGGCAAAGCCCTGGGCATTTTGGCATGTGAACTACACAGACCATCCCCTCAGAGATGGGAGTTGGCACAACCTGACTTTGCAAAGTTGACCATACTCTGAGTCTATACCATCTGGTAGAAGGGCCTTGCTTAGTGAGAAAGTAGGCCTGAGGCCAAAATGAGCAAGGCTCTGGAGTTCTCAGGGCATGGTGCCATGCCACTGGTGCCAGATACCAGACTCACTCTCTGGATCCCCTGAGAGCAGTTAAGAAAAGATCAAGACGGGTGATTTGGAAGACCTCCCAGTGGGCATCTGGATCCTGGCCATGGAAACCAAATCAAATCCTTGGGCTGTGAGAGTATGGTACATGCATATGCAGTAATTCATTCACCTTTTCAATAGACAAGAACAGCCACCCCTCCCCCACTGCCAGAAGCCAGCTCAGGCTTTGGTGTTGCCTGTGATTATTGATATTCATTTGCCCTAATAAATAGGGTAACATGACCTTAACAGAAAAGAGAGGTTTCCTCTTTTGATGGATGTAGAAGAATTTTGTTACCATGGCCACTATTTCTCAGCTCCTGTGGAAAGTCCTGACTCTAGAAATGCAAATTGTTGGGGACTTGCAACCTAGAGGAATGTGGCTCCAAAAGGAGGGGGCACTGAGGACATGTCTGCCTTCTGCCTCTGACCAAGTCATTCATACCTGGAAAGCAACTAGTCTGGATGCTGGTATGAGGGCTTAGAGGATTATATGATCTAGAGACTTGGGGACCAGTCTGTATTTTACCCTAGTAGCCTCACTCCAATGTTGTGTTCTATTTATTTTAGCTTATTAGTCACAATGTCACTGCTAAATCTCAGAGAGCAAAGGATCCTGGCTCCATTTTCTCACTTTGGTACCATCCTTGGGCTGAGCATTGGTCATGCATCTGTTGGCATAGCTTGACCCCTTCCTTTGTCTTTCCATTGCTGCTCTTTCCTCCTTGGCCATGGTGTTTGTTGACTGGCCTGACATACGTCCCTGAGAGTTTCCTGAAGACTGCTTGGCTGAATGAACAAATGGGTCGTAATAGGACACAAATGAACCCTTCATTTTGCTTAAAAGTCTAGAATCCAGCTTTGAAGAGGAGATAAGGGACCATGCTGAGTTCTTTCTAAATGAGGATGGAAAGCAGAGATGGCTGAGCCTTCTCTGAGGATCTACCTCCAGCAGTTCTTCTATAAGCTCATCTCATTGTATGAGTCTGTCTGGGAGACAGCAAGGTTCCTTCAAGATCAACAGACTCTCTTCTTCCATGCTGATTAGGTGGGAAGCATCATGTTAGCCTCTCAGTGTTCCTTAAGCTACAGTCTTCATGCCCAACACCCTGACCCTGCTCATGGATCAGGACTCCAACTTAATCCATCCCCACGTAGTAAATGAAACTCTCAGCTCATGCTTTCAAATTTCTATTGCTTTCATTCTTTCTTTTTTGTTGTTAGAGACTGTGTAGGCCCAAAAGACCCCTACAGCATGAATAGCATTAGGTCCCTGGTGTAAGGCAAGCAACCCCAGGTCAGACGTCCCTGAAAGCTCATCAGTTCCCCTGGTCCTCTGCTTCTGTCACCATACTGGATGTCTATGTCTCTTATTCTCCAGTTACTTTTTTTCAGATCTACAAATAATGATGATGATGAAGAAGAAGAAGAAGAAGAAGAAGAAGAAGAAGAAGAAGAAGAAGAAGAAGAAGTGGTGCTTACTATATGTATGTCATGCTCTGTGTAAGAAGGTTCACACACATTATTGAACACCATCCACCATGACATGGAAGCAATTGTGACTAGTGTCTACAGAAGATGAGAAAACATAAGATGGTTAAGTAACTCATTTAAGTTGAAAAGCTAATGAGTGGGTATAAGAACTGATCAACCCCAAGCTCTCTCAACCATAACACTCTTATCCCATATTTTTCTCTGACCTTAGAGAATCTCGTTCCATGTCTGGGAATCCTGCCCTTTGTGCACCCTAGCACCTTATAAATCCCCAGTGTCTCGATCACTGCTTGTCAGGTACCTGTCCTTTACAACCCTGTGTTCCCCAGCCTCGTTAGGGTTCGCCCCAGTGCTTCTATCCTGACTGAAACCTTGAAAGCTACCAGCTGGGCAAATAGACAATACACCAAACATTGACTCAGCTGGTTGGTTGCTGGTCAGATAGCCAAACAGGTAATCTGAAGCTGCTGTTTCTCCTTTGTATCCTAAAGGGTGGTTCCTGCAATTCTTCATAGTACCTGCCTTTTGCTAGGTGGACGGTTGTCTGAACAAGGCAGTGTTCCCTGCCCTCCATGCAAGTACAGCATGCCTCATCTTGTTCCTGTCTGCCTAATACATATAAACCCGCAGGGAATAATCTGGGAGATGTATGTGAATAGCTTCCCCATGGAGCATCAGTGGTCAGCTCACCTTAGAGTCCTTTTGCGGATCTTAAGTCAGTTCCTGTTGGAAAAGCAAAAGATTTTACAACATTCTATCTTTGCCAGAATGAGCATGAAGGCAGCTTGCACTCCACCCCAATCCGTCCAGACATCAGAGAAGCTCCCAAAGTGTGAATTGAGGGATCAGAATACAAGCTGCGGCCCCCCTAGCATCTGACGGACACCTTGAGACAGGCTTGGCCTCTGCCATCCTGGGGTGCCATCCTGGGGTACCATTTTCCACTAATCCGCTCATATTTCATCTGCTTTAGAATTTTGCCTTTCCAATGCTCTTAATCCCTCATTATTGAAGATATTTTATGCTGATGAGCAGTGGTGCTAACCATGCCTCTTGGCCATGCCTAAAGGGCCATTTGAGTTCATTCTTTCTTGGGCCTTATGCCAAGCTGCGCTTCTCTCCACCTCACGGGAGGAGGCCCTTCCCCACAAGAGTGGATTGAGTGCTAGAAGCTATCGAGAGCATACTGACTCCCAGGACTTTGAGACCCCAGAAGTAAGCCCTGAAATGAATGACTTGAAAGAGGGATTTTAAGAATAGCTTCTCCTTTTCATACAACCAACTATGCATAGCACCTTGGGGTCCAGAGATGGAATTAAATGAGGCACAGATTTCTCAACAAAGCTGCGAGTGGCAACTAGCCTATGCTAGTTAGTTCTTCCATGTCCTCAAAGGGATTGGGGAGAGAAGGAAATATCTGGGGTAAATTTACAGCCTGATTATAATTCCTAAGAGGCACACACAGGGCTAGGGAGAGAGCCTCGTTGGTAAAATGATTGCCTTGCAAATGTAAGGATCTGAGTTAGTCCCCAGGAACCACATTAAAACAAAACAAAACAAAAAACGGAACAAACAAAAGCCAAACGGGCCTGGCGGCATGCATTTATAATCCCAGCATTGGAAAGATAGAGACAGGTAAACTAAAGCTAGCTGGAAATCCAGCCCACTTGGTGAGTTCTAGGTTAATGAAAAAGCCAAGATCAAAAAAGCAGGGTGGATATTTTAGAAATGAAAGTAGGAGTTTGCTTCTACATGCCTATAAGTAAATTCATCTGCACACACATGAACATTCACACACACACACACACACACACACACACACACATGCACATGTGTATGTTCACAAAGCATACATACAGTCATCTGGGAGCTTCACACAGCAGATTCAGAATGAAGCCTCAGATTGCTTGCGTATCTTCCCCAAATCCCTCTGCAGGCTTTCTTGGTGGCCACACCACTCTGCCAGGAGCATTGTGTCCCGCGACTTCAAAGTGGGGATTTCATCAAATTAAAAATGTATAAAGCCACAGTCGTGTTTTCTTTCAATTTCAGGGCTCTTGGGTCTAGAAAAGATTGAAATGCCAGTAATACAGACAGGGAGGAGAAGAATTTATGACCCTGGAAGTACTGTGGCAGAGCAGTAGAAAGAGGCACTTAAGTCTTTCTATTGTAGTAACTCATATTAAAAAGTAATAGCAGCTGAGGTAGCAGAGACCTTTGCTCATTTCATCAGATATTCCAACAATCAGCAATTTGTCCTGGCTAGAGAAGGAAGTACTGAATGATCCAGTGGGTAGCTTAGCACATCAGTGAAAGGCCTGTCTGGGGATGCTGGGACAGATGACTTAAGAGCTAACCATGAAGTAGTAGGCTTACCCTCTTGAGGCTGGCAGAGTAGGCAGAACTTGACTTCCTTCTCTAAGTGACCAGAAGCCAAGAAGCTGAGACTTCAGTCACAGGTCTTAGAAAGCTGTGGTTTGCACCTTTTTTATATGGCAGTCCCTGGAAAATCTGAGCCAAGATCAGGGAACACTCTAAGCTTTCATCTTGACTAGAAAGCCATACCTTTCCTTAGCTCCCCCACCCCTTTGCCCAAAGAAAATAAAATACAGGTGCTGATTTCTTTAGATTTTAATTTTATTTCTATTTTTAAAAAGATGTTACTATTTATATTGCTATTTATATATGTGTTACTATTATATTTGCGTGCATGCAGGTACCCAGAGAGGCCAGAAGAGGTCATTGAATACCCTAGGGATTGAATTGCAGATGGCTGTGAACCCTGCCTGATGTACACACAGAGAACCAAATTTCAGACCTCTCCAAGAACAGCAATTACTCTTAACCTGTGAGCTTTCCTTCTGGCCCATAATGCAACATTCAAAAGATCTTCATTTGATGGATGTGTCCCTTTAACAGCGCCTCATGTCTCCCTCTGTATGCAGTTCAACAGCTTGAGCATAACTACTGGCCCCCTGCCTGCTCTGCACAATCCCTGCCTGTATCTGGCTGCCCGGCATCTGTTCTGCAGCAGCTCCTACCCTGACCAACAACTCCCACAGTCCTTAGTGTCCCTCATACCATCGCCACTACTTTTCCATCTTAATACATGACCTTGGAAACAATATGTCAATTTTCCTTCAGACTCTTTGACGAGAATTCTACTTCTTCCTGTTTTCAAATGTGGGAGCTTCTTCAAGTTTAGACTTCACTACTCAGATCTTCCTCAGACCATCTCCATCTGAACTCTCAATTCAGAAAGTTCATCTGCATTTGGTTTCAATAGTTACTTTCATAAGAGTAAGCTGTGGAATGAGCTCTAAGCTAAAGAGAGGTTAACGTTTTGCCGGTTGGTCAAACGACATTTCTTCCAATCCCAGTCAATTTGGAATGCTATCTGGTATCTTTCTGATTCTAACACCGCGTTCTTTTTCTGTCTTCTGCCCATTCAGCCACACCTTCCACCATCCATCACTCCAGTGATAGGCACGCACTGTCACCTATCCCTAATACACGGTGATGAGGCCACAGTTTGGAGTGCTCACACTTGACTGTTGGCCTTCCTGAATCAGAGAAAGGGGATGATGATAAAAGTATAAATGGAATGTGGTTCAAACAAGAAATAAATGTATGGATCACCTAGAACTGAAGGAAGTTTCTAAGTGTTTTCTTATGATCCATTGGTCACAAAAGAATGGAGGCTGACTCTTGCAACTTCTAAAGAGTTATCTGTCCTTGACTTTTTGGAGAAGAAAGCAAGGGAACTGAGTTGGCTAAAGGAAAGTTTCAGATAATCCGGACTGTACTATTTAAATTTGTAACAGGGCGTGTGGTTTTGCCCATCTTCTGCCAACATTTCCTTTCACTTAAAAGCTTTCTACATGGAAAATCAGAGTTGGATCTGGAGAATAGATAACATGCCAGGGACCCAGAAGGATAGCTAAATTAAGAAAGGAGGGACTAATGTGGCTCCATACCCAATCAGGACACTGGGGGTACCCTTGGGTTATGATATCGGTGTCTTTATATTTGATAGAATTTGATATGATTTCTGCCTTTTGATTCTGATTGTTGCTTTTTTGGGTGCTTCTATTCATTTAGTGGTGATCTGAGTATCTGAACATCTCTCTTTTGTGACAATTACAACCACAGTAACTCCTACTACTACTAAGTGCGGACAGTAGTCTTGAGGACTTCAATATTTATACTGGTGATACCCTCAACACCCCAGACCCTCGATGACTTGTCCTCCTGATTGCTGATAATGTCCTGCTCATACCTTAGACCTTGTTACAGTTTGAACTTGGACTGTCCCCTACAAGTTTGTGTGTCTGATAACTTGATGTCTGGCTGGTAACACTCTTTGGGGAGTTGTGGCATCTTTAGGACATGGTGGTTGGAATGGGCCATGGATGGCCTCAAAGGTTAAACTGCTTTAGGTCCAAGTCATGTTTTGTTGCCTCCAGGCACTGGGCTTCTGAAGAACTGATAATCTTCCATGTTTCTCCTGGGACACACAGAACTGCTCCTGATACCATGCTATTCATACCACAGTGAACTAAATCCCATGAGCTAAAGCATTCCTCCCCCACATTGCTTTACCCTCTTCTTTTGTTGTAGCGATGAGAAAACTGTAATGCTGTCCTTATTTGCACCAAAACTTTAGCATCAACCACAATGGAGCTTCCTTTCAACACTCAACTTCCAATGTCGTATTCACTCACTATAACTTCATTCCTTCCCAGCATGGCCAGTATTTTTCCATTTCCAAGTTTCTATCACTTCACTGAGACCTCTAGTGCACTCATGCTTTGGACAGTTTTTACTTGATGGAGTTTTCCTTGAACCTTCACTGGAGTAGGAGAAGCTGGGGTTGAGAGAAAAGATGTTTTTTGGAAGATTTATTTTGGTTTTCATTATATGTTTGTGTAGATTTGTATGTGCATATGACTCTGTGTGTGTGTGTGTGTGTGTGTGTGTGTGTGTGTGTGTGTGTGTACATGACTGTGTACCTGTAGATGTCAGAAGTGTAGTATTGCCTGGAGCTGGAGTTCTAGGTGATTGTAAGGCACCTGATAGTAGTGCAGGCAATGAACTAGGGTCCTCTGTAGGAGCACTATGGGCAGTAGTGCTAAGCCATCTCTCCAGCCCAAGAAGAGAGATTGAAAACACTCATTTTTTTAAAGTGTGGTAACTATAAAATGCATGAGTTGGGGAAACCCATCTGTTGGTATCTAATTTGTGTTTTAGGACTCAACAACTTCAGTATGTCGTGAATATTAAGGAGAAGAATAAAAAGGATGATTTATGTTCAGACAATTTGAGTCTGACTTCCAACAGACCATAGTTATATATAAGAGCAAGAGTGAATTTAGGGGCCTTCATTACCTTTCAGTCATATTAACAAAATCTTCTTGATTTATGTTTCTGTTTCCAGACATGATCCTATGGCCCACTCTACATTCTGAATCACAAGATACTTACTTAGTTATTTACAGCCTTTTACCACTTCTTATGAACTTCCGGTAAACATTCTAAATAAACTAATGTTCCTGAGATGTACCGTGTGGTACAGAGCCTAGGCTTATCCTCTAACCATTCTCAAATAGCCTGCTCACCAAATATCAAATGCTTCCCTCAGTTTTCTGGCCATCCAACCCCCATTCATTTTTTCAAATTAAACTCAAAGGCTACCTCATTAGCAAAGACTTCTGTCCACAGCCACATTGCTGTTTCCAGCTCCCTGCCCCTGTTGTGAGCTATTTCCCCATCTGACAGTACTTACCCACTGGTTGCATAATGCTTGCAAACTCAGGCAGTAAGACAATGAACTCTTTGTAGGCAAGGACTTCACTTTATGTCCCACTGTTGCCCCCAAAGTCAGCAGAGTGTCATAACTCCACCACTAGTGTCCTCCCCTCCCCCCTGAGTAAAAGGAGAAAATAGGAAATTCCATATTTTCTATTTTCCTCCCCTCCTACATGTAAGCAAAGCTCTAGCTTAGATTTGGTTCCAGAACCTTGGTGTTTCCAGTCAGCAGCATCACAGATAAAATGTGGAGACGAGTTCATGTAGGACCTTACAGCTAAATAGGACCAGTATCTAGCAACTCAAAAGGCCGGGAAATTGCTATTCTTATAGACTCTGGGTCTTAAAGGAGGGTATAGAAACACCCAAACTTCTGGTTTTGAGGATTGCCTCCTCTAGTATAATGCACCTCACTTTGAAGGGGGGATTTTTTTACTTCACAAAGAGAAGGATGTAGAGCACCCTTGAGTTTAGTCCTGTATAACCCCGGACAAATGGGTTCCTGCTACTTTTAAGTTTCTCATTTGTAAATAGAAGAGTTTCTACTAAATAATCTCTGCCATGCATTTCAAATTTCAAATTTATGAGAGATCCAGCTTCCAGTAGAATAACAACAGCTATTTAACTCCAAATCCATTCTTACATCTCCAAAAAGGAATAATAATAATAATAATAATAATAATAATAATAATAATAATAATATAACACAAGAGTAAATAAAAATAGTCATACCCTAGGACTGTGCCAAGTATATTTTTGGCACAGGTAGGAAGCCAAGTATATTTTGAAATTAAAATTGTACAAAGTCAGGAAGTGAAGCAAGCATGCAGAAAGGCCATCTGGAAAGTGTATACCAGAAGGCAAAGGGAATAATGACCAGGATAGGGATTCAGAGGAAAGTGCCACCCACAGTGGGAGATGAGAAGGACACTTGGGGACTCAGAGCTTCAGAGTACTGCAGAACAGGGAATCTATTGGGAAGGGCTGGAAGGCACGGAGCACAAACATGACTGCCTGGAGACTGAAATGGTTCTGAGGAAGAGGAAGGAGATTTCAAAGGGGTACAATTTTGAGCCTTTCTGGCCAAAATAAAGAAGGATCAGAATTGACACCAGGAGATGAAAATGGACATTAAATGGCCCTTCAGAAACAAAAGAGAATCACCAGTGCAGAAGGTACAGCGTTCTTTGCCTGCCGAAGGCACCACACGATAAATAAATTCCATTTCATAGCTCAGTAAGAGACTACTCCTGAACTAAAAATAAAACCATTGTAAGTCTCCTCCATCCCTGGCTACATACAACCCTTACTGCAGTGTATGAAAATAAGTATTTCAAAATGAGCAGAAAATGACTGACACTATCATACAAAGTTATTCTAAAAGTAAGTTTAAAATGAGATACAAAAAACTTTCAGTTGGTAAAAATGCAATATACCCCAAGTTGAGGAAGTTGAGGAAAACTATGACATTTTACCTTACGCTGGGTTAAACATTCTAAACACAAGTCTGCACATGTGAAGACAATTCAAGTTACAAATTTAAACACTGATAAGTTTACATTTAAATACTCCTCTGATAACAAAGTAGACAAAAAAATTACAGAAGGATGTGGAAAAAACTGATCGAACTTGGAAAATGAGTTGTGGAAAGGTAAATTCATGTTATGTAGGAAAACTAAAGATGCCCAAGGGAAAGAGAACAAAGTTAAGTGAAGGCTAACAAGAGATGCAAAGGAAATCTTCCAAACAGTCAGGAGATCAAAGTTGTGTTTAAGTTCTGATCCCAATACCCACATTTTGGGCAGTCAGAGCCACCTGTAACTCCAGCTCCAGGGGATCTGACTCCCTTTTGTGTCCCCTGTGGACACTTCACCTATGTAGTGCATATACATACACAGAAAGTAAACAATTCAATCTTTAAAACAGTAATAGCACAATGGGCTTTTGTTATACCACTCAGCATATTATCTAAATGTATAAAAGTTCTAGCTCTAATGATGTAACCGTAAAGGCACCATGTAAGGGGATTCATTTGGCAGATGTGCTAAAGAAAAGAATCTCTTCACTTATTTAAAGTTCTTAATAACAGAGTATGGTGGCCACATGCTTTTAATCCCAACATTTGGGAGGCATGGGCAGGTGGGTTTCTATAAGTTTGAGACCAGTGTGATCTACATAGAGAACTGCAGGCTGATCAGGGAAACATATGGAGACCTTGTCCCAAAACAACAACAAACAATGAAACTTCTTTAACAGGGCAGAATCAACACTTCAAAACACACAGATAGCTCAGTCTATAATTTGCTTGCTTTGTGAGAACAGGGACCTGAATTTGATCCCCAGAGCCTACTGTAAAGAGAGAGAGGTCAGGAGAAGTGGTACTCACTTGAGGAGGTGGGGACGAGCATACACCTGGGGCTCATTTGTCCGGGTCCAAGCCAATGAAAGACATCAACTTTTAAAAGATGTACTGTGCTCGAGGAATGATAGTACATTGTCTTCTGGCTTGCATACACACACACACACACACACACACACAGGTGAGAAATGGGAGGGGAAAGTATAACATTCCACAAAAGGGGGCTATTCTTCCTACTGATACTAATAGTTTAAAATCTGATGGAATTGTAAGCAGTGTTATGCAAGGTAGGCATGTGGAATGGTTCCTATAGACTCACATGTTTGAATGTTAGGTCCCCAGTGGTGGTGGTGTTTTGGAAGATGATGAAACCATTAGGATATGTTCTGTGTTCGTTTTTCCATCAAGCTATGAGAAAGTAAGGAGTTTGAGTACCATGCTCCAAGTCACCTTCCTACCATGATAAAACATGGCTTTCTTAAACCCTCAGCCACAATAAATCCTTCTCCCGCTTAAGATGCCTCTTGTCAGATATTTGGTCACAGCAAAGAGAAAGACAAGAAATACAAATAGTTTCCAAACAACACTGGGCATGGTCCTTTCCTCTAATCCCATCACTTAGGGGGCAGTGCTAGGTGAATCTCTGTGAGTTCAAGACCAGTCTGGTGTACATAGAGTTTCGGGACAGCCAGTGCTATAAAGTGAGAGTCTGTCTCAAAAAATAAATCCTCAGAAAATACAATGTTCCGTAAAGATGCTGAAAGATGTTTAACTTCACTAATAATGGTGAATTTCAAATTAAAATTGACCTGCTTCTCAGTTAAGAAATTTGAACAAAAAAGAAATTAGCAAAAATTTCAAAGTGAGGTTGGTGGAATGGCTTGGCCGGTGAAGTGTGTAAGCCTGCCAGAACTGAAGAGTACTGACTCTAATATTATCATCTAACCTGCACATTTTCTCTGTAGCTTGTGATCTTCCTCACATGAACACACACACACACATACACACCACCACCATCATCTCATCAACAACAACAACAATATATATATATATATATATATGTGTGTGTGTGTGTATATATATATATATATATATATAGTAATAACAATAATAAAGTTTTTTAAACTCCAAAATCTTGGCAATCATTTTCTCAGTGGCTCAGTAGGGCCAAGATCCTCTCTTATACTTCCTGTATGAAAGTGGAAATGGCCCAGTTCCTATGGAAGGGGCATGGCCATGTCTAATGAAGTGACAAGCACATTGTCCCTTAACTCTGCTGCTCCATTTTCTCAGTTACCCTGATGATATTCCTCTGACGATTGCAGAATGAAAACGTTCATGGGGCTTTTCCTCATGGCACCATGTGTAATTAAAAACTCCAATGGAGATGATCCAAATGTTCATCTGCAAGAGACTAATTAAATAAATGACAATACCAGCCTGTAAATGAGAAGTTATAAAGCATCAGAAAGAAAGTGTTCTTACATCCCTAGTCCCTTTTGTACTTTAATTTTGATACTGAGTCTCTCTGATTTGAGACTGGCCTTCAAACCATTCTGAAGCCAAGTGAGCCTTGAATTGTGATCTTTCTCCCTCAACCTCCTAAACAGGCTTTCTCCAATGTTCTATAATAAATGTTAAATATTTATCTATTGATCAATGACAATGGCTCTAAGTTAAAGACTAAGTATGTCTAAAAGACCTCTGTGCAATTCTTCACCATTGAATAAACACTTTTTAAAAAATAGTTTAAAAATTTACCATTAGGGTAATCACAGAAACCTGAGCATATGTTAGATATTTGAAAAACCATGGATGGTATCCTCTTTAAATCCCCTGAGTATGATAATCAAAATGTAATTATTTAGAAGAATATCCATAGTAAATGTGACAAAAATATTACTGGTAAATTTGTATGAAAATTATATGAATGTTTGCTTACTGTGCTATTTTCCCAAGGCCATTTTTCAATATTTTTCAAAATAAAATGTTGCTGAAAATACTGTACTTAAAAGAAAAAATATGTTTTGTTTTTTTTTAAACTCTAAGTGTGTCTAATTCTCCAAGCAAAGTATCTTTAGCATCTGTCTATCATGTTCTCGCTGCGGCTGGCTCACAGTCTCTGTTGTATCTCAGCCAGGATCCCTGGAAACGGTAGCATCATGGTTTGCAAGGCCTCTCTCTTCCTCCTCCAAAATCTCTCTCCTAAATAAGGATTTTGTGAAGACTCCACTCTGTGCAATTTTTTTTTTTCAATAGATCCAAGTTGTCTCAGGGCTAAACTCAGCCTCTCTAGTCTTCTTCTTGCTTCTGTAATGAACTTGTACTTTAAACTGCTGCCCTGACAGTCATCCATCTGCAGGGGAAGACTGCAGAAACTGCAGAATGAACTCGTTTGCTGCTGAATTTGACATGTCCCTTCCATTAAAACACGATTCTGCTGCTGAATTCCATGTATTCCTAACACTGCCAACCTCTACCAAGTAGGCATGGCCTCTTTGACTCAGCCTAGGTTCTGCCTGCTCTTAATCCATTTCATGGCCTCAATTCCTTAAGTCAACTGTGCCCCACCCATAGCCAGTCTCTTCCACCTTAGGCCTCCATCATTTCTGAGGCTGACTCTGTGACCAGTCTACCAAGATGGCTTTGCCCACTGTTCCATGCTCCATGTTAAATGAATGACTCTCAGTGGTGGGCAGTGAGGAAAGAAGGCCCTGGCTCCATTTCCTCTTCTCTTGGGGACAAATGCATCTCGGTGAGAAGTGACTGGCTGGCAAAGCAGCTGTCACCTAAAGCTTTGGATGAGAAAATGTCACAGAACTGATTAGCTCTTCACCAAAGTTCCCACAAGCTCAGTGTGACAAATGCCAAAAATATTAACAGGCAGAAAGTCCTTTTGTTCTGTCTAATTCCCAATTCGGAAGCTAGAGAGTGGCTACATGGTGGAAAATGTCCTTTAGACAATGACTGGCCATGGTGCGCCCGATACTCATGGTGCTCGTGAGCACATAGCAAGCCATACTGCCTGGAGATGCCTGTGGCTGAGGTGGATGAAACAGATGTTCTAGAGCAGGGAATTGGCAAACTGTGGCCGTCAGGTCAAACACAGTCCATGGTTTAATTTCTATAGCCTACTAGGTGAAGGTATCTTTTTAACTTCCATATCCAAGAAAGATCCAAAACTTTACATGGCCTACAAAATCTAAAATAGTTACCATGATGAATTATGGAAAAAAATTTAAACTTATACAATATGAATTTGAATGCTATGATTGTCCATCAATAGCTAAGCAGCTATAGACAATCACTTAATACTCATCTGTCTTAGATTCAATGCAATCCCCATCAAAATTCCAACTCAATTCTTCAATGAATTAGAAGGAGCAATTTGCAAATTCATCTGGAATAACAAAAAACCTAGGATAGCAAAAACTCTTCTCAAGGATAAAAGAACCTCTGGTGGAATCACCATGCCTGACCTAAAGCTTTACTACAGGGCAATTGTGATAAAAACTGCATGGTACTGGTATAGAGACAGACAAGTAGACCAATGGAATAGAATTGAAGACCCAGAAATGAACCCACACACCTATGGTCACTTGATCTTCGACAAGGGAGCTAAAACCATCCAGTGGAAGAAAGACAGCATTTTCAACAATTGGTGCTGGCACAACTGGTTGTTATCATGTAGAAGAATGCGAATCGATCCATACTTATCTCCTTGTACTAAGGTCAAATCTAAGTGGATCAAGGAACTTCACATAAAACCAGAGACACTGAAACTTATAGAGGAGAAAGTGGGGAAAAGCCTTGAAGATATGGGTACAGGGGGAAAATTCCTGAACAGAACAGCAATGGCTTGCTCTGTAAGATCGAGAATTGACAAATGGGACCTAATGAAACTCCAAAGTTTCTGCAAGGCAAAAGACACCGTCAATAAGACAAAAAGACCACCAACAGATTGGGAAAGGATCTTTACCTATCCTAAATCAGATAGGGGACTAATATCCAACATATATAAAGAACTCAAGAAGGTGGACTTCAGAAAATCAAATAACCCCATTAAAAAATGGGGCTCAGAACTGAACAAAGAATGCTCACCTGAGGAATACCGAATGGCAGAGAAGCACCTGAAAAAATGCTCAACATCCTTAATCATCAGGGAAATGCAAATCAAAACAACCCTGAGATTCCACCTCACACCAGTCAGAATGGCTAAGATCAAAAATTCAGGTGACAGCAGATGCTGGCGTGGATGTGGAGAAAGAGGAACACTCCTCCATTGTTGGTGGGATTGCAGGCTTGTACAACCACTATGGAAATCAGTCTGGCACTTCCTCAGAAAACTGGATATAGTACTACCGGAGGATCCAGCAATACCTCTCCTGGGCATATATCCAGAAGATGCCCCAACTGGTAAGAAGGACACATGCTCCACTATGTTCATAGCAGCCTTATTTATAATAGCCAGAAGCTGGAAGGAACCCAGATGCCCCTCAACAGAGGAATGGATACAGAAAATGTGGTACATCTACACAATGGAGTACTACTCAGCTATTAAAAAGAATGAATTTATGAAATTCCTAGCCAAATGGATGGACCTGGAGGGCATCATCCTGAGTGAGGTAACACATTCACAAAGGAACTTACACAATATGTACTCACTGATAAGTGGATATTAGCCCAAAACCTAAGATACCCAAGATATAAGATACAATTTCCTAAACACATGAAACTCAAGAAAAATGAAGACTGAAGTGTGAACACTATGCCCCTCCTTAGAAGTGGGAACAAAACACCCTTGGAAGGAGTTACAGAGACAAAGTTTGGAGCTGAGATAAAAGGATGGACCATGTAGACACTACCATATCCGGGGATCCATCCCATAATCAGCTTCCAAATGCTGACACCATTGCATACACTAGCAAGATTATGCTGAAAGGACCCTGATATAGCTGTCTCTTGTCAGAGTATGCCTGGGCCTAGCAAACATAGAAGTGGATGCTCACAGTCGGCTATTGGATGGATCACATGGCCCCCAATGAAGGAGCTAGAGAAAGTACCAAAGAAGCTAAAGGGATCTGCAACCCTATAGGTGGAACAACATTATGAACTAACCAGTACCCCGGAGCTCTTGACTCTAGCTGCATATGCATCAAAAGATGGCCTAGTCGGCCATCACTGGAAAGAGAGGCCCATTGGACACGCAAACTTTATATGCCCCAGTACAGGGGAACGCCAGGGCCATAAAAGGGGAGTGGGTGGGTAGGGGAGAGGGGGTGGGTGGCTATGGGGGACTTTTGGTATAGCATTGCAAATGTAAATGAGCGAAATACCTAATAAAAAATGGAAAAAAAATACTCATCTGTCTTTATTTTCTTAAAGGTATGCATATATTCCTGCGTATGTTACTTAGGTGTGGGTCCCTTTGGACAGGACATCTGAGGAAGGTGAGTGATCCCTTAGAGCTGGCATTGGTGGTAAACTACTTGATATGGGAACCAGATCCAGGTCCTCCCTAAGAGCAAACAGAGCTCTTAGCCATTGTGTCATCCCTCCAGCCTCCCTGGCTTATCCTCTGCTCATCCTAGTTTGCTTGCTTGCACATGTAGATGAAATATCTACAGTTGGGATACTGCAAAAAGTTAAGTGAATTTGTGTTTATAATTTATTTAGTGCAATACTTGATAGACAAGTGCTTCACAATTGATATTTATAATTACACTAGAGGGAATATGTTACTTTAAATCATTATGCTTGCCTTTTCAAAAATATAGAATCCATATTAAAAAGGGTAGAATTTTCTCTATGGCTTTCTTCCCCTGGCTGAGATTAATGGAAGAAGATGAAGAAAAAAATGGAAATTTCAAAATGCTTGCCAATTAATCTAGACTGCCAAAGAGGAATGTTGGCATATATATAGTCTACTATTTAGTAGGACATATCAATGAATATTTGCATATATAAGCAGGGCTTCAGAGCCAAGTAGGGTAGGGATTATAGAGATAAGACAGTCTATACAATGAAAAATGGAGGAATTGGGTTTGAAAGGGAGAATCAAGCTTCTTATTCATGAGGGCAAACAATATATAATCTCTCTCTTTGCTGAACATAGAGAAACAGTAAAAATAACAAAAATAATAATGGCTTTTTAAAATAGTATATATATATTATATATATATATATATACATATATATATATATATCATATATATACACACACACTCTTGTTCAAAGACAAAGGACAGAATTCTCAGCAGAGTGAAAAATGGAAAGATATGTATCCTTAAAAGGAAAAAGCAGAAATTATCACACCATATAGGGAAATGAGGATGGTATACATAGGCCCAAGATTGCTACAGGGACATCGTAGCTCTAGATACTAACAGGAATCAATCACAAAAATATGAGCCCAACCAAATCTTCTACTATGTGACCCAGATTCTGTACCTCTTGGTTGCTAAAGAAACCATTCAGAAGAGCGCTAATTGAGCAATATACAGCATAGAGACAAGAAGAAAGGTAAGACAAAGAAGAGTGTACAGTTGGCTTTTGAATGTCTTTAGCAATAATAATCCTGAGAGTAGTAGGTGTCAACAACAGCAACAATACAAAACTCCAACCCTCTCTTCAAAGGAGATGAGAGAGAATTTATTCTGGAGCCAAATATGAGTGGCCATGGTTTGGGAATACAGATTCAGGTTAGCCCAAATTCCAATGTGGTAACAATTTTGTGAAATTCTTTTAGTAACAGAACAAAGAAAGTCATAAATCAAGATACTTTCCAAAAGCATTAGTGGAAACATTAAGTAAGTGGCTATAGCAAAATAGAGAAATCTCAGTTAGGACTGGGGATGCTATCTGATGACACTCTTAGCCTTTGGGTTGGTGGAAACTAGGTTTTGTCAAGTTAATATACTCCAAAGGTTTTATCTGTTAGTCACAATGTGTAAGGTCAGACACAGGGGTAGGTAAGGAATGGTTATTTAGGGAGCTAAAGATAGCCCAAGGCGAATTGTAACTAGACTTAGTTACAGTTTCTGCAACATTCCAATCTTTCTACAATCTTTGAAGTTCTAATCAGTTAATCTGCCTTACAGAAGGCTCAGGGGAAGGAACAAACTCTTTCTGGGAACCGTGGCTCCCATAGGCAAGGCAAAAAGCCCACTGAGGACTGGGGAGATGACTCAGTCTGTAAAGCAATGACTTTGCAGGTGTAAGGATCTAAGTCTGCTCCACAGAACCATGTGAAAGCCAGACTGATGGTGTGTGCCTTTTAATCCTGCTGTCAGTGAGTTGCAAAGTGGAGACAGACAGATCTCTAGAAACTCTCTGGCCAGCTAGTCTTGCCTGTTTGGTGAAGTTCCAGGTCAATGAGAGATCTGTCTCAAACAAAAGGAAGATGATGATTGATATTATCCTATGACCTTCACACACACACACACACACACACACACACACTCAAATACTCTCATATACAAACACACATACACTCACATGCCACACACTATCACAAAACAACACACTCACACAGACACATTCACACACACTCACACACATACACACCATACACAACCACTCAGTAACTCACACTCACTCAACACACTGTAACACACAAACAAACACATACTCATTCACACATACACACCACTCACACACTTATACACTCACTCACATAAGCAAACACACACACATACATTACATATACATACTCTCACATACAAACAATACATATACACACACTCACAAACACACACTCAAATACTCTCACAAACAACATTCACATACTAACACATACACGCACTCACACACGCATACTCATACATACATATACACATACATTCACACATACAAACATATGCACACATGAAAAGGAAGTCTCAGGTTCAGGATTGGCAATAGCATCATGGTTCTGTGGGGTGTTATTATCTACAACAACAGAATGGGCGGACTGTTACCACGTGAACAAGCAAGCAAATAAATCCAAAGGCTACGTAAACTTTGATCAAACATCTTCTGTGGCCAGTATAATATAGTTTACAAATATAATGTAAGTGAGAAAAAGAGCTCCATAGGGTCAACAGACAATACTCCTAGCTGCTATGGGCATACAGAAAGGACTCAAAGGGAGTCCACATTGCCATCGACTGGCACGCGCACACACGCACACGTACACACACAAGAGCTATTTGCACAACAGAAAGAGGAGATGAAAGGGACTCCCTACCAGTTATTACCACTGTTTCCTCTTGTGTCCTAGGGGGCAAGACTGAGATTGAAGATGGAGTAAGTAGAGCTCTGGCATCTCTGAGAAAGTGGTAAGAGGAGGAGACTCCAGTGATTAACAGCATAATAGACTTAGATGCTGACCCCATCTCTCTCTATGGTCCAGTTTTAATGAAAGCTGTCTTCCCACTAAGAAGTCCAGTAGATGAGGCCACTATCCATAAGCCAACAGTGACTTCACAGAGAATAGACAGGAAGTCAATCTAGGTAATTCCCATGTAGGACCACCAACCAGCCCACTCTACTAAAAGGACAATGCACTAGAATCTGTCTCATACACTCAGAAAGGTCTCAGGCTACACATGCCCAGGTGACCCAACCCCTATTCAGTTATTTGTTATTGTCATACCAAGTTATCAGTACCCCAGGGCTTGTAGCTTGCTCATTCATAGCAAGCAATAAAAGGGATCAGTTATAGCCATAACCCGTGGGAGCTCACCTGTGCTCAGTGGGGAAGCGTGCCACCACCTTAGAGAAAGGGGAAAATATTTCTAGGGAGATGTCATGACCCAGATACACCATGTCCAGCTATATACAGTCACTTGGGGCATGGCCAAGAGTATTTTAGTCAAAGCAGGATAGAGTCTAAGACAATTGCCAAAAGTTGAGGCAAGTGTCTCAGTTTGAAGGTCAACAGATAGGAAGGGTTCTCTTCAGTTACAGAAGGATCGATCACCTCTTTGTTTTGGTCAGTCCTTTAACTGATTGGATGAGGCCTCCTTATGTTAGAGAGGCCAATCAGCTTACTCTCTCTCCCAACTTAAACATAGAGCCCACCCGAAACCACTGTCAGGGTAACATGCAGAATAATGTGCATACGAACCAGCATCTAAGCATCTTGTGGCCAGCCAAGCCAGCATGTAACATTAGCTGTCACAGTAGGAAAAACAATATTAATTATCTATCTCCAGTAAACAATGAAGCTCAAAACACCAGCATTCCTATAAGCATTGTGCTTTTTTAGTTAGCTGGGTGTACTAACTTCATTTTCCATAGCTGTGACAAAGGTCCTGACACAACTTAAGTGAAGAAGGGTTCATTTGACTCTCATAGTGTCCAGGGATTTCAGTTCAGCAGATCTCAGAAGCAGCTGTGGGTATAACCCTCCAAGTAACCTGTCTTGGTGACTTGGGTACTCTAGCTAAGACCTACCTCCCCAAGACTTCACAGCCTTTCCCAAACCACCTGCATTAAACATTGACCAAATGTTCAAGCACACGAGCCTATCTAACCCTAATACCATATAAGGAATTGAAGGATAAAAATCATTAGGATTCTAGTGAATGTCTGTTTTGAAGAGAGTCATTCCATTCTCCTTCTGAAAGAAGTCATGAATAAGTAAAAATCTAATTATGCATATCCTAACATGGGTCCTAAGATCTCAGGCCTTCTTCTATTGGCTAGGCATAAAGAAATGCCATACTAATATGGGACAAACTGAAATAGCCAATATATGGCTTGGCAGATGGCACACTATCCTAGAAGGTCTTAGCCAAGCCAATCACACCCTGAGTGAACCCTGCTTGTGTAACAGATAATCAACCAGTAGCTTTAAACAACTGATCTTCCTGGTAATGTCAACTTATTGATGCTCTGGAGCAGAACAAGAATGAACTCATAGTATTCTTTCTACATGCCCCCAACCCCAAGATATGCTACTGATTAGAAGAGATCTCTTATGTGAATATGGGAGCAAGACAAAAACAAACCTTGTAGACGAACAACATGGACAGAAATGATCCTGACCTTTGAGAGATCCAGATCTATGAGGACAAGAGATCAAAACAATGTGTCTTAGTCAGGGTCTCTATTCCTGCACAAACATCATGACCAAGAAGTAAGTTGGGGAGGAAAGGGTTTATTCAGCTTACACTTCCATGCTGCTGTTCATCACCAAAGGAAGTCAGGTCTGGAACTCAAGCAGGTCAGGAAGCAGGAGCTGATGCAGAGGCCATGGAGGGATGTTCCTTACTAGCTTGCTTCCTCTGGCTTGCTCAGCCTGCTCTCTTATAGAACCCAAGACTGCCAGTCCAGAGATGGTCCCACCCACAAGGGGCCTTTCCCCCTTGATCACTCATTGAGAAAAATGCCTTACAGCTGGATCTCATGGAGGCATTTCCTCAACTAAAGCTCCTTTCCCTGTGGTAACTCCAGCTGTGTCAAGTTGACACACAAAACTAGCCAGTACAATTGACCCCTTGTCAACTTGACACATAAACACATCACTAATAAGCCTCAACCCTTACATTCTTATTCATCCCCAAGGTCTAAATAACTTTAAACATCCCACAGTTTTTACATATTCTTAAATTTTCAATCTCTTTAAAATATCCATCTCTTTTAAAATCCAAAGTCTTTTTACAATTAAAAGTCTCTTAACTGCGGGCTCCACTAAAATAGTTTCTTCCTTCAAGAGGGAAAATATCAGGGCACAGTCACAGTCAAAAGCAAAAATCAATGTCCAACCTTCCAATGTCTGTGATCCAACTCACAATCTTCTGGGCTCCTCCAAGGGTTTGGGTCACTTCTCCAGCCATGCCCTTTGTAGCACACACGTAGTCCTCTAGGCTCCAGATGCCTGTACTCCACTGCTGCTGCTGCTCTTGGTGGTCATCTTATGGTACTGGCATCTCCAAAACACTGCATGACCCCTTCAGTCCTGGGCCTTCAATTGCAACTGTGGCTGCACCTTCACCAATGGCCTTCCATGGCCTCTCACAGTGTCGAGCCTCAGCTGCTCTTCGTGACCCCTTCATGCCTTCAAAACCAGTACCACCTGGGTGACCCTTACATATTACCAAGTCATGCTGCAGCAGGAGTACAACCTTGGTTATCTCTGGAACACAGCCTCTTTGTGCTTTCAGAAAACACTTCCCAGATGATGTCACCTCAATGATGCTGGTCTCTTCTTAATCACCGCTAATTTCTTAGCTCCAGCTAACCAGCATCAATAGTCCCAGTAATGCCAAGTTTTTGCTTTAGTAGTTCTGGTATCTTGTTAATCACAGCTGATTCTTCACCACAGCTAACCAGAACCACAGAATCTTCACAATCAAAACAGCAATGGCCCTGAAAAGAGTCTTTAATTTTCCCTCTGAAATTTCACAAACCAGACCTCCATCTTCTGCACTGTTCTCAACATTATCTTCCAAGCTCCTACACAACATCTGACAGAGCTCTTAACAACGAATGGATCTTCAAGCCCAAAGTTCCAAAGACCTTCCACAGTCCTCCCCAAAACATGGTCAGGTTGTCACAGGAATGCCCCACTCTGCTGGTACCAATTTGTCTTAGTCAGGGTCTCTATTCCTGCACAAACATCATGACCAAGAAGCAAGTTGGGGAGGAAAGGGTTTATTCAGCTTACACTTCCATGCTGCTGTTCATCACCAAAGGAAGTCAGGTCTGGAACTCAAGCAGGTCAGGAAGCAGGAGCTGTTGCAGAGGCCATGGAGGGATGTTCCTTACTAGCTTGCTTCCTCTGGCTTGCTCAGCCTGCTCTCTTATAGAACTCAAGACTGCCAGTCCAGAGATGGTCCCACCCACAAGGGGCCTTTCCCCCTTGATCACTCATTGAGAAAATGCCTTACAGCTGGATCTCATGGAGGCATTTCCTCAACTAAAGCTCCTTTCCCTGTGGTAACTCCAGCTGTGTCAAGTTGACACAAAACTAGCCAGTACACAATGTTACTATTACTTGCCTATGTGTCAGGGGCACCATAGTGACTCATGCCTTGAATTAAAGTCTTCTAGATGCTGCTCAGTTACACTTCTCATACTCAGAGGATAAAAGAAACAAGCCAATTAGAGGCCAGGTAAAAGGGAAAGGAAAAAACTGCCTTCTCCAGCTGAGGTGCTGGGTCAGACTTCCTCCATGGTGGCTCTTCGAAGATCTTATGAATAATCCCTTCCCCTCATCTGTCTGTGTCTGTGTGTGTGTGTGCATGAGTATATATGTGTCTCCCTGTGTGTTTGTATCTTTGTATGCTTGTGTGTGTGCCTGTGTATGCTTGTGTGTGTGTGTGTCGGGTGTCTGTGTATGCTTGTTTTGTGTGTGTCTGTGTTTGCTTGTGTGTGTGCACACGTGTATACAAGTTTTCAAGCATATATGTGTGCCCATGTTTGTGTAATCTGTGTGTGGAAGCTAAAAGATGACTTTAGTGTTGCTTCTCATGTTTCTTACATCTTTCTCTTGAGCCAAGGTTTCTCACGGACCTGGAGATCTCCAAGTATGCTTCCAGGCTAGCCAGTAAGCCTCAAGCAAGGATCTGCCTACTTCTGCCTCTGGGATTGCAAGCCCATGCCACTGGCATCCCCACCATGGCTTCTCTTAGTTTTTAATGTGAGTTCTGGTGCCTGAATTCAGATCTTCATGCCTTCAAGGCAAGCTTTTATTAATGGGGCCACCTCCCCTGCCCTGTATAACTCTAATGGAGCAGTCTGCTTCAGTGATCACGATGGTGATGAGACCACTGTTCTAATTGCTTTGTGGTACCCATTGAAAACCCTAGAACTTAGAACGTCCAAAAGAAGCAGCTTGGGGAAGAGGAAAATTTTGGAGATGGATACAACTCACTGTATATATGTATGTGCAAGGTTGCTATGTTGGTTATAGGATGGGCAATTTCTTTACAGACTTATGGAAATAAGCTGGGTGGGTGACAATCTTAAAAAGGACAGGTAACTATCATGTTATCGAGAATTCATTACGAAAGTCAGTCTTCAAGATGACGCCAATGATCCTAGCCTTCTGATATCCTGTATCACATATGCTATCTCATGACGGACAGGGCTGTCTTATGTGAACATGTGTGATGTCCAAAGCTAGGTAATAGAAGACACTGCTGTCTCTTGGATGAGTGAAAATAGCTGCCACTTCATAAGGACACTCATCCTGCCCTATGGAGAACCTTGTGTGCAAAGAAACTGAGAATCTCTGCTATTAGGACCAGCATCCCACCCGTGGCTATAACATCTTGGCGGTGACTCCTCCAGTCCCAGCTAAGTTCAGATGACTTTAACTCCTTGAGGATTCCTAAGCCAGAATACCCCAACCAAACTGTTCCCAACTTCCTGGCCCACAGAGACTGTGAGAGATTAAAGCATGTAAAGTATTGGCAGCCGTGGCCACCCACTCAAGACCTGTGTAAATCAGGCTGGTCAACAGTCTAGCATGGATGAGGGAGGACTACACAAGCCCCACTCCCAGCTGAGGAGCTAGTGACAATTGATGGCTGCTGGGAAAGGGAGAGGCCTTTTTTTGGTTTTTTAAGGATAGCTTTCTAGAAGGTTCCTAAGAGGTTGGCAATGCTCCAGTGGATTTCCCCATACCTATTCACCAATTGGGCTCAGTGGAATATTTTTTTACAAAAACTAACATGAGGTTTAGAAGGACTTTGGGGAGATGAGGAGGGAATTGGAAGGGGAAGTCAGGGAGACATGATTGGAATACATTGTTTGCATGTATGAAATTCTCAGAGAGTAATTTTAAATATTATATGTGCATCAAAACATGACAGTTGTTGGGCTTTTAAAACTTTTTGTTCTTTCTTTCTTTTTTTTTTTTTAAGGTTTATTTATTTATACGAGTACACTGTAGGTGTCTTCAGACACACCAGAAGAGGGCATCAGATCCCATTACAGATGGTTGTGAGCTACCATGTGATTGCTGGGATTTGAACTCAGAACCTTTGGAAGAGCAGTCGGCGCTCTTAACCACTGAGCCATCTCTCCAGCCCCAAACTTTGTGTTCTTTGTGAGTTTCACATCATGCACTCAGTCCAGCTCACCTGCCCATCCCCTTATGTTGGTCCTTCAACCCTGTAACCTTCCTGCCCCAAAATAAAAAGCACACAATCAACAAACAAACCAAGGTATAGAAAACAGCTCATCGTGGAAGCTGTAGTGTGTCACAATGTGTCCCACAGTATATCCCTCTGTCCACACATCTCCACTTGCAAATGTTCATTGCAGTAAGTCATTGGGGTCTGGTTCAATAGCTCTGGCTTCTGTGACACCATCAGTATTGGATCCTTACCAGGGCTCCTCCCAGTTATCCTGCCGTTGCCCTGTGTCATAGAGATTGTGCAGCTTTGAGTTTTTTAAGCTTTTTATTCTTTGTGAGTTTCGTTCACATCATGCACCCAGTCCTGATGACCTGCCTGTCCCCCTCATGTCATTCCTTCGACCCCTTGACCTCAGCTGGACTGGCCCTTTCAGGCGTCCCAACCACTTGTAAATGATAGAGATTTGGGGCCAGACTAACTCAGTGCCCTGGGTGGAAGTTGAGTTGATTATCTTACTGGCTCTTCCTCACCTGCACCACCAGGGCAAATTCTCCAGCAGTGCTCTGACTAGGCCACAGTGCTGCCAATGGCAGGAGGCAAGGTCAGCTCTCCTGCTCTCACGCCTTGGAGGCTGGCTCACAGGCACCCAGGCCTCCAGAGCCAGTTCCACTGTGCTGCTCAGTCAAGATTCAGGGCCCACTCCCCCAAGTGCTGCAGCCTCTGAGGGGCTGGGCCTGCTCTTCTACCCTCTCAGGGATGGTCCATCCATGCCTTTGCCACCAGGGCCAGCTCCACTGTGTTACACAGGCAAGATGCAGGGCCCCATTCTCCCAAGTGCTGCAGCCAGTGAGGAGGCAGGGCTAGCTCTCCCACACACATACATGCCCTAGGGCCCAGCTCTCCCTTAACTACCAAAGGTGTAGAGGAATGAGAGAGGACATCACCCAGCAACCACCTCACAACAGACCAGTGGCAGGGCCAGCTCTCCCACACTTAAGCCCTTGGGTTGGCACAACCACACCACTGCCACCAGAGACAGCGCCAGTGTGCTGCCTGTTTGAGATGCAGGGCTTACTCTCCAGAGTATTGCCACAGATGAGAGATGGGATCAGCTCTCTAGAGCCAGAGAGGCTGTGGTCAGTGAAAAGAGGGGCCAGTTCTGAACAGTCCCTGAACATCTGAGTAGTCCCCAAAGGCCACCCTACCAGGAACATTCCAATATCCTTTAGTGGTAACAGGCATCACGGACATCAACACCAACCCCTGCCACTGCATAGCCATGGACCCAGACATGGCTCTCAGCTGCAGCTCAGGCTGGGACCTCACCATGGCCCTGGGAGGCAGGACTGGCCACTCACAACAGGCTACTCCTCTCCACCCTCACTCAAGTCTCCAGTTCCATCTCTTCATACTGCTCAAGCTGTTCCTCTTCTCTTTCTCTCCCATCTGACCACCACGAACTCACACATTGTTTTGGCTCCAGCTGCAGGCAGGCTAGCCCCTGGGTGACATCCTCCATCCCCACTACAGGACATGGCCACAAGTGGCTGTCTATGGGCCTGTGTCGCATTGGAGGGCAGGCCTGTGGTTAGCATGGCAGTCTGGATGTCTGTCTTCCTCCTCCTGTGCTACACTGCCTAGACTTGATTTGATTTGATTTTTCTGAGTCCTAGGCATAAAGCAGCTTTGGCCACCAAACCAGGCATCAAGTTAGGATGCACAAAGGACCGCCATCTGCTCTGCCCTGACTGATACAAGAACAGCACCACCAACAAGGTATCCCTTTGCCCATTACCTGGGGTGGGGTGGTGGTGGCGAATTGCTATTTTAAGCTTCGAAGTTCTCAGCCATTTTGCTACCCAGCAGGAGAGAGATAACTTAAGCAGCAAAGAGAGAAAGCAAGTCACTTAAGAGCAAAACGCAGGAGATGAGACGTGTGAAATGCAGATAATGAGTAAGGAAGTGGCTTGTGAGTTGTAGGAAGACCTCAGAAGGCATGCTAGTCATAAATAATAAATTAGTCATCTGCAAGGCATGCTAATGAAATGTGGAGCCAGTAGAACGTAAGGTGAAACGAATGTAGAGAAGAAAGACTATGATCATATCACCTCTGGGCTGAAACCTTGTCATCCCCAAATCACCTATGGATGTGAGCATCCATATAGACTCAGTTTGGCCCCACATGCTCTGCACAGGAAGTAGACTTAACATCCCTGAATGTCAAGAAAGGAAATTGTCAGGTGATAGCTGACATTGTTCTGACAATGAAAACCCTCCTGTCAGAGATCAACTGTATGCTAGCCTGGGGACCTTCTGTGCTTTGGGCCTTCTTACATCAGCAGAGAGCAAGGATGCAGCAGACAGGAGGGAGATAGATGAGTCTGGGATTCAAGGAGTGTGGTCCCTCCACCTGCTTGCTCCCTTCCTAAGGAGTTAACCTACTGGCCCCTCTCTCCTTGCCCCTGCTGTGTGTTTAAAACAAATAGGGTGAACTAAGCTCTGTCCTATTCTAAAACCTCAGAAGTCAGTCCCTTCCTTAGTATACAACTTACAAGCTACCTGCCACTGCATGTTACAGGGACTTTAGGGAAGTCACCTCACAACTCTGAGTATCAGGTTTCCTACTGAAAAAAAAAATGGGTGTAATACTGAATACTTGGCAGACCTATAAAATATATTCATGAGAAGGCACAGCCATGTTCCAGGTACAGCTAGGCAGTTGTCCCAACATGGTTTTCCTTGCATTTGTGTCTCTGTACCTGTCTCTTGCCTTGGCTACATCATCTATTAAAAGCTGTATACCCAGCTTATAGAATTCCTATGAACAAACAGTATTTCTGAAACCATCTACCTGAGGATCTGGTGTGTGACCAATGCCGGGCAATGGTTCATTTTAAATGTTGCTTTCCCTTCCCCTACAAACATTGGAGTAGCTGCCTCTGTCCTACCATTTCCAAATTGTAGGCAGTCTCACCATCCCTGTGCTCCAACTCAAGGGACTCCCTCACCAGCTCCCCAACTTCCTGTTCCTTTGAAGGTTAGAGCTTTGTTCCTTTAATGGTGAATTGCTGCCATCCCTGCAGGAGGAAACTAAATAACTTAAATTCACCCTAAGATACAAAAGACTAACAATAGGGCATTGCTCAAAGAGGAGCAGGAGGGAGGAGAGAGAGGAGAGTGCTAAGGGGGAGGGCAATCAGAGGTGAAAGGGGAAAGGCCTCCAAGGGCAAACCTCCATATGAAACTGAACATGGTCATTCAGACATTCGGAGGCCCCAGGATCTTGCCCAGAACTGACCCAGATAGGCCACTGCCTCAGAAAGACCTATCATCCTCTCATGGAGTCTCTCCCCACCCCCTGGAAGTTATCTTCTTGCTGAAGATCAAACCCCTCAAGGGTTCAGGGCAACAGAAAAATGCAAAGCTTGCAGCTGGGCATGGTGCAGCAAACCTGTAATCCCAATACCTAGAATTGCTTCAGCTTCAAAGCCAGGCTAGGCAGCAGAGAGTGACACAACCCCCAAACAAACAAACAAGAATGGAGCTTGCATCCTATCAGAGTTGGGATAAGTTAGGTGGGTTCTCTCCAGGGGAATTAGCCCCTCCACCTTCACCTTGCTTCTTCTTGGTCTCACAACTATGGAAAGAACTCCTTTTTAACTCAAACCAACAGTAGCTTTGCACTGTTCCAAGGTGTAACCCTAGAGCCCCGGAGCAGTCTGGTGACAAAGGGAGATGTTATACTGTAATGGAAACACACCAACTCAAGAGATGATAAAGATGACTAGAGCCCTTGATTGTTGACACAGAGGCTTGCTATGTAGCTCAGGCCGCCCTAGAGTTCACAATCCTACACAGTCTCTGTGCTGTGTGCTGGGAGGGCAAATTTTGACCATGAGAGTCAAAAGTTTTGATTTCGCAATTGAATTGGATCCCATATTAAGTCTGACCCTGGACAAGGGATGTGAGCCTCTTCAGCGTCACCAGGGCACTGTGAAGAACGGTTTATCTAGAAACTCTCAGAGTATGCCTCCCAAGACCTCCATTCAGAAGAGATCCAGTTTCCCTGGCTGGAGAAGCCATTCTGTAAGAGTGCGATTCAGTCTGTGTCATTCTAAATCAATATTTTCATTGTTGTCTAATACTATCCTTGGAATCTTGACTTCATTTTCTTATAGTCCCACTTCCCTCAGAGTTGTACGAACTCCAAACCTTATAAAACCTGGTTGTATTGCTCATGGCCCTCAGGGGGTTACTCAATTAATGGGTAAAATGAAGTGCACACATACACACACAATGTGATTGGTTTGCAGAAAGCCAAGCACTGTTGGCCACAAATGATTATGAACAGAGTGCTGGGCTCCCTCCCTGCTAACCCAGGTAAGGGTGGGTCTAACACATGGTATGAACCTGACTGTGCTCTGCAGCCAGGCCCTAGCCAGCTAGCCTGGGCCAGAATCCTTAGTGACAGAAATGTTGTTCTGTGGATAAGCATCCAACTAGCTTTCCAGGAGGCCCCAAGCCTAGTCTTCCTTTTGACACGAAGCAGATTCCCCTTCTCTAAACCACTGTTTATATTTTAGCCAAGTGTCCCACATAAATCTCAGATCCAACCACCAGACTCTTTGGCTGCTAAAGAAAAGACAAAGACCAACAAGAAAATGGCCTAATAAGGAGTGTTCATAAAAGAGTTGGGGTGTCTCTGTAAAAGGCTATTCCAGGGTCAATTCCACACAACCCTACTGTGAGACTCCAGTATTGGAGGCCAGGATAGCGTTGAAAGCAGCTTCAGAGGGAAAACAAGGTTGTTTCAGAGAACCATGGCTCAAGCCAGGGGAGTGGGGCTGTGCAATATACACTTGGTTCAGGTCAGATTCAGAGAACTTCCTGAAGCCCCTGCTCCAGAGCGCTAGCTAGGAAACACACAGATTTGATTTCAGTTCAAATCTCTCCTATGTATGACTTCGTTTCCTATCCCCCCCCCCCCCTGCCCTTCACCCCCTCCCTCTTCCCTTTCTTTCTATAAGGAAAATAGAACGTAACTTTGTAATGGCTTTGTGGTCCCATAAATTAATATTAGGGTTTGGTTCAGAGCTCAGCGTAGTTATGTGGTAAATTGTGGTTTGGGGCTCATGGTCTGGATGAGGTCTCTGATTTGAAGGCCTGGAAGCTTGCAGAGTGGTGGCTAGAAAGAGCTCGGAAGAAACCTTTTGCTTGTAGGAGGAGTTGGCAGCTGAATCGAGCTGGACCTATGCTGACTCCCGAATTCTCCAGCCATTGCTTCAGGCTTGGATGCCCCTGTTTCTTTTCAGCCATAGTCTTGTGTAGTCTAGCCCAGAGTAGCTGTTATTTTTAAATAATAATTAAAAAGAGTGAAAGTAATCTTTGGGGAATGCAGGAAGGGAGAAAGTATCTTTATATTTAGACATTCTGGACTTGATTATAAATCCTGGAGCGTGGCCGCTCTGTTGGGAATTGCTTCTCTAGGCAACCCCTTCCTACATGATTAACCGACTACTGCCATCTAGTGGATTTGGAGGCCTTTGCCACACTAACTCCTAATGGAGGAGATGTGTGCATTGATTTTAAAGAGAAGCCATACTTAATTGGGCCCCTGCAAATCTTAGGATGGCCCACTGGTAAGGATTAAGAATCAGTCACTCTTGGATATTCCCCTGACTCCCCTGCACAATGTCTATGCTTTGACATCAATTAAATGAAGAAGGAGGAGGAGGAGGAGGAGGAGGAGGAGGAGGAGGAGGAGGAGGAGGAAGAAGAAGAAGAAGAAGAAGAAGAAGAAGAAGAAGAAGAAGAAGAAGAAGAAGAAGAAGAAGAAGAAGAAGAAGAAGAAGAAGAAGAAGAAGAAGGAGAAGAAGAAGAAGAAGAAGAAACATCAATGGGAGTTTATTTGGCAACTGACCAAAATCACTGTTACCCATTTACTGTGGGTAACAATCTTACTTACCAATTCCAGTTTCCCACTGAGGCTATAAACAGGATCATGGCAGTCCTTGGGCAAGACCAGAAGAAGCCCTTATTTGGAGGGGGAATGGGGGATCAGAGCCCTTGTAGCCATTTTCAAACAAACTGTGCTTTGGACTATTTAAGAAGCCCCAGGTTTCAGCCTCCAGGCACTAGATAGATACAAAGAGTCTTCTATAGATGGGATAAAAGTGTCTGGGGTGTGAACCCTGGAACTTCAGATGTAGCAGAATTCAAGATCACTTGCAATGTCTCTTCAGAAGGTAGATACATAAATATTCAGAGAAAGAGTTTAAGAAATAAACCAAATAGACAACACTAGAAGTGTGCAGTTTCAATCTAAAGCTGGATGTAGAGCTAATCACACACACACACACACACACACACACACACACACACACACACACACACACACACCAAGCCTCAGTCCTCTCATCTGGAAAATGAAGGCTCTGTTTAATTACCCTTCTGAGCACTTCTAGATGAAGTTGTATATGCTCAAGTTTTGGGAATAGCTCCAGGTCTGAGAGGTTGAACTGAGGGATCTTTTACACCTCACAAGGAGCACTTCCTACAGAAAGTGAGAGTATTTCACTTGAATGAGAACTTGATCAACCCATGGTGAGTTAGGTCATCCTGGTAGTTATGGATAGACCTAGGGGAAAGGCAGTGTACTGAGTCTCTTCTTGCCTTAAGTCACCGTGTGACCTTAGCAGGTTCTTTATATAATAACACTAGCTTTCCACAGCTAAAAGATATCCACAGTAGCTTTGATCTCATTTTCTTCTTAAAGGGTAGTGGAAGTATAAACAAGCAGAAGTGCTTCTTGAAAACCACAATATGGTTGGGAATGGCGGTTACACACACTTATAACCCAAGCACTCAAGAGACTGATGCAAGATTATCAGAGTTTGAGGCCATTCTGAGACACACTGCACAATTATCTTAAAAAAAAAAAAAAAAAGCTGAGTTGGGAAGGTATCTCATTGGGCAGCGGTGTCTGTTGTGCTAGCATGAGGAGCTAAGTCCCCAGCCCCTCTGTAGAATAGCCAGGCAGCTACATGTGCCTGTAATCTAAGCATTGGAGTGGTCAGGAAGAAACAGGAAAATCCAGGGATTTACTTGTCAATCAGCCATGTCAAAATGACAGGCTTCTGGTTCAGTGAGAGGCTGGGAGATGCTGTCTCAAGAGAATGAGGCAAACAACTGTAAAAGAAACTCACATACTCATTCATGTGCACATGCCATATATATACAACTCACATGCTCTATACACACATATAATTGCATATAAGACACATACATACAAACACACACATGGAGAGAGAGAGGGCGAGTTCAGAATGAGTTTAAAATACTGCTTTGTGTCCAGCTTAGGTCAAACCTATTTAATATAATAAATCTCTTCAAAATGACACTTATCAAACAAACAGCCATACAGATTCAAGTCTGAGTATAATAATAAACTTGATCTTTGGTGGTAAAGAACAGGAAACCGTGGTCCTTTGTCAGTCTGTTTCTTCCTGGCCTTGGAGGTTGAGTGGTTATAGCTGAGCCATGAGGTGGAGAGGAGATAGCCAGAAAGTCCCAAGCATGCTGCTTTTCCATGGATGATGATGAGAGGGGTGGTCTTTGGTTCCTACCTGATCCTGTCTTCCCTTTCACTGTCAACCTTTCTGTGAAAGCCGTGGACATCACTCCGAAAGCCATGATTCATAATTGTCAATAACATTTGTGTCGTTCTGATGCTCTAACTCTATTACATTAATTGCTTTCCTCTCTACATGTTATTTTAAGGTGAACATTAATTGATTCCCAACTGTAATCACAATTATGGTGAGTTACCCTGATTAATGGCAGATGTGATTAATAGATAGGAGGTCCAACTGCTTCTTCTTACTCTGGAAGAGATGATATATGTTACAGCTCCATGGTAGACTGCATTTCCTCAGGAGTCTAGAGCTAATGCACAGATGTCAATCACCGAATCTCACTGTTGTTTTTGCTCATCTGGCTGGAGTAAATCCTACCTAGTCTGGCCTGATTCTCCATACCCATTGACCTACAGTCTCATATGGGGAACTCTCCTGTTCCTGTAGGGTCCCAGAAAGAAAACAGAGTTGCTAGTCTGTTGCCTACAGTTACAAATTCTGAAGCCTGAGTCCTGACATGGCTGAGATGGGCAAGGTGATGATAGATACGCGACACGTTTCAGGCCAGACCCAGGAAAGACATTAGAGGCAGAGGTCAATATATATATCTGTGTACCCAGATGCTTAAAAACATCTTATCACTGCTTCTGGATTCCATTCTACCTCTGCCTAGATTTACCTTGAAGATGCCTTTGCTAACCTGTCATTTCATCTGAGCTCACCTGTCCTGTGTCCTGCTTTGTGAGTGTCTAGATGGGAGATGGGTCATCCAATAAATGTACCAACCAATGTAGGACCAAATGCTGAGGAATAGACTCTCCCCATCAACTTTGTGGCAGAGCCTTGCTTTCTCTTCTTCATGATTCCTTTCACTTCAGTCAAGCTTCCTTCCTAGAGTTCTCTCCAAGCAGGCGTCCCCTTCCCTTTTTGTTTTTAAATGGTTTTATTTATTTACATTCCAAATGTTGCTTTTGGGATAGGCCCTGCTCCAGTTGTTCAGGATCCACATGAGTGTCAAGTTACACATCTGCTACATATGAGCAGGGAGGCCTATGTCCAGTCCAGTCCATGTATGTTCTTTGGTTGGTGGTAGTTCAGACTCTGAGAGCCCCAAGGGTCCAAGTTAGTTGACTCTGTTGGTCTTCCTGTGGAGTTCCTACCCACTTTAGAACCTGCAATCCTTCCTCCTACTCTTCCATAAGAATCTCCAAGCTCCACCCACTCCCTCCCTATACACCAATCAGGAATGTGCTATTAGCTATTCACCTGTGAGTCCTGTGGCCTTGTCTGCACAAGAGAAGCTCCAGAGTGGCTGGAAAGGAAATGAGAAGATTCACTTGAAATTGCGCTGCCTGATATATGGAAACTGCCTTGATTCTATATTTATTTGAGAAAGGATCCTTTGAGAGTGTCCATGGAACGTTCATGTTTGCAGCCCATCCCACTGCCAGCCATTGGAAGATCTCAAGTTTCATACCTATGTTTTCTAAGGACAGGAATAACTTGTCTTTGCCATGTGATAAAAAAATCTACTCATCTTCTAGGACTTTGTTTAAATGTAAGAGCTTTCCAATCTGTTCAGGCAGAATAAGCTTTTCTATCACAGGCTAGGAAAGAAATTACTAGGACCTTATAGACTTTAATGAAGTTTGTACCTGCCAATATATAACCAGCAACAAGGGCCCAGCCTGGCCCTGATCCCTGGACCAGAACTTCCTCCAAGAAGGAATCCTTTTGCATTCACAAAAGCTCTGTCCTTAGCCAGCCATCCTCTGGCTGAGTCAGGCATGGAACACATTGCTTCCCTACAGAGACATGCAAGGCTGCCCAGTGCAATCTGCTCTCATAGTGTGAACATGATTCTAGTTGTGCAATCCCTAGCCATGACCTCAGCTTCTTTTTCGTAAATCCTCCATTACCCCGGCAGCATATGCATTTTTGTTGTTGTGTAGATTTTATCAAATATCTTCTGGGGAGAAAGAGAGTTTGGCATTTCACACATGGTAGAACACAACCTCACCAATGTAATGCAGATGCCCCAGCTGTAGACCTCCCTTGAGGACCACAAACAAGTCTGTCTTAATTAGGGTTTCTATTGCTATGATGAAACTCTGACCAAAAAGCAAGTAGGAGAGAAAAGGGTTGATTTGGGTTACAATTCAGTATTGCTGTTTATCATCAAAGGAAGCCAAGACAAAAACTCAAGCAGGGCAGGAACCTGGAGGCAGGAGCTGATACAAAGGCCATAGAGGGATGCTGCTTACTGGCTTGCTCCCCATGACTTGCTCAAACTGTTTTCTTACAAAACCCAGGATCACCAGCCTAGGGATGGAACCACCTACAATAGGCTGCCCCACCTCATTAATCACTAATTGAGAAAATGCCTTACAACTGGATCTTATGGAGGCATTTCCTCAACTTAGATTCCTTCCTTTCTGATGACTCTAGGATCTGTCAAGTTAACATGTGTGAGAAAGTCATCAGTACAAGGTCTTCTCCTTTTAGCCCTACCCTTTAAGCAGTACTTCCTGGATCCTTACCCACACCTTTGTTCTCTTGGACTATCTCCTCCCTTTTTACAACTGATCACCAACAGACCCTCTTCCAGTAAAACTCCACAAACAAATTTCAATACCAGAAAGCCCTGTTTCTCTACTTTACTACTGTCTGCTCTGTAAAACCTCTAGACTAGCAATCATGATAAAAGCAAACAAAAAACAAAAAAAACCTTTATGTTAAAATGTGTAGATTGAGCTGCTAATTAAGATGTGACTTTCATGCTTGCCTCCCCTGACTGCCTGAGACTCAATCTCAGGCTACTTCACTTACTGGTCATGGAACCTTAGGCAAACCACTTATCTATTTTGAACCTCAGTTCTTCATCCACAAAATAGAGCCAATAACTATACCAAGCTCAAGGAGTTATTGTTTAGATTGAACAAGAGGAAGTATGTGTTTAATAGAGACTTTAGGTTTTATGGATGGACTACTACTATGTATGTATGTATGTGTGTATGTGTGTATGTATGTATGTATGTATGTACATATGCTCTTGTTGTTGTTCTAATACTAAACAGAACTTTACTCTCTAGCATTGCAAGCAGTTACCATTGTGTATGAAGTAGTACTGGGCTCACTTTACCTTTCAATCACAATAATTGATAACAGTTATTCAAATGTCTTCTGGTGGATACGGATACTTAGATGTGAGACATGGAAACTGCTTTGTCCTGTTCAAGAGCTCAGACCTTTCCCACCCATGTCAGCTTAACTCCAGCATCGTACATTGTAAGGATCTGTGGTTGCTGAGTCTCCCATCAGCCTAAGGGCCTTGCTGCTCTTAATTGGTAATTGGTTAAATTCCAAAATAGCTCAGCCCTTCCGGGCAGAAGAAGCTTCAGGCTATGTCCTGATGGACAGAAAAGAGATATGTGTGGGCATGGGTGTATGTAAATATTTAACTGCCTCAGAAGAACTGAAACTCAGAGCTATGGATGCAGCTCAGAGATTATGTTACAAGTTGGGCCATCAGCAAGAGCCTAGCTCTGAAGCTGCCACAGAGATTGCAAGCATGTATTCAAGTAAACAGATTTTTGTTCTGCAACAGGCTGGTGGCTATGTTTTGTCTTGCTCTGGTAGAACTATGCAATAATATATTACTTTTGCTGTGACCAAATACACGACAGAGACAATTTAAAGGGAAAGAAGTTTTATTTTGACTTGTGGTTTCTGAGAGTTTAGTCCATGGTCTCTTGGTAAGGACATTTTAATCACCAGAGCACATGATGGATGGAAGGCAATTCTTTACTAACAGAAAACAGAGACAATATAATACAAGAAGTAACCAGGGAAGATCCAGCCCTCAAGGCCCTACAGCTCAGCAACCTGTTTCCTCCTCCTCCACCTCCACCTGACCTTTCAACATCTTTTTTTTCAACATCTTTTGATAATGCCACCATAGTCCATCAAGGACTTGATCCTTAGTTTAGAGCCCTCATGACATAACCCTTCTTGAAAATCCCAGCAGAGACACAGCCAGAGGTGTTCCGTACTCCAATCAGGCTTACAATGAAAATTAACCCTCTCTGTCTCTCTGTTTGTCTCTCTGTCTCTGTCTCTGTCTCTGTCTCTCTCTCTCTCTCTATTTCTCACACACACACACACACACACAAATACCCATAACCCCTGAGGGGTGAGAAATGAGATGATGCAGCATGCTCTAAATTTCCATTCAGGGCCAAATGTCTGATGCCAGCACGTAGTCAAAACCAAAGTTGGCTTAGCAGTGTGAGGGTGGTTATTGTTGCTTGGACTCTCTCTGGAGTGAGCCTGACAAAGAATCTAAACAAGAACTTGGAGAACTTGTTCTGATTCATTCCTGGTATTTCTACCTGTGTATTAATAATAATATTATTAATCAATAATATAATTAATAATATTAATCAGGGCACACTTTCAGGTCCTCAGCAGAGTAAGTGATTCCTTTACTAAAATCATCTGCCTTATCCTTTCCATAATTATCTTAGATGTTCTTTGTTTTTAAGATTTGGTTTATTTTTTTTTATTTATGTGGATATACATGTGTGCCTGCATGAATGTATGTGTGCCATGTGTGTGCAGATGCTCAAAGAGACCAGAAGGCAGCACTGGATTCTCTAGAACTGTTGTTACTGGTTGTTGTGTGCTGTCTGATGTGGGTTCTAGAAAAAGAAATGAACCAGGGTCCTCTGTAAGAGCAGTAAGCATTCTCAACTGCTAAGATTATCCAGTTCTTTTTTGCTGTTCTTAATCAATAATTTGGGGCCTGGGGTTCCTGAGAGTACAAGAAAAATGTTAGATAAAGGGTCCATAGTTTTGTTAAATTACCTGGAAAAAAAAACAGTAATAGAAACAAAGAGATGTTATTCTGCCCTTCTACTAAAAGAGTTTCAGAAATAAAAGTTCTATCTCAAATCTCAGTAGATGTAGCTCACTGAAGACACGTTCCAGATCCTAATAAAGAGGTGGTCCCATTGTAAATGGACACCTTCTCTTCAAAGTGTCTACTCAATATTACCATATTTTCTCCTGTAAAGTCTGTGGATGATAGTAAGAAATTGACAATGAATCATACAATACCTTTGCCACCACATTCAAAATATAGGCAATATAATAATACAACCAGATTAAATCCTAGTTATTTTGAATGTTGTTTAGAAAAATGTTGATTAGTTCATTAAAGACCTTCCTGCCATGTGTTCTGGTGCTCTGCCATTGGTCATGTCTATCAACAGTTTTACCAATTGTTTAAAAACCCTCAGAAAGCAGGGTAATCAGGTTTGTACCTGACATCATCTGCCATGGATCAGTGAAAACAAGCACAAAACCCATACTCAGTTTTAAGCAATAAATGAGATTTAACATAGTCACAGAGTCCCAAATTCAGAACCTGGAAAATACCTTGTGTTTAAAAGGGGCAGAAAATCAGTAGGTTTACAGCAGCTGCTCAAGTCACTGATAAACCATCAGACACATGTTCATGAGCAATGGTTGGTTTCCAGGACAGAAAAGTCAGTGTCCCACTGGACACAAAGTTGTTTTAACCACTGTGTCATCCCAGCAATGACCAGGAATAGCTCAATTTCACTTGGATAGAAAGCTCTCCTCTTCTGATATTGTTCCACCTTCTTTCCACCATTCCTCCTTTAGGCGTGAAAGGTATAACTTTGGATGTAACAAATAAGTATTTCATGCATTGCATACATCCTAGCTTAGTGTTATGCCAGGCCAGGCATTCTAGTTACTACCTCATCTCATGGTGGAGGGAGGCATATGGGACCCAAGATAGACACCCAGAAACAGCAGTAAGGGGAGGGTGCACACTGCACACACTGCAACATGATGTTGCAACAATGGGCTTATGTTCACCCAGCTTACCACAGGCAGGTTGTATGATCATGAGTCACAGATGGTGGCTTGGTGCATTATTAGGGCTCGCTCTTGAGGTCACCTCATCACAGGGATAGCCACAAGCATGGCATACAGTAGTTACAAAACTCATACTTACTAGATATAGAGGAGACTGCCTAACCTATCTGAGACCAGGTCCCAGCTCAGCCATCTTAGCAATGACACCTCAGCCACAGTGAATGAACTTGGGGAGCTTCAGTATCTTATAAAGCAGAGATGGTGATCTTTGTTTCACTCGGTGGTTCTCAATGTTAACGAAAGGGAATTGTGGTGGTTTGAATATGCTTGGCCCATAGGAAGTGGCACTGTTAGGAGGTATAGCCTTATTAGAGAACGTGGTCTTATTAGAATAAGTGTATATATGCTCATGTCTGGCCAGTGTTATCCAGAGCCTTCTCCTGGCTGCCTGCATATGGCAATCTCCTCTTGGCTGCTTTTGGATCTTATCTCCTTCAGCTCCATGTCTGCCTGGATGCTGTCATGTTTCCAGCCATGATGATAATGGACTGAACATCTGAAACTGTAAGCCAGCCCCAGTTACATGTTTTCTTTTACAAGAGCTGCCTTGGTCATGGTGTCTCCTCACAGCAATAAATTCCAAACTAGGACAGATATGTATTCATGAACATGGTGATTCATCAAGATACCAGGACCCAGTAGGAATGAATTTTAGTATCCATTTTCTCCTGAATCATGTGCCAGCAAAATCATATTTGGATAATTCTAGGCATCACAGTTTAAGAATAATATTCGCATGTCTTTTCAAAATAGTAAATGAAAAAGAGCAACATGAAGAGAGGCTTAGGAAGCAGAAATGGTCAAGGAGCAAAAAGGATGGAAACAATGAGTTGCCCTTGGTCTTCCTTAGAGCTTTAGCAGACTCCACCGACACCTCCAAGGCATATGGAAGCTTCATTCTAGCTCTAGTATAGAAAACATCCTGACCATTAGAGCAGCCCAAGTGAAACAACTGCACCATGGGCCTTTGCCACTGGTACTTCTCAGTCCATGTAAAGGGATGGCAGCAGAGATGGGCAGAGCTCGACTCTCCTGTCTCAATTACTATACTTTCAGCAGATTAGAACTCACTCTCCATTGGTAGGTTTTGTCCTGCAAAGTCACCCTACCACACCTCTCTCCTATTTCCCCTGTGCTCCTCCCATCTCTTCTCTTCCCTCCTTCTGTCTCCTATCCTACCCCAAATGCACTACTGCAAACTCAGTATCTGGCAGAGGATTGACCTGGCTGAGAGCCCAAGTTTCCCTCAGAAATGCAGAAGTACGCATCCTATACATTTGGAATTCCAAACACAGTCACCACTGTGTCAGAAAAAAAGATTAACTGTTTGAGCAGCAGACCTTGCCACCAGCCCAAGAGAATGATCAGTACAGACAGCCAGACAGCAAAGGAAGGATGGTCCTTGTTGGCTCTGCTCTAAGTCAAGATTCATGAATGACTTCAGATGGGGAGGGAGAGAGAGAGAGAGAGAGAGAGAGAAATAGAGAGAGAGAGAGAGAGAGAGAGAGAGAGAGAGAGAGAGAGAGAGAGAGAACTTCAGGAGTCTATACACAGGGAAAGGGCCTGCTCTGCTATGAGGAACAGTGTATACAGACTCTGTCTTGTTTGTTTGGCTTTCATTTGAAGTTAAAGTGGCAACCAGGGATCATGTCCTGAATCCTGGACCCCTGCAGGTGCTGAGCTGTTTAGGATGCCAGAAACTCTGATGTTGTTTTTCATCCCCCAGAGTGAATGAAGCTGACTGCTTGACCAGGCTGCTGAGAGACAGCATGGGGCACCAGCTTCCACCTCCTCCCCTCAGACTAGCCTGTTGTCCCTTTAGGAAAAAGATGTGTGCTGAAGGAAAAAAAAAAAAAAAAAAAAACAGCACAAAGCCACACCCAAGGTCTGAGACCTTCCTGAGGTATCCAGGCTGATTTGGAAGTTCCAGTCCTGTACCCAGGTGATTTGTGTAGATTTCTTCCAGAAACACCAGAGATAAAACATATGTTGATCCATGAAATACCAAGCGGAAATGAAATTCTTCAAAAGAGACTTTCTATTTTGGGGCCATGGCAGTGTCACTAGATGGCCTATACCTATACAGTTCTCTCTCTCTCTCTCTCTCTCTCTCTCTCTCTCTCTCTCTCTCTCTCTCTCTCTTACACACACACACACACGTAAATACACACCATACATACACATACATGTACACACATGTAAACAACACACCACACATACACACACATGTAAACACACACCACACACACACATGTACACACACCACACACACACACACACACGCATATATATATATAAATATATATATATATACACACATACACACACCACACACATACACACACCACACACCACACACCACACACCACACACCACACACCACACACACACACACACACACACACATACATACACACACACACACACACATATACATCTGTGCACTAGCACCACTAAATTCCTCTATCTTGTTTTATTTTTCTCCATGGCACACAATGATTAGCTCTGACTGGTTACATAAGACCTGAACAGAATCAAACCAGCGGACATTCCTGGGTGCATGGGGGAGGGGCACACAAGGCCTCACTTCCAGCTGAATAATTATTGGCAGTCGATGGCTACAGGGGCGGGGAGAAGAATCATTTCTCTTCAGAGGTGTAGCTCCTGGCAGGTTGCTTCTGCCCCTTGCAAATGGCCATTGACCAATACCTATACAGACAATGCTGACTTGACTAAGTAGAATTATAAAACAGGATGTAATCTTGAGAGGGAAGTGTGTTGGGAGAGCCAAAGGGGGAAGAGAAGGTAGAGGGTGGATATAGTCAAATTATATTGTATACGTCTATGAAATTCTCAAAGGACAAATAAAAACATATACAAGTATTTTGGGGGTCGCTTATTTGCATATCACCTGTCTCTCTCTCCCCAAGAAAATCAGGCCACTCTGGGAGGCTTTGTTCTTCATTGCTACAGCCCCAGTCTATAAGACAGGATGCGCCAAGTGAGTTCTCATTAAATAACTGTATCCTCACTTGTGGCCTCAAGTCCTCTTACTGGAGATTTATTAACTGAGTTTTCAAAGACTTCAAAGTTATTAAAATGCAGACATTCCTAGAATAGCACTTTAAGCCTTAATAATAATTCTTCGCTAATAAACTTTAAGAGTGGGAGACTCAGCCATTATAGTATAAAGCATAGATACTGTCTAGAGCGTTGTTTGAGATGAAAACATTCAGAGAGAAAGGCCTGAAGCAAGAGTTGGGAACAGGAAGAAAACAGTGAATCAGGCCCCTAACCAGTCTCTGTTTCATTTGGTCACACTTGGTCATCAGTTTCCCTGCTTCTTGACCCTACCATCATCAAATCCTAAGCCAGCTCTGATGGAAGGAACCTTTCCCCTCCTCTCTCATCATCTGTACTGAGACTGTATTTATTACCTAGGGAGCCTTCAATGCCAGGGATTAACTGCCTGGGCTTCTCTGTCATACATGCTACCTACCTCTGCCAAGTCAGCTTTATAATGCTCAATCTATGCCACAATAGCCTCTCCTCTCTTGGTATTTTACACATGCCGATGGGTATGACTAGTCCCGTTCAGAAGCGTGCAGAAGTGATGATTGCTCAGTGACAGTTGTTCCTGGGTGTAAACAAGTCACTGAGACAGTGAGATCTTCCAGAGATCTTTGTCTCTGGTCACGATGACCAGCATTTCAGATTAGCCTGAGCACGAGCATGAGTGTGACAAAGGAAGTAGTTACAGGTGATCAACTGGTCTGTATTTCAAAGCAAGGTAAGCTCTGAAGGAAATCATTTGCTGCCTGTATGAATCAGATAGCCCTCAAGGGACAGTAGCCTCAGGATCAAGCCTCCAATTGCCAGATCACTAACACAGGAAAAGAGGAAGATACAGTCTGTGGTGGTGACATCTGTGAATGAAAACAAGTGAACAAGACGATTTCATCTTTATATACAAGCTGTAAAGGACAAAGACAGCTGTCCAGGATAAGAGACACAAACAAAACTTAGAGAAAACCAATGCCTCCCTGGACCCCAAGAAGCAGAAAAGAAACATTTATTGGGGGGGAAGAACCATGCCTGAGGTAAGGCCAGAGGGTAGAGAGGCATTAGAGAGGTGTCAAGAAAAAAGGAAAAGTGGGATTAGTTGATTGATGGCTTCAGAGTAAACAATAGGAAGGACTAGGTAGACTGGGAAAGTGGCACACAGAGGCTGCAAAAGACAGCAGGAGAGAGGCTGTCAGGGACAAAAGAAACAAGGGACAGGAGCCATGCTGGATAGAGTGTGCTGGGATACAAACTCATGAAGTCAGGAAGCCTGACTGAGCTAGTATTAGTAGTCAACGCTCTTGACTTGGTGCTATGTTGGCATAAAGTTCTTGTACTTTGCAGTAGGACTTCTGTCCAGACAACAATAGAAAGGATGAGTCGACCTCTGAATGACATATTCCCAATAGAATTACCAAAGCTAGGGGGCCCTTCTGAGATTTAAAGCTTGCCTGTATAAATAGAGAAGCTGGACTATTTAGAGAAAGTACCTTTGACTTTTCACCATGTAAACAGAAAAGGGATGAGCTAAATCTTTGGTGAATCCCAGTAGAGTCCTTGTGACCCATATACCTCTACAGGTCCCTGATTTTAAATTTGTCACTGCACCAACAGACAAAATAAGCATTCGGGACTTCAGGATATAGGAGCCTGAGGACATGGGTATAAGAAGAAGTTGACAGAGATGATTTTTAAGATATCTAGATTCCAAACCCTGGGAGTCCACACTAGGGAATGGGAGGCTGGCCATAGTATCTTCCTCCTAACTGGAGAACTCATTGCTCAACTTTCTTCATCCTGCATTTAGAAAGCTTGGAATCTGGACTCCTCTCACACTCAGAACCTTCTTCCCAGAGGTTTTCTGTTTCTGTTTCTGTTTCTGTCACATCACTCATGGTGTGGTGAATCTCCACTGTCAACTTGACTGTGTTTAGAGTAACCTTAAAGATATACCGCTGTGTCTGTGAGTATGTTTTCAGAAAGGTTAAACAGAGGAGGGAAGACCCACCCTGAATGTGGGTGGTATCATCCCTTGGGCTGGAGTCTTGGGCACATTAAAAATTGAAATTAAAGAAAGAGAACTGAGTAGCAATATTCACTTCTTCCTGACTGTGGATACAATGTGACCAACCACCCCACACTCTTGTCACCAGGCCTTTCCCACAATAATAGGCAGTATTCTTTCAAACACTGAGCTAAACCAACCTTCTACCCTTAGGTTCTTCTTATCAGATACTTGATCAGAGCAACAAGTAAAGAAACTAACACAATCCCCTTACTAATACTGACCTTGCCTGTTTGTTTCCTATCTCCTCCCACAGTTCTGACTTCATACTTACACTATAGGGCTGCTTTTTAAATGTGTAATTCACTCATTCATCTTCAGTTAACGTAGATTCCTGAAACATTCAGCAACTTTTTGGAGGTGCAGCAAACTTTATTGATGGTAATCAAGAGTGTAGACAGGGCTCCATAGGCCCCTCCTGTTATCATGGAGGTCTGGGATGGAAATTGTGAGGGAAATGCTCACTGTTGGGGGCTGAGTTGGGACAGGCACTCCCCAACAATCAAGGGCCTCTCTCTTGCTTTTAGTGTCCTTGCTGGGGTGGGTGGTCCATGGTTTCTTACTCCTTGGAAGCCATGTAGGCCATGAGGTCCACCACCCTGTTGCTGTATCCATGTTCATTGTCATACCAGGAAATTTACAAAGTTGTCATTGAGTGCAATGCCAACCACAGCATCAAAGGTGGAAGAGTGGGAGTTGCTGTTGGTGTCACAGGAGACAACCTCGTCCTCAGTGTAGCCCAGGATGCCCTTTAATGGGCCCTTGGATACCTGCTTCACCATCTTCTTGTTGTCATCATACTTGGCAGGTTTCTCCAGGCTGCATGTCAAATCCACAACGGACAAATTTTGTGTAGGCACATGGAAGGTCATGCCAGTGAGCTTCCCATTTAGCTCTGGGATGACCTTGTCCACAGCCTTGGAAGCACCAGTGGATTCAGGGATGATGTTCTGGGTATCCACATGGCCATCATGCCACAGCTTTCCAGAGGGGCCATCCACAGTCTTCTGGGTGGCAGTGATGGCATGAACCATGGTCAAGAGCCCTTCCATGATGCCAAAGTTGTCATGGATGACCTTGGCCAGGGGGGCTAAGCAGTTGGTGGTGCAGGATGCATTGCTGACAACTTTGAGTGAGTTGTCATATTTCTCATGGTTCACACCCATCACAAACATGGGGGCATTGGCAGAAGGGATGGAGATGATGACCCTTTTGGCTCCACCCTTCAAGTGGGCCCTGGCCTTCCCCATGGTGGTGAAGACACCAATAGACTCCATGACATACTCAGCACCAGCCTCACCCCATTTGATGTTAGCGAGGTCTTGCTCCTGGAAGACAGTGATGGGCTTCCTGTTGATGACAAGCTTCCCATTCTCAGCCTTGACTGTGCCGTTGAATTTGCCGTGGGTGGAGTCAGACTGGAACATGTAGACCATGTAGTTGAGGTCAATGAAAGGGTCGTTGATGGCAACAATCTCCACTTTGCCAAGTGCTGACCAGAAGGCAGCCCTGGCAACCAGGCACCCAGTACTGCCAAGTCCATTCAGACCGACCTTCACCATTTTGTCTATGGGATGAGGCTGGCATTGCATAAGAAGATGAAGCTATCTCTGTAACATGGAGGAGAACAAAGCCAACATCCAGCAATTTAAACAGGACAAGGGTGCTGGATGTGGTACAGGAGAGGAGAAACACTGGAGAGGGAAGAGTTTGTGCGCTATGGAGAAGGACATGACTTACAAATGCCTTTATTCTGCAAAAAATTGTTAGGCATTGGGTGAAAAGAACATGGTTCAAATAACGAGTACTAGGCCAGATGTTATGGTACATGCCTTCAATCCCAGCACTCTGGAGGCAAAATCAGGCAGACCTCTGTGAATTCCAGGTCAGGCTAGTCCACATATCAAGTCCTAGGCCAGCCAGGGCCATATAGTGAGAACTTATATGATGATAATAATGATGATAATGATTATGATAGTGATGGTGGTGGTAGAAGTGATAAAATTTGCAAAGCTTTTGGGTAAGATTTCTTCTTCCTCTGGGATCTTCCTTTGTAGTAAAAATGAGAATAATAGTAATAAATCTGCCCACAATGTTGATATGAAGATCACATGGATATCTGTGGAATTGCTATATAAACTATTAAAAGGAGCAATTATCTGCAGGTAGTAATAATTTTCTATCTACAAGTTTTAGAAAAAATGTGTTCCCCACTTAATTCCTAAAGGCTCAGTTGTTGGAGTAGAAATGCCTTCCTTTATCAGGATACCTAGAACCCAAACAGTTTGGTTTCTGAAGTCTCTATAGAAACAGTCATTCCTGGGGGCACCTCTTAGTCACATGCTTTCCTATTCCCCATTTCAAGTTCTAGCAGTTCTACAGGAAGCCACTGTGGAGGGAGTTCCCAGCTGCCTGGGATGCTCACACCAACTTAATCAGGGCCTCTAACTTGCAGAGAAGGCTCTCAGTAGAAGGCCCTGTCCCAGCTAGCGGAGCTGAGTGGCTGTTCAGATAATGGCCTGCACAGCTGTGCCATGGTAGATCTTTCCCCAATTACAGTAGCATTAGGGAAGTTATTGGAAACGACGTTCTCCCACCATTGAGTAGTAAATGCTTTGCTAATTTGCCTGATGATCCATTTATGATGGCTGCTCTCTGATCCCCTTCTACAATCCACCTTTAATGGCTGGTCTGTTAGGGTAGGCCAGACTTCTCCAATGAACCAACTTTATTTTATTATGGCTTATTATTGTATTTCGTTCAGGGAGGGCCTGCAAATGAGAAAGGAGCCCACAAAACTCGGTCATCATGGGCATAATGATTGCCAAAGCACTTAGAAAGAAAGAAAAACAAATAATAATCTTTGCTAATTGAAACAGTAAAATGTGAACAGCTCAGAATGAGCCCATGTAGAATTTTAAAAGTTGGGGGGCAGGGGAGAACACACACACACACACATGCTTCTGAGCTTTTGATAATATTCAGGGCTCTTGGACTGAAAGGTCAACTGTCTCCAGCAAGCCCTTGTTGTGTGTGTGTGTGTGTGTGTGTGTGTGTGAAGCTCTACACATGGATTATTTTTCGTATTTGGGGCAAGATTGCTCTATAATTAAATCCATTTCCCTTGAGGGAGCTTCTCTTCTCTCATGTGTGTCTGCCACGTGCTCTTTGACGAATGAGATGTGAAAGGAGGTTTGCTTCGGTTTGCATTCCAGCCTTCAATTGTCCCACTCTCTCCTTTCTCTTATTTTTTCTCCCTCAGGTTCTCCCATCCTTTGGCCATAGACATAAAATACAAACAAATCAAGGCTTCTCACAACAGCTTTGCTCAACCCTGAGCAAATTGCAGGGAAGAGCTGCCATCTAGAAGAGCGGCCAACTGTTGAGTAAGCAAATCATCACGGAATTGATTTTTTTTCCTCCCTTGTAAAGATAAACTAACTGCTGCTGAATTCTGTTGGCTCCACTTTCTCCCTTGAACCAGAAAAAAATGTGCTACGATGCAAGAAGTTTTCTGGCTTGGGAGACACCTATTTAAGAGCCCATGGACCCCAGGTAGTTGTGTTACATACAAAGTCCATGCCTCTTGGTCCATTTTAAAGTTGTTCTTTTGTTGTTATTGCTGCTGCTGTTTTTGTTCTGTTTAGTTGTTTTGCTTTTTGCTGTGAGTGAATATCTGGCCAATGCAACTTAAGGGAAGACTTGTTTTAGCTCATGGTTTGAGGGGCCACAGTTCATCACATCAGGAGGGCATGCTAGCAAGGGGTCCAATGGCAGCATGTGACTAGAACTCAGTACCTCCCCACATCTCTTTAGAACAAGAAAGAAAGAGAAGAGACTGGAAGCAAGACTGGAAGCAAGGCTGTAAAAGTCCACCTTCTGGGCACCCATTTCCTCCAGACAGGCCCTGCCTCCAAAGGTCCCGCAGCATCCTGTAACAGTGCCAGCAACTGGGAAGCAAGAATATCAGCGCCTGAGCCTGCTGGAGACATTTAATTTCCAAACCATGACACTTCAGGTCAAGCCCTACCTTTCCAGTAAGGGAATCTGAGGCAATATAAACCCAATGAAGCCAATCTCCCCCACTTGTGATTGATAACAGCTCAGGACATAATATGAAAAGGATGGTTCCCAGTCACCACCCTGTCCTCACATAGTATTGTGTAGCCAGCAAAAATATTTTCTTTATAAGTGAAGCTGAGGGTTGAGGAGATGCCGCAGCTGGTGAAGTGCTGGGCTGGTGAGCATGTGAATCTGAGTTTAATCCCCAGGACCTATAATAAGATAAAAGGCTGAGCTGAGCATGATGGTATACACTTGTAATCCCAGCAGGTTACAAGGCAGAGATGGGCAGATTCCTGGGCCTCACTGCATGGATAACTTGGCCTACTTGGGGAATTGTCAGCCAGTGAGAGATCCTGTCTCAAAAACCAAGGTGGAAGACACCAGAGGTTGTTCCTAGGTCTACACACACACATGCAACACATGCCTGAGCACCGGCATATACATGGGCATGCATACACAGACATGTAAATATACATGCTGAATAAATAAATAAGCAAAAGATAAGAGGAACAGACGTTTTTCAAAACAAAGAAAAAATGGCAGATTCATGACCAGCAGGTTTGCTCTAAAGAGATCGTCAAAGGAAGAACTGAAGGGTTTCTCTAGAGGGGGGTCTCAGAATGTGATGTCAAATGGCTATACATTTTATATTACTTATGTCTGGATATTTATAATGTTTTCGACATTAGGAATTAGTAAACTGTTTTAGATTGAGGCCCTGTTACACGTCTTCCATCAGCTTCATATATGTCTTTATTTTGGACTGATTCCTTGAAAAGATCCCTACTTACAATAGCATAGAAAACTGTGACTTCCCATAGCACATCTGAATTTCACAAAACTGAATGTCAAAGTGAGACTCCAAGTCCCCAAGCACTGCTCTCGCTGACTGACGTGACGAGGCCTGCACTAAGGAGCAGGCATCCTCCACAGGAAGGTGTAATGCTGATTTATTCTGTGTGTGAAGGCTGGCTGCTGGGAATCTAGCAGAACACAGACCAGGACTGTGTGTGCATTTACAAAGAGGTGTTATCAATGTGCCATAGAGGACCCAGACCTTGATATCCATCAGCAGTTGTTGAATTTCTTCAATGAATATCATTCTGGAGTCACAAATGAAGAGATAATAGTCTCAACAAATATAAATGTATTGAGAACTAAGCATGCTCAGAACCCAGAGCCCAGACCAGAGAATCTGGAAGTTTAATCAGTGGGACTTGCAGATTTAAGTAGCACAGAGAAGAGAGACAACCATGGAGGTTATCGGTCAACAGAGCATTCTGGTTATATGAAGCCATTCCTCCACTCATTCTCACTGAAGGCCATGACACTCAAAAGACTCCCACAAACTCCAAACACCCCAGAGGTCAGCTTAGTGAATCTGCAATCTGGGAGGAACTTTTGCTTTGCTAAGTCCAACACTTCACAACACAGAGGTCTGGGAGTTGATTATTTTTTTCTCCCTAGTTTTGTTTGCGGTGTCACAAACCATCTTTGCTGCCTGTCATATGAGTCATTATATTTGCTTAAGTATTTAAATCAAGCCCTTTACTTAAAGCCAGTGGTAGCTGAGCTTTAATTAAAGTATATTTGCATACATTAATATCACCCAGCTTCCCTACATTTTCACTGTATTTTTGCATTCAAAACATGACATTTCAGTAACAATAGTTGTCAGCCCCTCTGGCTCTTATTTATGCTACAATTACAGGTCCTGCTAATTACAGCCCGGCTGGCTTCTTCAGCCTCCTGACAAGGGCCTGTTTGCAGTCACTGCTTCCAGCCCTCCCTTGTGTAGGCTGCAGCCTTTAAAGAGCACCTCCCCCATGCCACCGTGGTGTCAAGATGCTGAACTCCTTTCATCTCTTTCTCTGTAGTGTTCCGGGACTTTGGAATTCAAGAGGAGCAAATGAAGGGGTGTTGTTTTTTGGTTGGTTGGTTGGTTGGTCAGTTGGTTGGTTGGATTTTTTTTGTTGTTTATGTTTTTGTTTTTGTTTGTGGTTTTTTTGGTTTGTTATGTTGTTGTTTTTTGTATCAGAGAGTGGGATCTGTTAGTTTTCTGCCAAACCCCTAGGATTAAAGAGAAGACCAGTGTGAACTCTTAGCCTGGAATCTTCTAGAAGGTCAAATAGTCCTGAGGAAGAAAGGGGTTTTCATATAGAGATTCTGGGCTCCCTCCACCTCCATCCATAGCTTTCCATTTCTTGAAGACAGAGGGCAGAGTTGAGAGCAGCTAGCAGCTGATATCTAATGTCACCACGGAGGGGGTGACCATCTGCTGAATCCCTCCTCTACTTCAGGATGCAGTAAAGGTGACCCTCATCTAGACAAGGATAGAATTATCCTCTCTTTTGCTCCTTTACCACTGTCTTATTTTGTGCTCTCTCTCTCTCTGTCTCTCTTTCTGTCTTTCTCTCTGTCTCTCTCTCTCTGTGTCTCTGTGTCTCTCTCTGTCTCTCTCTCTGTCTCTCTGTCTGCCTCTCTCTCTGTGTGTCTCTCTCTGTCTCTCTCTGTTTCTCCCCACCACCCCATCCAACTTGACTATGAATACTTGAGGAAAGAGACCACCACAATTTGTTTATTATTATGTTGTCTACCACCTATAGTCTCCCAATGGCATTTCAGAAAAAAAATTGATATGTAATACATAAAAAGGAAAAGCAAAGTTCCAGACCTCCACGGTCTGAACTAGAGTCATCCATTGAGTAAGATTTTGATTATGGGAGAGGATAGTGCTGGAGGCCATACCCTAAAGAAGGCTACCTCTCTGTACCCCTTAGTAGACCTGCCAGGTACCCAGCCCACGTACTATAGGGGCTTCAGGGAATGTGTGACTCTGCTCTGCCCCAGCAGCCTGCCAATCAAACTTGCCCTCTCCATGACTCCTGCGCAATGTTCTGAGATCAGAAAAACAAGTGGCTTATGGTGTCCCAAAACTGCAGAGACAACCCAGGAATGGAGGCTCTTCTAAGCACGCTCTGTGACCACAGTGGTTTTCTGGACCACACACTGAAGCCAAGAGGCCTGAAAAAGTCTGCCTGCATGACATTTCCAAACCCAGAGGCCAGAACAATAAACAGTGTGTTCAACAGGCAGAAAGCCGGTCTGATTGGGGTTTCTTGAGTTCCTGTCCAAATATTCTTCCACAAGCTCCAGTCCACAGATAATCTGTTTGTCTACTGTGAGCCCTGGAGCTGTCTGCAACCTCTGGGAACCATTGAGAGATTCCTGGCTAAAAAGGTGACAGTAAATGTCTCTACAGCACCAGTAGCAGCAATGACACATACTGAACGCCAGAAACTGCCTATAAACAAATTGGAATGAACCGTGAGGAGGAGGGGTGTTTGGCAGAGGGCTGAAGGAGAGAGTGTATGTTTGTGTTTGAGCTCATAGGCCTGGACAGCAAGCTAGACTGTCATGTCAATTTAACAGCCAATATTAAGCCATGTCTTATACTGACTCCACTGCAAGCCTTTCTGTTTCCCTGCACAACAGTTCAAATGAAAATGAAATATATATTGAACACAGATTATATGCCAAATACCATGCTGGATTCTGGAGACACAAAGATGAAGTAGACTCAGACTTTGCTGTTTGAGATTTTGCCATCTACTGAGAGAACCAAATAGTTCATTTTCTGGAATAATAGCTAATGATTTTTCGAATATATACTATGATGTTTGTTGTGTTTTGAATGAAAATGCCCCCCATAGATGCACAGGGAGTGGCACTATTAGTAGGTATGGCCTTGTTGGAGGAAGTGTGTCACTAGTGGTGGGCTTGAAGTCTCAGAAGCTCAAACCAGGCCTCGTAGTTCATGGCTCACATCCTGCTGTGGGTGGATCCAGGTGTAGAATTCTCAGCTGTCTCTCCAGCACCAGTCTGCCTGTGTGCCACCACGCTTCCTGCCATAGTGATAATGGACTAAACCTCTGAACTGTAAGCCAGCCCAAGTTAAATGTTTTCCTTTACACAAATTGTCATGGTCATGGTGTCTCTTCACAGTAATAAAAACCCCAACTAAGACAGTGGTAAAGGAGCAAAAGAGAGGATAATTCTATCTAGCAGGCATCCAGGAAAGCCTTCCTGGAGGAGGAAATATCTGAACTGAATCTAGGAACTAATAAATCCTATCCAGGTGAAGAGAGATGGGAAATGTGTCTCAGGCTACACAATCAACATGTAAATGTGTAAGGTCTTGTGTGTGTGTGTGTGTGTGTGAGAGAGAGAGAGAGAGAGAGAGAGAGAGAGAGAGAGAGAGAGAAGAGAAGAGAAGCTGATGTGTTAATATGATCAGATGAATTGTGTGTAGGAACTATTTAGAAGGCAAACATGAAAGACTCTGCCTTGAGACTCAAAGGCAAGAAAGACGCACCAAGGACAGCCTAGGGAGGGATTGCTGCCCTGAGGAGGAAAGGCAGTACCTGACATGGGGATAGTGATTATAACTGTGTCAGCAGCTTGCTGGGCACCAGATACTGCTGCAAGTACTTGACAGGAGGCAACTTAAAGGAGGAAGGATTGATTCCACCTTGTGGTTTGAAGAGATACAGCCCATCAGAGCAAGGAGAGCAAGGCGGCAGGTGGCTCTGGGGTGGAAAGAGCATGCTTACATCTGGGCAGAACAGGAAGCAGAGAAAAGACTCGAAGAAGGGCAAGACTGTAAGCCTCAAGACCTTCTCCTCAAGGCCCATTTCCCCCCTACTCTACAATACTCCCTGAAAGGTTCTTTAGCTCCCTAGACAGCTCCACTATTTAGGAACCAAATATTCAAAACTGTAAAGTCTATTAGCCTGTAAGGGGCATGCATGTTCACGTCATAGCACATGGGCTAGTTCACTTAAAGTCACAGCAAGCCTCTCACACTAGACGTTACTTTGCTTTAGAAAAAGAAGAGTGTAATATGCAAAACCGTCACACAGTTACTGAATGGTGATCCTGAGTTTTCGAGACTCAAAATTGCCCCACCTAAGGATGGAAGAAGTTGGGGTCCTCCTCTTCAGCCTCTCACCTTCACATTCCCATCCAGTTACAGTGCACTCTGGCAACCAGACAAAGCCAGCAGGAATGTGCCCTAAGAGGCAGCAGAAATCTTTCTGGAATGCCAGGAAGTACCCGGGGATGTGGGTAAGGCTTTGAGTACAGTGGGTGAGAAGTGCATCACCCTCTGCTGTGCAGGAAGCATCACTAAGCAACAGAGAGCGGGGCTCATGAGCAACAACAGCACATACAGATGTCTTTATTGATTAGCAGTAGGTGCCCAGAACCTCTGCAAAGTAGCACCTTTGAACTTGTAGAGATTGGGCTCTAGGTTAACTGGTGTCCTGTTGATGCAGAAGACTGAAGGAAGTGGGGAGGTTAGAGGAGCTTGTCAGCTTTCTGCCTTTAAAAACATTTATAGAGAAAACATTATTCAATCCAAGCCCCTAGGATGGGGAGGTCTTTGAATACAAGGCTTGACCCACTTGTGGAGACTCTGATCTAGCTGTTGGACAGTGGTTACCTTGTCTGAGACTCTGCAGCCCATACTGCCATCAGCAAACTCTTCCCACAGAACCTCACTGTGAAAACATTTATGTAGATATCACTGGAGATCCCAGCTCCAGGACTACATTTCCATCATCTTCTTCAAGCAGAAAAGGCAAGGCTCATCATAGTCCAAGGTCAAGGAAATGACAGCACAGGCCTTTCCTGACGGCTGGTGCAGCAGCAACAGAGAAACTACAGAACACAGAAATGCTAATTACAGGCTCATAGCTAATTAAGGTTTAGAGGGATTAAAAGAGGTGCTTTAGGACAAGATCTGCCAATTAAGATAGAATGCACAGATTAAAACTGGTAACCTGTGTTCAAAACCATTCAAAATTGTCTTCCAATGACATATAAAATTATCTAAAGTGGGCTTACGGGATGTAGAAAAGTCAGGTGCATTTTTGATAGAAGAGTGGCTTAAAGGTTCAGAGTCAAGCACCTTGTTGTTCCTTAGTGTGGGAACTGGATCCTTTCAACACCCCAAATTACCAACACAGCCATCAAAGAAAGACACAGGGAAGGCTTAGTTAAGAAAAACTCAACTGGAACAACAGAATGTGCTACACTAAACTTGGGGGTTGGTCTGGTGCTACTTGTATTCAACTACTTAATTCTGTACCCCAAAATCTGGTTGCTCCAAGAGGAGCTAATATTCACATATGCCTGCCTTTGTTGTGTAAGCCTTTCTAATTTAAAACTTTTGGTTAAGTAAAACTGATGACAGCCAATTACTCAGGGGAATAGAGAGAGGTAGAGATTGAGCTACCAGGACCAGGAGGAGAAAGAGGAAAGAGGACAGAGACCGAGACAGAGAGTGAGATGGAGACCTAGAAAGAGACAGAAACAGAGACAGAGGGGTGGGGGCCAGCAGTACGATACAGTGTACATGACCAAGTAAGAATACTTAAAAGGCTACTTTGATCAGAACATTAGTTGTTTTCTAGCTCCTCCTCACAGTTCAGAACTTCAGTGTCCTGGCTAGATCTGTGAGGCCACTTTGGACTAGAAGAGAAGTAGGAGAATAATAAAAGCTGAAAAAAGTCTGAATGAATGCTAGGGTCATGGTGGCCCTGATGAGTCTGAAGGTACTTCACACCAGCCCTGGGCTGCCTTGCTCTGTCTGAGCTTCTTGCCTTTGGAAGAATAAACCTTCATGTGCTTTAGCCACTGCTATTTGGAACTTCACATTCTGAACAGTCAAAGCTTTATTGGTATAAGATCATAACATCTCATGGAATTCTCATTAGAGTGAGGTCAAATTATATATCTAACGGTCTGGTATTGCTTGGCTTGTGAACTGCCTGAGCAGTGGCTTCTACAGATCACTGAAGAGGAGAGTGAGGGTCGATGGTCAGATCTATCTTTTATCAGGAACTTGAACCTTAGTCACTTTAGCTCCAATACCTTGATATCTCTAGAATTCTGCCTTAGGGACACTACCTGTCCTTGGAGTTCATAGTCCCCAGCACTTGTGGCAAGTCCAGCACTTTCTTGCTGACTATTCTGCTCAGGTTGTATGGAGGAGCGTCTTTCCCTGCTGCCATTAGCAGTCCTCTCTCTATCTGACTCCCATCACTAAGTCCCCAGCATCACTTAGGATCCGACACCCCACACCCGCCACACACACACACACACACACACACACACACACACACACACACATACACACACACACTCACACCCTCTGTCTTTCTGTGAAGTGAGTGCCACTTCCAAATCTCATCTTCTAGCCCCATCCTTCTCATAAAACATGCACATTCTCTTCTTATGACTTACTCCTTGGGGTCCAGGCCAGCATTCACCTGCCTCTTCATGAACAATCGTTGTGGTGTAAGGTTTGTAATAGAGGCTACTCTCTCACATCTAAAGACTGTGAGGGTCCTGGGAGGAATCCATGGGCCCGTGCTTCTGGGTGATACCTTCTTGCTCAAGCTCATGCTCCCACTCTCTTGTCTCCTCCAATTCTAGCTAAATTGACAATGACCAGCCTTGGCATCCATGATGTGGGTAAACCTAGGCAGGCAGCGTTGGGGGTCAGTGCTTAGCACCAGAAACACGGGTCATCCAGACACCATGGGCAGGGGTTGCTACCAATGGCAGCCAGTCATTAGAGAAATTACTTAGCAGACTTTTCTCTGAGGGAACAAAGCTTAATTTGCTGGGGCTGGCACTCTCTGTGGCCAGTGAAGAACTCTCAACTTATTAACTCCTTGGAGCCATCTAGAAAGAAAAGGAAAGAGAAAACATTCACACTAACACACACACACACACACACACACACACACACACACTGAGTAGATTAAACAAAAGGCAGACTCCAATAACTTCATACATAGAAATACATACATGCATATGGACCTACAGACAGACATACATATTGACACATGGAATGGTTAAAGCTGAGCTCCAGTAAGCAGGCTCCAAGTATTTCACACATACACATACATACCTATGTACACACAATTGGTGGATGGAGCAAGCTCCAACACACACCCAGACAAGCTTTAGATATGTACATACATTCACATAGTTGATGGATAGAAGGAACAATGTTCCAACCCCCACACTTTATTTTTTCTTCCATAGCTTGTATACCCTAGCAAAATCTTTCAATCAGTATAAAATTACAATGTGATTTTCTTCTAGTGAATTTTAGTTTTCTTCTAGTGAATGACTATGAAAACACAGTATGTTCCCAAATACCTTTACAAAAAAAAAAAAACCCATAGTACGGGTAAAGAAAACAAATTATTCCCAAGAACCCACATACATTTGTAATTAAGCAACTTGTTATAGATTAACAAAGTGTAGGCAAGCAAGGTGGTTTTCTCAGCCATTTTCTCTTACTGGCAGGCAGCAATTTGTGGTTACGACGAGAGGAGTAATTATTTTATTATTTATCTTTAAAAGTAATCTTATAAGACTCTTAAAAGAATCACAAATCTAAACTTTTTATATAAAAATCAGCCACATCTACTTTACAGCCTCAGAATGCATATCTACTTAACAGCAACTCTTATTAAATCATATCAGGAAACTGAAGGTAGAAATGGGAATAAGAAATCGATTATCACCAGTCCAGCCTCAGTGAGAGTCACGTCAGCCAGTGTTGCCATTGTTCTTGTTCCCTGACCATAAGAGGTCCCTAGCTTAACTAATAAGAGTGTAACTTTCTGAACTTCAAATAGTTCCCTAAGATTTTCTACATCAGTGCCACTAGCAAAAACATCTTAGCCTAACTTCACTAACAATGTTATTTTTCCAAATGCTTTCTAATGGTGGTAGTCATTGTTGACAATCTCCATCTCTAAGTTCTTCTCTAGGGTGGTGATTGAATCATTAATCTGCTCCACCAGCAAGGCCTGGAAGAGGTCAAGCTGTTGTGGAGTGCCAGCTATACTGCCCAGTGAGGGGGCTGGAAGCAGAGCAGAACTCCATAACAACAGGAAGCCCTCAGGACTCATAGTTCTCAGGGTCATGCCACAATGAGGCTCACCCATATGGCTGTGTAACCAGTGAGCTGCATTCGTGAGTTCTAAAGCTGTTCGCCATTCCTCCTCATGGCCCACAGCCCAAATGACTTATCATTTCCTTCTCTTCTCTGTGTCCATCATGTTCAAAAGGTGTCTACATAGTGCACATCTTGCTTTCCACTATTTTTTGGTGTCTGTTTTGGTAACAACCTCCTTCTTAATCACACCACATGCCCAGAGGTATCTGCTGACCTCTGGGTTCTGGTTCTAGTTCCAGGGCAGATTGACTCTGTTCTTCCTGTCCTTAGAGAGCTCTCCATTACCCTCCTATTGTTCTTCTCTCCTCTGTCCTACAGACTCCTGGTGTTGGTTTAAAGTATGCCCATGAACTCTTGTCTCTTAGAAAGCTGAGATTTTCTCTTCACTCTGGGGTCTGTATCTAGCAATTCCTTGAGAACAGTGATTAGGTCATGTTTTCTTCTTCTTCTTCTTCTTCTTCTTCTTCTTCTTCTTCTTCTTCTTCTTCTTCTTCTTCTTCTTCTTTTTCTTCTTCTTTTTCTCCTCTTCCTCCTCCTCCTCCTCCCCTTCTCCTTCTCCTGTCCTCTTCCTCCTTTTCCTCCTCCTCTTCCTCCTTCTTTTCCTCTTCCTCCCCCTCCTCTTCCTCTTCTGTCTCCTATCCTCCCTGCCCCCGAATTCTTTTACTGTAGAAGCCACATGCAATGTCTGAGAACAGTCTAGCAGCCTCTTGAAAAGGCTCATATCATAAGGACTGGAGATGTCTGGCCAGTAAACAGCAAGGACCCGAGATCAGCCAACAGAGGCATGAATCACTTCTTTGAGAATAAAGTAAACCTAAGAACTGGATTTTCCACTGTTAAATTCTATAGTTTAATTCTGGTTTTGTTTTTCTAGCTCTAAAGTTGATCCTTCAGAGGGCTGGGATTGTAGTTCATTCAATAAAGTCCTTGGCTTGCAGACATGGGGGACTGAGTTTGACCCCAGAGCCCATGTATAAATTGTGCAATGGTAATACACACTTCTAATATCAGTAATGGGGAGTCAGAGAGGGATCCTACTGGACAGGCAGTCTATACTGATTGGTCAGCTCCTGGCCAGTGAGATACCATTTCAAGAGATGAATACATACTTCCAAGAATGTCATACAAATTTTCCTCTGCCCACATCTATAAACATACATGTTCATGTGTGCAAATACACACATACACACACACACACACACACACACACACACACACACACACACAGTGGGAGGGAATTGAGAGGAAGAGAGAAACTGAGATATCTTTCAACTCTGTCGAGCTGCCAGCTAAGAGAAATCCCAGCTGGTACTTTGAAGGCACTCCCGTGACAGACTCTGAACTAGAGCCATTTGTGAAGCAGTTCGTGGATTCCTAACTCTAATCAACTATGTAAAGTAATAAAATATTTATATTTGAAGCCACTGAGGTTTAGGTCATTCCACAAACAATGCATAAGCTCTGCGAAGACCCTTTCCTGTCATCTTTCAAGGCGTCTCCCACAAGATTCTTCCCGTCATAGTCACATGTCGAGCAGCTGTTAGTCAATTGCTTTGACTGGGAAGGACTGACCAGGGACTGGGAGAGCCTAGGAAAGGCTAAAAATTGATACTTTGGGGGACCAAAGAGAATATAAAATGGTGAACTAAAAATACAGGATGATGGATGGAACCGTGTATTATTTTTCTATAGTTGCTACCAAAAAATTACGACAAACTTGGCAACATAAAACAACAGATTTACTCTCTTGCACTTCTGGAAGCTAGAAGTTGAAAATCAGATTCACCAGCCTGAAGCTAAGGTGGCAACAGAGCCAGGTCTCCAGAGAAGAATCCATCTCCTTGCCTTTCTTCTATCTGTGGCTCATGCTTGCTTCCATCATCTCCAACACCAGCAGCTCAGCCTACTCAAATCCCTGCTATTGTCTACACATCCTCTCTGCTCTCCTGAGGACCCTCGTGATCCCATGCGTTCCTTCAGATACTCTAGGGTAATGGTCCTCTACATTTGGAGATGCACAACTTAATCACATCTGCAAAGTCCTTCATTGCCATATAAGGTAACATTCACAAGTCCCAGGGATTGTAGGCATATTTGTGGGATTGCTGTACAGCCTACTATAAGCAGAAAAACCCCACTTCTAGAATCAGACAGATTTTAATTCAAATGTTTTAATCATCATGCGTGACATTAGCAATAACGTTAAACTAAGTCAGTGCTTCCTTGTCTCCATAGCAAAGACAAAAGGTTGTTAAACAAATAATACAAAGAAACACACTTGGCATTCGCTGGTTTTCCTCTTTCTTCCTTTCATTGAGTTGCTGGGGGGAAAGCAGACTTGAGCAGAGGAGGAAGATGTGTAAGTTTCTTCGGTCCTCATCATTTCAAGGCACATCTATGGCTATTTATCTCATTTGACTATCATCCCCATCTTACCAAAGGGAGAAAACAGAGACACAGTTAAGCTAAATGATTTCTCCCCAAATTGCTCTGCTAGTAAGGGTCAGAACTGAGTTCTCTGGTGCTAAATCCCAAATACCTTTATACTACATACCTTTTAGTAGGATTTGAAGAGATAAGGTCAGCTTCGCAACTCAATGTGATGAGAGAAGATGGCAGACTAGTGATGTGCTGTTGGAGTTGGTACAGGGCAAATGCACAAAAGCTCAAGGAAGCAGAAAAGAAAGAAGATTCAGAGAAGACAGTGCCCTGAGGACCAGACACAGATGGCCTCTCAGGACACAGGAAGAGAACAGGATGCCTTTAGCTTAATTTATTAGCTACTGATGTCCGTGCCCTAACAAAAGCATCTTATTGGATGAAGGGTTTATTCTTGGCTCACAGTAAAAGAGGGGCTCAGTTCATCAAGTCAGGGAAAGTGTGGCCACAGGAGGAGACAACTATTTCCATCATGTCTTGTTGGGAAGCAGGAAGAAATGAGTGCTTGTTCCCAGTTCCCTTTTTCCTTTTTCATTTGGTCAAGGACCTCAGCCCAGGGAACTCTGACACCCACATTTAGTTAGGATGGGTCTTCCCACATCAGTTAATATACTCTAGATAATCCTTATAAGCACGCACAGAGATTTGTTTCCATGGTGATTCCCATCCCATCCACTAGCTTCCTCTCGCAAAGGGACAAACAGTATTGAGCACTACCTCTGACCTTCGGGAACAGGCAGTCTTCCAGGATGGGCAATCACTTTGGCCTGTGTGATGAAACTCTATCACAAGAACTAAAAGCCAGCCAAGGACAATTTTGGAAGTGAATAGCATGGGATTGCCCAGTTCCAGGGCTGGAGTTTTATCCTTGATCATCTACAGAACTGAGCCAGACTCAAAAGATGAATAAATTGGTCTGATAGGACCCAAGAGTCACACTAGGCTGACAGGGAGCAAAGAATTCTATTATCACTGAGAATATGAATTATAAAATCAGCAATAGAAACTTCAGTTTGGGCCTATTCAATGTGCAATGATATTCTTTCAAGAACAGCAACAACAAAGAGCGTGTCCTAGAAAACAGACACTATATATTAATGGCTCAAATAGGAACCCTGAAAACAAGCTGTGATAAGGTAACTATCTCAGTTTCTCTATGAACTGTGTCTTCTCACTGCCAGATGGAGAGCCTAGGTTCAGAGAGACTCAGGGGGTTAGCCAAGGCCCACAGTTTCCAGGTTATAGAACAGAACTCAGTCACAGGAGGGCAAGGCACTTAGCACAGAATTTTAAATACCGATGTCTAGTTAGTATCCAATGGACAACCTGTAAGCAGTAGTATCGGATGAACTTTTGTTCTGAGAAGAGATGTGGTCAGTGCCCTATGCAAGAGCCACTCCTTCACAGGCTTGCCTTGAACCACCTCTCCATGCTGTAGGTGAAGCCTCTGTTGGCTCCAAACCCTCTCTCTATTAAAAACTACTCCTGGGGGAAATAAACAGCTCCTGCCAGGGGTTCCACAGTATGAGCGAGCCATTCAGAAGGATGAGGACCCCATAGGAAGGCATGCAGAGGCAAACCTTTCTAGCTGCAGAGAGGACTTGAGAAGCTCAAGAGAATCTGGTGAGCTCAAAATGCCAGCATAGTATTTTGTAGGACTTGATGTCATTAAAGGCAGTGTCTCCTTCACTAGGGATCCATCTTCTTTTAGTTAACTCTTAAAAAAACAACAACAACAACAAAAAACCCCAAAACCTCTTAGGGACACCCAAAAGTGTACTTCGCTAATGCCTTAGGTGTGCCTTAACCCAGGAAGCTGACAGTGAAGATTGGTAACTCCTACCACCAGATGATGTGTTATCCTTCTCCTTCTTCCCTTCCCCCTCCCTTCTCTCTCTCCCTCCCACTCCCTTCCTTCTCCCCTCCCACCTCCTCCCTCTTCTTTATTCCATTGCTACCTTTGTAGCTTCCTTGGGAATCCTGGGGAAATTTGTGTGCCGCCCAAACAGGTGCACACAAATTCACCAGAGCCTGTTTCCTGCCAGCAACAGGCACAGGTGGTGAAGAGACCAGGCCAAGAACTGAAAAGTTGTCCTAACAAAAGTCACACCTGAACAACCAGAAGAATAAAGCAACCCCTACTCCATCTCAAAGCTGGTTACCCAGGTGACAAGCCTTTAGATACAGGAAATAAAAAAGGGTCCTACTTGGTCAGCACATGGGGGGAATGTGCATGAGAAAGAATGGGGTGGACAATGAGAAGGACAGGCAGGCTGGGACCAGCAGCCCACGAACACCCAAAGAACAGAGGGAGGAATGAATAACAGCCTGGAAAGACGTGGAACTGGCATAATCCTAATCATATCAGACTTGCCTCTCAGACCACAGTGTCTATACCACCTTCAGTAAACTGGTCACCCCAGATGATCAAACAGCCCATAACCTAGTGTCTTTTGTGATAGCAGCAGAGGGAGTGGTTTCCCTTCCTGTTCTTGCAGACAGCAGACAGACTCGGTCATCTCTCAAATGGCTCCATGTGGTAGCAAAATTCCAAGAGCCTTCTGTGACCTTTTGGGACATTTTTCCCCTTCTGGCTAATTTCTATTTCAAAGAGCTGGCTAGATGGGAGTTTCATCAGCCCCAAGTCAGCTTCAGCCATTCCCAGCTTTAAAATAAAAAACAAATACAGCAAAGCCTCTCTAGAGGCAAGCCATTCCTGACTTTTTTATCCTTCTCAAAAAAGGAATTAAAAAGCTTCCTCTGTCAAGCACACTGAGGGTAGATGCCCTGCCGGGGGATGCTTTAGTGGTATCTTGACACCTGACCATGATACATATCTGAAAAGAAATGTCTTAAATAAACGTGAAAACCCAAGTCAGTCCTCAAAAGCTTGTCCAATAGTTGGGAGCTGAGGTCTCAATTGATTTCATTTCCCCTTGACATCTGGATGCTGTTTCAGCCAACAGACAGACTCGGTCACCCTTCTAATGACTCCATGTGGGAGTAAGATTCCAATAGCTTCCTGTGACCTCTTGGGACAATTTTTCCCCTTCTGGCTAATTTCTATTTCAATTTAAGGCAATAGCTCCCTCTTGGCTGCTCTCCCATTAAGTTTAATTTACAAAAAGATATTCAAAATATTGAACCCAAATTGTATTCATGGCCTGGGGAGAGGAGTACCAGCCATGGAATGGCCTGTGCTTCATGAGACTTTCTAGAGGACAATAGGGACATGTCCTGCCACCTGGACCTCAGACTCTATGGCCCCAGGTGCACCAATCTGTATGGATGAGTTAACTGGGCACAGAAAGGGAGTTGAGGGATGACAGCAGACAAGGGACTTATCCCAGACTTTAAAGTACAGGTCCAAAGTTCTCCTCCCACTGGGCTCCTCTGAAGGAAGTGGAGATCCTTTGGCCTCTCCTCTGACACTACTGCAGAGAACCCCTTCCACTTCCTGAAGGATGAGCCCTTGGTCCCTGAAAGTAAAGGTTAATTCAAAGATAGGCAGTGGAATGGAAGGGGAGGGATTAAACAGGTAGAACCCCTACCCATTGGCTACAAGACCTTGGTGATCACAGGCCAATTGCTTAGTTTCTTCTTCTTCTTCTTCTTCTTCTTCTTCTTCTTCTTCTTCTTCTTCTTCTTCTTCTTCTTCTTCTTCTTCTTCTTCTTCTTCGTCTTCTCCTCCTCCTCCTCCTCCTTCTCCTCCCCCTCTCTCTCTGTCCCCCTCTCTCTCCTCCACCCCACTTTCTTCCCTTCTTTTCTTCATTTCTCTTTTTCTTTTTCCTTTGTTTATAGAGTATTGTACGTTTGATAGTAGGGATTGAGTCTAGAGTCTTACCCATGCTCGGCTAGCACTCTCACAGTGAGCTGTATCCTCACCCTCTTTTACTTTTAGATAGGGTTTTACTAAGTCCTCCAGGCTGACTATGAACTTACTCTGTATCCCAGATTGACTTTGAGCTCGTGACTTCCCTCCCATCCCACCCCATTCAGCATCTGGAGTAGAGTAGTCAAGGTTACAGGCTCATCATTGCCTAATTTCTTTGTACCCCCCACTTTTATCCTCTGTAAAATGAAGATGACAGGTACCTCAAAGTTATTTGGTTCCTTCATGAGAGTAAGTATGTTTATGACTGCATGGAGAATGGCAAGAGAAAGGTTTGTCACACAGACACACACACATCAAAGGCCCCTTTCCCTTTCCCATTTTATTGATGTAAGAACTAGAGAACTAGGGAGAAAGAGGAAAACCAACGCATGTGCTACAACACATGTGCAGTACCTGATAGTCTTTCTCAGAGCATGACATTTGAAGGGCATGAAGCACAGGGACAGAACAGAGTCCTAACCCGAGAAAAAGAAAATAAGAACAGTAATAGATCTCTCTTGGGTTCTTGCTGGGTATGGAGCCCCCTCCGGGCTACTGAAGAGACCCACAGATGCTCACTCTCATAGAACTTTATTACACAAACTTCCATCTTCTATCATCAGCATCAGCCTACATAGTACATAGCCTACAGTACATAGATTTTGAAGTGCATAGAACAGGCATATGCTTTAACTCTCTCATTTTACACATGAGGATGCTAAGGTTTCAGTGCATGTATAGTTTGCCCAAAGTCACAAAGATAATTAGGGACAGGGTTGATGGTTCAAGCCCATTTCTTGTGATTCCCAGTCCTGTGACCATGCTGTAATGCTCTGCAGCTTTGTCTGTGAGCACCATTTCATCAAGGCAGCACCTGAGGCTCAGGCGAAGAGAAGAGGCCACTTAAGGGTGACTACAGCCTCTGGGTTGGGAGTCTGACCTTATTAATTCATCACTACCTTGACCCTGCCAGTTAGCTCCTGGAGTCTAGCTCAGGAGAGACAGACAGTGGGGCTTAATGGAAACAGGGAAGCAGGTGACAATATGAACCATCTGAATTATGCTCTCAATTTGCAAGAGTCTGATGGGTCTGCAATAATTCCAATCCAGGTTAAGTGCTTGTGTCTCCTCCATCACTGATTTCACTCAGGGTTTCTTCATTTGCTGTAATCTTTTCCCTCTAAAAAGCTGCCCATGCCTCGTGCTCTCTCTGTCGATAACCTTCCGTACAGTTCCATTCTTGGTGTTCTATACTGAAGATGTTGTGGTGGCAGTGGCCTTAGTCTAAGATTACCCACAAAGCCAGGCATGCATATGGAGAGGAATAAAGAGCAGGAGAGTGGGGATATTGCTCAGTGGGTAGAGTGATTGCCTAGCATGCATGAAACCCTGAGTTCAATTCTCAACACCATGCAAATGGCATGTGGCAATACACCTGTAATCCCAGCACTTGGATGGTAGAGTCGGAGGCAACAAAAGTCACAAACTCAAGGTTATCCTTAGCTACAGAAGGAATTTGAGGCCAGCCTGATCTATATGAAATTTTGCCAGAAGGATGGGGAATTCCACCACCCACAAATGTAATATAGGAGCTTTTCTAGAGGTATAACGAATGTTTCTGGTATAACCTTGGCCTTGCTGGAGGTGAAAATGGAAACAACAGAGGCCTTGAATGGGTTCTAGAACTTCTGGCCCAAGCCAGGGATCACTAACACATTCCATTTCTCTGAACATTCTTCTAAAAATCTTAAGGCATTACCCAGTCTCCCAGACTCCTACAATTGGAACTTTTGACTAGGAGAAGGCCTTTGGAAGGTGTCAGGCTGGGTGGAAGACAGCAGTGGCAGGTTCTCACAGAGGGGGGTGTCAGTTTCTATATTGCCTGTCTGACACTAGGCTGACAGAAGTGTTGGAAGGAACCTCTGCTGTCACCTGACCCAACCTCCTACCTAGTTTAACATTTTTGCTCTATATTTTCCCTAGCAAATGGTCATTTGGCTCATTTGAGTTCTTTCATGGCTAGAGATCAAGTGACACTATGCGGTAAGCTGTGCTACTCTTTAGGTGGCTCTAATTGTTCAAATAGCTTTCCTTCTGTTACATTTTTAAAATATCTCTCTTCCTATGGCTTTTATCATGTCTATTATCATCCAGATGTATCCAAATTGCAGCCTCGGTCACATGCATCCAGGACATCCATGAATGTGACCCAGTTGGTGCAGATGGCAACATCAAATTGAATGCCATAGGGTTGGATGACCTTAGAAAAGCAAACTGGTGCTAAGAACATATCTATTATTAATTTTATTTCAGTGTGCTCTGCTTGGTGGCTATGTGGGGAGCTCTTCTCCTTCCTTCCTCTCTCCCTTCTTCTTCCCTCATTCCAATGAGAAGATTCAGTGTGTAAAGACATATATTAAGATCACCTATCTTCTGGTAAGTAGGAGGTTAGAGAGAATGATAGGTAAGGGGACAGTGGCAGGGATGAGTGGAGCAGAAGGGGTGAGGCTGTGACACAAGTTCTGAGCCCTGGTCAGGCTGGGAATGAGCACAATCTGGAAGGCTCCTAGATACTACCTCTGAACTCACTACACTATAACCTGGATACCAAAAGTATCTGGGCTGGAATATAAGGGGACATCTGTGTATGGCACCATAATCCACTCATCCCTGAACACTGGACATTGGGATGGTGTTCTACAAGAACCAAGAAACTCTTCTAAAAGCTGAGCCAAGACAGCCAAAACTTTGAAAGGGCCAGGAAAAGGCCATCTATGAAAACTCAGGAAATAGGGCCTGAGTTATCATAGCTCCAGTTCATCTTCAGTGAGGGCTGAAGGTGGTAAGAATGTGCTGAGCATAGGAGTGGCACGTTCTGTAAGACTCAGCACTTTTCCACCCAAGAGGGAGTAACACCTGGTGGACCAAGACCATGCTTCTCACCCAGTGGCTGCTGAGTCCCACATTCCATCAGTCCCTCAGGCAGAACTGTGCCTGAGGAAACAAAAGCATCTCATGTGTTCACTACAGAGGAGGAGTAAGGAACACCTTGGGGATGCAGGTAGGAAATCCAGGCACAGAAGCAGCCAAGGACCATAGAAAGCCGTGCTTTAAGTCAATTCTGGGAGAAAACTAAGTTACCATTTCCCAGCAAGAAAAGTTCAGTGAAACTTCTGGAAACCATTCAGACAACACTTGACAGTTACAAACATCTCCCACTCATTTATCTCAGTCAGTTGCCACCATGGCCTTGAAATAGTTAGTATTGATTGTGAATTTGACTGGACAGGGAGACAGCCAGGATATGAGTGAAGCTTACCTCTGGATATGTCTGTGAAGGCTTTTCCAGGGATTAGATCATGTGGGCTCTGACCTCAATATCCCAGGCACCTGATGGCTCTGACGTTTGAATGGACCATTGAGAAGTGGAGTAACTATGGAAGCTGGGCCATAGTGAAAAAAGGGAACTACTAGAAATACCCCTTGAAGGGGTTGATCACGTTGCTATCCAAGGACCATTGAACAAGACCTCTAAAACCAGGAGCCAAAATGATTCCTCCCTCCGCCAGACTGTATCTCTCGGGTGCTTGTCACAGCAGGACAGAGTCTCACTCAAGCCCTGTGAAGCAGATTAATTTGGTGCTACTCTGAGTTTTACAATAGCGATGTCATGGAGCAGGGGAGGGTTGTGTTGCCCACTGTCACATGCCTGAGAGCAAGAGTGTAACCAGAATGTCTCTCTTTGTAGCTCTTGTTTCTAAGATATGCCATGTGATCTGCTTTCCAGTGAATGGCTTCTGGATTTGGAGAAGGCAAAACACATCGTGAAAATGAGAACCTCAACTGACTGCTTTAAGAGTGCTCCCATCTTACAGTTGGGACATAATGAAAGACTTTCTGGATGGGTCACTAAGGAAGAGGCTCAGATCTGAAGATGAACTGAGATCTACTAAATGCCTCGAATGGGCTGGATACAGTGCGCACCTTCATTAACGTTTATTATTTATTCATCAGCCCATTCTACAAATGTTCCTGGAAGTCAAGCACTGTGCCAGGCATAAGGACATGATCAGAAACACAGATGGCATGGCTCCTGGTCTCATACAATTTTAATTCTAGGAAATATTACAGAGAATATGTCCAACAACACCAAGAGTCAAAAGGCCCTCTGCATTATGCTAAACATAATAAAGCAAAAACAGGAAAGACTAAGGTAGCTCATGGGGGAAAGGGTGTGTCTTCTTTAGAAAGCTAGTTAAAGAAGATATTGATGAGGAGGTGGGGGGATGGTTAATCTTCACTGTCAGCTTGACTGGATTCAGCATCACTAGGAGACTCTTTTATGGAGACAGGTCTATGGAGACATGTCCAGAGGGGGTTAGCTGAGGAGGGAAGGCCCATCCTGAATGTGGCTGGCACTCTCCTATAGGTTGTGGACCTAGACTGAATAAAGAGGGTCGAGGGGGAGAGAAAGGCTGATGAGCCACAGAACTCATTTGTCTTTGCTTTCTAATTACAGATGCCCTGAAACCAGCCATTTCACCTTTTGGCTGCCATATCTCCCTACCATGATTGACTCTGCCCTCAAGCAGTTTCTCAGTGGGTACTTAGGCATAGTGGCAAGAAAAAGAACAAATACAGTCTCACTGTAAAACTGAGAAGCCTTGTGAGGAAGCCAAAGAAGATCATCTGGAATAGATGACGAAGGATGGAGAAATCTATGGAGGTCTTTGGTTTGGTCTTATACTTGGCTTTTGTTTGATATGGGGTTTCTCTCTCCATAACTTAAGTTGTCCTGGAACTTGCTGAGATATTCTAGACAGCCTTCAAACTCAAGGTCCTCCCACCTCTTTCTCTCTCATGCTTAGATTGTAGGCAGGAGCACACCAGCCCTGTTTGCTGAAGGCCACATATTCCCCATCACACCTAGCACCCCACAGTATATTTAAATGTGGTGATATAATCCAGCATCAGGGACGGGAATGTGTGCGGCTCACAGACTGTGTGTCAACTGAGGAATGTAACAGGATTTAGTCACACCTCACTGGAGGGTGTCATGACAATATGTGACATGACATAATATGGTTTTTTTTTAAATGCTGCTGGAATTGCTGTTTGGGGGAATGCATGGGGTAAAATTGGGGAAAGAAAACCTGTTGGAAGGGCATTTCAATTATTCCATTGGGGAGTGAGGAGTGTGAGGGTTGGGAATAGAAGTCGGAAGAGAATTTGATTAGAAGACAAAACGGGTCATTTGCTATTGCACTGGATAGGTTAGGGCTTGAGAACATGATGGAGAACAATGCTAGAATTCTAATGTAGGCAATCAGATGGGTGCAAGTGACATTTACTGAGATGGAGCAGACGAGACAAGGGCAGTCTCAAGTGGAGAGGCTGAAGTGAAGAGGTGTCTGTTAGATGTGCTTTTAGATGTCAGTGGGACATTTGGGAAGAGATGGGAAATGTGTGGACTTCAGTAAACAGGGCTGGGCAGGAGAAGTAAAGGTACAATGGTCAGAACACATATGGCATTTTAAAGCCATGGTAATGAAAAAATGGAGAAGAATATAGGGATGGAGAAGAAGGAGTTTGTAATCCAACCTCAAAGAAGCCCAATATTTAGATACGGGTAATCTAGCAAAGCAACCGAGAAGGAGAAGATAGTGGAGTAGGAAGAAAACTAGAGGGCAGAAGGTTGCGGACTCCACGAGAGGTTTCGTGTTGCCAGACAGAAATGTAATCAGCAGTGTCAAATTCTGCTGAGAAATCAAGATGAGAACCATCTGGGCCACCAGAAAGCTGGCAGCAACCTTGCAAAGAGCAGTCTAGTGGTGTTCAGAAGGAGCAGCCAGAAGGGAAAGGACTGAGGGATGAGCATGAGGTTTGAAACTCAAACAACTCCTTTCCCAGCCTACCATGGTAGACAGTAGATGGGCTGCATGCAATTAAAGGAAGGGTACTTGGTCAGCTGGGCCATACCAGAGCATATTTGCCTAATGAGAATGGTTTGGCAGAGTGGGAAACATGAATGATTCCCAGGATGATGGTTATCATGTACTGTCAACTTGACTGAATTTAGAATCATCAAGGAAATGCAGCTCTTGATGGCCTTAAAGAGGGTTTTCCAGAGAGGTTTAGTTAGAAACAAAAAAATCACCCAGAATGAGGTAAGGGTAATTCAGGACAGAAGAGAGGGTCCTAGGCTAAGGAGGAAAAAGGAGAAAGTCAGCTGAGCATCAGGCTCTCCCCTACCCTTTCCTATGCATGCAATAAAATCAGTCACCCACCACCATCACCACCACCACCACCACCACCACCACCACCACCACCACCATCACCACCACCACCACCATCACCACCACCACCACCACCACCAACCCGCTCCTCTCCCTGTGCCCCGGAGACTGTGAGCCAAAACAAGTCTTTCTTTCTGTTGCTTTTCAACAACACCTAGTCACAGTGGGATGCAAAGGAACAGATAGACCCAGAGACAGATACAGCCTTTGAGATGTGAAGGGAGTTGCAACCATGGTGCCTAACAAGAATTTCCCATTCATTCACAAGAGATTATTTCTCCATTGTAGTGGGAAGGAAATATAGATGGGATGGATGGAGTGAGGCAATGGTGCTAAAGGCAATAGCTTGAAGTTTTAGTGGGAAGTGAGCACCAAATACTTTCTGCTCACTCCCCACTCAAAGATGGAGGTCATGAACTGAGAGCATGTGTAAGGGGATGGGGAGGTTAGAAAGAGAGGAGAAGATATGAAATGACTGGAGAGAAGTGGAAGTAGGACTCGGAAGAGCTACCAGGAAGTAGTGGGTGGCATCCTAAAATCTATCATCACTATGATTAATTTTAAAAGTAGTCTATCCTGTGGCTTTTTTCCCTTGATGATGATCAGGTTCAAGAGCCACAGAGAGAACAAAAGTGTCATCCAGAGGCCCAACAGAGGAGTTTTGCATAGCTAGAGTGGTAGAAGAAAGGAGTGAAAGGTGTTAGTGACATCACCAGGGTAGATGGAAGAAATCAGGCTGGCCAAGGGAGGAAATAAAGCTAAGTGGTGTTGATAAGAAAATGGCTGAGAACAAAAGGTGATTATATTAATGGGGTTTTCATCACTGTAATGAAACATCCAAGGCATGCTCCCCTATCAAGAGAACAGATTTACCTAGCACATAAGCAACATGACATAAACTTGGTATATCAAGGCAGGAACATAGGGATATCTTCATGTCAATATGGACCTTTCCCCCTCTTCCAGTGCCATAAGGATTTAATCATGGAGAATCTACTCTAATGAACTGACCTAATTTAATCACTTCCCAAAGCTTCATCCCTAAACACCACAGTGAGACCAACTTTCTGCCAGCTTGTTACCATTAGCAAATACCTTAGGTCTTAAACATAAGGTAGGGAGACAGTCACATCCCTAGAAAAGTGGCTTTATGAATCTGAAGATATTTTTTAATATGTTTTGTGTGTGTGTATGTGTGTGTGTGTGTGTGTGTGTGTGTGTGTGTGTGTGTGTGTGTGTGTATAGGTGCCCATGGAGGCCAGTAGAGGGCATTGGATCCCCAGGATCTGAGGACATGGAGTTAGTTACAGGTGGCTGTGATTCACCAGACATGAGTGCTGGGAACTTATCTCAGATCCTCTGTAAGAGTGGTACACACTCTTAACCACTGAGCCATATCTCAAGCCCTGAATCTGAAGATTTATAAAAGAAGAGAAGAGGTGAGTGGACAAGACACCAAGCAATAGGTAGGTGAGAAAACAAGACGTTAGAAATCTAGACTTGAGAAATGGTGCCATTTATAGTGATTGCAAATCCAAAGTTTGTTCCCCATGGCATGAGCCACACCAGAGAGGGAAAAAAATGACTGAATAGGAGACCATCAAGCATCAGTGAGGATGAATATTGAATGGACCAGTTTTCTGCAAGCTTGCTTAGAGGAAAGTAGGGAGTTTAAGTGAGTATATCCTTGATACAGACCTACCATCTTCTCAAGCCATAAAAGCCTCACTCGTGTTAAGAAGCCCACACATGATCTATTCTGGTCTTACTTGAACGTGTCCTTTATGCCTGTGCTTCTCATGAAGTCTCATGAGATATGGACCTACAAAATGCAATCTGGCCCAGCATAAAATGTTTGTAGCATCAGATGCCATCTAAAACTAGACTCTAGTTTAGATAAATGGAGTAGCTAGTGTCAGAGTCTTACAAGAATAAATTTTAAGGTAGAGGAAATTCTATCCATTAACTTAATGCTCCCCAAATACTAGGGAAAGGTACCTACCCTATATTGCTTATTGTTTTGCTTGAAGAAAATATATCTCTGCACCATCCAGCATGGATTTCCAGAGCTCTGAGAGTGAGGGGTGGAGGCGGAGGTGGGCGGGAGATCCTGACCTAGGAAAGGAAAGGACAAGAGGTCCCCACAAAAGGGACCTAGCCCTAAAAGAAACAGCAACAGCTGAGTCGATCCATTATGTTTCTGTATAGAACAAATGAGAACTTGCAAGAAATTACCCAAGTCTTTTTTACCTTGTTTGATGATTTTATTATCCGGCTTCTTTCTTTCTATTAGCTGGTGATTTCAGTGTCTCTTAAAGTGAAAGGTAAGTGTGTACTTGAGAAACAGGGAGGCAATAAGGAGCCCGAAAGACACATCCTCCTCCAAGGGACAATCAGAGGATGCTGGAAAATGACACCAGGTACTAATGTCTATCATCCCCAGCCAATTTCTATTCTCCTTGGTCCACTCAAATGGCTTATCTGAGTTGAACACCCTGTAACATAAGCAATTACAAAAAGAAAAGACGCCTTCTTTTTTGTACCCGTGTGTGAACGGAAGGAAGACATAGAAAAGGCATCCATCTCCCAGCAGCCATTTTCTGTTCTAGGCTGGGATCAGGTTTGTAATCAACCTGAGGCAAGAGATCACAGGACGTCAGAGGAGGAGCATAAAATATACAGCCCTTGCTTGGCAGGGGCTGGGGTACCACCAGGATGAGTCAAGCAATCTGAGAACGAACAGCACCCAAGGTTTTTTGTCAGGTCCCTTGCACAAATTCCAGTTCCAGTTTACTTCTGAGGATGCTCGATAAACCAAAGCATGCTTGGGCTGGGTGAAAGGGGCTGAGCAGAATTTATTTGACCCCAAGTGCTTGAACTACCTGAGTTTCATGTGCCCACGATGGGACAGCTGACATAACCTGAGGAGAGGAGGGCTTCTATAGGCTCACCATTTCAGAAATGTCAGTCTGCTTGGGTGAGGAGACTGCAGCAGAGAACAGCAGTCACAATGTGGTGTCCAGGAAGCACAGGAATAGAGATGACACAGACACACAAACCACACACTCAGACACATACCACACACGCACACACAAACACACACAGACACACATACCACACACTCAGACACACACCACACACACACACACAGACACACACACCACACATACAAACACACATACCCTAAAACTCTCCTCACAGTGATCAGCTTCCCAGAACACGGCCTACTTCCTACCTCTCACCGTTTCCCCATAATCTCATATTATGAATTCATCAAGGGTTTAATGCATTGATTGGTTCAGAATCTTCATGATCTAGCCCATTCTGTGCTTTACTAATCTGGTAGTTGTTTCTCAGGCCAATCAAACTGACTATCAATGCCCCTCGGGGGACACCCTTATTTAAACCTCCAACAGTGGAAAAGCCTTTGTGCATCTTCGTGCCTGCCTTTCCCCAAGGGGAACACCTACAGGAAAGGATGTCTTTGGAGATCACCCAAGGTAAAACCTCGGCCTTGTTCCCCTTGCCTGCAAATTAAGATAATCACAAAACAGTTATGAGAGACCTAAAAAGTATCCTCTCCTCAGAGAAAGAAAAACCTGAGAGTCTTAATACTGACAAAAAGGCAAGCTGAACCCTGGGAATCTGCAAGAAAAAAGGCAAGAGAGTCTGAAATGGTTTGTCCTCAGCAGTGAGCTCACAATAAAGATGACAATCATTATAAATGTGGAGTTTACAGCTGAGACATGGGAAAGTAGCAGGTTGAAGCTCTGGAAAGATAGAATGCCTTCCTCAACCCCCATCTAAAAGAAAGAGGAATCTCAGCTATCCTCAGTGGCTACCACATCCTTTGTCTATTGATATGGCACATGGTAGGGATGATTTGACACAGGGACAGTGCCCAGAACCTGGAGAACCACTTTAGTGGCTGGTATGAGGCCTTCACCTTGGTGCAGAAGAGAGCAATCGGACCCTCAGGACAGTTCTGGATGCCAAATGACCAGATGTGACTGTCAGTGGTCAGAACTTGATGCCTCAGAGAGAGATATTATGGGGTCTAACTAGTCTCAATAAAGCAAAAACTTCTGCTAAGAATGATGAGGAGCAGCTAAAGATCAGGAGGCAATCTTACGCTGTCCCACCACCACCAATGGAGCCTGGTCATCCCTTCTCAGTGACATCAGCAATAGTCGCAGGTATGCAGACCTTTCTGAGGACCTGTTACTCTCCAGTGAGAGCCTAAAGGACACTACTGCCAGAGCACTGCCCTTCTGGAATGAAGAAACTGTCCCCCAGATAAATGGAGGAAAACAGGTCTTGATTGCCACCATTGCAGCACCCCTTGGGGCATCACCTCACATCTGGGAGGCTCTTAAAAGACCCCACTGGTGGGCATTCCCATTGTCGATGAACTGGACAAGTACTTGAAGCCCATCAACCCCATGCAGTTCCTGGGAGATGAGGAGATCATGTATAAAGCCATGGAAGCTGTGGCTGCTCTGGGCAAGGTCAAGAAGAGAAGGAGAAGAGACTCTTAACCCCCAAGAACACCCTCTTTGCCTGTTCATGCTTTCTGCATCCTTCTCCAACACTTGTCACACTACCTACATCTTTAGGATCTCAAGTTTAAGTTGCAGCTGCCGATGGGCACCTGTGACTCCATTTTCATTTCAGTATTTTATCCCCTGCCCCCACTCCCGACTCCCTTCACAGAATCTAGTCAGGATAACACCTCTGGGATTCAGATTCTTGGTCCACATCCAGGATCAGTTCCTCTTACTAGGAGAGTTGAAGAGGTAGTAATTACAGCTTTTCTCAGTCCTTTGTTTACTAAGGGTCTGCTTAGGAAGAAGTTAGGGAAGAACCATGCTGTGGCAAGACCAACGAGGAGAAACTGTGGCCCATTTTTGTCCCGAGGGCCTGTCTTGCACTCTTTCACAGTTAGGTAATTGAGAGCCCTAATCATTCCAGTGAAAGGTGAAAGTAACTTCCATAATGATGTAAAAGATACTACTTCCTCTCTAACCTTAAAGGACCCCAGAAGGTTGGGCTCACTCTTGTCAAGTTTTTATGTTACATTTACTTTTACAAAAAGAAAAGTGCATATATCAGTACATTAAGGCTCCTCTGAGGTTTCCATGGCATTTGAAACAGTCCCATGTGGTCACCAGAAGCCATTCATATCAAATGCGATAAAGTCCTTGTCTACAAAGGCAGGAGTAGGGCTAGGATTCCTACTTTTGCTGGGCTAGGATTCCTTCGCCTTGTTTTGTGGAAGTGAAGTGCACCTTGATCATGTCCAAGTTTTTGTAATTCACTGTCTGAGTCAGGCTCCAGCTGATTGGCCCTACCATGTGAGTTCAGAACTTGTTTGTACATGACAACTAAATCTCATCCTAAATTAGTATAATAAAGGAGTGGTGTGAGATAAAATAAACAAATGAATGAGAGGAAAAGGAGAAAGAAATATTACATGCTGATTTGTATTTTCTAGAAAGTTCCTAGAGAGAACCCAGGATAGAGAGTGTTTCAAAGTGATGAGAAGACCAGAAATCTAGACCAACCTTAATATTTAAGATATAGTGTAGGTAGAGAAGGGAGGTTGAATGTTTACTATTGATGCTCAACTTGACAGGATCTAGAATCACCTAGAACAGAGGTTGTAGATACACCTGTGAGGGATTGTTTAGATCAGGTTAGCCTCTGGGCTTGCCTGAGTACGTATGTTGACTAGGTTAATTAAAATGAGAAGATCCATTCTAATAGTAGGATGTCCCAGGCTGCTGCTTCCGTGCTTTTCCCGCCATGGTGGACTCTACTCCAAAACTGTGCCAAAGAAGCCCTTACTCCCTTAAGTTGTTTTTGTCAGTATATTTTATCACAGCCATATGAACAATAACCAAGACAGAGCTGTTGGTTCACTCATCCCATCAGAGCTCAATGCTGCCAAAGGGAGAGACAAGGGGGTCACTGTCATTTTTGCAGCTTTACTTGTGGGTTCATGGCCCAAATTTTAGCTTAGCGGTGCTCACCATTCTGTTTCCAATGTCCCAGGACAGGCAGTGTGAGAAACATGGTTGATTTTTTTCACCATAATAGAACAATGGTCATTTTCTAGATGTGTGGGTTTGCATGTATCTGCCTCATTTTTCTTCAGCCCACCAAGATTAACTCTTAACATTAGCACTAGAACTCGGGCACACAAAAGGAAAAAGATTGTGTGTGTGTGTGTGTGTGTGTGTGTGTGTGTGTGTGTGTGTTCCCTTTGTACCAGCATGCACTGATCTATAAATTTATTCTAGCAAAGCAATAAGACAGCAGAAGAGGACGTGGCCAGGCTTCCACTTTAGTGTCATTGAGAACTGGTCATTAGAGAAGGAGCTTGGAGGATCCTATGGAAGAGGGGGAGGGAGGATTGTAGAACGTTAGAGGGGATAAGGAACAGCATGAGAACACGGCCCACAGAATCAACTAAACCAGCTTCATAGGGGCTTGTGGAGACTGAATGGACCACCAGGGAGCCTGCATGGGTTTGATCTAGACTCTCTGCACAGAATTTATGGTTGTGTAGCTTGGTCTTCCTGTGGTACTCCTAACAGTGGGTCAGGGGCTGTCTCTGACTCTTTTGCCTGCTCTGGGACACTTTTCCTTATACCGAGCTGTCTAAACCAGCATAAATATGAGGGAAGATGCCCAGTCTTACTGTAACTTGATATGCCATGTTTGGTTGATATCCCTGGGAGGCATGCCCTTTTCTGAAGGGAAACTTAGGAGGCATAGATGCTGGGGGAGGAAGGCTGAGAGAAAAGGAGGGAGGAAAAACTCTGGTGAGATATAATATAAGAGAGAAGAATACATTTTTAAAAATTTAAAGACCTGGTCATTAGGATTGGTCAAATAAGCTGTGGTACATGTGCAGGAAGAAATGGTGGACAACAAATGAAAATAATGTCACTGAGAAATAATCAATGCATTTGCTTAGAAATGAGACAACAATTTTAAATGAGAAAAGTCCACCAATACAACTATTTGAATACACACTATCTTTGTGAAATCTGCATATGTAATTAGAGCAAGATAAAAACTCTGGCTTTAACAGAATGGTGAGATTACAAATGTGTTCTGTTTGTTTCCTTCTTTACCTGTAGCTCCCGTTTTTTTCAGTAGTGAAGTAACACCTTTGTAAATAGGAAGTTTTATTCCTTAATTTTTAAAAAATAAGAATGAATTGGGAACATAGTGCAGCAGCAGAATACTGGTGTGGCAGATGCAAGACCCTGGGTTTGAACTCAGCACTGGAAAGGATTAGTTAGTTAATTAGTCTAAAATATTCTTAGGGTGAATCTTCCCCTGTCCCTCCTCTGAAACCCATTTCACCTTCTCAGAAGCAATATCAGTTATTAGTTTCTTAGATTACTCTTCAGCAATGATGTCTGCACGTATAAGCAAGCCGAAGTGGAAAAATTCTTTCCACTTTTTTTTTCCCCAAAACAACTTTAAATTAAATCCTAACCTCAAGTCGGGAAGAACTGGCTGCTGAGAAAGGAAATATATCTCTAAATACTTCTTAACTCTCTCTGACAGGGAAGGCCAGTACCAGGGCAAAGTAAAACCAATTACCTCAACTAGGAGGATCTCAAACCATAACCAAGATAAAGAATGTTCACATATGCAATATTTTAAAAGTGAAAATTAGTACACACAACTCACAAAAAGCAATGAGGCTGGTATTATTTTTTGTTTTGTTTTGTTTTGTTTGTTTGCCTCGGGCTCTGATATGGCTCTGTATGGCACTGTTCCAGCCAAAGACTAGAAAGCAAGAGTTAGGGAGAAAAAACAATGGGAGTGGAGAGATGTGGGGTAGAGATGGCCTGACCCACAGAGCCATCGAGCACTGAGCCTGGTGCATTCCATAGTCTCATTAGGAAGTGGAACTTAGAGATCTCCCTTACTAAGGTTCCCTCTAGAAAGAGGAAGGCTTCCAAGGTAACACTAGGACCCTCTCTGCCGTCTACTCCTTACTTCTCAGGAAACTAAAGTGAGTTGCCTAGTTAGTGAATTAAGAGAAGTAAGCATGCATATAGACACACCCTTCTTAGTTGGGTCTAAGAGGTTCTTGGTCCTTGGGGAAAGTGTGCAGGAGCCAGAGAATCAATGCTCACCTTGCTTTCCTAGAGAATGACGTCAACTGTCTGATGGGAAGATCCTGGCAGCCATATTCCTACTGTAGAGCTACACCTCTAGTCACAGCAGTAGAGATGAGGGTGGGTACCTAGCTAAGCAGTGACAGTTAGGCCTGTCGTTTGGGCATTGGTGTTATATCCGAGGAGAGCAGATTTGGTCTGGGTACAATCAGGATGAGGAGAGAGCCATCTCAGCCCCTACAGCTGGGCTTTTGACAGTGAATCTAGGAGTTGGAGAATGGTTACCTCTCACCCACTACCACACACTTAGGTGGTCTGCCAAACAAAAATGTCCAGAAAGAACCCATGTCGATAGCTGATTGGTTGATTGTGGCTCCAATGATGTAAAGAAAGAAGTTGGAGAGTTTCAAACCTAAGGTCAAATTATCTTGGATTATCTTTACCTGCCTCAATAGCTGTTTTCTGTGCTCCCCTGTGTGTGCTGTGCTCCCCTGTGTGTGCTCAAACATCCTTGGGATGGTTGGGTAAATCTTTCATCAAATACAAATAGGCCCCGACTCTCTACAAATCAAAAGGCTAAGAATGCTATCTATCAGTCAGCATTGAGGCCTATAGTACGGTGCTCCTGGTTTCTTTGTAACCAGCTTACCTGATTGAGGTACCCACTGTGGTAGTTTGAATTCAAATGGCCTCCAGAGGCTCATAGGGCATGGCACTACTAGGAAATGAGGCCTTGCTGGAGGAACTGTGTCACCGTGGGCATGGTCTTTGAAGTCTCATATGCTCAAGCTACACCCAGTGTGGCAGACAGTCTTTTGCTATTGCCTGCAGATCAAGATGTAGAACTCTCAGTTCCTTTTCCAGCACCATGTCTATCTGCACACTACGGCAATAATGGACTAAACCTCTGAAACTGTATGCTAGCCCCAATTAAATGGTTTCCTTTACAAGAATTGCCACTCTCATGGTGTCTTTTTACAGTAATAGAAACCTAACTAATACACCCACCAATATATTTGAAAGTGTGTTGACCTATGACTGTTCTGTTTTTATAAAATCTTCACAGAAGTGCGATCTCATTAGAGCATATTTGGGAAATACCTGGATCTGTATCCTGGGCCACGGGCACTCAAATCTGGCTCTAGAACAAACCATCTCTTGTGTTCCTTTGAGATGAGAGCTTTCCCATTGTCAACACCTGTCACAAAGCAAATGTAAAAAGGGTACAGAACAAAAGATGGTGACAGAGGCCCTGTGATTCCAGGCCCCTTAAATGTTAGCCTCCCGACCTCCATCAGATATACTTATGTAAAGTCCCTTTTCTGAGGCTAAGCTGGCTCATGCAGTGTTCTCTAGCGCCCCAGGTGTTCTGTTGTGACCTATTGCTTGCTCCTGAAGAGTTAGGACTAAAGCAGTGTTTATCAGTCACACCCATAATCACACCAAGGCCAGGTCCCAGGCAGAGTCACTCAGCTAGATTATTTTTACTTTTTTGCATTCTGCCATCAATTGTCCCAGACCTTCCCTCCTCTGAGTGATGTATTCTCTGCCCACCTACTCCACCACCCTTCATTTATTTCCCTCTAAAATATTACCAGTGAATAAGTAGCACCACTTTGTACCATTTACTTCCAATATATATTACTCAGTGAAAGCACAATTAGCTGCTATAACGTCTAACCCCAAATTCCAGTGATAATACAAAAAGAGCTTACTTTTAATTTTTCAAAAATACAGTATAATTATTTCTTCTTAGACATTGTCTTTAGTTGTCTCTTATGCAAAAACTCAGGTAACTAGATTTCTTCTTACATGTGACTCTTGAACTTCTAAGGTCCCTTAGATATTCACTTCCTGCCATGTGGCTGTGAATGGGAAAAGAGACCCTATACAATCATGTTGAATATATAATAGATAGAAGGTCTAGAAGTGGCCACTTCATTTAAGTCTACATTCTAACTGCAGAGCTTAGTTGTGTGCTTTACCTAGGCACAAAGGGAGTTATGGAATGAAGGTTGGTTGTGTGTCTCTGCAGAAGAGGTAGGCAAGTTTAATAACACAAGGGAAGAAAGCCAAAATGCACTAAAGCTCTATAACCTTGGGGGAAGTCATTTGAAACCTCTCAGGTCTGTAACTGGAGTTTCAGCTACTTTATGGGTTCCCTTTTCTACCACCGTTTTCCACCCCTGTTGCATGCTTCTAACTCCCCAACACTAGGTAGGAGAGAAAGAAGGCTGGAGGGGAGAAGGGGTATCAACATTATTAGTCTACTTCCTGCTGATTCGGGACATTGAGTTCCTTGGGGCAAGTTTGAATCGCGCTTTCAGGATATTCAATGTCTTCTTCTTGTCTCTTTGTGCAGGACCACAAAGGACAAACCATAGTAAGAGCAACCAGCAGCCACCACCACCAGCAGCAGCAGGAGGAGGAGGAGAAGCAGTAGCAGCAACTGCAATTCCTCTCAAGGCTCAAGCAGACTTTCTTTTTTTTTAAATACTTTTATTTGAAATTTTATGCTGGATGCTGTATGGCAATGTCTAACAATGTATATTTAACAATTATTAGGGTCTTAGTCATTTTCAAGCAGACTTTCAAGAGTCCCTAGTATTCCAATTGTCACACACTTATAAAACCTCTTAACTATGTTCATGAAGGGTTTTTTGCATCTCATGTTGAGGTTATAGTATCAAGCATAGTGTTAAGATACATTATTATAGCCGGGCATGGTGGCACACGCCTTTAATCCCAGCACTCGGGAGGCAGAGGCAGGCGGATTTCTGAGTTCGAGGCCAGCCTGGTCTACAAAGTGAGTGCCAGGACAGCCAGGGCTACACAGAGAAACCCTGTCTCAAAAAAAAAAAAAAAAAACATTATTATGAGCAATAGGCACAGCTTCACCTTCAGGCACCAGACATCAGCAGCTTGAAATCAATGAACAAACCAAAAATATTGCAAAACACACCTCCTTGACCCCAGTCCATACATCAAATATTTAGAGGATGAGAGAATGGAGGGATCTATGGAAAAAGACTCGGAGCTGGGAATGCCCTGGATTCATGTCGCCTCCCATCCCTCTGGATCAGAGCACCCATGAGTACGTTGGGTTTGTACACCAGGACGTACATAATGGTTTGGTTTGATAAGAGTATTGTAGTGCTTGCAGAGCCTTGTCATGCTACTGGACTACAGGACTGACAAGGATCCCTCTTGCTCATCCATTTTTATTTCCTTTATGTTTGCCATTGAACATTTGCTGATACTTATCTTGTACAGTAGAAACAAGGAAATAGATACTTTGAGGTAATTCATGATATTGGTTAGTGTTTTGCTCTTTTCTCAAGGAAGGGGACAGAAATCAAACTGTCATGGGTCAAATGTATGTAGATGGTACTCTCAAGAGAAACTTATTGTGGACAGAAGACAGGAAGGGACGTGTAGACCAAGCCAAAGTACATCTGGGCACAAATGGCTCATCTTGTCCCCTCTTCCTCTCACTCTCCTCATCAGAGCTTGACCATCAACTCAGCAAACACTCACTGTGTTCTGACAGGTTCTCAGATGGTTCCAGTTGCTTGCTGTGAACTCTGATCCAGTTCAAGTTGATTTGCTGGGACCACAAGAAGCATCTTTCATCAAGATCTTTCTCAGCCTCAGCTGATGCAAGGGCCATGTCTTGGGCTAAATGGATCCTCTCCTTGATGGTTAGAGAGCACTGAGTAGAAGAAACCCAGACAGGATGGAAGGCAGGAATAAAGCATGAGCTTGTCAAAGCTGGCCACAAAGATGAGGCCACCAAGATGAAAGTCTACCCCACGCTTTATTTTTCTCATTTCCACCGAAGATTAGTAGCCCCAAAGTCTTCCCTATAGTTCCAGTTTCCCATAGATCACTGTGCCATGAGCCTTCTGCTTCTTCTTCTGCTTCTCGTTTATTCTCTGATCAGGAGTCACTGAACCCCTTTGCCTCCTGATTTTTATCTCTTGAGATTTGCTAAGAATCAATTGGAGATTTTTTTCCCAACAATATTGACTTTCTTTTATATACAGTGAAGGAGAAAACCCCAAATCAGGAGGTATGGGGGCGGGGCAGCGATTCCCTCGTACATGGAGACTCAAGTAGAGATAGGAGGTTCTGTTCAAGTGCACATTGCCCAGGGCAGGAGCGGGTTGAATATCAGAAAGGCTATTCATGCTGCAGACCTGACGTCTAAGTACCACTAGTCTTTGTCATTAAAGGCTTTGGATGGTTGAAGAGAGCCCAGTCCCACAGGTGAATAGCTTAAATGTCACATCTGAAAGCTGCCTTCACAACACTGAAGTTAGTATTTGACAAAACGTCTGAGCACCATGATCTATTCATGACAACGTAAAATGACTATTATGATGAAGCCCCTTCTAAAGGCCCCTTTAATCTTATGGTGTAATAAAAGGGACTTCTCCACCTAAGACCTAAAAGGAGTTATTTGGGCAAAATAATCCTAATCACCATTTATTCTGAAGATGCTATGATACTTGCTCCAGAAGAGGAGGAAGGCATTTTTTTTTTCATAAAAATTGGAGATGAAATGACTGGGTATCCCTGCATCAGCCAGGATGCCAACAGAAAACACATGGCACACTTGCATTCAGCTGAACAGAGGAAGGTTAACCAAGTGTGCGAGTCAATGCAGTGGCCCAGATAGATAGAGGGAAGGACAGTGACCAAAGCCCAGAAACAGCAGCAGTTAGAGAGGGACACCATGAAAACATCACTGTCAAGGAATGTGGCAGCCATGGTGCAGTGAATGAGGCAGGATGCAAATTAAACCTTGAGCCTTCTTTCCATCAGCCCTGCTTCCCTACCACTGGCCATGCGCAACAGAAAGCAGGGTTGCAAAGGGCCTACCGCTGTGCTCATCAGATGGTTCCTGACAGTAGAAGCCCACAAAGGCAGGAGAGCAAATCTGACACAGTCACCCCCTCTTAGAAGCAGAGGCCTCTGCATTCAGAGATGCTGGGTGGACCAGCTAGTGCAAAGGTGCAGACACCTGGCCCATGCTCTTATTCTCAGTCCTCAAAGCTCCCTGGAAGTTAGTAGGTGTACTACACAACACAAAGTATGCAGATATGCAGATATGCAGATATACACATCACACACACAGACATATCTGCACACACACATGTAATCTCAAAGAAACCTACATACGCTTACATGGGTATGCATGTATACATGCTCAGAACATACCCACATGTAAACATGGATCCACAGATGCATCTATTAATGTGTAAAATTGCACACACACACACACACACAGAGAGAGAGAGAGAGAGAGAGAGAGAGAGAGAGAGTCACATATTTTCCCACCATCTGCAGAGGCTCCTCTAACTTAGCCAGAAATTACAAGAGATAGAACCAACAGAATTTAAATGAAGATGAGAAAAATAAAGGACAGGGATGGCAGGCAGACTTCTCTAATTGGAACTATTTTTAGAACCCAGACAGAAAGTGGAGGGAGAGAGAGAAGCATCCTGCACTCCTGCAGAAGGAAAAGCTGACCAAAGAACCCCTTGTTTCCTTCATTGTTGGAAGAAGAATGAGGAGGTGGGTGAAGGTGACCAAGATGCTGGAAACAGGGCGGTCATGCTGCTGCACAGATGGTAAGAGCATCCCGGACTATGTCTTCAATCATCTCCCTCATCTACACACTCACACCACACCCCACCCTCACCATCACCCCATCCTACCCCCCCCCCCACACACACACATACACACCTCTCCCTTTGCAGGACGGGGACTCTGGGAAAGATGAAGGCACTGTTGACCTAACAGTGGAAGCTAGCTGGTTTTGCACCCCAGTTATATGCTTGTAAATGTCTGGTGACCGTGAGTCTGCTCAGCCTTAGACTACAAAGAACCTTCATGCAAAGAGAGGAAGACACTCAAATTAGCCAATGAGTAGGAGAACCCTTCTGGTTGGGCACAGCCCCACTGGTCTCCACCCTCCCCACAGGGTGTGTTTGTCCAGCCCCGACTTCCACCTACATGCCTGTATAAGGCACATGTTATGTCAAAGCCGTCCATTTCAGCTTGTACTCAGCCCGGATGGAGATTCATCTCCAATTAAGTAGTGCAAAAGTAAGGGAGAGCCTAGAACTTAAGAAGCAAAGTGAGCCAGCCTGCCTTTTCTGTCATCTTTGAGGGCCTCCAAAAGGCCAATCAGTATTGAAATCTTCACATAAGAACTAGAAGATTTCCAGGCAGTGGTGGCGCACGCCTTTGATCCCAGCACTTGGGAGGCAGAGGCAGGTGGATTTCTGAGTTCCAGGCCAGACCGGTCTACAGAGTGAGTTCCAGGACAGCCTGGGCTACACAGAGAAACCCTGTCTTGAAAAAACAAAACAAAACAAACAAACCATAAAAGAACTAGAAGATTTAGGTCCATTGTAAATAGCTAAATTTTAAGTGACATCATTATTGCCATCACCACCATAATCATCATCACCACCATTTCAACCACCACCATCACCATAACTACATCATCACCATTACCACCATCATCATCACCATCACCACCAACATCACCAACACTGAAGCTCCTGGTACTTCCTATTGTAAAGAGAAGATCAACAGCTCCAGGGTTCGGTTCATACCAGTTCCTAATTGATTTGGGGTAACCTTATTCCTCAGTACATCAGTTATTTTTCTCATTGCCCTGCAGAAAGCAAATCAAGCAAGAAAGGGTTTGTTTTGGCTTCTGTTTTGAGCCAGGGGTCTATGGTGGTGGCGAAGAGATGGCAGCAGGCACATGAGGTGGCTGATCACATTGCATCTGAGGTCAGGAAGCAGAGAGAAATGGGGCTGACACTTGGCTGACTCTCTCCTTTGCATTTAGCCCTAGGTCCCCGTCCACAGAATAGTGCTAGACAATACCAGAGTGGTCCTTTTCTCCTCAGTTAAAACTCTCTAGAAACACCCTCAAACATCCACCCAGAAGTGTGTGTCTAGTGATGCTAAGTCCTGTCAAGCTGACGATGAAGATAGACCACCATACCCAGGTTCCTCACAACAAAATCTGGTTTAAGTGGAATTTATTCGTCATCAAAGGCATTGTAGGATAAAATGGAGGAATAAAGATGTGACAACTGTTTGTTGTTTTACACAGTATCACGTGGCTTCTTCTTGTTATCCAACAAAGGTGTTATTTTTGATGATCCCGGGCTTTATTCCACATATTCACTGGAGGCTCAGCTCTCTAGTCAGGTTGTAGATTCCATTTTCTTCCTTGGCAAATGAGCCAGGAAAAAGAAGGCATATATACCACCAGAAAGCCTGCAGGTTAGACTTAAGGAAGAACTTCCTGACACTGAAGTAGTTGAGAAAATGAGAAAGTGAACTTTACTCTTTAGGATAAAGACAGGGTCTATGGAGACAGAAATGAGAAACACTACCCCACCCCCCAAGTCTATCTGGGAGAAGAGTGATTTAGAAATATGTTTGCATTGATTCCCAGGACACTCTGAGCCAGGGAGATAAGAGCTGTACTTATGAGCCCCTTCTGGGCTCCTCGGCAGGCCCCAGAGGTTAATGTTTCCATTTAAATGGAAATTGAGTGCAAAATTATTAGCAACTGTTCAAAAAGAACCAAAGTACAAGGGGCCGTTCTTCTCACAATACAAACATAGCTGCCACCGATGGTCTGTTCCTTAAGTATTGAGGTGAACCTTGCTGAAGGTCGCTCCTCCACCTACCAAGGAGCTGGACCCTTGGAAATGTTTCATCTGGAACTCAAGCTATGGGAACAAAGCGCTGTCTGCAGGCCTTAGATGCTGAGCAGTTCCAAGATGGTCAGATGCAGGCCCTCCAAGAAGGGTGGCATCATTCCTCACCTCCTCAGACATCCCCTGGGGCAGAAAATACAACTGCATTCCTTGTCAGCTTCAAATTTGATAATCACTAAACTACCTGAACCCCACAGTCGGTGCTCTGGGCATGCGCAGAGCTGTGCACGCCACAGAGCCGTGTATATTTCTACCTGAGAGCCAGCTGGAAGGTAATACTGTTTCTGGCTTCAGCCCTCTTACGGCGAACCCGGTTTTTGTGGTCTACTCAGCGCATGTATTTTTGTGTCTTTCGGGAGGATGTTTTTCTGTCTAAAATGAGCCCCAAGGGTAGCTCTGAAGGAAACTTTTCTATTCCCAAGGCTGAGATGTGCTTACAGAGAAATAGTGTGCTGGGCTTACTCCATCCCGCCTGCAGTGTTGTGCCATTGGCTCTGACTTTGATTAGAATGAATCAGCAGTAGGATACTAAATGAGGTAGTACTGTGGTTTGGATCTTAAATGTCCCCCCAAGACCCATATGCTAAAGGATTTGTCCCAGTCAGCAACACTATCAGGAGGTGGTAGAACCTGTAAGTGGTGGGACCTGAGGAGAGAAGTTAGGTCATTTCAGGGAATGTTCCAGAAGATAGTATTAGGACCCTGGCCTCTTTGTCTCCTCCTCTCCACCATGATATATTACACTATCACAAACACAAATAACCATGAAATCTCTGAAATTGTGATTCAAGGTGATATCTTGGGAGCTTGTCACAGAGGTGAAAATCTATCGATTCTGCGAGAAAACACATGTAACATGAAGACATTGTGTATTGGTCAGCTTATAGCACAAGTGATATGACCAGTAAGTAGCTCACAGGATCCTAACTTGAGTTTCCCCCATCACTACGTGCTAATTCATAAGGATTCAACCAATAGAAACTGGCTTCACAGAGTTATTTCAGGGGAAATGTGTCTTTAGTAAACAGTGAAGAATCCCTTGCTCTCAAAGCCCAACATTCCTGTACTCACATCTGGATAGTCCAGAAGATGAATACGGAATTATATCTAAAAGGTTCCGTAATTCATAGCCAGGGTAGACTCCCTCATCTAAGACAATTAAATTGTCTCTATATGATAAGATTTGTCAGTGTGTAAAGCTATTCAAGAGTCTAGCATTCAAAAACCTAAGAGGGGTTAGTGCCACCCCAAACTAAAGATCCAGAATCCAGAAAACCCCACTTCCAGTCTAAAAGAAAGATTCAGTGGCAGGTGACTAGGTATGGGATTAGGTTTGCCTATAGGAACCTGCACTGGTGTCATGGAGAGAGAAAGCCCCAGGAGTGGGCAGAGAAGAGGCTGGCTACGGCTCATGTAAAGGTTATGTAATAAAAATGGCTGTAGGCTAGGTACCCTGTGGCCATAGAAAGAGCAGCTAGGCTTGAGGGGCACCTCAAGAGAATAGAGAAAGAGGAAAGAGGGCCAGCTTTCAACCTCCCTGAGAGTCTTAGTTTCTTTTGTTGCTGGGATAAAATACTCTGACAATTGAAGTTTAACAGAGAAAGGGCTTATTCTAACTCCCAGGTGAAGGTGCAGCACATCAGAGCCAGAAGATGAGACAGTGGAAGGTTGGAACAACTGCTGACATCATGTCCACAATCCAACAGAGCGATAAAAGTGTGATAGTGCTCGCTTTCTTCATGACTTCAGCTCACCATCTTCTTCACAGAAAATGGTCCCATCCACAATGAAGATGGGTCCTCCAACATCAACCAACGTAGACAAGATAATTCTCCATGAGCAAGCTCAGAGGAATGCCTCTAGGTGATTCTATAGTCTGAATTGACAAGTCTAACCGTCACACTGAGCCATTCACTCTAGCCCCTGCCATGAATGTCTTTCCTCTTGTGGCTAACTGGACCCACCCTCTTTAAAAGGCATTGTGTGTACATCTGTTGATTGTGTAAAATGATCTAGTTTGCCTAGTGATATCCTCACCCTGTACTTCATATGGGTTACTACATCATTCCTGCAGAATCTATTGTTCTGAAAGACATATGCTCCATCTTACCACACTCAGATGAACTCTGGGAAGCTCTGTTTGTCTGACCTGGCTTTTTCCTGGTCTGAGAAGAGGATACAGAACAGAGAGAAGTATCCAGAATGGTCACTGCATGATCTCAGGCCACATCAACACCTACATTCATCTGTGTGTGATGTGTTGTAAGCTGGCAGCCAACTGCTAGCCCCAGGTAAGGGCTGGCTTGCAGCCTGAGAAGCTGCAGCAGACAGTCTTCATGGCATCATCTTTTCCTCTCCAGAAAGTTCTACCCAGAGGACCTCTCAGAGTTTCTCCAGATCATCACAGCCTTGGGAAAGTGATCTCAGGATATGGCCCTTGGATGCAGCGAGACAGGGGGAGAGGTTTGTTATTCCAACCTCCTCATGGCTGATCTGATCAAATCACCCCAAGGCTTCCCTCCCTAGCCCTCTGCAGGGCATCTCCAGTGCAGAATGCCCTTAGGAAGCCTCTCACAAAGGCCATTTGTTTCCTCCTTGTCTGCTGAAGATGAGAACTAGTTTCTGGATACCTAGTTTTTCCACACAACATTGCAGGAAAAACTGATTAGGGGCACACATGGGCTTGAGCTTGGGCTTGTTGGTGGTGTTATTTTTGTTTCTGCTTTGCGAAGAAGAAGAAGAAGAAGAAGAAGAAGAAGAAGAAGAAGAAGAAGAAGAAGAAGAAGAAGAAGAAGAAGAAGAAGAAGAAGAAGAAGAAGAAGAAGAAACAGTTCCATTGCTGTTCCTTCAAAAATCTTGAAGAAATGAAGGAAAGAAGAGGCACCGGGACCTCCCTGGAAAGGATCCATAATGGTTTGCAAAGGGCAGATGGGTAAAACGAGGCTGGCCAGCTTCCATGTTCCCTCCCCTAATCTCTACCCCTAACAAGGCATCCTTCTTTTCCCTCCCCCATCCTTTTCTCCTCAAACATTTTCTCTCTGTTTTTTCTCTGAGTGGTGGAATTGAAAAGTGTAACCATGGGACCCTGAGCGAGCTGGCTACCTCCCAGAACCTGCTTTCTTCCCCTCCATTACAGACCACCAAGCTGACATTGTTCCTCAAGCCCTGGTGCTTCCCTGTCCCGCCTTTTCGCCTTTGCCCTCTGGACAAAAAGCTCTGTGGGTTTACACTGGGATATGCAGAACTGAGCACAGCAAAACTGGCCTCTGAGACCTAGGCAATTTTGCAGGCAAGGACCCCTTTTATTAAGGACACCGCCACCACATTTGAGCCTGGAGAGAGTTCCAAAAAGTCAGAGTTCCTATCGATTGAATGCTTGCTACTTTCAGACCTTGGTAAATGTGGAAGTTGTATTCTGTAGTGTTTCCATGAATGCTGAATTAGCAAATGAGTGATGGCTCCCAGGGGAAATTCAAGTTAGGATCCCGTGAGCCTCTGTTCACATCACTTTTCCCGTGAATTGATCAATACACACTGTCATAGGATCTGTGGGAGTGAGACAGGGATGACAAAGGGGACTTTCTGAGAAACATTACCTTGGCTTGTGACTGGGTTCCTTTAGCATTCTCAAAAATGACCTAGGGAGAGATCACAACTGCTTTATGGTAGCTGGCCTCCCCAGTCCCAGAAGCAGCTCTACATAGAAGCTGTGCTGCCCGGGGCCAGCTGTTTGACTCATACTGGTCAAGACAGTGTAAACCCTGTTCCTGGCTTGCCTGGCCCTACAAGAATTGGTACCTAATTACCTTGCCAAACTCATCTCATCCCTCTTCCCTCCAGACTTCCCACCCTCATGGGGAGCTGATTTCATATCCATTAATAAGCCAGGCGTTCTCTTCTGTATCTGAGGGCGCTTCCTTTCCCTCAGCTTCCTGTATTCATTAGTTCAGACACCATTACAAAATCAACTAGGTGAGCTGTAAAACCAAACTCATGTTTCTCACAGTTGCCTCGATGGCTGGAAAGTTCTGGACTGAAATGTTCCCGAAGAAAAGCCTGCTGGGAACTGGTTCTTAGTTTTTGCAAAGCTTCTTGCTGGGTGCTTCCATGAAGAAGGACTTCTTAAGTCCTCAAGGCCTCTTTCACAAAGACTCTTGTGTAAGAGGGCTCTATGATTGTGGCTTCATACCTGTTGTAAAGTCCTCACCTTCAAGTTTAACATATAGACCTGAGGAGACAGTCAGCTGGTGACATCTCCTCTCCCATAGACAACTCCCACTTCAATGCTTTAGCTTAGATGTCTCCTTTCTCCAACTGGGGGTTCATGACTTCTCTCTGTCTCCCATAGTGACTCCTCAGTGGGTTCTTTCAAACTACATTGTAAGTGTAAAATCATTGTCTTCTCCACTCAGCTACACTCACTAGAGGTTAGAGATCATCTAACTCACCTCTCACTCCTGTTTTTAACACACCTTGGTATATTCTAAATACTTAGCAGAAGTCTACTGAGTGTAAAGTTGAAGCTTCCCTAAGACATCATGTTGAGCAAATGAAAGGTCTTCAGGTCATCAGAAAACTGTGTCTTCAAACAGGGGGAATGAGATCCTAGATGGTCACCTCCCCGGTTTCTTGCTATCATGGCCAGTGGCTGAGCACTTTCCCTGTTGCCCACCCCTACTATAAAGTGCTGCTTCACCGTAGGTCCTTACAACCGAAGGCTAATAAGTCATAGAGAAGCACCTCCAAAAAAAGAAAAGAAAAAGAAAATCTATGAACCAAGATAAATCTTTCATTTCTGTAAGGTGTTATAGTGTTAGAAAGCTGAACAACACACCAACAACCCTTCTCTCTGTTTATCTCCTTTCAGATTCCTTCTGCTCTTCGAGCCCCAGATGTCTAGACTCTCCTCCTTCCTTGAGCACCGTCCTGCAGAGGGTGAAAAGGTTACCTTGGGGTCTCAGCATTTTGGCATTCAAGTTTTCTTTTTCTCCGAAGTTATGAGCACCAGACTGGATCATCTAAGGACGATGAGCTGTGTAACGTAGGGAGGGGCAGCCACTGTGTCAGCTCAGAGTTTATTTGTTGGTTGGTGAGACCTGACATATCTCTACATGTCAGAGAATCTTCTATCTTTGATTAAGACTAAGCCCTAGAGAGCAAAAGTGAATTCAAACCTCAGGTGTGGGGACCACCAGATCCTGGAGAGGTTGCTTAGCAACAGGGCCTTGAGGCTAGGCTTTGGTTCAAATGCCAGTTCTGCTGCCTATGGACTAAGCATGGGTGGAGACGTGTGCATCCTCTTTAACTCAACTCTCTCAACTGTAAAACACAGGTAATAACAGCTCCTATTTCCTGGAGTTCTCATGAGGATTACTTGGATAATTTATGTAAAGCCTCTGTACAATGCCTGACACACCACATGGTATTCAATAAATGTCAGCTTTATTTTTGGAAACCTGTATTAGGTATCCAGCAGGCCAGACTCCAAGCAAGCAAGGATCTATATGAATGAGCCACATCTTACTTGGAACACCAGGCAGAAAGTGGTTTTAAAAGAGATGACATTAACGAATTAAGACCTACATTCAGACTCCCTCAACTGTCTTCGAGGCAACTCACTCCTCAGACTCCTTCGAGGCAAACGATTAGTGGCCAGCATTTTTCTTCAGACATTAGAGAAGATGTATTCTGGATACCTTGTTAGTTGAGCCTCAGAATCCAGAGATGAAGGGGCCAGGGCATCAACTGTTCCTGGAGATACAGATAAGAAAAACATCAGTCACTGTCCCTTCCAAGTCCTGGCAGACCCGACAACCCCCACAGCTCTACAAGGAACTAGCATTCCCCACTGAGCCTTGTCTCTGAAGACTTCACTTCCTCCATAATGTCCCTCTGAGGACACAATTCCAGCATTAAATCTCTTCAGCACCATCCCTGTATGCTGGCTTCTTGCCTGCAGGTCCAGGCGAGACAAGAGTGGTCCTGGTCCCTCCAGGGTCTCTCCGAGGCTGAACAGGATGGTGAGTGTTGATGGCTCAAAAGAAACACACCAAGCCAGGAGTCTTGTCAAAGCAGGTACTCAACTTTATAGCATCAGCCTCTCGCTTATATAAGTTCTGAACATAGGGAGGGAGATTTTGGGTGGGGTAAGATGACATAGGAGCCAGGGAAGGGTGATGGAGGGTATGGAGTGACTCACAGGGCCAATGGCAAAGCTCTACATCAGCAAGGCGGGGCAGAGGCATGGCAAACAGGTCTTGCTGAGTCACTTCCATATCAGGGAAGTGACTGAGGCCCAAACCAGGGCCAAAATGGGTCCCAACACCTGTAGGAAATGAAAAACCCTTCTTTGTGAAAGTGCTGATGTAGCCAGCAGCTGTCAATTTGTCTGTCTGCTTGGCACCTCCTGAAGTGGCAGGACCCTCCAAACCTCATCTCTATACTATAGATTTTTTTCCTCCTGTACCAGAAACACAAGCAGCCAGTTATCTTGCCTCCTTTGTAGCTACAATGAAAGCAGGTGGCGGAGGGGCTGCAGATGACAGGGTGGTGTTGCCGACCAGATGTGGCATTGGTTCTGAAGGCAGCAGCAGTGGTGATGATCAGGTTCCTGGCAGTGACATGAATTGTGGCATCCAGCTGGCAGTGGCAGCGGCCACAGCAGTGTTCTCATTAGGTCAGTCCTGCAGCCTGTAAGGGGACATTAGTATGAATGCATAGCCTCCAGGCTGTTTCTCCAGGATCTGCTGGAGCCGTGAGACAGCCGGCCTTCCACCGGTGTTATGAGACAACCAGCTTTCTTTCAGTAACCGTTCAAGCTCAGTTTCCTAGAATCTACCTCTGATGCCCATCGCTAGGAATCTAGATTCTTGCAGTTGAGGATGACAAAGTGACTATTTCAAAGTCAAGTCTGACTGAAATTTCTCTTGCTCAATGAATCTTTACAGAGTCTTTTAATTCCTTTGTCCAGGCCCTGATGGGTAGGTGGAAGAATCTCCAATGAGTTTTTTTGTTTTTGTTTTTGTTTTAAGACAGTCAGAAAAGGTAATGGTCCTGAAAGACCTGCTCAAAATGGCAGACAACCTGCTCCACGTCTGTGCTGTGAAGTGGCTTTTGCTGAAAGAGGTCTCAGCTTCCTTTACTTGGAAGATTCCCAAGGGATGCTGAGACCAAAGGCCTTCCTCAGGCAGTGAACGCCAAGCAAAGGGACTTGGATCTACAGCAGTGGTTCTCAGCCTTCCTAATGCTTCACCCATTTAATACAGTTCCTCATGGTGTGATAAACCCCAACCCCAAAATTATTTTCATTGCAACTTCATAACTAATTTTGCTACTGTAATGAATTATAATGTAAATAACTGATATTTCCTTTCCGATGGTCTTAGGCAAGCCGTTAAAAGGTCATTCAATTTCCCACAGGGGTCATGATCCATAGGTTGACAGCCACTGGTATGAGCTTCAGAGCCAAACAAGGCAGGAGCACTGTAGGTGGACCGAGAGCAGGCTGGATGCTCCAGACTGAACTCGTGGCCAGGGCTTGAGAGCAACCACTGCTTAAAGGGCACTGGCACCTCCATCAGAAACACTGGCATGATGCCTGGCTGTACACACACAAATTACCCTTCCCAGACTCCCGGGTAGCTAAAGAAGGAAGACATGGCAGGCCTTGAGAGCCATGCTGGGCCTGGCTTACAAGCTCCCTGCTAAGGACATTCCTGTTTCCGGAAACCCTATGAATTGTCTCAGAGGCAGCTGGTGTCTGGCTGAAGAACAGAGCAGATACGCAAGCACAGCGGCTAGAATGTGAGCTGCAAGCTGGAGTTCCATGAGGCACATCTGCAGATTCTGCTCAGCTGGGGTAAGATAACCAGCCATGACCAGTACGAACCAAAGCCAAGGAAAGAGGATGGTGGGAAGGAGAGATAGAGAGAGACAGACAACGTAAGCCACACACATCTTCTTTTATTTTTCATGTATGCATATCCACATCTATGTGTATGTGGGTTTGCATGTGTACCTGTATGCATATGTGCAGAGGCCAGAAGTCAACCTCAGTTATCATTGTTCCTGAAGTATTTTTCATTTTGTTATTGGTGGCGGGGGGGGGGGGTTGTTTGTTTGTTTGTTTGTATTTGTTTTGGAACACTGGCCTGGAACTCACAGAAGAAGACAGGCTGGGGGGCCAGGGAAGCTGGGAGTCTGCCTGTCTCCACCCCAGAGCTGAGATTTATATTCACATGCCACCACACCTGACTTGTTTGTTTGTTTGTTTGTTTGTTTGAGACTTTATCCACTAAGCTATGTCTCCTGCTCCAAGCCATCCATACCTATTTATTCAGGTCACAAGAATGTGAGTTTCTGCTCAGGTTAGCCTGGCATCCCCACGGTATCACGGATTGCCATGACAGTCACTTGGCATGTTTGGTATTTTCTATATGTTCTTGTTGATTTCAGTAGAAATCGAGCTATTGCTTTTCAGAAGCTGAGTCATTCACTCCCCTTCTGGCTTGAGAGGTGTTCCTTCTGTATGTGTCACTTTGGAGCACCTCGCTACAGAGCCTGTGGAATCCGAACAGCCACTGGAGCTCAGCCATCATCATGCATTGCATCAGAGGCTCACAGAGAAGTGTCGACAAAAGTCCGTAGACAACTTCAGTGTTTCATTCCATATACACTTCCGCAAAGGAGATGCTGACTTCTTTCTACCCTCTGACCCTTGCCTTTGACCCTAGGGACCTCAGATCTCCAGGGCTACCTCAGAAGATGGGAACTGGCTGAATTCCCACTCTGAGCTGGCATTATAGTTGAATAAAATGAGGCCCTGCTTTCTGTTTTCCTGGTCCCTGCCCAAACAGGGTTGTCCATATTTTAAGCCCACTCCCTGCATCCCATCCTTGGGATGCTGGCACTGACCCCCAGGCCTTGCCCCAGCAACAATCACCTCTTTGTTCCCCAGGGGTATGGAAAGTTCTCAGTCCCTGACAGCCTCATTCATTTGGCTCTTAATTAGACACAGAACCCCACAGCGCTTCATCTTCCACTGTGATCTCTCACAAGCTCCTAGGGGCCTCCCCTGGCTCCCTGCTGAGTCACATGATCAGAAGGAAGTCATCAGGCCCTGTCTGCTGCCAGGACCCACTCTCCAGCCTCATAGCTCCCAGCCCAGGAAGGAAGCTTTATCTGGAGGTAGCTGTCCAGATATTTTTTTGCTGATATTAAGCTAAACTGGCTTAATATTACCTTGAATTCCACCCCACTTCCCTTCTGTCTTCTCATGGAGGTGGTTCAATTCCATGGTCACAGGATCTGCCCTGATTTTATGTGGAAACATCATTTTATCCTTTGCAAAATACATAAATTAGGAAACATCAGAAGAACTCATTTCCTTTCCTGTTCTCTGTGGGCTTCAGAGCCAGGGTGTTCTCCTCACACTTTCCTGGGTCATTTCCAGTTTATAAACAAACATCAGGCTCACACTGCCTTACCCAAGCAAAATCTGTTCCAGGTTAGACTTTTTTACAGACAGAAGAGAAAATACAGACACCTGCAAGGTGTAATCTGACCTTTCCCCATCGGCCCTGCTTACTTAACTGTAAGCGACTTGAGCAAGACAGTAGAGGTAGCTGCGTATAAGTAGTTCTCGCCTCGACTTTTTATTAACTGGACCTGAAGTTTTAGCTGGCCAAGTAGTCACACATGTAAAACAGTGTTTTGTAACCATCCTTCGCAAGTTTCTAACCTTGGAGCCCTAAGCAGAAATGTATGAGCAGTTCCCAGGAAGCTTTGCTTACCATTGGTCCACTAAAGCATCGGTTCTCAATGTGTGGGTTGCGACCCTTTTGGGGATTGGATAACCCTTTCACTAGGGTTACCTAAGACCGTTGGCAAACACAGATATTTACATTACGATTCATAACTGTAGCAAAATTACAGTTGTGAAATAACAATAAGTATAAGTTCATAACTGGGGGTCTCCACAACACAAGGAACTGTATTAAGGGTTGGAGTGTTAGGAAGGTTGAGAGCCACTGTACTAAAGGAACATAGCGGTAAAATGATACCTAATTGTGTTCTGCTATACCCATTGGTCTCTGTCAGTCATCACCAGAGATGCTTTCTCCTGTTGTAGATGAGAAATAAAACTGAGACCCAGGACTGGACAATGTATAGAATGAGAGACCTTGGAACACTCAGTCCTAAATGGAATGTCTTCATCAAGCCCCTCCCCTCAGGGCTCAGGGAACTATGTAGAGGAAGAGACAGAAGGACTGTAAGAGCCAGAGGGGATGGATGGCACAAGGAAGCAGCGTCTTCCAGACATAGCATGACTGACTCTCAGAGACTGAGGCAGCACACACAAGACTTGTACAAGCCAGATGAGGTCCCAGTGCCGAGTGGGAGAAGTGGATGTAACTTCTCCTCCCTACCTAACCAAGAGCTAACTCCAAGTAACAACCACTCCTAAAGGACTTCCTCCAGTGGACTCTCACAGGATAGATAACCATGATTAAGGCTAGGCCCATGCCCAGCAGGTGATGGTAAACACAAGGCAAACTCGATGGTGTTCGTGTACATTTGGCCTCATATTGCTTTGTTTGAACTTTTTCTTTTGTCTTAATGGTATTTTACCTGTATATTATGTTTTTTAATTTTGTAATTTTCATAGGTTTTAGTGTATGTGTGTGCTTTTTGTGCTTTTTCTTTTTTTTTTAATTCTAGTTTCTTTGTTTGCCTGCCTATTTGTTTTCTAAAGAGGAAGAAGGAGGTGTGGGGTTGGACAGGTGGGGAGGAAGGATCTGGGAAGAGATGAGAGAGGGGAAAGCATGACCAGAATATATTGTATGAAGAACAATTGCAATAAAAGTAAAATAAAAGAGCAAGTGAGTGGGTGTGTGCATGGATCCCTCTTTCCACCCTTTTCATCTTGCTTGAACTCAGCTGTGACTCCTGGGGGCTCCGGCCATCATCTTGGATCATAAGATCCAAGATCACTAGAGCATTTAGACAGAAGAAACTTGGTCTCTCTCAACTCTGTAAGGTCACCAGAGCAGTTAGGGATTGCCTAAATCTAGGCTCATTTTATCACACACACATACACACACACAAGCATGCATGCGCACACACACACACACTATATGTATATATGGGTGTGTATGCGAGTACAAGTGCATGTATATGTGTATGTATGCATTTGTGTGTGTGTGTGTGTGTGTGTGTGTGTGTGTGTGTGTGTGTGTATGTGTATGTGTGTATGTATAGTTTAACTTAAATTGGGATGTCTCCAAAATGCATTCAGACTTAAACCTCAACCTACTCCCTGAGGTCACAATATTTATATGATGAGTAGCTATATAATTACATATTTACCTAAAGAAATCTCCAGCACTTATCACTAATTCTTTTCATTACCTTTTCTGCTTTCAATAACATAAAGAAACTACAACAAGGGAACTGTAAATTTGATGCATTAATTCTCTGTTGCTCTCCCAATAAATTGCCACAAACTTTACGGCTTCAAAAGAGAGAAAGAGAGAGATTTATTCTCTTAGAATGCTGGAGACCAGAAAACTCAAATTGGTATCACTGGTCTTAAATAAGCCTTGACAGGCCCTACTCTCTCCACAGACTTGAGAGAAGACGATCTCCACTCTGACCCTGCTTCTGGAAGGTCCTGGACACTCTTTGTCTGGCGGTAATGCTCCTCCTCTTTAGTGATGTATCTCTGTCCCCATTTGTGAAGTTATGTATGACTGCATTTTGAGTTCCACTCAAATCACCTAGGATATTCTTTACATCTCAAGATCCTTAGCCACATAGGAAACATCCTTGTGGTCCATATAAAATTGAGACAGTATATAAATGCAGGAAATATGGAGGGGGCATCAGGAGAAAAAAAGGAGTCCCTTATTCCAGAACTTGGCTAGAAGACAGAAACTTCGACAAAAGTGGTAAAATAAAAAATGTTCACTTTCCTAAAGAAAGTGCAGTGAAGGATGTTAAAAACAATTTAATGCGAAGCTCCACAGTTTCAGAATAGCTATGCTAATTGTACAGAAGTTCCCTGAGGTATATATTATAGACTTTGAGTCTGGTTAATTTGGGGTTTTGTGTGTGTGTGTGTGTGTGTGTGTGTGTGTGTGTAATTTGGGAGGTTTTTTTTCACATTAAAGTTTTAATTAAAAAAAGCATTTGAGTCAACTTATTTATAAGCTGGCCATGCTGGCCTTGAACTTGTTCAGTAGCCTTTGCAGGCCTTGAATTTCCAATCCTTTTGTTTCCATCCCCACACTTTGCTGGGATTTCAGGTCTGTGTCACCAGGCCAGGTTCCCCGTACTTTCCTCTACCCCTGCCTTCATACAGACAAACCCATTTCATCTCCTGGATCAAGATTGGCCTCTTGCTATGCTGATTGACAGCAGGATTCCCAAAGAAGTATAGCTACATCCTAATGCTTTACAAATCAGCCGGTCCCCGGAGAATCCAGGGACTGTTGCTGCCCCAAGTGTGGAATCCTAGTTTGATGATACTTTAGGTTAAAGACAGGGAGAGAGCAGCAGCTGCTGAGGGCTCTGTCCCCTCCTTCTCTACCTGGAATCAGTTTCTGCCAAGGAAGACAATAACCTCCCATCCCTTGCCTGAGCTTTCCTCAGCTCCTGTCACAGGAACAAAGACTAAAGTGTCAACACACCCAGATAGACCTCTGCCAGTCGCCAGTGTCCGCTCTTCTGCATTCCTAAGAGAAACAGTCCAACTTATTGTCTGTTCTGTGACCCAACAGACTTTCTCCCAGACCACTGCATGCTCTTCAGTTAATGTCCCTAAAGTCATTTGTTATCCATCTTACATCCCCAAGTCCCCCAGCCCTATGGGGAGTTTCTGAACCTTGCTGGGCAAATGGGTCATTGTATTGTGGTTGCCCTTTGCACTTTAGTCAATTTTAGTATCATTTATACCATACTCAAAGGGAAACCTTTCCCTCCCTCCTACATACTTGAGAACGAGGTGGGATGTTCACAGCTTAGAACATAGCTGTATGATTCACCCATCCTTTCAGTAGATAAAAGATGAGATTGCATATACAATGACAATCCTAATATAGAGAAGAAGTCAGGCAGATATGAGCTATAACGCCGTTATTTGGCAGTTTCTTAACCTCAATAAGCCTTGGTTTCCCCATCTGTAAAATGAAGATAGAAAAGAAAATAATACCTCACTGTCAAAGCTATCATGAGAGCCAGGAACCAGGTGTGTGTGGCACGGGGCAGCCAACCTGACTCACAGGAGATGCTAGACGGGAGAAAAAAGTCTTTATTCGGTTTTCCCTCCAGTAGTTGATTGAACATCCTTTGACAGTGAAAATACAATCCCGACCCACACAGTCTTTCCTCATAAGTACTAGATGCCATATATGATATCCACCATGGACTGTGGGCTTGAACATTGTCGGGCTCTAGCTGTGTCTTAGTTTACCATTTTTGCAACACCAGGAAGTTCAGGAAGATTCATAGAAGAGTACATTTGGGGCAGGCCCTGGCGTGCAGCATGGTGGCCGAGAGCTGCTGGACTCTGCTTCCTAACAATAGAGGCCGACTTCACGAGACACTCGACCTACACAGCACAGACCTGGGCCAGGCTCTCTGCACTGAGTGCCCCCTGTTCACTGATAACCCATATGAGGGAAACAGCCCTGATTTGAGATCTTTCTTAAACACTAAAAATTGGAGGTAAATTAATTAAGATATAACTTCAGTGACACCAGCCTTCCCTCATCAACAGTTCCTAAGACAGGACAGGCAGCATTAATTGTTGCAATTAATTAGGCATTAAACTGATAATGGGTACAGCTGCTAACAATTAACAGCTAATTATGTCAAGCACTTTAACCATTTCACAAAAGAAATGGAAATCGGAGAGAAGGGAGAGGAGATGAAAAGAGAGAATCACAGTTACCTTGTAAACAAATCAGAGGCAGTTAGCTGCAAATGCAGCTGGATCCGGCTGGAGAAATGGCACAGAAAGTTGATAGGAGGCCCTCTTCCCAGCAAGCCTGAGCCACACAGGAGCCACGTGAGTCTCGATCTGAGCAGAAAAGACTGGAATCGTGATCAGAACTAACCCATGCCAAGCTGCATCCATGCTCAGCACTTGGCACACGCTAGCACAGGGAAGTGTCACAGCAGAACGATGTGGGAATGGCCATAACGGTATCCCCAATTCATGGACAAAGAAAATAAAATATAATAAAAATAAATAAGTAAAAGAGGCACAAAGGTTAAGTGACTTGTCCAGAGGGACCAGATATAAGAAAGCCTGGATTTAAATCCAGGTACATGGATCTCCCCAAAATGCACATCACTCATTTGATAAATACTTAGCAGTCCTGAAAACCCAGACAAGTGATGTTTCATTGAATCATAAACTCAACCAATTAACTTTAAGGGAAAAGAAACAGTTTAAATCCAAAGTTATTAGAAGACAGCCACACATCTGCATCAGCCCCAATTCAAAGCCACAATTCCTTTGTGCTTCTGACTGTGAGGATCTAGTTTCGGCATATCTGGGGAAATCTGTCACCATGCTAGGGGCTGCCACGCAGCTCCTTGGGGAGCCTCAAGGACCATCCCCAGTGGATTTCTCAATAAACATCATTAGCTGCTTTCTATTTGGGGCTTTTGTTTCTGATGAGTTTTACCTTTATCGTCCACATAAGAAGCAGCTGAGAGGAAAGAAAATTCAGGCCACATTAGACACCCGCATGCACATTCACACACACACACACACACACACACACACACACACACATCTTACTTAAGCAACTTGACCTATCCCAATGAGGAAAAGCAGTTGCAACAAAAAGCATTGAATCTATTCGTCTTGGTCTTGCCTTAAACTTGAGAGAGAAAAGTCTTGCCTGGTGTCATGCAGGGTGGCAGACAAAGCCATGGTCCCTGCATTCTACATCAGCATGTCAACTTGTCGGAATACACATCCCTGGCCCTGCCATTCCTGCCCTAGCCTCTGGAGTTTCCAATCCAGCAGTCTTTAAGGGCCCAAGATGCTCCCAGGAGATTGAGCTGCAGGTCCGTGAGCAACAAAAGCCCACTAATTTTTCCCAGTAAGCTCCTTTCCCAGTTGGCCCAATGGTTGCCAGGGTTGGCTGGCTTCATTGATTTAGAAGCTCAATTTGAACTTGATTGTCCTGGACCAAAACTAGTTTTTTGGGGTTTTTTTGTTTGTTTGTTTGAAATTAACTTATTTATTCATTTTTTTACACTTCATATTTTATTCCCTCCCCCATTGTCCACCCTCCCATACCTCCTGTTCCACATCCCATACCTCCTCCCCACCCCCAGCCCCACCTGACCTCTAACCTGCCTGGGGTCTCCAGTCTCTTGAGGTTAGGTGCATCATCTCTGAATGAACACAGACCCAGCAGTCCTCTGCTGTATGTGTTGGGGCCTCATATCAGCTGGTGTATGCTGCCTGTTTGGTGGTCCAGTGTTTGAGAGATCTCAGGGGTCCAGATTAGCTGAGACTGCTGGTCTTCCTGGGGTCTCCCTTCTCCTCTGCTTCTCGCAGCCTTTCCCTAATTCAAAAACAGGGGTCAGTTTGTTTTTGTTTTTGTTTTTTGGTTTTTTGTTTTGTTTTGTTTTGTTTTTTTAATAGAAGCTGGGAAAGGAGAACTCTCCTGGTTTGCTTTCTATTGCTGTGGTAAATGACCACAGCCCAAAAAGCAACTTGGAGAAGAGAAAGTCGTACATGCAAAGAAACTGAGGCAGGACGCTAGAGGCAAGATCTGGAGCAAAGGCCATGAGGAAATCCTGCTTGCTCTTTGTGGATTGCCCAGCTTGCTTTCTTATCCCACTCAGGACCACCTACCCAGGGGTAGCACTCCCCACAATGGGCTGGGCCTGCCCACATCAATGATCATGAAAATCCCTCAAAGATACGCACACCCACAGCCAACCTGAGGGAGGAAGGGAGTTCTCTTTTCCCTTGTGAATCTACAAGTTTGTATTAAGTTGACAAAAAAAAAAAAAAAAAAAAAAAAACCGAAGCAGCCCAAGAGCCAATGTCTCCTGCTCCTTGCGTCCTGGTTCTGTATCCGCCTTCGAGGTGTTCAGGCATCCTTATGCACCAGACTGGAAGGAAAGGTAGGAAGCTTGTCCAATTGGGGTGGGTCCGCAGGAACTCGATTGTTCGGAGTGCCAGGGCGGTTTTCAGGGTTACAGCTCTCGTTATTTGGGGTGCATAAGACCTATATAAAGCTTGGGGAGTGGGTAGGAATTTTCAGGGTGAGTGTTCATCACTGGCTGGGACTGGAGTTCTGGGAATGCTTCATTTGTGTGAAGAGGAATTCCAGAGGCTTGTCCGGCATGTCCTTATAGGGAGAGAGGGAGTTTAACACGTGATTTGGCCATCAGACTACATAACTACCTCAACAGTGGTAAAGTAAGGGTTGTAGGGCTATGTACCCTGGGACACGCAGGCCAAGAACGAGGAGGGAGCAATCCTTACTCCTGCCAGTCTCAAGATGAGATTTTCCGGGTTTGGACACATCTCAGAATTCACTCTTGCTCCAGCCACCCCACCCCACCCCCCAACCCCCATCCCCATCCCCATCCCCATCACATTTGCCCCACAGTTCCTTTGTAGCTTCCTTGAAAATAGGAGGAAGCTTCTGTCTCTCAGGAGTGTGAAGGTAGCCATCCCAACCTGGAACATGACTGGGAGGATTTCTTGGAGTAGCAGTTGTCGCCTGGTCTTAGTCAACTACAAAACAGAAACATGAGACTCATGTAACTAGTGTCCCAGTTACGTGAGCCCAGAGATAGTCTGTCCAGAAACAGGGTGAGGCAGGAAGCTGAAGGCCTGTGGACCATGTCATCAACACAGGGAGCCCTTATGATTGCTTATGGCTGCACTTTGGAACTGTGGATGACAAATTCCCTGAAAACACTTGGCCTAGCCACGGCAGCAAAGTTTTACGTCTTGTGCATGCAGCCTCTTAGAATTTGTGCCGTCACCTTTAATTTTTTTTCAGGGTTCTAGTCTAGGTATCATAAAAAAGAAGTTTTGATAAAACAGTAGGAATATCATGATTTTCCCCAGGTCATTTTAAAAAATTATAAGGTGCCTCCACACTGTTTTATTTCAGCTGTTAGCAGAAATAAAAATCATTATTTCTTCCTGAAAGGAAACAGGGGTGTGTGAAAGACCTTTAAATGTATATTTTCACTTCTAAGAATTAGTTCTAAGGAAATTATTGGACCAGGTCTCAAAGACATTCGCTACAGTGTTATTAATAACAGAAAAGAATGTAAACAACTTAAATGCATGAATAAAAGCTACTTTGATTAAATGAACCATGGGAAACATAGTCGCTGGAATTACCCAATAAAAATGATGCTATAGATGTGAGAAAATGTGCAGAGTAACAGTGGCAAATTGTAAAGTACAATCTATGACACAGTGCACAGAAAATGATATTATCTTTCTAAGTCTCTGTGTGGCTGTGTACATATCATCTCTAGAGGGGAAATCAACTCTAAGAAAATAGATACCCAAAATTTAACTGTATTTGTCTTTATAGTAATGGGTATTTGGGAAATTCAGGGGTGCCTTTTCTCTTTATGCTTCTTTTATTTATCTTTCCCAGCATCCAGGTTTCCTGCATTAAGTGCACAAAAGAACCTCAGGAAGATTAAAGAACAAATAAAATAATTACTAGTGAAATTATTTTAGGTGTCTTGAGTGGCTATGATAAATATTTACATGAGGAATATCTCCATTGTTTCTGAAATCTGTTCCCATATAATAAGCATGGAAAGATAATTGTACAATGGCAATGGATTTTTTTTAATTGCATGAGCATGTGCAGAAAGGCCAAAATACATGTCTTTGGAACATGATACACACAATCCGGCATCTCTTATTTCCTTCCATCCCCCACTCCAACAGCAAAGGCTCCCCTCCCCTCTATAACATCTCCCAGCAGCCAAACACAGGCTCTGTTAATGAATATTAATTGACCTAACATCATGTGGTGACGCAACTGTGCACATTTCCCTGTCTCATTTGGTTGCTAGGAAACCATGAGAGACAGCCATGGGGCCCTGGGACCCAGACCTCTTAAGTGCAGGCCAAGGTTAAACCACAAATCAGAAATAGTCTGCCTGATTAATTGTGTATATGAGCAACTGTGTATGTATGCAGTCCTGTCAAATAAGCAAGGAATAAATAAATACCAATAGACAGTTTGGCAGTAGATAAGCAAGTGAGTGGAAATGAGCATAGACTCTCGGTTACTGGAACCACTCCCCAGGTTGCTCCTGCAGCAGCCCCCTTCTGAGCATCTGCAAGCATCACCATGCCACCCCTGGAGATCCAGAATGGAACCTCAAGATTGGTCCTGGAGGCAGCACCTGGGAAGGCAGAGGAGGGGCACTGACAGTTGTGCACGGTTACCCTGAAATCACAGACATCCTTTCCCATCCTGCTCATGCTCAGATAAGATGTAAATAAGATGATGGGCAAGCCTGGTCTACATGCCGTTTGTCCTCTGCATCTGACCTTGGCTTCACCTCGCTTCTCCCCTTATTCTTCTCAGCCGTTCAGAGAGGAGCATTCCCATCTGTATCCATATTGGCCTCTGCTCCGGCCACCCTGTCGCTTTCCACAGCACCAAAGAGTGAGTTACAAACATTGCTCCGGCTCCTGGAAGTCAGCTGTCATAGAGAACCCCTCACTCCCTGCTCCTGACTCTCTGCTTTCTTGCTTCTGTTGTCTCCCTTGTAGCTCTTACACTGCACCACGTTTCCTAACCAACTAAGTGATTGTCTTTGTGTCTCATAGGCATACATTCTGGTTAGCAAGGTTCTTAAGGGGAGGGGTGCATCTTCAGCCTTTGCTGAGAAACGAAGATGGAGTTCTCTAGCGAAGAAAGAGTGTGAGACTGAGGGAGGTGGAGTTTCTCTCTCTCTCTCTCTCTCTCTCTCTCTCTCTCTCTCTCTCTCTCACACACACACACACACACACACACACACACAGACACACATCTTCACCTAGTTTCCCCTTGAGTACCTAAAATCGAACACAACCTCAAGGACTTCTTTCCAAAGACTGCTCTCCCTGTTACTATGGTTTTTCTTTTGTTTTTATTCACAGTCATTTATTCACTCAACAAATGTTAACAGAGGGGATTTATTTATTCCATGCCTAGAATTTTTGCTGGGCCGTGTGTGTCTGTCTGTCTGTCTGTCTGTCTGTGAGTTATCCATTGAAAATCTCAGGCATGTGTATAATATATTTTGACAATACCTATCCCCACACCACTTTCAAATACCCCAGGACCTCCCAATATATCACCTGCCTGGCTTCTTCACCTCTTCCTTCTTTAAAAAATAATTTATTCTTTGAGAATTTTGTACACATACATGTATGTGAACAATGAAATATGATCATATCTACCCCAGTTTCCCCTGTTCAACTATCCTTGGCTCCCCTAATACCACCTCTCAGCCTCACATACTCTTTTTCTGACCTCCATCATCAAATATTTCATCTTCCTAGGTAGAGAAGAGATTGGGGGCTGAAAGGAAAGAAATCCTAGAATCTTTCAGAAGAAAGGGAAACATATTCACATCTTTCTGTCTTCTTCATCCTTACAACTTTAATGTCACTCAAATTTCAAAAGAAAACTCCATATCATTAGGTACGTAGGTCATTTTCCTCAGAGACAGCTGCTGGTAGTTTCTTTAGAGGCAGATGCTATGGGTTGGAGCAGAGTGAAGAGAGCAGCAGAGACGTCAACTGCAGGCAAAGAGCTATTGTGATAGAAAGGGAAAGAGACCAGTGTGAAAATAGAAGAGAGGAATAAGAAAGAACAGAATGGAGGTCTGAGGTCAGATACCAGTAAAAGAAAACTAGAGAGACAAAAAATGGAGAAATGAGGACAGAGTGCCTGCTCCCTCTCTCAGTTTCCACTATACCATTTCAAGTATAGTCTGTTTACTAAATATCTAATGCAGTAATGCAGTCAGGTTGCAAGAAGGAGCTGAGTCTACTTCAAGCTTGAGAAAACACATAGCTGGATGAACTGGAAGAGACAACCAGGGTCCTTGAAGCTTTCACAGCTATGCCCCCACGCCCTGTGCCTCCATAGGGCTGTGTGGCTTGCACATGAGCAAAAGCAAGCATCTTCAATCTTTCTCTCTCTCTCTCTCTCTCTCTCTCTCTCTCTCTCTCTCTCTCTCTCTCTCTCCCTCTCTCTCTCTCTGTGGCAGCAGTTGGAATGCAGAGAGAACAGATAATGCAAGCCCATAGCATTGCCTTCCTGGACTGAGGGAGATCTTTACAGCAGAGTCCCATACACTAAAACTATTCCTCATTAAAGGAAATCATAGTAGAGGCATGAAGACAGTTCCTCTTTCATCCATGTATTCACATGTGTGCAGAGCCTGCTTCATGGTGCACAGTCATGGGTACCAGCAAGACAGATGTCAGGAAAGTCAGGCCTGCCTACAATAGCCCAGATTTTCTTAAGCATGACAGAATGCATGGGAAATTTCAATACAAATGGTTAGAGCCCAGAGTGGGCTCCATATTCTTAGAATGCTTTAGGAATTCACTAACATGAAGCTCTTAAAGAGATATTTTTCATGCACAAGGTTCTAGATGATGAACCCTTTTGACCCAAGAAGACTCCGTCATGTGAGCCACAAGCTTGGGATAAGGAATGCCAAGTGATTGGACAGAGTTTGCCTCCTATGTCCAGCTGTTCTACACAGGGCTAATGAGAGGCAATCCTGGCAACTAATAGACACCTGAGCCATCCTCTCAGGAGATTCTCCAAACAATGGTCAGAGAGACATAGGAGAAATGGTTTTCTTGGCATTGCCCAGGTCAACTAGGTGAAGGCTCCAGTGTATGCCAATGAGTTCCCTGGTAGGTTGGAACCTCTGATTCTGATAACAAATACAACCCTATATCCTATGTGAGGAGACAGAGAAGCTGGGGTTTCCTTGTGTCACAAAATCTTTGGGTTTTGAATTGGTTCCCTCATGAATCTATCTATCTCAGGAATCTGAGTCATATTAGTGTTGACTAAGACTGAAGTCAACAATAGGAGAAACTCCTGGAAAGAGAGCTCAGACACAGAAGACTTACTGAAGTGCCACAAAGTCCCTCCATAGGTCCCTCAGCTGTGTTTCAAAGCTCCTATGTGCTACATTGCTGAGGTGGCACTTGGGTGGCATAGGTAGCCAACCTTCCAAGCACACATCTATCAAGCCATGGCACCCAGGGCACCCAGAACCCACTGGCCAGTGTCACAGCTGCTTTGGAGTCTTAAGGGACTCTACACTAAAGGGACACTACACATATTCATACCTTTCTGCTTATTCCAGTATTTATTTCAGAATTGGAAATCAACCATTGAATGATCATGTTCAGTGCTCTGGAACCAAAACTGATTTCCTGATAGTATCATCTCCCCTATCTCCTTACCAAGTCATCTTAAGCAGGGATTATCTTGCTGTTCTCTGCTACTATAAAACCAAACAAGAACTATGAGGGGGATAAACATTCTGAGTAACAGTCTAGCAGTGTCCCTTAATATTAAACAAACTTCTGACACAGCACTTCTATTCCTAGATATCTACTCAAGAGAAGTGAAATTGTATGGCCACACAAAAGTGTGCATACAGATGTTCAGAGCAACATTAGTCATAGGAGATATAAGTAGAAGCAACTCAAGGATCTATCATCTGATGAATGGATAAAAAAAATGTGGTATCTCCGTCCAGGCAAAGGATTACAATTCATCAATAAAACAGATGAAGCAGCAAAACGTGCTACAATGTGGATAAGCCTCAGAAACATGATGCTGGAGAAGTGACTTACGGGAGATAATACCAGGCATGAATCCATTTATGTGAAATGCCTACCGTAAGGAAATGCATAAAGTAGATTAGTACTCACCTCTGGCCAGCATCAAAGCCGGGGTGTAGGATAGGGTAAATGTGCTAATGGATATGTTTTCTCTTGAGTGATAATAAAAATATATCTAAAATGGGCTTATGGTAATGGCTGCATAATTTTAGAACTACTGAGTTATGTACTTAACAAAGGGAGCTTATGGAGTGTCAATTATATATCGATAAAGCTAAAGGCAGAGATGAGGTGGACATGTGGGGGAAGAGAAAAAGAAAGTGGTGAATTTTAGAGCCCAGAGGTTGGCTTCTTAGTAGCAGGAGAAATACACTCTGATCCATGATGGTGCTCAGACTTATGAGAGAGAGAGAGAGAGAGAGAGAGAGAGAGAGGATGGTGTGTGTGTGTGTGTGTGTGTGTGTGTGTGTGTGTGTGTGTGCTTCTTAGGTCCAGTGGAGAACACAACTAGATGATCAGAGATGACACACTCCAATAGCCACACAGCCTCATACAGGTCCCTCCCTCCAATACAGGCATGGAGCCATTATGAGAAGATTTCTTGCAATCCACTGAAAATGCACATGAAAAGAGGGGAAGAGAGAGTCTATCCAGCCCCCACTCCATCGATCCAACTCAGATAGGAAGAAACCATATGGTTCAGAAACTATCTTGGATATTCCTGCTCTCTGGTAGCCACACCGGGGATGAAGGGACAACCTAGCCAAGCCCAGCCACAAATAAGTCATCATTTTTGTTTGTGTCAGGAAACATTGTTGTGGTTTATCTTGTGACACAGACTACAGAGCTCTCAGCAACATGACAACCTCCACCACCATCTCTTGACTAACTTAATGATGGACTTTAATTTGATGGCTTTGAATTCTGAGGTGGGTTTAAGGAGAAACATGATTTTAATGTGTGGCTAGCATACCATTTGTCAGTGTTGTTTAGTGCCATTTAACACAATATTTATCTGATTGGCATATCAGTTACTTCACATCATTGAGAATTGGCTGTAACAGGGATTCTATGTGCTTGGCAACCAAGAGATTGATTATGGTTATTATACTAATGGCTGGAAAAATGAATTTCATCTGGAAAGTTGTTTTGAAGTGGCAGTGATGGGCCTGGAATGTTTACTCATAAAGCACCAGCTGCCTGCACACAGAATGCTGTTCCTGAGGCAAGTCTTGAACAAGAATGCTGGAGCCGAAGACACTCATCTGCATCCTCAGATAAGTGGTACCCAGGGACAGGAGCCCCACTCAGAGGTTTTCCTCAGAGTTTCATCTGGGATGGACCTTTTTCGTGTGTAAAGTGCTTTGGCAGGGATCTTACCACTCCCCATCAAGGTGCTGCTGTCCCTTCCATAGACTGATCTGCTGACAGCTTTGAAACAGGAAATTCTAGATTTTATGGTGGACTCCAACCCACCTACTGCCCAAGCTCTGGTGGCTATGCAGAGCATGTCTGTTTTGGCAGTGTTAGTATTGCCTGTATACATGTTTTCTTATGGAATGAAACATTTTGACACCTGAGACTATGTCAAACAAAAGGTTTCCATAGAAGAGCTGAAATTTAGATATGGATTTTTAAGGGTAAATCAGGGGGGAAAATGGTAGATGGAAATCCTGTTTTTCTCTTCATAGACCGTTCTTGTCACCCAATTCAATGAATGGCTCTCCCATTTCACTTTATCCAATCACAGGTCCACTTGAGGTATGGGGTCTTGGCATAGAGAGGTCATCTTTCCCTTAATTGAAGACTTGTTTCAAATTCCTGTCAGCAGCCAGAAGAGGAGATATGTGCGATTCCTGGGCTCTCCCTCAGGACCCAGCTTCTCCACGGCTTCATCAGACTCATGGAGACCTCCACAGACCTTTTACCATCCAAGAAAGAAAATGAGATTTGCTGGATTTTTTTTCCAAAGGGGCCGAGCACTCCCGATAACACAGCATTAATGAAACTCACCTTTTGAGCCCTTTAATTGCTTCGAGTAGCACTTCACTCACAACCAATGTTCTCTGTCCCCACTGCAATTTTCTTGTTTTGAAAAATAATAGTGTGACTCACACTTCAATTAGAAGATAGAGGCTGTCCACACTCCTCAGCACCCAGGGGAAGGTCCACCCTGGAAATATTCCCCAACCAGTGATAAACAATTAGGAAAAAATAAAGGCCGAGAGGGTGTCCCTGTAATTGAGCATTGAAATGAGAGAAAACAGAAGAAGAGCGTCTATTAATAATGACACAGTAATTGGAGGTCACTCAAAGAAAGGCCTGGTACATTCCGTATTCACATTAGCTTTGCAGAAAGAACGATTATAGATCTTTGTAGAGGGCTAATGTGAGTGATGGAGAGGCTGTTTATCAGATTTACCCAGTACCAGCCACCTCCTTCTTCCACCCCAGGAGAACTGGATCAGCAGAAAGCACCTCGAAGCACCGAGGAAATCATTTTGATTCAGACCAGGGGGTAATTAATGCAAAGCTCAATTGTACACATAATGGACACTGGGCACTCTAGAGTCATTTTGTAGCCTTTTCTTCTATAGGAGGTAGGCAAGTAGGGACTCCCAAGGAATAGAGTGCTGAGTGTTTGCCCAGAGCAGAACTGCCAGTGTATGGGGAAAGTGAGAGGCAGGGCACCAGAGCATCGGGGCATCAGGACTGTGTTCTACCAGACAGTTAAGGCGCATCAATCTCACTTGAAGAAATAATAACCCCTCCCTGGTTCTTCTTATTCTTGTTCTAACTGAACTGAAGGAAATTCATTATTATTTAGTGAGTCAGAAACAAATTCTGATTTTTTAAAAATATTTCTTTCGGTTTCAGATCCCCATTTGGTGGACACCTCACTATGACATCCAGATAACCTTTGAGTGTATTAAAATTATTCATTGCCATTAGTTATGCTCATATCAAAATAGGTCTCCTTGACAAAAGGCTTCTGTTAATATGAATAAAATAACAAATGACAGCTGCACAGAGATGCTGTAGAGACAACATTGTCGGGTCAGGCTACACAGCTCCTTTGGCCTGAGGAGTGAGAAGACGCTCTTCAAGGTTTGGCTACTGGTGAGATTCTATACCCTATGGGCTTGTTCTCTTTGCCTCCCAGGCTAGCCTTACGGCTATGTCTGCTCTCTACACTCCTGTGTTGTCTTACCACAGCAAGACAACTGAGACCATCAATTTCAAAAGAGAAAGGGTTTACTTGTGCTCAGAGTTTTGGAGGGTCCAAGTCATGATGGTTGGCGTTGTTGAGTCTGCATCTGTGTTAACACAGCACGTCATGGGAGGGACTTGTGATGAAGGAAGCCCACTCATCTGACAGCCAGAATTGGGGGAAGAAGAGGAGGAAAAGGAAAAGGATGAGGACAAGGAGGAGGATGAGAAGGAGAGCAGGGGGGAGGATGGAGAAAAGAGGAACAAGAGACTATAGTCACTCAACAATCCCCTAGTGTCCCTAATGGTGTAAGACCTCCTTAAAGACCTTCTTAAAGGTCTCATTGGAGCCTTTGATAAAAGAGCCTTTGACACACATTCCAGATGCAAATTAATTATTACATGTGCTTTCTGGAACCTCATAAAGAAAACAACAACATGGTTTCAATTTACTATCTATCACCTTTTCAGAGAATAACCGAAGCTTCATAACAAATAAGATTGCAAGGTCCTGAGAGTCGTGAGCTACATCTCCCCCCCTTTTTTTTCCATCCAAGGGCTCAGCACAGCTTCACTGTAGATGCCAGACAAACTTTCTGCAATGAACTTTTGAAGAAATGCATAAAGAAGGTCTCTACTTCTAATTCCATTAGCCAGTAGGTAGGATGTGAAGTCCTTGGCTACTGGGTTGAGTTGTGCTGTCCCACAAAAACATCCTCACATCTAATTAGAACCTACACATGTAGCTTCGTCTGAAATGGGGTCTTTGTAGATGTAATCAAGCTAACATGAGGCCATACCAGATTAAATTGGGTTCTAAATCCAATATGACAATAATCTTATAATCGCCCACTGTCCTTCTAAGTGTAGGAAAATCTGAACAGAGAGAGAGACAGAGAGAGGAAAGGTCATGTGAACTCAAGGGCAGAGGTTAGAGCAACGCATCTAGGGACTGTCAGGAACTTCCATGTCATTGGTAAAAACTGGACTAGGCAAAAGAGATTGCTTCCTTCCATGGTCTTTAGAAGGAGCAGGGCCTTACCAATGCTTTGATTTGAAATTTTAAGCATTCAGCATTACAGGAAATGGCAGCCATGGAAACTCATACAGTCACTATATGAGGGGCAGGTCTTCTGTGAGGCTCTCAAAGTCTACAGGGAGCATCACTAAGATATCAGGAAGCAGAGGGAAGTACCGATCCCTCCTAAGCCATTTGAGTATGAAGGAAGAGCCATCCAGTCACCATCTCCTGGCTCTGCCCTCAAGTTTTTCTTATAAACATCGTTTAGAAGGAAAGAGATGTGGGTCACCTTGAAGGATGAATGCATAGACTCTGGCTTCACAGTCCTTCATCTCTTCTGTCCGAATGTTTGATACTTCCACCCCTTACCAGCCCTCCATACCCAGTGCAATGGGCTCTCTAACTAATTTTTTGGTAAGATTTTATTGTTGTTTTATGTTTTGTCTGTATGTAAATGCACCAAGTACATTCAGCCCCCATGGGAGTCAGAAGAGGGTGCTGGATCCCCTGTGGTTTGGGGTTAAAGAGGGTTGTGAGCTGCCCTGTGGGTGCTGGGAACCCAAACTGGGTCCTCTACAAGAGTAGCAAGTGCTTTTAGACAGTGAGCCATCTCTCCAGCCCTTGCACCTATGATCTTAAAGCCCGCTAGCTGTCCTCTTCCTCACATCCCCATCCTTACAGCCACATTCCTCCATTGACCACATGCACTAATTAGAGTTTCAATCCATCATTGCACCACCAACTCCTTGCTCCAGGCTCCCTCGTCCTTGAGTTCTTTGTTGAATGAATTCAAGTAAGACACGCAGAGTATAATGTAGAAGACACAATTTACTAAAGAGTTAAGTAGAATATCCTTAAAGGATAGGATGAGCAATGAACGGTGGGGTGGGTGGGGCTAGCTCATGGAATGAGGGTGGATAATGGCCAGAGAGACCGCTGTGTCAACACACATCTCTAGGTGAACTTTTACTCTTTTCTAATGTCTCTGTAACAGACAGCTTTCCTAGATGGAATTCTTTCTATTCATTCTATTGACAGCCTAGTTTGGATTAATCCTCAAGGGAAAGAGCAATGTATACCTTTGTTTTGCTTTGTTTTGTTCTGTTGTCTTGTTAATAAAACGTATCCTGTTAAATAGTAATCTTACAGTGGTCTGGGCAGTTCTAAAAGTCATGTCTCCCAGGATCAAATACTACTCAGATCCCATTCTTCACATCAAAAATCATGGAATAAAGTAGATTTAAAAGAACTAAACAATGGAGGGGAAAGGAATAAAAGTAACCATGCTCATCTAAGAGGAAAGAGGCCTCCTTCTTCCTCCTTTTCACATGATATTAACTCTAAGGAAAGGGAAGTTATGGCATGTTCCTTCCTTTAAAAATCTGTGTGTGGCCAGAGACACAGTAGATGGAGCCCAAAGCTGGCTATGAGGGAGGGGGGTCCATCCTCAAAGATCTTCAAGCCTGCTAATATCTAACTGCTTACCTAACAAATGAACAGCCATGCCCAGGACAGTTCAGTGTGCTGTGGCACACCAAATTTGGCATTCCCTTCTCACGGTGCTAACATGCTGTCCTATGTACCATTCTGTAATGACAGATCAGCGTTGCTCAATGCAGCAACCACTAGCATAACTGAGAAGCTGAATTCTTAATTATATTTCATTTAAGTGAATTTAAATCTTAGCAGTCGTGGCAAACGGCTATTGTCTTAAATACTAGAGGTCTAGAAGCAATTTTTAATAAGATACATAAGAGCTTCACAAATATCACACACACACACACACACACACACACACACACACACACACACACACACACCTCCCAAGAATGAACATTATTAATTCTTGGAGCATAAGGAGGTAAGGAAACATTACTTCTCCCTTCCTTAATTTGCAAGGCCATCTCGCCCACAATGGGGCTAATATTCTACACATTATGCCAGTTTAATTCCTTCCCTCCCAGTCCCCAAGCTCCATTCAAATCACACCCTTTGGGGCCACTGAGAATAAAAAATGGGCCCATTATCAAGCCTCCTACCCCTTAATAGCTGTTCCTTTAGCTACATAAGGACTCAGCTGATGCTTTGAGATCACCATTTATAAGGACTTGATTAAGTATGTTCTTAAACAAGGTGTCATTCTTTTTCCCAGGCTGGGAGGAGGATTTTGGGGATGAGGAAAAGAATATTCTTTTTTCAACTACTGTTGTCCACACCAGTCCCTCTGTGGGTCTCTGTCTCTGTCTCTGTCTCTCTGTCTCTCTGTCTCTCTCTGTTTCTGTCTGTCTCTGTCTCTCTCTCTGTCTCTCTCTGTCTCTCTCTGTCTCTCTCTGTCTCTCTCTGTCTCTCTCTGTCTCTGTCTCTCTCTGTCTCTATCTCTCTCTGTCTCTCTCTCTCTCTGTGTGTTTGTGTGTGTGTGTGTGTGTGTGTGTGTGTGTGTGTGTGTGTATGTGTGTGTGTGAGTGTATATATGCATGGCCATGTATGTGTAAGTAAATACATGTGGGGCAGAATGTGTGTGTGTGCAAGCACACACACTGACCAAAAAACAATTTTAAATGTCAATCTTCAAATACCATCCACCCTCTTTCTGTCTTGAGAATGGGTTTCTCATTGGCCTGGAGCTAGCCAGTTAGGATGACTGACCAGCAACCCCCAGCATTGCCTATCTCCCACCTATCTCCATCCCCAGAACTGAGATTACATGGCCCCCGTCACACCTCCTTGATTTGCTTCTCAGAGGTTCTGGAGAATTGAACTCGGGATCTCTGTTTGCAAGGCAAATACTTACTGATTGAGCATCTCACCCCCTCCCCAGTCTCCCTTTTCTCCTCTCTTCTAAGGAAGCCTTAAAACGAAGCCCACAGCCTCCTGTGATCAGACACGGACAAGATGGGAATTGGCATCAATGCTCGCAGGAGGCAAACAGCTCCAAGATGTCCACAATCACTCAGATACAGCCAGCAGCGATCTTCCCATAGAAGCATGATCGGGAAAGAGGTACATGTGGCTTGCTCTAATCCTGGCACTGGAAGGATTATGGAGCAGGGTGTAGCCACTTGGAATGTCCAATGCGGCACAATCAGGTGTAGTCTGTCAGCTCAGTTCCACCCAGCTGGGCCTCCGGTCCTGAAATGAGCAGCCTTTGCTTGTCTGACTTGAATCAGAGCTGCTTGAGTTAGCCCAGGGAGCCTTTTAAGAATTTCTCATCTCAGGCTGGGTCTCTGTAGAGTCTTGTTTGATCAATAATAAAAGAGCTACCCAGCCTTTCTAGATGAGCACAAAATGGTTTTCAGAAAGATGGCAACATGGAGGACCATTCCCAAGGGCCCCCTGCTTTCTGCAGTTCCAAAGCCGATCTTTGGGCCTGGGGACACCTCCACTAATTCTTTTGAAGAGCCGAGAGTGTCTGAGACAACAGAAACAGGATGCTTACCTGATGCTGGGTCTACCTGTCATAGTTAGATTGCTTATGTTGCTGGTGGCCTTCCGTCTCTGCCAGTGTGTGTGTGTGGGGTGGGGGGGGGGTGGGGGTAGATGGTTCTCATGTACCACAGACCAAGACTGCACTGAGGACCTCTTTACCATCTCCCGCTGGCACCTGCCCCTTCACTTGCTCCCTGCCACGAACCCAAGAAACACTGGAGTTATTTATTTTCTGTTTCAGTGCATTGTGACTAAATAACGAAAATGCCAGGCTGCCCTTTCTCCTCAGACAGACAGACAGACAAACTACATCTGAATTTATTCCACAAACATGCCAAAGTCTATATCAGACTTGGGGGTACAACAGAGCCCATGGTCTAACAGAGGAAGATAAGCCCCCAAAAACAAGACTTTGTAGAAATAAATGTGGGCAATAGAGTGGAAAACTTTGGAGAGCTGGGTGTAAATTCTAGCACCCAGAGCACCAGTCATTCCTGGCTTCTTCCTTTCTCATAGTCATCTCCCTCTTGGACTCAGTGCTGGTTCCTGCACTTTGTCCCCATTCTTAAGTAGAGACGCCACATGGTCACCTTCTCCTTTCCACCCATGGTCACTCCTGGGGTGGGTAAGTTCACTTGTCTAAACAGAATCACCAGACTGTGGCTCATGAGCCTCAGAAAGTTTTTTCAAGCTCTCAACTCTGCCCCAGTCCCCAGATTTACCTACCCCACTGCTCGAGTGCTGTGGTTCAGGTGTGGCTTGTCACCTCAGTAACTAAGGTGGGGTGGTGTCCCCACAGATATCCAGACAGAGAAGCAAACCACACACAAAGAGGTAAGAATAAAAACCTGATGCAGATTGACTTTGTCAACCTGGATCAGACTTCGGGGAACCTAATAACAGGCAGTGTAACCACAATGTATTTAAGTTCAGTATAGTTTGGAAAAAAAGGGTTTCCTGGTGTAACACAATCCCCACTGCACAAGGAAGCATAATTACATTGAAACCCAACTCAGGTCACATGTCATTTCTTCCGAGAAAATGGGTTCTAGAGATAGCTACCTGTGCTTGCTTAAGGGCCTAAGGGTCTGGCCTAATCTTAGTCATATAGATAGCACAGTGGTCATTTGGGTTATTAGTCTCGATGTCTTGCTTGGGGGGGGGGGGGCTCTGGCTATAAGGGTCATTTAGATTATTAGCCACCTCCGGTTCTGATTGTAGGAGTTTGATATGCCTGGCCGGAAGATAACAGAGATCACCCAGCTATTAATCACTTCCAGGTCTCAGCTTTCTGGATGGAAGAACAGATTTTTTTTTTATCTTTCTCATTGAAAAGACAATCCTATGTGATTAACATTTCTGGTTACTGTGGAGATCTGTTGCCACAAAGTCCTTCACAGTACGCTCTTGACAAACTCATTGAAATTTGGTTTCTAATGATGCTAGAAGTTGGGGGCTAAAACAAGATCATCAAAGGACATTGGCATCTTTCTCTCAGAAGTGAGTTCTTGCCATCTTAGGTTGTTATGTAAGCCCAAATTCTCATGCTGTGTCCCTATGTCACATGTACCTACTAGTACTTGCCCTCCCATTATGAGATGGAGCAGCCCAAAGCCCTTATGAGATGTTGGCATTATACTCCTGGACTTGCCAACCCCCAGAACCATGTGCCAACATAAGGCTCTGTTTTAGATACTCTACTGGGATATTTTGTTACAGCAACAGGAAATAAGCTAGCACATGCGTGCTTGAGATTCACATTTAATGCCTTCTAAAGTGGACCCGGATTTTTTTTTTCCCAACTGAGCCTGAGTCTTCCGGTCTTCTCCTCTCTGCTGATGACAACCACGCCCTTTGAACTGCTCAGGTCAAGATCATCCTGGATTTCTAATTTCTCCACCCTATGCTCAATTCATCAGAAAATCCCTTTTGCTTATTAAAAGAAAACTTTAGACAAAATTATCTCAGAGTTGATTAAGCAAAGAACAATTTGTGTCATGGGAGCCCTCTGCTCCACTCAGCAATATGAGCAGTGCAGCCTCATAGGCAGAATAAGAACAGAAATGGCTTCCTAGCTTACAGCTAAGCCTTTTCCTCATTTGAAAATGGTCTGATCAAGCAGCTGCTGTGATTAGCAGAGACAAGTATGTGGGTTTTTTTTAAGCTTATAAGTTAGGTTTCACTTTGTTTGCACATTAAGCTAGGTTGCAGTGTATGATGCAGAAATTTAGGTATGGGGCAACTTCAGGCCAAATTTAACTTAACAAGCCCTGTCATTCTGATCTACAGCCCCCTCTGTCTCTTGTCTGGATCACTGGGATAACTTTTTGAATGAGTCTTCTGTTTTCAGACTTGGACATTTTATTCTCCACAAGTAGCCAGACCTACCCATGTAAGACCTAACCCTCACTCCAACTCTTTTGATTCTGAACGGGTGTTGAGTACATCTTCTGTCTGCACAGTGTCTTCTTGACTCTCTCTTAAGTCATTGCATATTCCTAATTATGGTCTTTACTACACCTCTACAGGACTACTTCACAGTTAACTCCCTCACTTCAAGACTTCACTCAGCCTAAACACCTGCTCAGATAACACCCTCTGCCTTCCCATGGACTCTTCAACCTTGCTTTCTCTCACAGAATGATTCTCTTATGACACAGAGACACAGAGTTTCTTGTTTGTTTATTGTCTTTATTCCTATAAGTCAGAATTCTCTAATGGAACAAAACCAATAAAGGAACAAAACCAATAAAGTGTGTGTGGGTGTCTGTGTATGGTTTTTAAAGGGAATCGGTGTGTATGGATATAGGCTGGATAGTCACACAATGGCCATTGTATACTAGAGAGACAGAAAACCTGGTAGATGCTCAGTCCAAAATGCTGGAAGAGTCACAGCAAATGGTGCAACCACAGTCTGAGGCAGAAAGCCCAGAAACTCCTTAGAATGTTGTCGTTGGTAGTCCATATTCAAATTGAGGAGGCTAGCATCATCTGGTGCCCCTTGGTGATACCAGCAGTTTTAGACAGACAGACAGACAGACAGACAGACAGATAACAATTTTGTGGAGAAGAATTGAGCGTGTTTACCTAGAAGCCTCATCTAAAGGATTAAATTTCTCCAACTTTTATCTTATCTAGGTCCAATCTAATGGATGGTGCAATACGCATTCACAGTCTTTCCCCTTGTGCTTCTGGAAAAATTCACTCAGGTTCACCTGGAAGTGTGCTGTGCCAATTGCCTACATGTCTCTCTGTCCAATCAAATTGACAATTAAGATGACCTACCATAATTCCCAAACTCCAAAAGTTCAAGTTCTTTTTGCACCTAAAACTCCTCTCCCACAGTCTAGGTGGATGCTCGAACAGGCAGAAGTTCATTGAATGCACTGAATAGATTAACAAGTAAAAAAAAATTATTTTAGTGAAGAAGAGTTTATGATGCAGGGGTGTTTGTCCAATTCCAGGGCCTTCATCTAAGGGAAGATGGCATCATAGCTCCTTATAAATAAACCACTATATTTTGGATCCTGTGATCCTGTGATATTATTCATAACCGATTAAACCAGCAACTTACAGGCCATCCAATAGAAATCTACTGGAGACATATATACACAACTTAATCTAGTAACCACGTGTTTTAAGTAGGAAAACAAGAGATGACCTCAATGTAAAATAACACATTTCATTTTACCAATATGTCTAAAATATTATGAAATAAGCTGATTAGCAAGATACAGAATATTAACAAGGCATGCTACAGTCTCCTGTTTGGTAACAAGTCTTCAAACTCGGTTTCTATTCCATGCTTATGGCATGCCAGTCAGACAAGCCTCAACTTCAGGTGCTCAGTAGCTCCCTGGCTGTCATACCAACCTGTGAAGGTCTATGAGGATTACAGTTAATAATGAGAAGATTAACTGTTCCTTCATAAGCAGGACCAGTGTTTACTGCCTTCTACTTCCTTTCTACAAACTAGCTTGCCCAGGAGATAGATGTAGCTTCTCTAATGATATTGGGCTTTCCCCATTTGGTCTGACCCGTATCCTTCTTCAAACTCAGCTTTCCCCACCCTGATACTTCAGATGTTTTCCCTGAGATAGAGTGGACCGATTTATGGGCAAAGAAGTTGAAAGATTCACTTAAATCTGGTTTGAACTCCATTTTCCAGGGCAATTTTTACTATTGTCTGGTGGACAAGATAATTGTTTTAGTCCATTTTCTGCTGTCACAGTGAAGTACCTGACAGTAAGTACTATAAAGAAGGAGGAGAAGGAGAGGAGGAGGAGGAGGAGAAGCAGAAAAGAAGGAAGAAGAGGAGGAAGAGGAGGAGGAGGAAGAGGAGGAGGAGGAAGAGGAGGAAGAAGAGGAGGATGAGGAAGAGGAGGAGAAGGAAGAGGAAGTAATAGTAGTTTATTTAGCTCACAGTATTTCAGGCTAAAAGTCCAAAATCTGGTGGTCCCATCTGTTCTTGCACTCTTTTGCTTGGTTACAAGATGGAGAAAGGGATGCTTACTAAATAAGAATTTAAGGTAAAGTCCTGGTGGTGGACAAATCACCTTGCACTGGACTCCAACCCTTACAGTTCCCAACACTCCATTTCCATGCTGCAGATTAAGCACCCAGATCAGGCACCCTTGAAGACCAGATCACAAGCAGAGATGGATTTGCCTCCTGAGTATTCTTCCCTCCAGAGAGAACTATTTATAAACAAAAGAATGAATGGGCAAATTCAGGCACCGGAGCCCTGACTTCAAGCTCCGATTCTAGACATTTGACTCAGAACATGGCATGATATATCAGGAAGGTTGTGTTCAATGAACATTCCAGGTGACCGTGGGGACTCAGCTTGCCTGGAAGGTGTTCTAAAGAGGCTATAGAGCAGGAGAGACCTCTGTGCGGAGAGTAGAAAGCAGAATTCATGGGCTCCAAAGTGTTTAGAGAATCGAAGTCACAAGGCAGAAATGGGTGTTCCCCAGACAATGACATTCCCATATTGCCAGTCTGCAGAAACTCCAAGGTCTTTACTCAGCTCTTTCCACCTAAGTGCACCATCAGCACCTGGGGTTTCTGCATGTGCCTCTCTTCTTTGCTGCTACACACACACACACACACACACACACACACACACACACACGCAGGAACACCATCTCCCCAGTTTTCCCACGTGACTAAGGGTCTATTGATGACGTATTTGTTGTGCCCTACCACAAATATCTTTACCTTCTTTGGTCCTCTTGCATTCAGGAAAACAGACTTCTGAGAAACTTGCTTGTTCTCAGAGATATGTAGGCATTATTGAATTGTGGGAATGAATGTGCAGTTTCAGACTGGAAACTCCCAGAGGTTGTTGGAAATAGTAGGGCTGAGAATGCGCAGTAGAAAGCCCAGTCCTGGTTTTTCCTGGTAAGATGGGTACACCCTGCTTCCCTCCCCTTGATCAGGACCTTCAGACTCTACGACTGCCAAGATGTCCCTTCATAGCTGATTCATTAGCAACAGTAGGTTTCTCAGAGGTTCTTCTCCAAGCCTCATCAGAAAACACTTTCTCGGGTTTAGTACTTGAAATTCAGAACTTGAATAGGTGTGTTTTGTCTTCAGGGAGTTATCTTAAAATCCTTCCTTGCATAGAAAAAAAAATTTAAGATGTTACCTGGGAAAAATTGATGTAAGATCACAGCCGAGGATAGCTATGAATGCTACCCAACATATAATTGTAAACTTACTTAAAACACTATGAGGAGGTTGTTTTTTTTTTCTGTTTGTTTTGCTCTGTTCTGTTCTGTTCTATTTTGTTTTTGCAGAAACTTGATTGCACAGAACTTTCTAAATAGCAATGTCATGTTGCAATATCCAAAGGCTGGACATGCCTGGGAGATTTTTAAAATGAGAGAACCTTCATGGTTTGTATTAGTTTTCTTGTTAATTCTGTAATTGCTGCAGATGAAGTATACCTTATTCTGCCAACATTTTCTACATGGCTGACCTGTGCTAAGCCACCCTTTATGGTTCTCTCTGCTATAATTGCCTCCTCAGCTTAATTACGCCTTTGTTTAATGTGTATGGAATACTATCAACATAGTTAGCTTTCTTCCTAAACAGAGTCTGAAATCCAGTGGAGGCTAAGAAGAAAAGAAAGGACAATGTGCACTGCGGACACTATAGTCAGGAAATTCATAAGTATCGTTAAACAGTTTTTCAGTAACTTCTTCAATCATGGGAGCCTCTTCCACTTTCGTCCTTGTCACCTGTAGCGCAGCACTCACCTATCTTAGACAAGGGAGAAGGAGCAGCCAAAGAAAAATCTCAGCAGGCCAGAAAGGCAGTTCTCTAACCCCAATTACCAGTCTCCTTAGAGCAGTGGTTCTCAACCTGTTGGTCACAATCCCTTTGGAGGTCATATGACCCTTTCACAGGGGCCAAATACAAGATAGTCTGCATATCAAACACTTACATTGTCATTCGTAACAGTAGCAAAGTTATAGATATGAAGGGGCGATGGAAATAATTTTATGGTTAAGAGTCAATACAACATGAGGAACTGTATTAAAAGGTTGAGAACCACTGCCTTAGAGAAATGTTGTCCCTTAATCTGAGAGTCAGAGAAACACGGCAGCTGAAGATGCCAGGGCAAGGAAAATCCACAAACCCCTCCTCCAAATTGAGTACCCTAGCTCTTCTTTACACTCTAGTTATTTAAATCATTTTCTCAAACATTAAAACAAAAATGTGAAAACTGAAATATCAAAAAATTATGATTATCAGTTTTGGGGGGGTTTCAGCTTGTGTCCTTCCCCCATACCCCATACACTATCATTAATTAGTAGATGTAATAATATGCTTTAAAGAGAAAGTAACCTACTCAAGCAATCTCTCTTAAGTTTTGCAAAGTGTGTTATGAAAATAGTTGATAAGAATCTATAGCTAAATCATTAGTGGAATTTTAAAAACATCAGTATTATCCAACTCTCATCTCTTCTTGGAAGACAAGGTATGGCATAATTCCAAATCAACAGACCACATCTATGCCACTAATGGCTAAATCTTCTAGCCGGCACAACAACCATGATAATAAAAACATGCTGTCTATTAGGAAGTGTATTTAAAATTTATTGAAAAGGACATTTTAGGGCGGTAGAGATGGTTCAGAAGTTAAGAGCATTAGCCATTCACCCAGAGAACCTGGGTTCAGTTCCCAGCACCACATACATGGCAGCTCATAACCATCTGAAACTCCAGGACCAGGGGATCTGACACTGTCTTCTAGGCTCCCAAGGTACCAGGCATGAACATGATGATGCTTAGACTTTCATACAGGCAAAACACCCATACATATAAAAATAAATAAATAGCAATAATACAATATGACTGAGATACATTGTATACATCTGTGTCATTTTAAAAAATAAATAAAAATTATTTAAAAAAACAAAAGGAAACATATCAGCTACTAGAAATAGAACAGACAATAACAGCTTAAACACATGAGTTTGTTCATGTGAAGGAAATGTAAAAATTAATACAGAGCCTCCCTTAACTCAAAGACCCAGAACCCTTTTTATCTTTCTCCTCAGCCACCTTTGCTATGTGTCTTCCATTTTCAATACCACAAGATATTTACTGGCCTTGATTTCCATATTTAAAACAGGAAGCAGAGGGCTGGGGAAAGGGCATAGTGCACATCACTGCTGCACGTCAGACTCTTGAGTAGTCATTTCCAGTTCAATGCTCTATTTTTCTACCACCAACTCATCTTATGTTCCATCACCCTTACAGAGGAGCTGAAATTAACCAGAAAGGTCTCCATAAAAGCCAATGTTGTTGCTGTCATCCACTGTCCAACACCCTTTCCTTCAGAGGACAGTCTTGTCTCTCTATTATGCATCATCTTAACAGAAACAGGGCCCTGCTTCCCCTGACAAAACCCAAAGAAACAAGACTCTTTCTCCCCCAGCCTTCTAGGGAGGAACAGATAAAAGAACATGACTCAGATACAGCCAGTCAAGTACTACAGTTTAGTAGTCTCTGTCTTAGACATTAGGCATCGGTGGTAGCCAAGAGTCTACAACAAAGTTAGAAAATTTCTGGCCAGATGTGTCCTACTGTAAAACAATGGTTGACCTCTCTGCTCCTTCGTGATCTCCTATCTTGTTCATCTCCTATCTTCTAGCCAATTATAAGTTCTGACTTCTTATTGCTCTTTCCAACTTCTAGCCTTTTTACTTAAAATAATAAGAACTGAACAGGTTTTTTTTAAATATAATGCATATTTCCCTTCAAAGTGTTTGTGATATAAGCCAGGCAGAAAAAAATGTTAAAGAGTAAAGTTAAAGTACTGGCTGACTGCTTGACATGATTTGCCCACCAAAGAATGAAGGACAAAGAAATTCAAGAGACAAGAAAGATCTTGTTGAGCAAGATGGTCAGGGGACACCTGAACAGGAAAGGAGGAATTTATTATCTTAAAGACAAGTAGAAGGCAGCAACCCAGCTGCATGGTGTGTGGGGAGACGGAAAAACAAAACAAAAACAAAACCCAAAAAAAACAGAATGAGACCCAGAAAGTCCTAACGCAAGCTTGCAGCTGCATCAAGTAAATGGGGCAGAAAGGGAAGGGTGAGCTCATTTGAACGTGGGTAACCAAGATGGGAGACTTCTGATCCAGAGACAGGTGACAGTTTCTAAAAGCTGAGCAGTACAAAAGAACATGTTCTTGTGTTTTGAGATATTGTTAGCATCAGAGAGATACTCTGTGAGATACGATGACTGCTCTAGCCCTGGGAGACCATGGAAGCTAGAACGCTGCTTTTCTCTTGGGAATGTTTATAACCCCAGAAAGGATGACTTCTAGGCTGACAAATACTCTTGGAAGGTTCTTGGGACAATCAGAAAAGTAATATGGGGCCAGAGACCAAAACAGGGCACGAAGGCTGACCCATCATCTCGGAATGTAACTCAGAAAGATGCCGGTTGTCTCAAATACTATGGCTCTGCTTCAAATCATCTCAGTTTCGAAAAGTAAATCTGGGTGTTCTTAAGCTATTCAACCCCCCCCCCAAATAACTACCAAAAGCATAGATAAATTCCCTCTGGAAGTCAATAATATCTGGAACTTCAAAGTATTCCTACAAGCAATTTGCAATGTAATATCCAGCATACAATCAAAAATGACCAGACACATGAGGAATGAGACTACATGGACAGAACCTGTGAAAACACAAAACAATAAAAACAGACCCACAGGGTCTCCAGATATTAGTTTCATCATACTTGGACTCTGAAACAATTATGTTTCTTATGTTCAGTAAATATAGAAGATGAGATTGAAAATTTTGGCAAAGAACTACAAACTTTAAGATACAATTTTTAAGACTAAATACTGTAATCAATCATTGACGGTTACAATCCAACAAGTGATTTAAACTGCAAATTTATATTAAAAAAAAGAAAGAGAGAGAGAGAGAAGGAAGGAAGGAAGGAAGGAGGGAGGGAAGGAAGGAAGGAAGGTAGATAGCTTGTGAAAAGAAATTCCAGAAAAGAATAGGAAGGCACAGGAGAGAGCCATAGGGATAGATGAGACACAGTAGGAAGATGTAATGTAGATTTAATGAAGTTCCAACAGAAGAGAAGATGGAAAATGAGTAGAAGCAGTAGCAGCCTGGAAGACGGTGGAGAATGTCTCCAAACTGAACAAAGACATTACATCACAGATTCAAGAGCCCAAACTAAAAATAAACAGATTATACTCAGACCCTGGCACTCTATGCTAACCTACTGAAATGCACACACACACACACACACACACACACACACACACACACACACACACACACACACCTTAAAGCCAGATGAAGAAGCTGGAAATAAATTTCAGTGGCTAAGAAAACTTGTGGCTCTTCCAGAGTCCGAGTGTTTAATGCCCAGCAGCCACATTGGTTGGCTCATAACCACCTGAAACTCCAGCCCCAAGGGATCCAACACTCCCCCTTCCAACCTCTGCAGGAACTTGTATACACACACACACATAAAGCAAAAAGAAAAGAAATATTTTTAATTTTTATTTTTATGTGTATGGGCGTTTTGCTTACATATATGTCTGTGCACCATGTGTGTGTCTGGTACCCACAGAGACCAAAAACAGAGGTTAGATCCCCTGAGACTGGAGTTACAGACAGCTGTGAGCCACCATGTAGGTACCAGGACTCAAACTTCAGTCTGCTGGAGGAGCGAGCAGTCAGTATTCGTAACCACTATACCATCTATCCGGCCTCTAAACATTATTAATTTTTTTAAGTGAAGAAAAAAACCTAAGTCATCTGTAATAAGCTCTCACACTCAAAGGCATTTCCATAAATCAATTAAAATTAAAAGGGAAAATAACTCAATAGAATAAAAGAGCTCGGCAGATGCTTCACTAAAGAGGTTGCACAAATGGCTATAAACTTGGAAAAAGGTGTCCAGCTACATTTATAATAACTGAAAGGTGCGAACGAAAATCACCCTGCAGTGTCACAACCTACTCGCCAAAATGGCGGGTGCCAAGGTGAGTGTATAAAATATGAGATGGAGATGCGGCAGCAAGGTAACTCCCACACCCTTCTGACATACCAACTTTTAAAACTAGTGGATAATGACCTACCAAAGTTGAAAACCCTTATATTCTTTTCTCTGTGATTCTCCCACGAACACTGGGAAGTGTGTAAGATCAGATTAAAGCAGCACTATTTGTAAGAGCTGTCTGGTGCTGTGTGTACAAATACTAAATTCTGAACCCCAAGATCTGGCTGCCCCCAGAGGGGTGAATTCTCATGCACATCAGCCTTTGTTCTGTAAACCTTGCTCCCTAGTTTAAAGCTACTAGTTAAATAAAAGTGGCTACAGCCAATTGCTGGGAAGAAGAGAAGTAGGTGGGGCTTCAGTGGGGGGGGGGGGAGAGAAAGAGAGAGAGAGAGAGAGGAAAAGAGAAGGAGGAGGAGAAAGGAGAAAGAACTGGAGAAAAATAGACAGTCTCCATTAAATGGGATGGATCAGGTGCATGTAGCCAGAGAGGTGCCCCTGAGGACAGACTGATGGAGCAGAAATAGCCCTGGCAAGACTCAAATAGCAAGTAAGTGGGGATCACAGGTGAGAAATAGCCAGTCTAGTGCAGAAAAAATAGTTTAGAGGTAATCACCCAGTAATTGTTCTAAAGCTAATTTTTAAAAATTGGTAAGACTCTCTCTGTCTTGATTATTTGGGGGGGCTGGCCGGGTCATGAAAAGAATGAATCGAGTTAATAAATATATATTACAACAGCAAAGAGCCAAAAAGTAGACACTAACTAAATGTGTTTTTGTCTTGTGTACTTTTCCAAGCAAAAATTTAATAAATAAATAAACAAATATTCTGTGGGCTGGTGAAATAATCAATGGGTCATTGCCAAAACTAAGGATCTGATGTCAAGGGCCGGCCACGGCTAGGTCAGGGTTCCTGAGAGAAGTGGTGTTTGAAAGTTGCAAAAACAAATGACTGGAAGTCAAATCATGGATCCAAGCTGGCGGCCTATGTTCTGCTCCAGGTGGCTCCCTAGACAGCTCTCTGTAGATAGCTGCTGGCTCTGTGGTTTGCTCACGGCAGCTTTACAGACTGCTCTCTCTCTGTGTTCTGCTCTGCTCTGCTCTGCTCTGGACAGCTTTTCCTTGCTATTCTAAAATAAACTCTCTGGTTGAGACAGCTCTCTCTGCTAGTAAAAATTCTCAAAGCTCTCTAGATAGTTCATGGGTTTCCTGGCTGAAGTTAGAACAGCTGCTATAAAAACTTCTTGGATCTTTCGACCAAGTTAGAAAACATGTTAGAAAATTTCTAAAAGTAATTATTGAGTTTTCCGATCAAAATCAGAAAGAAAACAAAAACAAAAAACAAACAAACAAAAAAACTCTAAAAGAGCTGTGTTCACTCTTCAGACAGCATTCTTCTCTGGATAGCTGTTAGAAAACATTCTTAAGAGCTGTGTCAGCTCTCTAAGGAATTCTTGGGATTTCCGACCAAGGTAAGAAATTCTATTAGAAAAATTTCTAAAAGAGCTACGAAAAATTCTAAAAGAGCTTTGTTTGCTCTCCATGGATTTTCTGAGTAAAATCAGAAATCCTGTTAGAGGAAAAAAAAAAAAAACAAAAAAAAACAAAAAAACAAAAAAAAAAAAAAAAAACCCTCTGGAAGAGCTGTGTTTACCCTCCAGAGATCTCCAGACAGCTTAGCTCTTACTAGGAAAAAATTCTAAAGAGGTAATTGCTATCCCTTTCTGCTGGCTCACCTCATGCAGACCAAAAGCCCAGTTTTTTATTTACATATCAATTTAGTTGTTTATTCTAGGATCCCTTTTGATTATTCTATGAATTAGCATCCCAAGACCCCAGCCCCTTGATTCTTAGGAGATAGCAAGCACATTTTTTTAACATTGCAAAAGAATTCAGAGCTCTGCCTGCCTCTGTTAAGCAAGGATGATAAGCTAGCTGGGTGAGACCCTGCCCTGAAATTACCATTTCTACCACACCTGGGCCTTTGCTCTATCCCAAGCCAATGCTGAACTCTGGAATTTGTCTGCCTTTGTAAGCACAAACAATAACTTAGCCAGGTGGGATCTTGTCTTGCGATCACCGTGTTCTATTCCTCTTAATCTCCTTCCTTAATCTCCTCTTAATCTTTCTGACAAGCTGGATCATAGTGCATAGATTCGTGAAACCCCTCATTTAATTCATATTGAATCTTTATATTTTGCATAGTTGAGAAATTATATTTTTTTGAACTCATATTTTTAGAGTTCTTTCCCAAAGTCTTAAGGGCTATCCTGAAAGTCCCAGCCTTTACATTAGCCATACCTTTGCCCCCTAGATTCTTGCTGTCTCTGCTTATCATGGAGTCATTAATGTTACTAGGGAGGGCATTCCTTGAAGGGGGAACATAAAAATATATACATTATTACACAAAGAAACCTTAAGCCCACAGCAGCCATCAATACTCACAGAGGCCCACACCTTCTGGCCCTGTCCCAGGCGCAGGACCCATCACATTCTATCCCTACCAAGGCCATATCAGACCTGGCAAACTGAGTTCAATTCCCCATGACCCACATTGTAGAAAAAAGAGAAGCAACTCCCACAAGCTGTGCTCTGACTTTCGTGTGAGAGTTGCCATGCACATGTCCTGGAGCACACACACACACACACACACACACACATATAATTGTGTTTTAAATGTTCTTTAAAAATAATAATAAAGGCTTTAAATTAAAAAGTAGAGCCAAACATTCATACATAATTGCACATTGCATAGCTACTGGATGGCAGGCTCCATGCAAGTGCTTGGAATATATTATAGGTTATATCATACTGTATTAGATTGTATTCATATCATCATAATGACCCTGAGAACATTTTACCTCTTCCCCTCCCTTGTTTACTCTGTCTTAATTTCCTTACAGCAAAATGAGGATGATATAAAACTACCTTGGGATGTTGTTATAGTAACTGAATGACTTGTGGGCAAAAGTTCAATAGAGTCTCTGAACCGTGGGAAGTGTTACTTAAGGGTTATCTGTTATTTAACTAGAGTACAGCATTGAAATTTAATAAAAATCAAGGAGCTTTGCAAGCCCAGAAAGCTGGTGAGGGAGAAGCTAGGATTGGAGTCTGCCAGCCTCAGAAATGACACCTAATTATTCTCACCTGGCTGGGTTGTTTGTTTGTTTGTTTGTTTGTTCCAGGAGTAAGTTGTGATTCCTCCCCGTAGGTAGAGAGACATGTCTAAGTCTTTTGGAAGAACTGTAGGTCTACTCTCTCTGTCACCTGGCTTGCCTTGCTTATGATGGTACTTTGGCCTTTTAAAAATATGTATTTATTTTGAATTTTTTGTGTGTACACAAGTGTGCACACGTGAACACAAATGTCTATAGAGGTCAGAAGAAGCCATCAGGTCGCCTGAAGCTTGCTGCAGTAAATATTATTTAGATCATATAGTTCCAAAATAAAAGATACAAAACCTTTTAGATTTAGAATGAGCCTTATAGCATTAGACCTGGGCAGATATCAACCCCCTATGCTATTTTGTCTACTTCCCTATCAATAACCCTAGGATATCACTTGCCATGTCCCACCTGGGCCGCCGCTGCTTCAACAGACAGACCCTCGTGGTCATGCATTCATGATCCATCTATTCCATGGTGGTTTCCTTCTTCTCCCCTCTCCTTCTTCCCTCATGGTCCCTGCCTGATAACCCTAGAATATTTTATAATTTGTGAAGGTTTTATATGTACAAGTTCTCATAAAAGACAAAAAAAAAATCTCTAAAGTGTAAATTTCTGGTTTCTTAAGAGACTCAGGTTATAATGATGCTTTGCTGGAGCAGACAGGTGAAAGAGTGTTTTGCTGAAGCAGACACAGGTGAGAGAGTGTTTTGCTATAGCAAACACGTGAAAGGACACATGACATCTTCCAACACCACTCCTATAAGTTATACCAAAAGACAAGGACTGAAACTCAGTCAAGATACTGGAGAGATGGCTCAGTGGTCAAGAACACTAGTTGCTCTTGCAGGCCTCTGACCTAAGGGAGCTGCCTGCCTCTGTCCCAAGCTGCATGGCCTCTCTTTGTCCTCTAAAGCCCTCTGGACTCACACTGTGGCCTTGTTAAGATCCACATTCTAATTGTTCTGCCATTTGGGGTCCCCTAGGTAACACATTGAAAAACTCCTTTACTTTCTAACCCTCCCTTTGGGATTTTCCCATGGTCTCTATGAATGGAACAGTTTTCCATGTGCCGCCAGGAAGCCTTAAGCCACTGGTCCTGAAGGCATCCTGGTGCCTTGTTTACAGCACAGGCTGCTCACCCATTAGCCCTGACCCAGGATGGGTACAGAGCTTCTGCTGGATTCTAAGCAACACTGGCTCTCTGAAAGTTTAACATTGCTGTGTGGCCTCCTACCCCCTAACTTCCTCCTGCAACTGAGGGGAAGAGCCTGTAGGGCTACTCCTCTTTCCTTCGTGGGAAGCCTTTCTACTATTAAAAGGCGAGCTCTCACATTACCCCTTCAGCAGCCTAGAGGACCCCTCCTTTGCACTCCCGGGTCACTGGCCTTTTTCCACACATGCATGTGTTGCGTTTAACACATGTGTCTCCTGCAGCTTTCTAGAAAATCACAGACTTCTCTGGCTTGCTTCCAGATGAGATCAGAACCTATAATTTATTCCCCAACAGCTGTGTGTTATGGGTAAGGTGGGAAACTCCCAGAACTGACTTCTAGAGCCCACCATCTTTCACCTGGTTGTTCCAGTTCATTATGGAAATTGCTTCTCTTGCCACTAATACCACTTCCACTTTCTCTGTGCAGCCACGAGAGCCTTCTGTCCTTCCACACTTCTTCCCTAGCCCAGAAAGTTGCTTCCACATTAGAGGCCACCAAGAGGCAGGGTATGGAGGGCTGCACTTCTTCTGAGCCACTGTCATAATGGAAGGGCAGATGGGCTGTAAAGTATGGCAGCTGCAGAGACCACAGAGCAAGGAGGGTTACAGCAGAGTAACAAACACTAATGCATTCACTTAAAAAGCCTGGGCCAGAGCAGCCACAGCTACATGTGTCTGAATACTGCTCATCCCACCATCAGGGACACTGCTGCTCCTGGGCTCCAGCAGCCATTCTGAGCCATGAAAATACAGATTCTACCCAGCTGTTCTGCCCACAGAGTCAGAGTTGCATGTCTCCCAGGCAGCACCATGGTAAGAATTGGGGGAAACTGTCCTTTATTCTGTCACATGCATCCCCTCACTAAGATAACCTTGGCAAGTGCAACCCATGTGTCATGGTTTGAAACAAAAAGGTTCCCCCACAGGTTTATGTGTTTGGACACTTGGTCCTCTTGGGAGGTTACAGAACCATTTGAACATGGTGCAGCCATGGGGATGGGGTCAGAGTGTTATAGCCAGTCCAGGCTCCAGCTCAAGACCTCTGCTTTTTGATTTCCTAAGTTGTGAACGAGCAGCCTATGTTCCTGTTGTCACAGACCAGATGCTCAAATGCCAAGCCTTCTCTGCCACAATGGACTGTAGCCTTTCAAACTGTGAGCCAAAAGAAATTCTTCCTCCCTTAGGTTGCTTCTGTTGGGTATTCTGTCACAGCAATGGGTGAGTAATTAACACAGTGTCCTTGTGCAGAGAACAACCTTCTCAGCCCTACTAGGCAAACCAACTCAATACAAGCTACAAAGAAAAGGAGGTTAACCATGTGTGGTGGTTTGAATAGGAATGCCCCCCCCCCCAGACTCATGTGTTAAATGTTTGACCCATAGGGAGTGTCACTATTAGGAGGTACGGAGTAAGTGTGTCCTTGATGGAGGAAATGTGTCACTGTTGGGCAGGCTTTGAGGTCTTATATTCTCAAGCTACACTCAGTATAGCACACAGTCTCCTCTTGCTGCCTGAGGATAAAGAGATAGAACTCTCAGCTCCTTCTCCACAACCATGCCTGCTTGCTTGCTGCCATGTTTCCAGCCATGATGATAATGGACTAAGCCTCTGAAACTGTAAGCCAGCCCAATTGAATATAAGAGTTGACATGGTCATGGTTTCTCCTCACACCAATAAATCCTTAACTAAAATATCACGATTTTTGAGAAATAGGAGCCAATGGACTCTTCTACTTCTAGAACCCCTTCACCGGAAATGTCAAAATAATCCCATGTGGCTAAGTCAGAGGATAGTCAGGTCAAAATAAAGTGATGTTGGCATGAATAGGCAGGTACCAGTTCACACTTCTTCCACCAACTACATGGTTAAGACTAAGCACGCCAGGCAGTGGTGGCGCACGCCTTTAATCCCAGCACTTGGGAGGCAGAGGCAGGCAGATTTCTGAGTTCGAGGCCAGCCTGGTCTACAAAGTGACTTCCAGGACAGCCATGGCTATACAGAGAAACCCTGTCTCAAAAAACAAAAAACAAACAAACAAACAAACAAAAAACAAGACTAAGCAAAGAGTTCAGTTCCTCAAGACTGTCATTTCTTATCTGTTAACAGCTAAGGTTTGCTTCGTGGGTATCTCAGTTTGTCTAGGAAATGTAGGGGGATAGCTTCTATAAGCCGGTTAGGATCCCAGATCTCATTGTCAACTACTTGAAAGCCAACGGGGAAACCTAACCAAAGCCTCTCGTTTCCCTTGGTATCAGCTGCTTTGCTTTAGATGACTTTATTTTATTTATTTATATGTATACAGATGTTCTGCTTGTGTGTATAGATGCGCATCATAGGCGTGTAATAGCCACAGAGGCCAGAAGAGGACATCTTGTCTCCTGGAGTTAAAGTTACAGATGGTTGTGAGCTGCCATGTGAGTGCTAGAAGCTGAACCTGGGCCCTCTGCAAGAGCAGCCAGCATTCCTAACCACTAAGCCATCTCTCCAGCCCTTGCTTTATTTGGCTTTAGAACTCACTAAGTTTAGAAGTCATGTCCATGGTTAGTTTCCTACCAGATAATAAAATATAGGTAGAGTCATGGTTAAAATAGTCCTGTACTGCTACTAGTAATAGATAAGTAATGGAACTAGGTTGAAAAACTAGAAATTCATCCATTCTACACACAAACTCATTCTATAGAGGTTGTTTCTCAACACAGTTGGGGAGAAAGTATATTATTCAATAAATGGTTTCAAAGAGCAGTCTTGTGCATTCTCTCTCTCCCCCCCCCTCTCTCTCTCTCTCTCTCTCACACACACACACACACACACACATACACACACACACACACACATTCTGAAACTATTCACCATTACTTTATACCAAATAAGTAGGTAAAAAAAATTGACTGCAAAAACTGAAACATAAAAGTACTTGAAGCAAACATAATTTTTAACATAATTAATAGAAAGATTTCAAGTACAAAACACAAAATGCAGATAAATCTAACAACAATTTTTCAGTCCTTATGGCAAAAATAACTTAAACAAAGTCAAAAGCAAGCAATAAAAGCGATGAGGGAGAGCTTGTGGAACTATGACAAAGAACTAATTTCCATCATAAAAGTAAAGTTTTAAACAAATCCAATGGAAACCGCTAAAACTCCCAGAGAGGGGAAAAAGGGAAGACCACTATTACAGAGGAAATGTGAAAATTCTTGGTTTCTCTCACATTAAAAAGAAATGCAAATTCAAGTCACAAGGAGTTTTCTCTCTGTGTCTTTTAGATTAGCATAGAGTAAGAATTTTTGACATTTCTCTGGTTGAAGAAACAGGTATTGTACTGCACTATCCATGGGACTTTCGAACAGAACAGTGGCTTTAGATGGCCACTTTGCAGAAACTACCAAGTTTAAATCTCACTATCAGAAATACATGTAACATTATGTCTAAGGATACTTGACCTTGTGTCTCGTAACAAAAGTAAATGCCTGAAGCATGGGGACAGAAAAATATGCATATGTGCATGGAGATATAGAAGAGAGAATGTAAATTAGATATTAAGAGAACTGGTCAAAGCATTTGCTGGAAAAGCAACAGTTCCTGAGTTCAAATCCCCCCAGCATTCATATGAAAGCCAGGCATTGACCCCACATGCTTGAAAGTAACCCCAGAGTTGAGAGGGGAAGTGAGCAGGATCCTTGGGCTTGCTGGCCAGCCAGACTAACCAATCAGAAAACACCAGGTTCAGTGACAAATCCTGCCTCAAAGAACTACGTGGAGAGTGATAAAAACATTCATGTATATTTACTACTATAGTACAATTTAAAACATGTGAAGTGCAAAAAAAATCATTACTATTATATATAACAGTTTATAATTTGCATTTTAAGTAAACTAAACAGGGTTGAAGAGATAACTCAGCCTGGATTTGGATCCCAGCATCCATGTAGAAATCCAGGCATGTGTGGGGGTGTCTGTAATCACACAGGTTTGGGAAGGTGGAGACAGGGGCATCCCTGAGGCTTAATAGCCAAAGACCTTATCTGTAGAAAGAGTCTTTACATATTGTGTGAAAGCATTGCCTGTCAATGAAAAGCCTATGGCCAATGAGCTGAGGCAGGATTAGAAGGTGGCACACCTGGTAGAGAGAGATGGGATTCTGGGAAATAGTCAAGCAGGAAAGACTCACCCTGAAGGCTGCTGGAGATAGCTGCATGAACCTGAGAGAGGTAACTAACCACATTGCAGGACTTAGAATAGAGTAAATGGATAGTTACATTATGAAATAGTCAGGGGACAAGCCAAAGCTACTGGCCTAAGCATTTATTCATATATAAGAAGTCTCAGAGTCAGTATGTTGTGGAAGAACGAAGTCAGGTGGAAAAGCCCACAGTTACACAAATATCAAAAAACAAAGTAGAAAATGATTGAGGAAGATGCCCAACCTCTGGCCTCTACACATACACACACACACACACACACACACACACACACACACACACACACACACACACACACTTCCACATATAAATACATCTGTGCATAGAAAAAATCATTAGTTTCAAAGTTAGAGGACAGTCTGTTACTTGGGTGAAAAATCAGCTCAGTAGATTGCTACCAATATGGTCTAATGTTTAAATCTTGGGTACCTTTGTGTTGTATTTAACTATTAAATAATTGGGTACTAACTTTTTTTTCTCTTTATTGTAAAGAATAAATGTAGATATTGCTTGTGCAATTTTGTTATACTTGTGCAACCACAGTGAGTTATCTGAGAAAAAGAATACCTTTTCTGCTTGATGGTGGTATTTAAAAGTTTGAAAAAAATGCAAATATTAACTATCTTTGTACAGATCTGTACCCCAGGTCCCTCAGAGATCAGTCTGTGCAGGAGAGCCCGTGGACTGCAGAAGCATCATAGCTTCTGGGACAGGCCCCGTTTCGGGCCTTCATCTTCAGCCAGGAAGCAGATCAGAGCTCCAGACCTCTGTGCTCCTTCCCTGTCAGAGGAGAGGTGGCCTGCAGAGAGTACTCTGACCACTGAGACTCAGGAGAGAGTTGGACTCCCAAGAGTGCTGACAGAGGCTAACAGAATCACAGGAGGAACAAGCTCCAGCCAGAGACAGCTATAACAACTAACTCCAGAGATTACCAGATGGCAAAAGGCAAATGTAAGAATCTTACTAACAGAGACCAAGACCACTTACCATCATCAGAACCCAGCACTCCCACCTCAGCAAGTCCTGGATACACCAACACACCCGAAAAGCAAGATTCGGATTTAAAATCATATCTCATGATGCTGGTAGAGGATTTTAAGAAGGAAATTAATAAATCACTTAAAGAAATACAAGAGAACACGGCTAAACAGGTAGAAGGCCTTAAAGAGGAAGCACAAAAATCCCTTAAAGAATTATAGGAAAACACTGCTAACCAAGTAGAAGCCCTTAAAGAAGAAACACAAAAATCTCTTATAGAATTGCAGGGAAACACAACCAAACAGGTGATGGAATTGAACCATCTAAGATCTAAAAAGGGAAGTAGAAACAATAAAGAAAACCCAAAGGGAGACAACTCTGGAGATGGAAACCCTAGGAAACCATAGAGGCGAGCATCAGCAACAGAAAACAAGAGATGGAAGAGAGAATTTCAGGTGCAGAAGATTCCATAGAGAACATCAGCACAACAATCAAAGAAAATGCAAAATGCAAAAAGATCCTAACTCAAAACATCCAGGAAATCCAGGACACAATGAGAAGATCAAACCTACAAATAATAGGAGTATATGAGAATGAAGATTTTCAACCTAAAGGGTCAGCAAATATCTTCAACAAAATTATAGAAGAAAACTTCCCTAACCTAAAGAAAGAGATGCCCATGAACATACAAGAAGCGTACAGAACTCCAAATAGACTGGACCAGAAAAGAAATTCCTCCCGACATATAATAATCAGAACAACAAATGCACTAAATAAAAATAGAATATTAAAAGCAGTAAGGAAAAAGGTCAAGTAACATATAAAGGCAGGCCTATTAGAATTACACCAGACTTCTCACCAGAGACTAGGAAAGCCAGAAGATCCTGGACAGGTGTTATACAGACCCTAAGAGAACACAAATGCCAACCCAGGCTACTATACCCAGCAAAACTCTCAATTACCATAGATGGAGAAACCAAAGTATTCCATGACAAAACCAAATTCACACAATACCTTTCCATGAATCCAGCCCTACAAAGGATAATAAAGGGAAAACTCCAACACAAGGACAGAAACTACACCCTAGAAAAAGCAAGAAAGTAATCCTTCAACAAACCTAAAAGAAGATACCTGCAAGAACAGAATCCCAACGTTAACAACAAAAATAACAGGAAGCAACAATTACATTTCTTTAATATAGCTTAATATCAATGAACTCAATTCCCCAATAAAAAGACATAGACTAACAGACTGGCTACACAAACAGGACCCAACATTTTCCTGCTTAAAGGTAACCGACCTCAGGGAAAAAGACAGACACTACCTCAGAGTGAAAGGCTAGAAAACAATTTTCCAAGCAAATGGTCCGAAGAAACAAGCTGGAGTAGCCATTCTAATATCGAATAAAATTGACTTCCAACCCAAAGTTATCAAAAAAGACAAGGAGGGGTACTTCATACTCATCAAAGTTAAAATCTACCAAGATGAACTCTCAATCCTGAATATCTATGCTCTAAATGCAAGAGCAGCCACATTCATTAAAGAAACTTAGGGAAAGATCAAAGCACACATCGCACATCACACAATAATAGTGGGAGACTTCAACACCCCACTCTCATCAATGGACAGATTCTGTAAACAGAAACTAAACAGAGACACATGGAAACTAACAGAAGTTATGAAACAAATGGATTTAACAGGCATCTACAGAACATTTTATCCTAAAACAAAAGGATATACCTTCTTCTCTGCACCTCATGGTACCTCCTCCAAAACTGACCATATAATCGGTCACAAAACAGGCCTCAACAGATACAAAAATATTGAAATTTTCCCATGCACCCTATCAGATCACCACGAACTAAGGCTGATTTTCAATAACAGCATAAATAATAGAAAGCCAACATTCACATGGAAACTGAACAACACTCTACTCAATGATAAGTTGGTCAAGGAAGAAATAAAGAAAGAAATTAAAGGCTTTTTAAAGTTTAATGAAAATGAAGCCACAACATATCCAAACTTATAGGACACACAATGAAGGCAGTTCTAAGAGGAAAACTCAGAGCCCTGAGTGCCTCCAAACAGAAACTAGAAAGAGCATACACTAGCAGCCTGACAGCACACCTAGAATCTTTAGAACCAAAGGAAGCAAATTCACCCAAGAGGAGTAGATGGCAGGAAATAATCAAACTCAGGGCTAAAATCAACCAAGTGGAAACAAAAAGAACCATTCAAAGAATCAACCAAACCAGGAGCTTGTTCTTTGAGAAAATCAACAAGATAGATAAACCCTTAGCCAGACTAACTAGAGGGCACAGGGACAGTATCCTAATTAACAAAATCAGAATGAAAAAGGAGACATAACAACAGAACCTGAGGAAATCCAAAACATCACCAGATCCTACTACAAAAGGCTATACTCAACAAAACTGGAAAAGCTGGATGAAATGAACAATTTCCTAGACAGATACCAGGTACCAAAGTTAAATCAGGATCAGATTAACGATCTAAACAGTCCCATTTCCCCTAAAGAAATAGAAGCAGTCATTAATAGTCTCCCAACCAAAAAAAAAGCCCAGGACCAGATGGGTTTAATGCAGAGTTCTATCAGACCTTCAAAGAAGACCTAATTCCAATTCTCCTCTAACTATTCCACAAAATAGAAACAGAAGGTACTCTACCCAATTCATTCTATGAAGCCACAATTACTCTGATACCTAAACCACACAAAGATCTAACAAAGAAAGAAATTTTCAGAGCAATTTCCCTCATGAATATTGATGCAAAAATACTCAGTAAAATCCCCGCAAACCGAATCCAAGAACACATCAAAACAATCATCCATCATGACCAAGTAGACTTCATCCCAGGCATGCAGGGGTGGTTTAATATACGGAAATCCATCAACGTAATCCACTATATAAACAAACTCAAAGACAAAAATCACATGATCATCTCACTAGATACTGAGAAAACATTTGACAAAATCAAACACCTCTTCATGATAAAAGTCATGGAAAGATCAAGAATTCAAGGCCCATAGCTAAACATAATAAAAGCAATATACAGCAAACCAGTAGCCATCATCAAACTAAATGGAGAGAATCTGGAAGCAATCCCACTAAAATCAGGGACTAGACAAGGCTGCCCACTTTCTCCCTATTCAATATAGTACTTGAAGTTCTGGCCAGAGCAATTCGACAACAAAAGGAGATCAAGGGGACACAAATTGGAAAGAAGGAAGTCAAAATATCACTATTTGCAGATGATATGATAATATATATAAGTGACCCCAAAAATTCCACCAGTGAACTCCTAAACCTGATAAACAGCTTCGGTGAAGTAGCTGGATATAAAATTAACTCAAACAAATCAGTGGCCTTTCTCTACACAAAGGGTAAACAGGATGAGAAAGAAATTAGGGAGACAACACACTTCATAATAGTCACAAATAATATAAAATATCTTGGTGTGACCCTAACTAAGAAAGTGAAAGATCTGTATGATAAGAACTTCAAGTCTCTGAAGAAAGAAATTAAAGAAGATCTCAGAAGATGGAAAGATCTCCCATGCTCATGGATTGGCAGGATTAATATAGTCATAATGGCTATCCTACCAAAAGCAATCTACAGATTCAATGCAATCCCCATCAATTTGCAAATTCATCTGGAATAGCAAAAAACCTAGGATAGCAAAAACTCTTCTCAACAATAAAAGAACCTCTGATGAAATCACCATGCCTGACCTCAAGCTGTACTACAGAGCAATTGTGATAAAAACTGCATGGTACTGGTACAGCGACAGACAGGTAGATCAATGGAATAGAATTAAAGACCCAGATATGAACCCACACACCTATGGTCACTTGATTTTTGACGAGGGAGCTAAACCCATCCAGTGGAAAAAAGACAGCATTTTCAACAAATGGTGCTGGCACAACTGGCAGTTATCATGTAGAAGGATGCAAATTGATCCATTCTTATCTCTTGTACTAAGTTCAAGTCTTACGTAGATCAAGGAACTCCACATAAAACCAAAGACACTGAAATTTATAGAGGAGAAAGTGGGGAAAAGCCTTGAAGATATGGGCACGGGAAATTCCTGAAGAGAACAGCAAAGGCTTGTGCTGTAAGATCAAGAATAGACAAATGGGACCTCATAAAATTGCAAAACTTCTGTAAGGCAAAAGACACTGTCAATAAGACTAAAAGGCCACCAACAGATTGGGAAAGGATTTTTACCAATCCTAAATCTGATAGGGGACTAATACCCAATATATACAAAGAGCTCAAGAAGCTGGACTCCAGAAATTCAAATAACCCCATTAAAAATGGGGTACAGAGCTAAACAAAGAATTCTCAACTGAGGAATACTGAATGGCTGAGAAGCACTTGAAAAAATGTTCAACATACTTAATCATTAGGGAAATGCAGATCAAAACAACCCTGAGATTCCACCTCACACCAGTCAGAATGGCTAAGATCAAAAATTCAGGTGACAGCAGATGCTGGTGAGGATGTGGAGAAAGAGGAACACTCCTTCATTGCTGGTGGGATTGCAAACTGGTACAACCACTCTGGAAATCAGTATGGTGGCTCCTCAGAAACCTGGACATAGTACTCCCGGAGGATCCAGCAATTCCTCTCCTGGGCATATACCCAGAAGATGTTCCAACTGGTAATAAGGACACATGTTCCACTATGTTCATAGCAGCCTTATTTATAATAGCCAGAAGCTGGAAAGAACCCAAATGACCCTCAACAGAGGAATGAATACAGAAAATATGGTACATTTACACAATGGAGTACTAATCAGCTATTAAAAACAATGAATTTATGAAATTCTTAGGCAAATGGATATATCTGGAGGATATCATCCTGAGTGAGGTAACCCAATCACTAAAAAAGTCACTTGATATGCACTCACTGGTAAGTGGATATTAGCCCAGAAACTTAGAATACCCAAGATACAATTTGCAAAACACAAGAAAATCAAGAAGAAGGAAGACCAACGCAGGGATACTTCATTCCTCCTTAGAATCGGGAACAAAATACCCATGGAAGGAGTTACAGAGACAACGTTTGGAGCTGAGACAAAATGATGGACCATCCAGAGACTTTCCCAACCAGGGATCCATCTCATAATCAGCTACCAAACGCAGACACTATTGCCTATGCCAGCAAGATTTTGCTGAAAGGACCCTGATATAGCTGTTTCTTGTGAGGCTATGCTAGTGCCTGGCAAATACAGAAGTGGATGCTCATTGTCATCTATTGGATGGAACACAGGGCCCCCAATGGAGGAACTAGAGAAAGTACCCAAGGAGCTGAAGGGGTCTGCAACCCTATAGGTGGAACAACTATATGAACTAACCAGTACCTCCAGAGCTGGTGTCTGTAGCTGCATATGTAGCAGAAGATGTCCTATTCTGCCATCATTGGGAAAAGAGGCCCCTTGGTCTTGCAAACTCTATATGTCCCAGTACAGGGGAACACCAGGGCCAAGAAGTGGGAGTGGGTGGGTAGGGGTGCAGCTCCGCAGGAGGGTATAGGGAACTTTTGGGATAGCATTTGAAATGTAAATAAAGAACATATCTAATAAAAAATGAAAAAAAAAGAAAATATCTAATAAAAATTGTTTTAAAAAAACTATCTTTGTTCAGACAGTAGTTGGTAAATGGTTCTAATTAGGGAAGGTGAGACATACACAGAAAGGATAAAAGTAAAACAGCGGTAAGGATGTCTGAAAAGAATTATACTATCAACTACCTAAAAATACCTAGAATGCATGTAAGTGTGTATACATATACATACATAGTTCAAATGAAATTTTCCATCTGCACTGATAATGCTCCCTTCAAGAAACAAAGACCACCTAACACAAATCCCATCACCCAGCATGAGCTACTGGTCAGGGTTGTCCAAGAGTCTCCCAACACACCACAAAGTATTGCTATCTTCCTTGATTACTCCCACCAGAGTAGAAAGTAAGTCCCTATTGCTGAAGATAGTTACCAGTCACTCAGACACAAAGCACAGAAGCCCCTGAGCTGGAACTGACCTTAAAGCCGCATCTTAGAGAACTAGCCTTCATGGAACCAGAAGGTATCACGAAAGCTTCCAAAAAGGGGAGGGGGGGGAGGTGCCAATACTCTTACCTACTGATGCCTATGAGTCACAACAGAGACCAGTATGGTACAATAACACTGAGGTGCATTGCTGGCATGCATACCGTGGAGGTAACCAATAACTCTCTAATTGGACTTGAGACTCACTCACCAAAAGGGAACTCATTGCTAGTACTAGAAACTTATCCTATAGCAGCCTAATAAAGCCATGAATCTCTGAGAATCTACCAGCACAACCACTAACTGCATTCCATAAATTTGTCCTTATATCCAGTTAACTACAGTGCTTACCTCTCATCAGAATCTTCATCTTGTCTTTGAAACAGACGATTACAGAAAACCAAAACCAACTGAACTGAGAGTAGTGAAACCCAGGCCCACCTGGTACATCTACAACAGAATGCTTGCACCTAAGGCTAGGGAAACATTGCAGAAGAGAGGATGGAACGATTGCAAGACCCAGGGGATTAAGAAGTTCTCTGTGAGACTGTGTCTCCTGGTAATGTCAGAAGCTAAACCCATAAGCTCTCGCCAGTATGGCTGCTCTCACATGACCCAAACAAAGACACCACCAGTAGACATGCTAACTCAAACTAGGGAAAGCTCACAAGGCCTCAGCCCTACACAAAGATCTAGGAACAAGTAAGGGATGTTGAGCACAGGAGAAATGATCTTCCCCAAGGAAGACCATGGCAGTCGTTTAACCACTGCCAAATGGTTTTCAGCCCTGAAAACACATCCATACAAGTGATATTAAACAGACTGACAAGGTTGTTTTCAGGTTCTCAGGAGTACATACCTGTGTATATACACGTATACATATGCACACACTCACACACACATATAGTATGTAACAATAATTAAAGAAAAAAGGCTGTGAATTTAGAAAGAGACCAAAGTGGTATATATGGAAGGGTTTGAAAGGAGGAAAGGGAAAGGAGAAATTGTGTGATTATTTTAAAATCTGAAAAAAAAAAAAACCTAAATTTTTTTTAAATTTGGGTATTACGTATCTTTGTAAAACAGTAGTTGGTAAACTGCCTTTTAAGAAATTAAGTAGGCGGAGGCGGCCTAAGCCACAGCAGCAGCGGTCGCCATCTTGGTCCGGGACCCGCCGAACTTAGGAAATTAGTCTGAACAGGTGAGAGGGAGCGCCAGAGAACCTGACAGCCTCTGGAACAGGCAGAAGCACAGAGGGGCTGAGGCAGCACCCTGTGTGGGCCGGGGACAGCCGGCCACCTTCCGGACCGGAGGACAGGTGCCCGCCCGGCTGGGGAGGCGACCTAAGCCACAGCAGCAGCGGTCGCCATCTTGGTCCGGGACCCGCCGAACTTAGGAAATTAGTCTGAACAGATGAGAGGGTGCGCCAGAGAACCTGACAGCTTCTGGAACAGGCGGAAGCACAGAGGCGCTGAGGCAGCACCCTGCGTGGGCCGGGGACAGCCGGCCACCTTCCGGACCAGAGGACAGGTGCCCACCCGGCTGGGGAGGCGGCCTAAGCCACAGCAGCAGCGGTCGCCATCTTGGTCCGGGACCCGCCGAACTTAGGAAATTAGTCTGAACAGGTGAGAGGGTGCGCCAGAGAACCTGACAGCTTCTGGAACAGGCAGAAGCACAGAGGCGCTGAGGCAGCACCCTGTGTGGGCCGGGGACAGCCGGCCACCTTCCGGACCAGAGGACAGGTGCCCGCCCGGCTGGGGAGGCGACCTAAGCCACAGCAGCAGCGGTCGCCATCTTGGTCCCGGGACTCCAAGGAACTTAGGAATTTAGTCTGCTTAGGTGAGAGTCTGTACCACCTGGGAACTGCCAAAGCAACACAGTGTCTGAGAAAGGTCCTGTGTTGAGCCTTCTTCTTCGGCCAGGAGGAGGTCCAAATACAAGATATCTGCGCACCTTCCCTGTAAGAGAGCTTGCCAGCAGAGAGTGCTCTGAGCACTGAAACTCAGAGGAGAGAATCTGTCTCCCAGGTCTGCTGAGAGACGGTAACAGAATCACCAGAAGAACAATCTCTAAACAGAGTCAACTATAACTACTAACTCCAGAGATTACCAGATGGCGAAAGGTAAACGGAGGAATCTTACTAACAGGAACCAAGACCACTCACCATCACCAGAACCCAGCACACCCACTTCGCCCAGTCCAGGGAACCCCAACACACCTGAGAACCTAGACCTAGATTTAAAAGCATATCTCATGATGATGGTAGAGGACATCAAGAAGGACTTTAATAAATCACTTAAAGAAATACAGGAGAACACTGCTAAAGAGTTACAAGTCCTTAAAGAAAAACAGGAAAACACAATCAAACAGGTAGAAGTCCTTACAGAAAAAGAGGAAAAAACATACAAACAGGTGATGGAAATGAACAAAACCATACTAGACCTAAAAAGGGAAGTAGACACAATAAAGAAAACTCAAAGCGAGGCAACTCTAGAGATAGAAACCCTAGGAAAGAAATCTGGAACCATAGATTTGAGCATCAGCAACAGAATACAAGAGATGGAAGAGAGAATCTCAGGTGCAGAAGATTCCATAGAGAACATCGGCACAACAATCAAAGAAAATGGAAAATGCAAAAAGATCCTAACTCAAAATATCCAGGAAATCCAGGACACAATAAGAAGACCAAACGTACGGATAATAGGAGTGGATGAGAATGAAGATTTTCAACTCAAAGGTCCAGCAAACATCTTCAACAAAATTATTGAAGAAAACTTCCCAAATCTAAAGAATGAGATGCATATGAACATACAAGAAGCCTACAGAACTACAAATAGACTGGACCAGAAAAGAAATTCCTCCCGACACATAATAATCAGAACATCAAATGCACTAAATAAAGATAGAATACTAAAAGCAGTAAGGGAAAAAGGTCAAGTAACATATAAAGGCAAGCCTATCAGAATTACACCAGATTTTTCACCAGAGACTATGAAAGCCAGAAGAGCCTGGACAGATGTTATACAGACACTAAGAGAACACAAACTGCAGCCCAGGCTACTATACCCAGCCAAACTCTCAATTATCATAGAGGGAGAAACCAAAGTATTCCACGACAAAACCAAATTCACGCATTATCTCTCCACGAATCCAGCCCTTCAAAGGATAATAACAGAAAAAAACCAATACAAGAACGGGAACAACGCCCTAGAAAAAACAAGAAGGTAATCCCTCAACAAACCTAAAAGAAGACAGCCACAAGAACAGAATGCCACCTTTAACAACTAAAATAACAGGAAGCAACAATTACTTTTCCTTAATATCTCTTAACATCAATGGTCTCAACTCGCCAATAAAAAGACATAGACTAACAAACTGGCTACACAAACAAGACCCAACATTTTGCTGCTTACAGGAAACTCATCTCAGAGAAAAAGACAGACACTACCTCAGAATGAAAGGCTGGAAAACAATTTTCCAAGCAAATGGTATGAAGAAACAAGCAGGAGTAGCCATCCTAATATCTGATAAGATTGACTTCCAACCCAAAGTCATCAAAAAAGACAAGGAGGGACACTTCATTCTCATCAAAGGTAAAATCCTCCAAGAGGAACTCTCAATTCTGAATATCTATGCTCCAAATACAAGAGCAGCCACATTCACTAAAGAAACTTTAGTAAAGCTCAAAGCACACATTGCGCCTCACACAATAATAGTGGGAGACTTCAACACACCACTTTCACCAATGGACAGATCATGGAAACAGAAACTAAACAGGGACACACTGAAACTAACAGAAGTGATGAAACAAATGGATCTGACAGATATCTACAGAACATTTTTCCCTAAAACAAAAGGATATACCTTCTTCTCAGCACCTCATGGTACCTTCTCCAAAATTGACCACATAATAGGTCACAAATCAGGCCTCAACAGATTCAAAAATATTGAAATTGTCCCATGTATCCTATCAGATCACCATGCACTAAGGCTGATCTTCAATAACAAAATAAATAACAGAAAGCCAACATTCACATGGAAACTGAACAACACTCTTCTCAATGATACCTTGGTCAAGGAAGGAATAAAGAAAGAAATTAAAGACTTTTTAGAGTTTAATGAAAATGAAGCCACAACGTACCCAAACCTTTGGGACACAATGAAAGCATTTCTAAGAGGGAAACTCATAGCTATGAGTGCCTTCAAGAAAAAACGGGAGAGAGCACATACTAGCAGCTTGACAACACATCTAAAAGCTCTAGAAAAAAAGGAAGCAAATTCACCCAAGAGGAGTAGACGGCAGGAAATAATCAAACTCAGGGGTGAAATCAACCAAGTGGAAACAAGAAGAACTATTCAAAGAATTAACCAAACGAGGAGTTGGTTCTTTGAGAAAATCAACAAGATAGATAAACCCTTAGCTAGACTCACTAAAGGGCACAGGGACAAAATCCTAATTAACAAAATCAGAAATGAAAAGGGAGACATAACAACAGATCCTGAAGAAATCCAAAACACCATCAGATCCTTCTACAAAAGGCTATACTCAACAAAACTGGAAAACCTGGACGAAATGGACAAATTTCTGGACAGATACCAGGTACCAAAGTTGAATCAGGATCAAGTTGACCTTCTAAACAGTCCCATATCCCCTAAAGAAATAGAAGCAGTTATTAATAGTCTCCCAGCCAAAAAAAGCCCAGGACCAGACGGGTTTAGTGCAGAGTTCTATCAGACCTTCAAAGAAGATCTAACTCCAGTTCTGCACAAACTTTTTCACAAGATAGAAGTAGAAGGTATTCTACCCAACTCATTTTATGAAGCCACTATTACTCTGATACCTAAACCACAGAAAGATCCAACAAAGATAGAGAACTTCAGACCAATTTCTCTTATGAACATCGATGCAAAAATCCTTAATAAAATTCTCGCTAACCGAATCCAAGAACACATTAAAGCAATCATCCATCCTGACCAAGTAGGTTTTATTCCAGGGATGCAGGGATGGTTTAATATACGAAAATCCATCAATGTAATCCATTATATAAACAAACTCAAAGACAAAAACCACATGATCATCTCGTTAGATGCAGAAAAAGCATTTGACAAGATCCAACACCCATTCATGATAAAAGTTCTGGAAAGATCAGGAATTCAAGGCCAATACCTAAACATGATAAAAGCAATCTACAGCAAACCAGTAGCCAACATCAAAGTAAATGGAGAGAAGCTGGAAGCAATCCCACTAAAATCAGGGACTAGACAAGGCTGCCCACTTTCTCCCTACCTTTTCAACATAGTACTTGAAGTATTAGCCAGAGCAATTCGACAACAAAAGGAGATCAAGGGGATACAAATTGGAAAAGAGGAAGTCAAAATATCACTTTTTGCAGATGATATGATAGTATATATAAGTGACCCTAAAAATTCCAACAGAGAACTCCTAAACCTGATAAACAGCTTCGGTGAAGTAGCTGGATATAAAATTAACTCAAACAAGTCAATGGCCTTTCTCTACACAAAGAATAAACAGGCTGAGAAAGAAATTAGGGAAACAACACCCTTCTCAATAGCCACAAATAATATAAAATATCTCGGCGTGACTCTAACGAAGGAAGTGAAAGATCTGTATGATAAAAACTTCAAGTCCCTGAAGAAAGAAATTAAAGAAGATCTCAGAAGATGGAAAGATCTCCCATGCTCATGGATTGGCAGGACCAACATTGTAAAAATGGCTATCTTGCCAAAAGCAATCTACAGATTCAATGCAATCCCCATTAAAATTCCAACTCAATTCTTCAACGAATTAGAAGGAGCAATTTGCAAATTCATCTGGAATAACAAAAAACCGAGGATAGCAAAAACTCTTCTCAAGGATAAAAGAACCTCTGGTGGAATCACCATGCCTGACCTAAAGCTTTACTACAGAGCAATTGTGATAAAAACTGCATGGTACTGGTATAGAGACAGACAAGTGGACCAATGGAATAGAATTGAAGACCCAGAAATGAACCCACACACCTATGGTCACTTGATCTTCGACAAGGGAGCCAAAACCATCCAGTGGAAGAAAGACAGCATTTTCAACAATTGGTGCTGGCACAACTGGTTGTTATCATGTAGAAGAATGCGAATCGATCCATACTTATCTCCTTGTACTAAGGTCAAATCTAAGTGGATCAAGGAACTTCACATAAAACCAGAGACACTGAAACTTATAGAGGAGAAAGTGGGGAAAAGCCTTGAAGATATGGGCACAGGGGAAAAATTCCTGAACAGAACAGCAATGGCTTGTGCTGTAAGATCGAGAATTGACAAATGGGACCTAATGAAACTCCAAAGTTTCTGCAAGGCAAAAGACACTGTCTATAAGACAAAAAGACCACCAACAGACTGGGAAAGGATCTTTACCTATCCTAAATCAGATAGGGGACTAATATCCAACATATATAAAGAACTCAAGAAGGTGGACCTCAGAAAATCAAATAACCCCCTTAAAAAATGGGGCTCAGAACTGAACAAAGAATTCTCACCTGAGGAATACCGAATGGCAGAGAAGCACCTGAAAAAATGTTCAACATCCTTAATCATCAGGGAAATGCAAATCAAAACAACCCTGAGATTCCACCTCACACCAGTGAGAATGGCTAAGATCAAAAATTCAGGTGACAGCAGATGCTGGCGAGGATGTGGAGAAAGAGGAACACTCCTCCATTGTTGGTGGGATTGCAGGCTTGTACAACCACTCTGGAAATCAGTCTGGCGGTTCCTCAGAAAATTGGACATAGTACTACCGGAGGATCCAGCAATACCTCTCCTGGGCATATATCCAGAAGAAGCCCCAACTGGTAAGAAGGACACATGCTCCACTATGTTCATAGCAGCCTTATTTATAATAGCCAGAAACTGGAAAGAACCCAGATGCCCCTCAACAGAGGAATGGATACAGAAAATGTGGTACATCTACACAATGGAGTACTACTCAGCTATTAAAAAGAATGAATTTATGAAATTCCTAGCCAAATGGATGGACCTGGAGAGCATCATCCTGAGTGAGGTAACACAATCACAAAGGAACTCACACAATATGTACTCACTGATAAGTGGATACTAGCCCAAAACCTAGGATACCCACGATATAAGATACAATTTCCTAAACACATGAAACTCAAGAAAAATGAAGACTGAAGTGTGGACACTATGCCCCTCCTTAGAAGTGGGAACAAAACACCCATGGAAGGAGTTACAGAAACAAAGTTTGGAGCTGAGATGAAAGGATGGACCATGTAGAGACTGCCATATCCAGGGATCCACCCCATAATCAGCATCCAAACGCTGACACCATTGCATATACTAGCAAGATTTTATCGAAAGGACCCAGATGTAGCTGTCTCTTGTGAGACTATGCCGGGGCCTAGCAAACACAGAAGTGGATGCTCACAGTCAGCTAATGGATGGATCACAGGGCTCCCAATGGAGGAGCTAGAGAAAGTACCCAAGGAGCTAAAGGGATCTTCAACCCTATAGGTGGAACAACATTATGAACTAACCAGTACCCCTGAGCTCTTGACTCTAGCTGCATATGTATCAAAAGATGGCCTAGTCGGCCATCACTGGAAAGAGAGGCCCATTGGACACGCAGACTTTGTGTGCCCCGGTACAGGGGAACGCCAGGGCCAAAGGGGGGGAGTGGGTGGGTAGGGGAGTGGGGGTGGGTGGGTAAGGGGGACTTTTGGTATAGCATTGGAAATGTAAATGAGCTAAATACCTAATAAAAAATGGAAAAAAAAAAAGGAAAAAAAAAAAAAATTAAGTAGGCTCAGAAGTGGGAAGTAAATGACTTTATCCTATTATTACCTAGTAAAATAAATATATTAAAAAGTATTTGAGTTAGAAGCTAGAGGGAGTTAAGATTATGATATTCATAGCACTTCTATTAAATACATGCAACAAAAATGCAGATTTGGGGACCTCGCCGTTTCAGTCCACTGACTGATCTTATTTTCATCAAACCCAGAGACACCCACCTCCACGTTTATCACATCCACCAGTAATTATGGCACATCATTTCATGTCCTCTCCCTGAAAACCCCACTGATCTCAGCTGCAAACGTCATACATACCTCACCCCTACCCCCAAAAGTTCAGGGATCATCTCTAAAGAGGACATGGAAAGATCGCTATGAGCCAGAGGTTAGTGAGGAGCAGAGTAAAAGTGTCTTCTACACATGACAGGACCACTGCACTCCTGAGGTGATGGCACCTGTGGCTGCCACAGAAGACCTGCACAATACCCAGTCAGGCAGCACCCCTGAATAGAGTGAGGAGGGGCTCACCAGCTCCTACCTAACTGAAGCCCTGGGCAGTTGAGAGTTGGTTTTCTTTAAGGGTGTGGCCCCTAGCAAGTTAACTGCACTCCAGCAGTTGGCCCCACAACCAGCAGTTTATGGGTAGCACACGTTGGACTCGGTGGGTTATTTTAAAGAAGGAGAACAAGGAAGAGGGGGAGGAGATGATTATGATAAAATCAGGAATATGAAATTATCAAACAATAAAAATATTTAAAAGAAACTTCGATCCACTTCACACACTGGCACTATTGAACTGTTTCCAGTCTGCACCTATTTCCTCTTAATGAAGTCAATTTTCATTGTAATTATGTCCAATGTCATTTTTAAGCAAATCCCTTACTAGCAAAATAAGCTTTCTCCTACTCAATAAGGACTATGTACTGTTTCTCCCAATAGCAAATTTTCTTGGCCACCATTTCTCAACAAATTTGGTTTTCTTCAATCTAATTTTACACAACAAAATTGTAGCATGAATATCCTTACCAATCGTGTGTGTGTGTGTGTGTGTGTGTGTGTGTGTGTTTTATGGCTGTCTGTTTCGTTTGGTGTTATCTCAGCCCCAGATAGTCATTATGATTTGATTAAAGTGTTTTGTATCGAATCCATGAGAAAACTGTAAACATGTTTCCCATGATATTCCAAGTTCACTCTGGTCCAGGAGAGTGTTCAAATTTGAAGCCAAACCATTGGTTTCTTTCTCATCACTGAAGGTTGTAAATTACTTCTCTGAGCCACTAAAAAAACTGATCGCACAACTGTATCAACTGCTCTCAATTTGAGTGATGGGGTCAAAGGGCAACATTTGACACTTACAAAGTGCTGGTCCCAGACAGTGGAGCCAAACTGATAGGATGTAAACATTACAGTTGGCATCCTGGTGAGGCTGGGTATCTCATCAGGGGAAAGACCAGCTCCTTTCCTTCAAAACATTCAGAAACTCCCCAAAAATATCTGCTCATGAGCAAATTCTAATGATGTTGTGTGATAAATGTCACAAAAGAACTTTGCTCGCTCGGGGTCCTGGGAATAACAGTCAACCTTTCATAATAAGCTTCTGGAGTTGGAGGAATCACAATCCCTCTTGACTGGAACTTACCTGTCACAAATCTGACTGATGCATTGGCATTGGCACAGGGGAGATGAGATAAAGCAATTGTATTGCTTATTTTTCTCTTTCTCTCATCGTGACAACATGTCTGGTTGAAGCGACATCAAAGAAGAAGGGGCCATTCTGGCTCATGATTTAAGACATTAGAGTCCACTGTGGTAAGGGAAACAGCCAGAGGTCACAAGGAGGATGGAGGTAGCTGCTTGTTACACAGTGGTGATCATGAAAAGAGAAGATAAACTGAGCAGGACCATGAACCACAAGCCCCACCCCCTACCCAGTGACCCACTTCCTTTAGCTAGGCTCCATCTGCTAAAGGTTCCACAAGCTCCCTGAACAGGCTCGCCAGCTGGGGACCAAGCCTTCAAACACATGAGCCTGAGGGGTAAATTTCACATCCAAATCACAACGACTAGCCATGTTTTCTTCCGTTTATTTCATCACTGAGCCATCTGTCTCTCCCCCTCTGATGTTGATCTCTAAGAGCTGAATCCCATTGTTTCTTGTGGTGGTTTGAATATTCTTGGCCCACAGGGTGTGGCATTATTTGGAGGTATGGCTTTGTTGGAGTAGGTGTGGCCATGTTGGAGGAAGTGCGTCACTGTGGTGGTGGGCGGCTTTGAGGTCCTTTGCTCAAGCTCAGCCCAGTTCAGAAGAGAGTCTCCTGCTGCTGCCTTCGGACCAAAGATGTAGAACTCTTGGTTCTTCTAACACCATGTTTGCCTGGACACTACCATGCTTCCCACCATAATGATAATGAACTGAACCTCTGAAACTGTAAACCAGCCCTAATTAAACGTTTTCTTTTATAAGAGTTACCTTTGTCAGGATGTCTCTTCACAGCAGTGAGATCCTAAGACATTTCTAGACTTGACTGTCTTTACTGTTCCATCCATGGCCTGCATCTACCTTCCTCCCTGCCTCCCTCAGGTCTGAGTACAGCACTTCAGAACACCAAGTAATGGTGGTGCCAGGGCTGAATCCTCAGAGGACAAGACACCATGGAAGGACGCAGATTTTAAGAAACTCCGAGTACCTATGATGAAAGCCTGATTGAAATTCCATGTTGTTCTCCCTTCCTCTAGGGGAGCTTTGGTTGGCTTGACTCTTAAACCATTTTTATAATAAATTTATGTCCTTGGCAAGTTCTCATGCTAATCACAGCATTAATTCCAGAGTTTATTTAAATGCATAGTGTTGGGCTTTGGTCAAAATGTGCTTTTGTCTGCAAAGTTATCGTATTAATTTTCTTCTTTGGACAGAATGTTTGACAAGATAGTGATTGTTTTAGCAGAAAATTCCTGCCCAGGAACAGTCTAACTGAAATGCCCACCGCTGATGCATGCAGACTCACCAGCCCTCTGGAAGCCTCCCAAGAACAAACTTTGATGCTTCTAGCTCACAGTCTGAACAGAAAAAGGAAGGACAAGTGACCCAGTGAGAAAAGGCTCACAGCATGCCTCCCACCAAAACCAAGGCTATATTCCTGTACAGCAAGGGAGCTATAGAGTCAGGGGGAGCCTGCATCTCAGGTATGCTCTGAACAAAAGCCTAGCACACACACACACACACACACATACACACACACACATACACACCACAAATCACACCTGAAGAAGAAAGCCTGGAGAAGAAAAACATCCCCTGCAAGGAACTGATTCCAGGCAGGAATTAATGCTTTGGAACATAGCATTATTAGATTGATTTTAAATAGATACTCTGCTTCTTTGTAGTACTAAACCACGGGCTCCCAAAGGTAGTCAAAGAAAGAGGGGAAATACAAAGCAAGGAAAACGGCCCCCTAAAGTCTTCTGAGGTTATTCTTCTAGAAAGATCTTCAAGTTTCTGTTTAAATTGCCAGGTCTCTGACAGCACCATTGTGAAATACTGATGAGTGTCTATTTCTACCAAAATGTAAAACCTATGGATGGTTATTCAGAAGACAAATGCATGTTGACAGATATCTAATTTCATCCTTCTGATAGGATGTGCTTTGTCAGGGTCTTCATTTCATTTGGGATGCAATCGTTTTTGGTTTCCAGTAACTTGCTATGGTGGAAATGCATTTGTCAAGCCCTCCAGACCCAAGACAGCCTAAATATACTACCATCCATGCTTAAGACCATGTAAAATCATAAATATCTCCTATTACAAGACACACGGAGAAGGAAATACTTCTGTGTACGCACTTGTATAACAGGAAAAATTACTAAAAAGCATGGGTTGTCACCAACCACATCCGAGCATAAAAACAAAAGAGTTTCATTGCTTTAGTGCTTAGTGGGCCCCAGGATGCAGAGGAACCCTGTTCCTTTTGTGGTTTTAGTAGAAGGGTCATGATCTGTGGGAAGCAATTCCTAACTTGTCCTGGCAGCCATGAGCTTATGTCCTTTTCTACCGCTGTACCTCTCTATACCTTCAGGGACCCTTCGCCATTCTGCATCCAAGTCTTTCTCACTTTCTGACTTTCTGCTTTGGTATCCTCAGTGTCTACCAAAGCATCTTTGTAGCAGGTATTCAGTGAGACTCTGCTTGATGAGAAAACAAGCAGCTACTTCTAGTGAAGCAAATATTACCAGGAGTTATTAATTTTGCTGCCGTGTCCTCCACCCAGACTATTGGGTCCTTGAATATGAGGACTAATAAATTCAAATCAACTTCCTCAGTATGAGCATGGGGTCTGAGATATAACAGATACTCAGGATATGTATTAATAGCATGGATGGATGATGGATGGATGGATGGATGGATGGATGGACAGATTTTTTTTCAGCTTCAATTACTGAATACCTCAATATTTTTCAAAGTCACCAGACATATATACATATATGTATGTACATATATATGTGTTCATACATATACACACACATATGTAATTATATACCAAAGGAACTTTTTTACCTCTTTTTAATACCCTAGAGATAACACTTTGCATCATTGATTTTAGAATCTATTGGATATCCTCTACTATGTATTCTTCTATTCTTCCTTAGTAATAGAACCCCTGAGTTCCAGCACAGCTCAAGCTACATGGAATGATGACATTTTCCATTCTCTCTTGCAGACAGATGTGAGACTGTGACTGAGCTCTGCGTTACATGAATATCGTGTGTTGTAGCTAGCCCTGGGGCTAATTATATTTGATGTTAATTCCATTCTCCTGTGAGTGGTTGCGAACAAGGAAAGACTCAGCACTCAGGTGATTTCCTGTAAACCTGCTTCCCACCTTAATTTGTAAAATAAAGGAGAGCTGATGATTGGGCAGATAAAAGGGAAGGTAGAGCAGAAGGTGAGGGAGAGAGAGGAAGGGGAAAATGGAAGAGGGAGAGGATGCAGAGGAGAAGGAGGAAGAAGAAAAGTGGAGCAGAAACACATGACCTGAAGAAACCGCAAATTCTAAGGGGTCTCATAAGCTGTGGAAGATGGTAGTGTAATGGTAGATCTGCCCAATCTAGATGCACAACATGTAATCATATTAATTGTGTTGTGTTTTCATTGCCGGGGTATATTTGGTTGGAGATTTACCGCAACAATCATGCAACTTCTTGGGAGAGTCCTTAAAGGAAAGAAAAATGGCTGCTATCCATCTTTCCGTCAAAACACAGATTATGATGGCTGGACTCAGGCAACTGTGTTTATTCATGAGCTGAAAACTTCATGTTAAAGATAACAGAATAGCACAATACAGTGTCGTCTTCTCACCACTCCTGGGCCTGCTATATGAGTTTTGTATTTCATGCCTCTGCATTTTTTTACTATGAAAGAAATTTTGAGTTCTCTGCCACTTGTCAACCTAACCAGACAAAGTAAATACAGGCATCTTGCTGGGCCAATGAGGGAAATATGAAGAATCTGCTGTAGAATTGAGTTGTGTAGCATTGAACTAAATTGAGTTAAATTGAACCTATACTGAGAAGAATAAAGCCATGTCCTTTTAAGTAAGAGAATCTTCCTGAAACTCAAGGCAAGAGTGTCTGAACCAGATAGCACGAAGCTGATTACAGTTAACCAAGCCAATCTCTTTCACTCTTCACTCCAGGTGAGGTACCCACCTGTGATGCTTGGCCCAGGGAATAGAACTATTAGAAGGTGTGGTCTGTTCAAGTAGGTGTGGCCTTGTTGGAGTAGGCATGGCACTGTGGGAGTGTGCTTTAAGACCTGTGTCCTATCTGCCTGGAAGCTAGTATTCTGCTAGCAGTCTTCAGATGAAGATATAAAACTCTCAGCTCCTCCTGAACCATGCCTGCCTGGATGCTGTCATGTTCCTGTCTTGGTGATAATGGGCTGAACTCTGAACCTGTAAGTCAGACCTAATTAAATGTTCTCCATATAAGAGTTGCTTTGGTCATGGCGTCTGTTCACAGCAGTAAAACCCTAAGTCACCACCTGATGCTTGTTGTATTCTTAACCTAAGGGAAGAAAAGCAACCACCACTGCTATTTTTGAAAGAAACCCTTAACTTCCATTAGATACAGTCCCAGTGTGGAAATTCAAATCACCTAGTAACCTCCCTCAAGAAGAGTACTCATTTAGGATGTGTCTTAGTCAGGGTTTCTATTCCTGAACAAAACATCATGACCAAGAAGCAGTTGGGGAGGAAAGGGTTTATTCAGCTTACATTTTCCACATTGCTGTTAATCACCAAAGGATGTCAGGACTGGAACTCAAGCAGGTCAGGAAGTAGGAGCTGATGCAGAGGCCATGGAGGGATGTTCTTTACTGGCTTGCTTCCCCTGGCTTGCTCAGCCTGCTTTCTTATAGAACCCAAGACTACCAGGTCAGAGATGGCACCACCCACAAGGAGAACTCCCCCCTTGATCACTAATTGAGAAAATGCCTTATAGCTGGATCTTGTGGAGGCATTTTCCCCAACTGATGCTCCTTTCTCTGTGATAACTCCAGCCTGTGTCAAGTTGACACAAAACTAGCCAGTACAGGGTGAGAGATCTCACTTCCAGTCTCTATCTATGAAGCATCATGAGTCAAATCATCCAGGGCTCAATTTCCATCTCCATTTAGAACACATTGACTGTGGTCATTTTTCTGATAATGTCTGGAAATTTCATGGCTTCTTAAGCAAGACAAGGTAGAATGGTTGGATTTACTGTGGGTGAAATGCTAGCAGAAGAAACTTCAATTTAGCAACTGTTATCATGGACGACTAATCAAGGACGCTTTGGAAGAGCGATGCCACTGAAAACAGTTATTACTCAATGTTAATAAAAAAATTATGGATCTAATAAAAGTTAATGGGGACATGCCATGTGCCATAAAAGCTGCAGTCAAAGCAAAGAATGCTGGGTTGGGGGAGAAGATCCACTATAATTCTGAATGTATTGTCTAGGAGCCAAATTAGCCATGCTGATAATGTTCCTGAAGTTCAAATGGTTACACAAACCAAATAGAACTGTAGAATGCTTAGGAATAGGACCAGACTCTTTTGGAAGAAATAGTTAGGACCAAGCAAAGTATTTCCAAAAAAATTCCAGTTATTTGGCAACCAGTAAGATTCTGCTCCATAGTTGGCTACCTTTTTGGAGATGTGTCTAAGTTTCTTTGATAAGAACTCTACACATGTTTCCCAGGTAGGACAAGAGCTAATGTATGGGACTGGAAAAAAAATGTTTTAGCAAATGAAAGTACACCCTGTTTTTAGAGAAGATCTGAGTTCATTTCCCAGGATTCACAATAGGCAGCTTACAGTTGTCATTTCAATTCCAGGAGAACTGAAGCCCTCTTCTGGCCTTCAAGGATACCAGGCATGCATTGGGGCATGTACATACATGCAGGCACTCACACATACACGTTGAATGAATAAATGAATGAATGAATGAGTACATTTAAGCATAAACACATAAATAAATAAAATTTTAGAAAAAGAAAGAAAGCTGACATCCTTCAGCTGGGTACTGTCATGTGTCCAGATAGGGATTTGCTTCCTGTCTCAGAAATTCCCACCTCATGGGCCATCTATCCATGATGCCTGTGTTAGGTACTGTTCTTGTTGTCTCGACAAAACACCTTAAAAGCAAGTTAAGGGAGGTAGGATTTATTATGGGTTACAGTTTAAGGAGATACAGTGCGTCATGCAGGAAAAGGCCTGTGTCTTCACAGTGGTGAGAACATGTGGCTAGGCTCCTCACATCTATATGAATCTGGAAATAGATTAAACAGGAAGTGAGAACTAGTACTATAAATAGCTCAGGGCTTGCTTCCTCCCCTAATGATACATGTCCTTCAGCTAGACCCTCCCCTCTAAGATTTCCACAACCTCTCAAATCTCAGTGGCGTTGGCTGGTGGCCAAATGTTCAAAAGCATGAGTACATAAAGGATGTTCACACTGGAGCAATGCCAAGGGAGAGATGAGAAAGTCAGAATCAGCTCACGTCCCACAGCTTCTGCTGCCATCCTAGCCACAGCCACCTCCCACCAGAGCTTCCCTACAGCCTCCCCATCAATCAAATCAGCACTCCACTTTTCTTTCCAAGCTATCTAGATCCTTTCCCCACAGAACAGCCAGAGTGACCTTTTCCATTTACATAGGAAATTTTGCCACTCTTATCTCCTAAAAATCCTTCAGAGGCTCCCCTTGGCCTCCCAGGGTGAAAAGGACATAATGTTTATAAAGGCTCCAAGGGTTTTCCCAGAGCTTGGAGAACCCCGCTTCTCATGAGCCCCTCCTGCCTCACCCAGACACCCAGCGATACAGATGTACCATGTTCCCAAGAGGGTGTATTTGCTGCTCCCAGAACCGTTAGCTGACATCATCCCAACTCCTCCTTAATCTCATTTTTTTCTGAAGTGGTTCCAAGATCCCAAGACTAGAGTAGATCTTCTTGGTGTATTCTTAGAAGGCAATCTCTACTTGCAAAATTTAGCGTATTATCATTTGTCCAATATCTGTCCCACCCATTAAACTTTAGATTTCTCGTACCCAAGGAGCTAAAGGGATCTGCAACCCTATAGGTGGATCAACATTATGAACTAACCAGTACCCCGGAGCTCTTGACTCTAGCTGCATATGTATCAAAAGATGGCCTAGTCGGCCATCACTGGAAAGAGAGGCCCATTGGACACACAAACTTTATATGCCCCAGTACAGGGGAACGCCAGGGCCAAAAAGGGGGAGTGGGCGGGTAGGGGAGTAGGGGTGGGTGGGTATGGGGGACTTTTGGTATAGCATTGGAAATGTAAATGAGCTAAATACCTAATAAAAAATGGAAAAGAAAAAAAAATAAATAAACTTTAAATTTCTCAATGATAGGCACTATGTCCATCTATTTTACCACAGACTCAGAATTTATTTAATACCACCCAGAATCTTGTTACCTGTCTAAACAAATAAGCAAATAAGTAAACAAGTTCCTAAAACCCAGAAGCACTAATTATAAGGTTACACGATTGTTCATTATACTGTATAAAATTGAGACTCAGAAACAGGTTTCACATGATGCAAAACCCAATTCAGGAAGGCACAGCATCCAAAGAACACTTCAGAAGTTCCTGTGTAGACATAGAGAAACAGGGTCTCTATTTAGCAGCCTTGAAATGCTTTCCAAGGCCAGAGGTCAATACTGCCAGGAAGTCAATTTTATAATCTATAACAGAGCCCTCAAGAAGCTAGAGTTGGGAAAGCTGAATTGTGAAATCCGTAACACTGTTTCAGGCAACAATAACTAATAGGATTGATGTTGACCATTGAGGAAGTGTTGATGCTTACATGGACTTAAATTGTCAATGAAAGACACAAATAAAGTAATAACTATGCAGAGGCGACACTGAACAACACCCTTCCCAGTTAATTGGAATTAAGAGGTGGTATCTTAGTTAGGGTTTTATAGCTGTGAAGAGACACTGTGACCAAAGCAATTCTTATAAAGGAAAACATTTAGCTGGAGCTGGCTTACAGTTTCCGAAGTTTAGTCCATTATTGTTGTAGCAGGAAGTGTGGCACCATGCAGGGAGATATGGTGCTGGAGAAGCAGTGGAGAGTTCTACATCTTAATCTGAAGATGGCCAGGAGAAGACTGACTTCTGCTGGCAGCCAAGAGGAGGTTTTCTCTTCTGCACTGGGCAGAACTTGAGCATAGGACCTCAAAGCCCATCCCTACGGTGTTGAACTTCCTCCAACTAGGCCACACTTATGCCAACAAGGCCATATTTCCTCATAGTGCTGCTTCCCATGGGCCAAGCATATTCAAATCACCACAGGTGGCAAGTTGAGATTGTATGACTCCAGAAATAACATGGGGTTATTGATGTAGTATTCTAGTCTAGAAGGGAAATACCAAATCCACGATGGAGAAGCTGAAGAGAAACTCAACAGGCAAAGCTGAAGTGTGGTCCAAATTAAAGGAGATTAAGAAACAATATAACAAAATACAGTACATATTCTGGGCTATATTATTCTAGATAGGATCTTTCACTGAAGGGGAGAACTGTAACAAAAAGAAGTCATAAAATTAACTGACAAAATATGAAAACACTAGATGAATTAAATAATGATGATGTTTAATATTAAACTTTAAATTGATCAGTGTCCTGTGAGTCTGTAAGAAAAAAAAAATGGAAAGGACGCCTTTATTTAGGGAAAATAGATACTGAAATATTGTCAGATTAAGAGTCACCATTTATCTAACTTATTTCATATACTTAAGAAAAATATTATGGAGAGAGAAAGGCCAGACACAAAGCAAATTGATTAACTGTTAAAAATAGAAAATGTGGATATATTTTGTGTGGTTCTTGTTATAAGTTTTCTATAAATTTGAAATTACTTCCTAATTTCAAAAGCTCTCAAGGGCCCTTCAAGCTTTAACAAGCCTCCTTCTTCTTCAAGATAATCACCTGCTAAGCCACATTCTGTCTCTCTTCATGTACAGTCTTATTAGTATCAAAGCTGGGGGTTGCAGCCCATGTCCCAAGCCAGATTTGACCACCCATTCTCAATAAGCCAATCAGAAGATCCAAATTAATAGTGGAAATCAGCAGCAGAAGATTGATTCAATGTGGACACACTGGAAAGAGGGACAAAGAGATTCAGCAAACCTACCCCACCTCCAACCCCACCCCCCACAAGTGGCTTCCTCAGGGCCTTGAACTGAGAGTAAGGTTTAAACAAATGACCAAGGCTATACACATCTAAACAGTGCTAGTCAAGGTGTGGTCCTACTCAGAACTGACCCTCATCGTATGGACTTCAGTCTCATCAGTAAGCTATTCTAATAAGCTATTAGCACGGTGTGAAATCTATTTAATGGAAACAAGTTCTCCCTCTGTCTGAAACCCTTTCCTTCTCCCAGCATGAGATTCCTAGGGAAACTCCCATTTTGGTCCATTGTTTTCCTAGTCTAACAGTCAGATTGGGAGACATATATGTCTTTTTAGAATATCTTCCTTTCTGCCGGTTACACTGGGAGGCACCAGTATCTTCCTCTTACTTATGATAGCCATACAGGCATGGCAAATGGGGTGAACCTGTACCCAGACATACACAGCTGCCATGTCTGCCCTTTAGAGCTCTTGAGGTTCTCCAGAATCCACCCATGGAATCTTAAAATGCAAAGCACCACCACAGAGCAGCAAGGCTGCCTTAGACTGTCTGGTTGCCTAGCAACCCAGGTTCCTACTTGACAACATGAAGAGAAGCTTTCCCTCTGGATCCCTGCCTTGCTCCTCTCTGGAGTGAAAGTCTCTATTGGTCAAGTTCCAGGTGAAACCCTGGCCAGCTCTGAGTTAGGTCCTGAGCAACAAAAGCCATCCATTGTTCTGGGATTGTGAGCCAGAGCTGAGTTAGGTCCCAAGAATCAGAAGCTATCCATAGCTTGGGGGTTGTGAGCCTAGCACAAAGCGCAGGACCCTGGGAATTCAGACAGGTAAAATCTCAAAGGAACAGACTCTTAATCAAGTCCTTCTAAATGCTGTGAACCTATTTCCTCACAGTAGATGAGTGGTTCTCAAACTCATCTAGATTTCAGAACAGCCAGGTAACCTTGGAAGGAGCCCCATATCACTGTCGGTGAGACTAGATAGAATCCCGGTGGAAATGCTCCGGCATCTGCACTTTTTAACATTCTTTCAATGATATGCAGATCTGGAAATCAAAGAGTAAAATGGTCTTTGCTACAGTGTGAATGTGTCCCATGCAAAATGTAGGTGCTGTCAATGTGGAAATATTGAAATAGGGCCATTAAGAAGTGACAAGGAATGGACTGGGGAGACATCTCAGTGGATAAAGTACTTGTCGCCCAAGCAAGAGTACTGGAATTCAGAGCCCCAGTCACACACATAAAGGTCTTCCTGTAACCCTGGTGAACAGGAAGTGGAGATAAGGGAGCCCCAAAGCAAGCTGTCTAACTAGAATAGTTGGTTCAGCAAGCTCTGGGTTCAAGTATAAGATGCTACCTTGATATATGAGACAGCAAGCAATTGAGGAAAACAACCAACATCAACCTCTGGCTTGCACACACCTCATGAAAACACACACTTAGCATACCAAAACAAAAGTTAACAAAGATGTGACTTGGCTTAAGGGCTTGTTTCTCACAAATGGAATTGGGTGGGCTCTTGAAGGGACTTGACCTAGATAGTGTTCTAGTTGGCTTTCTACTATGAAAAGAACACCATGACTAAGTTGAATTTGAGGAGAGAAGAGTTAAGTTGGCTTTTACTTCCACATCCCAGTGTATCATCTGAGGAAATAGGGGCTGGAACTCAAGGCAGGAACCTGGAGGTTGGACTAGAAACAAAAGCCATGAAGGACACTGCCCATTTGCTGCTCCCCATGGCTTACTCAGCTTGCTTTATACAATCCAAGCCCATTCCCTAGAAGTGGCACTACCCATGGGGCCATGAGCTATGCACAGACAGCCTGGTCCCAGTCGAGCACAGGCCTGGAACCCTGGTGACCCTAACAGACCAGAGATGGTTTATTATTTCAAGCAACTACAGTATCCAGTGTCTCCTTATTTTATACCATTCTTGCAAGTCCCCAAATCTACTGAACAAGATGAAGTGAGCACTAAGTCATAAGGACACAGCGTGGGTGATGTTCTAGGATAGGAGCTCAGAGCTTAGGAAACCCAAATATTTCTTAAGGGTTACAAAGTATAATTGACATTTGCGCAGAAAGAGACACAATCCATATCTTCTAGGATGTTCACCATACAAACATCTTGAGAAAGCAGTCAAGAACAACGAGAAATCATTCTCGCCTGCTACATGTGCAGAACTGTGTGAGACCTGTGAAGAAGTAGCTCCTGGGAACAAGCAGCCCTAGCATTCTTTGCTGGAGCCCATGACCTGTTCAGAGTATCAGAGTCTCTCGGGGGTTCCCTTCCTAATTCCCTCAGAACTAGTATTCTGTCCATGAACCCTAACTCTGCATCTGGGATCTACTTCCTTGATGGCCAACCACTTATAAACACTCCCTGAATCCCAACAATTGCTGGGGTTGCCCAGTTTATCTAAAAACTGTGACTTAAGGCCAAGCTTCTCTGGTCCAGGACATGAAAATGCAGCAAAGTGGGCCTCAGGCTACAAGCTAGGAGTTGGAGAAGATAGGAATAGCAACGCCCAGCAGAAAGGGGCAGCGCCATCCCTAAGCATGTGGCCCTGGGCCATAAAAGAATACTGGCTGACCATGAGCCTGAGAGCAAGCCAGCAAGTGGCATTCTCCGTGGTTTCTGCTCCCGGTCCTGCCATGGCTTCCCTCAGTGGAAGACTGACCTTCAAGCATAAGCTGAAGTAAACCCTTCCCACCCCTAAGTTACTCTTGGCTAAAGTGTTTTATCACATCAACACAATGAAACTAGAACAGCGTGCTTACATTTACGGACTGCTGCTTTGAGCTGTGGTCTCCCTTTCCAGCTATGGGTAGTTAAGACAGATTGTTGGACATGCCTAGAATGGCCCTTGGGAAGGAGCCAGGGATGGGGGTGGGGTGATCTGTAAATATGCTTTTCCAACGTATCCCCACTGGTAGCTGCTGCTGCTGCTGCTGTGGTCCAAACTTTGTAAATCTACAGCTTCTGGGCTGGGACTGACAACCAGGTTGAGGGCTGAACGATGAAGCTTCCAGAAGAAAGGTTTTGAAGAATATGAAAGTATTCTCAGGCTTTTTAATCTGGAAACAGGAAACTTTTCAAAAAATGACTCAGGCATTGCCTGTGGGTCAGAGAGGGTGATGTGTGAGGGCCCACTGAGACAAGGCATTGGATTTACTCACATTGGCTGCCCATTATCCCTGATGTCATGCCTCCTGGTTAAACATGTCTGTAGCTGGCTCTACTCCCTGGCCTTTATCCTGTCCCACAGGTAGATCTAGATGAAGATTTTGTTCTCCCTAGCCTGCCTGGTTCAGACAAGTAGCCATGCTACTCACTGCCTACCCCACTGTCATAGTTAGGGCTTCTGTTGCTGCGATGAAAACATCATGACCAAAAAGCACATTGAGGAGGAAAGGGTTAATACACTTCTAGATCATAGTCCATCATTGGAGAAAGTCAGGACAGGAATTCAAGCAGGGCAAGAATCTGGAGGCAAGAGCGGATGCAGAGGCCATGGGAGGCTGCTGCTTGCTCCCCATAGCTTCCACAGCCTGCTTACTTATAGAACTGAGGCCCACCAGCCCAGGGATGGCACCATCCACAGTGGACTGGGCCCTGCCCTATTGCTCACTAACTGAGAAAATGCCTTACAGCTGGATCTCGTGGAGGGGGTTCCTCAACTGAGGCTCCTTCCTCTCCGGTGATTCTAGCTTATGTCAGGTTGACATACAAAACCAGCTAATATACCCATCATAATCATTTAAGTTCTAAGTTAGTTCTCCTTGCTTGCCTCTTTCACTGAAGAGGCCAAGGCCCTCGAAAGCTACAATGTCTGAGTTTCCTTGTGGGTGGCTCAAATTCCATTTGGTCACTGGGAAACACCAGGATGAGTTCCAGCTGTTTCTTTAATGCTGTGTTAGTTTCTTTTTTTGTTGTTGTTGTTGTGACTAAACGCCCAAAAGAAGTAATGTAAGAGAAAGGGGATTTATCCTGCCTCCTGGTGGTCAGGGAATAAGAATATCATGGCACATAAGATATATATATATATATATATATATATATATATATATATATATATATATGTAATATATTATATGTATAATATATAATGTATATAATAAGAATATCTTGGCAGCAGGAAGAGGAGGCAACTGGGCATTGTCAGCAGTCAGGAAGCTGAGATACGGATGCTGATGTTCTTCTTGCTTTTTTCCTCTTCACTCTGGACCCCAGCCCGAGTAAACAGTGTGACCTGCATTAAGGAAGTAGGCTTGCTAAGTAATCTGTCTTTTAGGTGATTCTAGTTGCTGTCATTTGTGTCAGCAAGTAATACTATCACACACTCCTCTCTCCCCGGAGTGGCATCTCTTACAATGCAATCATGTGTCACCTAAAGACAAAGATATGTCTGAGAAGTGCATCATTTTGGTGAGCAAACATCATAGGATGCACTCATGCAAATGCGGATGGTATAGCTCAGGACACAGCTAGGCTAAATGGTATAGTCATCATAAAAGTGGCCGGTTGTTGACTAAACCACTGTTGCACAGTGTGCTTCCCTGTCTAAGTGACCCCTGCTCCATGATTCCAGGTTTATAATTGGAAAATCATTTCTGTAAAACTCTCCCTCAGGGTGGTAGTAGCTTCCTGCTGCCGTGATTTCAAGAGGCATCACTGTCCTTAATTCATTCCATTGATCCAGAGGAAAAAGCTCACTGCGGCTTCTGGTGCATCCACCCTGAACTCCACCCACTCCACAGAGTGAAGTGGGCACAGCAGTGGAGGCGGAGCCACCGCAGACCTCATCTGCCAAGCACTGAATGGCTGTTTTCTCTAGGAAGCTTCCCGCAGGAGAACACAGGCTTTTCTGATAAAGCCAAACAACAAGACAGAATGGCTGCCCCTGTGAGCAAATGTGCTCCTGAGGCCCGAGTCTAGTCAGGAGGTTGGTACCAGCAGCCCTCCAGAGTCTGGTGATGTTGCCATGGTAGCAGAAGGGTCACTGCTTAGCAACAGGCCAGAGCTGCGGGAAGTTGCTAAGGTATTTTCACATGTGTTAAAGCAAATGGATGTTTATGGCAGTCTTGAGTGTAAATACACCGTGGGGGGAGAAGAGAAAGCATACACACACAGGCCACCCAGCGACGTGAAGGGCTGCATTCCCCTGATACCCCGGGCCCAAAGAAGATGCCTTTTCTCTGGAGGAGGCTGTAGAAGACCTGGCGAAGCACATCTATCATCCTCCCTAAAACAGTTGACTTCCAATTGACCCTGTCATAAAAGCATCACCATCACTTAATTATCACTGTGGTCTCCTAAATGGATTTTGAGCATCTCAGTGACATGGTAATCAAATGCTAGTACTGCTGAGGCCCAACACACAGCCCCTCCGTCCCTCTCTTTCTCCATCACTTGGTACACATCATGTCACTTCTCTGTGCCTCAATGTCTTATCACACCTTTCATAGTTTTTGTGAGAATTAAGTTATTCCATGGCAGCATGACATAGGTATACCACATATAATGCATAATCTGTTCAAGATAATGTTCTTAGCAGCCAATAAAATTATGAGTGCCTGGCCCTATAGAAGTAACAACATAAAAATTATCAAAAGCTAGAGCATGTCTATTTCATTGCCAGCGTATCAAAGGAAAGGGCCTAAGTCCTCGGTTGGCCAGTCAACGTACCCCAAATCTGACTTCAGACTGAGTTGCCTACTTAGGGGCAGTTTTGAGGATTAAAGCAATTCATGTAGAAATGCAGCATAATGTCTGCCCTACAATAAAGATTCAGTAAAGGTTCCCCTCACTACAAAAAAAAAAAAAAAAAAAAAAAAAAAAAAAAAAAAGCTAGTATTGTTCCTTCCAGAAATCAGAGCTATGTAGGACTGAGTTCCAGCCCTGAACACATGCATGCACCCTACCAGACTTACACACATCTGTGTCTTCTTCACCCTGCCTTGACCAACACTTACTTCCTCTACCTTCCCACCAGTCTCATGTCTGCATGATCTTCAAAGCCATGCATAGGTCTACCCTTGCCTGAAAACTCCCTGACCTAGCTAATTTTGGCTATCCACTTCACACAAGCTGGAGTTATCACAGAGAAAGGAGGCTCCCTTCAGGGAATGCCTCCATGGGACCCAGCTGTAAGGTATTTTCTCAATTAGTGATCAAGGGTGGAAGGGCCCATTATGGGTGGTGCCATCCCTGGACTGGTAGTTGAAGTGTGGACACTATGCCCCTCCTTAGATTTGGGAACAAAACACCCATGGAAGGAGTTACAGAGACAAAGTTTGGAGCTGAGATGAAAGGATGGACCATGTAGAGACTGCCATATCCAGGGATCCACCCCATAATCAGCATCCAAACGCTGACACCATTGCATACACTAGCAAGATTTTATTGAAAGGACCCAGATGTAGCTGTCTCTTGTGAGACTATGCCGGGGCCTAGCAAACACAGAAGTGGATGCTCACAGTCAGCTAATGGATGGATCATAGGGCTCCCAATGGAGGAGCTAGAGAAAGTACCCAAGGAGCTAAAGGGATCTGCAACCCTATAGGTGGAACAACATTATGAACTAACCAGTACCCCGGAGCTCTTGACTCTAGCTGCATATGTATCAAAAGATGGCCTAGTCGGCCATCACTGGAAAGAGAGGCCCATTGGACTTGCAAACTTTATATGCCCCAGTACAGGGGAACACCAGGGCCAAAAAGGGGGAGTGGGTGGGCAGGGGAGTGGGGGTGGGTGAATATGGGGGACTTTTGGTATAGCATTGGAAATGTAAATGAGTTAAATACCTAATAAAAAATGGAAAAAAAAAAAAAAAGAAAGAAAGCTGAGTAAGCCAGAGGAAGCTAGCCAGTAAGCAGCACCCCTCTGTAGCCTCTGTATCAGCTCCTGCCTCCAGGTTCCTGCCCTGTGCGAGTTCCTGTCCTGACTTCATTTGGTGATGAACAGCAATGTGGAAGAGTAAGCTGAATAAACCCTTTCCTCCCCAACTTGCTTCTTGTTCATGATGTTTTGTGCAGGAATAGAAACCCTGACTAAGACATCCCCTGACTACTCTAGGCTGTGGTCATCTCTCTACCTTGAATCCCTCCAGGATTTCCAGTGTTCACTGCTGGGTTTGTCCTATGCTTTCAGGGGGTTCACAGTTTGATTTAGTTGAATTTGTAAATCACGTGGCAAGTTCTCCTTTGTAGATAGTTCTTGAGCATGTTTTCATACCTGCTGACCTTCATCTGTCTAGGACTCTTTATCACTTGCTGTCTGTCTCTACTGTTGCTTACTGTGACCAGTTCTCATGGAATCTACCCCCCTGTTACCCGTTCCCAAGAATACTATGTGTGAAAGACCATAGGATCAACTAGTCGTGTCATGATGCCTGTGACCCCGAATCTGGAAAAATGACAAGATAAATTCAGCAGTTTAGTGAGTACCTAGAAAGGCTCTCTCCTGAGCCAGCGTTTACATATGTTGCTGGTGGCTAGTAGAGCAGTCACCATGTTGGTAGATGGTGAGAAGGAAGGATTACTTCTAGAACTCAGCAGAATCTACCTGAGTGCTTGAAGCCCAGGGGGGAAAAATCATAAAGGACAAGTGTCAAAGCCACAGGATGTAGCAATTAAGGATCAATAAATTTCTTGGCTATGTGCAATGGTTGGTGCCAATTGTCCAAATTGTAGTGTGAAATCACCTAGGAAACAAGCCTGCTGGCACACCTGTGAAGGATTCCTTAGCCCCTGGGCATGTTTATGAAGGACTATGTTGAAGCGATTAATTGAGGTAGGAAGACTCATCCTAAAAGTGGGCGGCACCATTCCCTAGGCTGAGATGCTGCGCTGTATAAAAAGGAGAGAGGGCTGAGCACCAGCAGCTTCCTGAGTATGGCTTCAGTGTGATGAACTGAGTCTAGCCTTGACTTCTCTACTATAACCGACTACAGCCTTGAACTGTGAACTGCAATAAGCCCTTCTTCCCTTAAGGTGCTGTTGTCACTGTATTTTATCATAGCAACAGGGGTACGGAAAGCCTGTTAGAAATGTGGTATCTTGGTCCTTTCTGCAGATCACTGAATCACACCAGGCACCTTCACTGATCTGAGTAATTAAGATGTGTGCTGACATTAGGTGGCAGGCCCACTAAGTCAGCCACCTAGTTCAGCTGGAAGTGAGAGAAATCCATAATGAGTAATGGGGTGGGGGAAAGTGGTGAATGTGAGTTATGGCCACACTCCAGTACAGGGTGAGAAATGTAGCTTCCTTCACTCACTCTGCTCCAAGAGAGTGCAGCTGCTTATTGTCTTGGCGGAGAATGGTTGATTGACGGCTGGTGGAAATTAGAAATGGCACCGATGCTCCGTAAAGCAGACTAACAGTTTCACCAAATGGCAAACATGGAATTGCCACTTCTAGATACCTAGGCAGAAGAAATGAACACAAACTTCTCCAGGACTGCTCACAGTAGCCTTTTCCATAACAACTTAAAGATAGAGGGGGGAAAAATCCATCAAGTAATGGATTAAAAAAAAAAACCACCCCTGTCACACGGGGTGTCTCCTTCAGAGTAAAGGAAATTACACAGGCTAGATTTTTCTTTCAAGGGAAAGATGGTAATAGAGGAATGAACAGAAGCTAGAGGTGAGAAAGGAAGCTGTAGATACTAGGGCAAGGGTAAGAAGTTTCTGCTGGAAGATTAGAACTTTCTCCTTCCCTTTCCACACATTTCAGGTGGGAAGTCACCAAAGATCTAAGATGAGCATCCTAAGGGAAACACAGACTGGAAGATTCCTTCACTGAGCAAGAAAGGGACGGGCTGTGGGAGAAAAGAAGAAACATTAGTTCCAAAAGTATGCACCATTGCTGGCCCCAGGGATGCTGTAAATAACCAGCGTGTGTCCTTCTCCAGGGATGTCTGACGGGCCTGTAGCTGAGGATCTGGCCCACTACAGACACTCAACAAGTATTTGATGGATCTCATTGCAGTGAATGATGGAGCTACATAATCTAAGAAAACCTGAGCTCAGCACAGCCCAACATCCAACACAGGCTTTTTCACGTAATGAATGCTCAATGTTTGGCAACGGATAGATGATCAAATGAATAAGCATTTTTAGGCTGGAGACAGACCACTGCATATGGGTGAGACATATCAGAGAGCAGAAAATTAATTATCAAGTACAGTTCCTGAGAGGAAATAAGGCAACCAATCATGCTTTGGTTCCCAAAGCATTGTCTTCCTCAGTCACTGTCACAGCCACCAATGAAGTTGAATAGCCAGAATTTGACCCTAGGCTTTTAAAAAAAAAAAGTCCCCCAGTTGTTGATTGGTAGCTTGGTAAAAGGCAATGTAGAATATTCTAGCTAAAGGGATCCTCAGAGATGTATGAACTATTGAAGAAAAAGAAGCCCTGAAGGAGAACTGTCATTTTGTGGGAGTGTGACAAGTAGCCGGGTAATTTCTAGAAGATGAGCTGAGCCAGGCGGGGAGTTCACGCATCGGTAGTTGTACCTCTAATATCAAAAGTTTAGCAAATTGACACCATGTCTGTCACAGATTATTTGAACTGATTGCCGGTTCTGGATAATGCACTCGGGGTGGGTGGTAGCGGGTAGAGAGATATGGATGTATGGCCACGATTTTGCTCAAATATAAAGAAGAATGGGAATCGTCTCCAAATGCACTGAGCAAGAATGTGCAAATTACACTGGTGACCCATGATGAAGGGCCAGGACCACCCCAGGAGAAACATCCCCAAGTCTGAACTTCAGAAAGCCATTCACCTACAGCAGGCACCAAGATGATAAAGGCATAACTGTCCCCCAAGGAAGGCTGTGCCCTTGGGCACAAGCAATGGAGCGAACTAATTTCTAATAATGAGGCTGTGAGCTACAGGGTTTGTCTACAAAACAGGCGTGTTCATGAAGACTAAATATGTCAACTAACTCAAGAGGCATGCTAAATCTCCATTGTTTCCTGGCGTTCAGGTTTCCTGCCTCTATAAAATGTGATGCACGCATTCAATGTGTGTTGCAGAGTCTAGGAGATTGCAGAATGCCACATTAAACTCGGAGCTCCTGGGCTAATGAGGGTAAGTCCATTTTGCAGTAATGAATTGTTTGTAATGGCCCATCATGGAACAGATGTCTCATCCATCATTGCACCGGGAGTCCAATGCTCCAGAGTGCTCCCACAGCCCAGGGAAGCCACACAGCCCCAAAGGGGCATCGTGCACTCTGGGTTCCTGAGAAGAGGGGAAGCAACCCCCTCATGAAATAGTATGAGTAGGTGTGATTTGAGGCTCCCAAATCCACCATAACTCAAAATATGTCCCCATTCATCTGCCACAGCAGTTAAAATGCCCTCCTTTGAATTGTCTCCTATTAAAATGTAAATATATCACCTATAAGAAGTCACAGCACATTAGCATCACCCAGTTTCACACTGTGAGAGCTGGGCCCTGAGGAGATGGGGAAAGAGCAAGTAGTCATGGTGGTTTTCAGAAGGGGCTAGCAAGTCAAAGTTGAATAGGGTAAGACCAAGGCAGGCCACATAGTATGCTTGTACATAAGCCAACGCTCACCTATCTTACTAATAATAACCTAAGGTGGTGGTGATGATGGGGAGAGTGTGTGTGTGTGTGTGTGTGTGTGTGTGTGTGTGTGTGTGTGTGATTCCATGTGCATATGGATATGTACACACATGTGTGGCTGCAGGGACAGTACATAAGTTACTATTTGGCATCTTCCTTGATCATCTCCACCTCGAGTTTGAGACAGGATCTCTCACTGAGCATATCACTCATCCATTTGGCCAGACTGAATAGCCAAACTCTCCAGATATTTCCTTGTCCCCACCCTCTCACTCTAGGGTTGGGGTGACAGGTATGCTACCATGTCCAGCCTTTAACCTGAGTAGTGGGAATCCAAACCCAGCTCTGAGCTTGTGTAGCAAACACTTTTTGACAGAGCCATCTCCATAGATCCGGATCCTGAGGTTTCTATGTACACATTCCCCAACAACCTAAGCAACCTCAGGGAGAAATAACACCTAATTTATCATTGCAAGTTCCCAGTATCTGCCACATAATACTGAGAAAATCCTAGCACCCTCCTAATAAATGTTGAATAAGTGAGTTTTAGCCTCCCTCCTAAAGAAATTACATCCAATTTCAGATTCAGAGACAGATTCCAAGAGAGCAATTCGGTTGCTAAGTACATGGGACTGGGAGATACAAGCTGTGGATAAGTTTAATCTAAAAATAGGACACACACACACACACACACACACACACACACACACACACACACGGGTAAATAAAAGGTAAAGGTATTCTAAACTAGGACCACGTTTTGGAAGTGCCTTTGAATGTCAACCTGAGAGGGTTGGGTGTTATTCTGGATCTTCTGAGCAATGACCAGGAGCGCAGGAAGCAGAAGAACACAGAGCTAATGAGCAACGTAGCCACATAAACATAGGTGTAGAAAGATGATTAGCATCAGGGAAGATAGGCCAGAGAATCAGGACATTAGAAGAAGTAAGAGTTTCCTTGTGTGAGGCAGAGCCAGAGCATTAGCGGTGAAAACAGAGGTGAGGATATGCATGTAAGGAATTACTTAATGGACAACCAATAAATCTGTTTTAGTAGCTGATTGAATAAAGAGAAGCTGAGGAAGAAGAAGGAGTGGGCGGACATTGATTATGCTTCAAACCCACTTAACTGAAGGACAGGAAATTGGCTGCAGTGGAACAGATGAATGGAAGGCAGTCTGTTATGTGACTTTTCCTAGGGAGAAGTAAACAAATGTCAATTCACCCCAGGAAGGGCAGCCACAGCGCACCAAAGACACCATTCCACCCCGGTCCCACTCGACGAATCCATGAGTTTATTGCGGTCTTGGAAAGGAGAGTGTGTTCAGTGTTGCTTTCAGGTGTATGAGTGACTCAAAGACAGCTGTGTCACCAAAATCCCCCCTCCCCACATGAGTGCTAACTCAAAGTGCTCATCTTCCTGTACAATTGGCAGCCAGCTCAGCTGGTGGCCAAACCTCCTCTAGCTCGCATTTGTTACTGTTTAACCTTGGTGAGGGGCCCTGTGACTTTCTGAGCCTTGTGAATTGCACGTGGCATCTCCTCTCTTCCTGGGAGAGAATGCTCAAGCTCAGAGGAAATGGCTCTACAACATAGAATTTGAGTAAGGATGGTAAGGTCCAACATAAACGCATTGCATAGTTGACAATGGCATTATCGGCGGGGGTTGGGGGGGGGGGTGGAGGAGGACATCCAAGATGTAGGACAGCAAGAAATGTGGCATCAAACCTAGAAGAGATTTAATAAAGCCATGGGAATAGGTGAGCTTTCTGATAAAATGTACCAGTGACTCCAAATCAGAATCATCAAGCCTGAATATACTCAAAGCATGAGTCTAGAATGATGAGGATATGGCTGGGTCCTTCAGAACTATCAAAGAAAAAGAGGAGAAAGGAAGATTAAATTTCAAGAGTAGGCCTTCTCTGACTCTCTAGAACCCAGTCTCACAAAAGGGTGAAGGACAGGAACACTTAAGTAGGGCAGGGGACAGTGAGCAAAGGAAGGAATAGAAAAGACAGGTGACAGCCAGGGACAATGCAGCCAAGTCATGGCTGAGCGTTTTCATTTGTCCTTCCCAGTACTGGGAGAGCTGAGCCTATATTTTATATTCAGAGAGACAGAATAAGATTGGCCCCATAGGCTCAAATGTTTGGCCCCTAAAGTTGATGAACTATTTGGAAAGGATTGGGAGGTGTGGCCTTATTAGATGAGGTGTGTCACTAGGGGTGGGCTTTGAGATTTCAAAAGCCCATGCTAGACCCAGTGTCTCTCTTTTTCTCTCTTCCTCCCTCCCTCACTCTCTGCCTCTCTCCCTCCCTGGATTAGGATAAAGTTCTCTGCTTCTTCCCCATCACCATACCTGCCTGCTTACTGCCTTATTTCCCACCACAAGGATAATGGACCAACCCTCTGAAACTGTAAGCAATCTCCCAGTTAAAGTCTTCCTTTTGTAAGAGTTGCCTTGGTCGTGGTGTCTCTTCACAGCAACTGAACAGCAAAACATAGACTGAAATACAGACAAGAAGAGACACTGGGGATGGCCTCTCAGAAGCAACAGGAAGCAATCCAGGGGCTAGGAAGTTCAGGGAGAGGCTGAGATGGTGGAGGTCTAGCTTAAAGGAAGGACAAGCTGAAACAAGGGTCATTTTACTGGAAAAAAATCAGTTCTCAGGAGTCAAAGATCAAGGATCTGCATGAGTCTCCCAAGGGACACAAGAGGGCTCCAGGTGGCAAAGGACCAGATTCAGTTGCTGTTAAGTTTCATCCAAAGCAGGAAAGGAATGAGAGTCATCTCACCACTGCAATCTCATTCTTCTGTGGAACCTGGACCTAGAATCTCCAAGCCCTGGACACAGGCACAACAGGAACTCTGAACATCCAATTTAACAATACGTTTCATTAGGGAAATGGGTGGGTCCCAGAGAGGTAAAAATAAATTATCTAAAATCACCACACTAGGTAAGGGCTAAGCCCAGGCCTTTAGAACCTGGCCAGTTACCACTGAATAGCAGCTCTCTGTGCTGGATTGCCTAGTCAATTCCAAACATCCATAATTTCTTCTTCCCGGTAATGATGATTATATTTAAATGCATAAGAAAAACACAATTTCATGTTGGTACCTTTGTGTAGATTTCCACATTTTAAAAATTGAAAACTGGTAAGTCGGAAGAAAAGAAAATCATTTATCAAAACACGCCCCTTTGGTTTTGGTCCTTGTAAATGGTCACAGCAGTTACAAGGTAGTGACTAATCATGTGACCCAGCTGCACATACAAAGGAGACCCACCATTTACTAATTGTGGTCTCTTCTGGGTGAGAGGTCCCGACCTCTCAATCTACAATGCCAGTATCAATGCCTTCACATGGGAAGAAGTAGCAAGTGAGTCCTAGGAAAGGGAAGTCGCTGAAGCTGCCATTAATGCCGTTTTCCCTGGGGAATAATCCCAGTGTTTCAGCCAGGGATGATATGAAGGCTTTTTTGAGAGGCAGACCTGGAAAGAAAATGTAATTACTTTTTCCTGCACTTGAATATCAAGGCAGTGTCCTTTCAAAACAAAGAAGGCACTTGAGATGTGGGAGGGAGACAGCTAGAAAAGAAATGAAGGATGGAGAAGGGCCATTCATGCTGAAGCCTGTGACATTTCACCAGAGTGACTCCCTTTGGAAGTGGCTGGCACAAATGTCACTCAGCTGAGATGGTAGGAAGCAGGAGAGAGAGGTGGCCCTGTGGAAGACAGCATAACCCACTCCTGTACTATTCATCTTAAACCCTGACCTTAGGGGAAGAGGCAAAGTCCAGGCACTTAGCTGAGGTCACTGGCCTTGCACAGGGCTATAGACATTTCACAGAGCACTGTCGTCAGGAGTAAGTGGGTTCTAATTTCAGCTCGTGGTGGGAGTTGCCTGTTTGAGATGGCAAAGCACTGGACACCCCCTGGACCACTCCATGTTTTCCATGCCCCATGCAGACTACATAAACAAGAGAAGTAGTACCATGTAGCTACCTCCCACAGAGGACCTCAAGGGAAGTGCAACCATTAACGATGAGATGAAAGAGGGGACTTCTAGGACAGGGAACTAGAAACTCCTCAAGAGAACCACAGGACAAGGGGGAAAGAACTGGTTAAATCAGAATTCTTTGTTTTCCTATCAGCAAGGTTATGAGGAAGATGGCAGTGAGGATCATAGCACCATAGGCTGTAAGTCTGGGAACAAGCAGAATACTGGTGTTTTACCACCATAATAGTTATCAAGGCTTAGGGATTTTACTGAACAGGCAAGTAAAACAAAACAAAACAAAAAAACAAAAAAAAAAAAAAAAAAACAAACAAAAAAAAAAACTGATATTGTCCCTTGGGTGCCTGTTGTCTCTTGGGAGCAAGGTCTGCTACAGAAGTAGGGTGGCCACATAGATACTTATAGCAAGGATTCTTAAACTCTCACAACAGAACTCCTTTGAGGATCTGGGGGCTATATGATCCCTGTGCCCTAGAATATTAAGAGTCACACAAGGAAATGTAGGGTTTGTAATAGAGGAATGTCCCCTCCGACCCTGTTGCAAGCAATAAAAATGAAGGATGTTATAGCTAACATGTTAATCCCTAACCACCGCCTTCCCATTTCTTTACAGCGGCTCCTCAGTCTGGGTACTGGACATGACTTGGATAGAGAAATGCTGAACTGTAGCATCCCTGTCCTAAGCCTGCTCAGAGACTAGAGCATCTCCTCCCGCCCTCTGAATGGTTTCAGACCCTAGGGGGTGAACTAACCCAGTGAGAACCACCATTCTACACAAGATTTAGGACCCTCATAGAACCTATCTGTAGATCTGAAGAGCGATGTGGTCATGGGGATCTTCCACAGTGGCCTCTACCCATCTCTGGCTTCAGCTTGGAGGACCATGGCAAGCTCTGCCTTTTACATCTATTTCTTCCTCGCAGTGGCCAATTGTCATTCTTTGTGTTCAGGACCACTGATTCAGAAGACCGGATAGCGCCAGTATACCATAAACACCTCAGCTCCCAGGGCTACTTGATATCTCGTGCTTAATTAAACCTCCATGAGGGCAAGTATTAAGCCAAAAATAGCTTCTAAGAAAGAGATTGAATTTGGTAAGATGGACGACTGCAATGCTCCAGAGTTCTTCTGCAGCTTACAGTGGCTCCAGGAAACCTGCTGAACAAGGGCAGGTTAGCGTGGTCCCTGATCCTAGTACTGGCTCTGTCCCAGGAGCCCTTCAGTTCTTAGGTCCTGTTGCTACACATGTTACCTTTGAAATGCCAAGGAGTTCAATGCTAGCAGTATGGATCATGAGAATACACGTGGCATATATCTACATCTGCTTTCTTCCTGGTGGGCCAAGGGTGTGTGCCTACTTGGAGTTGGGACGATTTCTGCAGAGGTTTTGGGAGATGTAGCAAGCAGCTGCCTGGAAGGGAAAACTAGCAGGCACGGAGTGTTTTGCCAATGTCTCCTTCTTTAGCATCAATCAATTACGAGCATTTGCTTGCCCCAGCTTGTTAATTAAACACGGATACTATGCCTGTCTGAGCCGTCCCATCACCCAATTTGTAAGAAAACAGACAGTCAGGCTGCCTTTCTTGGCTTCTCACTGCTATGCCTCCCCTAGTATTGAGAGTGACGAAGAGGAGGTGAGGATTCTGCAGGCAATGTTCCTTGGGACTGTGATGCCCTTTTACAATATCCAGTGTCCCCTTTGCATCCAGAGAAAGCCCAAGAAATCTGCTCTGCAGAAAAAGAACATACCCTGTTGTCATGGAATTTCACTTGCCTACAAGTCCCCTCTCAGGGCTTCCCGTAAGTAGGCTTGTCACTCAGGATTCAAGCACCACCTTATTCTCTGAGGTATTTTAGCTTCAATTAGACTCTGTGTTTACTGTTTTATAACCTCAGGGGGTTAGCTTCCCACAGACGTGTTTAGCTGGAGCACAGGATTTTTCTTTTGTTTTTGTTTTTGTTTTAAATCAAGTTCATTTTTAAAAAGCAAATGAAAATACTCAGACAAAGCTGGGCATGGTGGCTCACACCTGTAATCCCAGGACTCAGGGGGCTGAAGATGGAGGATTGGTTCAAATTTGAGCCTAGCCTGGATTATATATGAGTTGCATGCCAACCTGGTCTAGAGAGTGAGATCCTGCCCAAATCTGACAGACAGACAGACACACACACACAGACACACACACACACACACACACACACACACACACACATCACACTTCAAAAGCCCCCAACAAAGTCAACCCTAAAGCTAAAATTTTAAAAGAAACACAACCCATGTACATTGAATAAATTGCTTCTGTCAGTTTGCCCTTGCATTTGAACTCTGCAGTTAGAATCATTTGGGGCTGTAGACTTCTGACTACTTATTATTTCACCTGAAGATGGACAGCCTCTGGGCCAAGAAGCCTAAGCAGGTTGCTCAAGTATACACACTAAATGTTAAGGCTGGGATTTTAACCCTCCTCCTTAGGAAACAGACCCTCTAGTTTTCTTTTATTTCACCTGAAGCATGGAGGCTCTCATAGGTAGAAACTCAATATGTGATAGTCTTCTGAAAGCCAAAAACCACACCTTTACCTGTTGAATAATTTTAATCCACAGTAGAATGAAATGAAGCAGCCACCTTCCCCAGAAATCATATTTCAAAGTGGTGTGGTAAGTTCTTTCTTACCTTTCTCTTGCCCTTGCTGTTGAGTTGTGATGGACTGCACTTGGTCTTCTTGAAGGTTCTGTCTTTGAATTTGTCTTCCAGAATACCCATACAAAATAGACATAAAGCTTAGTTACAAAAACCCACACCGTAATGGACAGCACCAGTGACTGAAAGGGTCAGGACAAGGACTAAGGAGGCCTCAAGGGCCCACCCCATAGTGAGCAGTCACCATGAACCAAACACAGTGCCACCAGATTGAATTCATGTTCATATAGAGTTGTGGGGGGGGGGGGTTGTTTTTGAAAGCGTATTCAGGCATCCATTACATACTGTGAGTAATAAAAGAGAATAGCTTCCTGAGTGGTTTTGCTCATGAACCTAATTTCTCACAGGCTGTGGAAGGGTCCATTAGTCCTAAAGGTCTCGTCAATCTGTGGAGATAATGGAGTGGCCACCTGGGAACCTTGGTGGGCTTAAGAGTCCAGCTGTATCTTGCCTTGTTACGTTTTAGGGAGTGTATCAGTTATCCTTCCTAATGACTTGGATATCATATATGGGGACCTGTTCCTCATGTTGCTACTTCCTTGAAAATCCAGATGAATGTATAATACTATTTGTTGAGTGACTGCTTTCTGCTCATCTTTGCAGCATCCTTGTGAGCTATATTATCCTTCTTCTTCCAGTGGAGAAACTGAGACAGATAGATGTGGGCATGCATGTGAGCATCCAAGTCTCTTAGGAAGTACCATACTGGACTCTGGATTATTGCACAGCAAGCATCAACTGGCTGGTCTCCCCTGAACTCCTTAAGTTGCTTTCATCAGGTGCTCTGTAAGCAGCATTGAGAACAGTCACTAATACACTCATCTTTGGCAGAGGAAATGAAATGAGTGTGGTGATTAGGAGTCGGCAATTGAGTAAGCCATCAGTAGAGTGTAGATGATCGATAGGCTGCCTGCTAATGCATCCAGCGCTCACAAGCTTGGCTCTGGTGCCCTGGCTCTTCGCATTGCATCCAGCGCATCCCCAGACAAACAGATAGTGCCTGTGGCTGCCCTCCACAGTGAAGGTCCAACCTACCCTGCCTTCCCAGCTGGCACCTCTTGGCTCCTGCCCCATCCCCAATCAAAACCAATTTCCACTGGTTCTGAACACTCATGAGGGAGCAGTGCTAATCTGAAAAAATTAATTCAAGCTAATGCAAATTATATCTTAATATGTTACCCTTACAGGCAACATTTACATTTTTTAAAGTAGCTTCAGTTCCTTAAATCTAAATGACTGAGTGCTATGGGAACAGCAAGCCTCATGGCAGACAGCTAGGGAAGATAGCAAGCAATAGCAGCACCTGTCTGGGGCCCTGGGAGGTCAGTCATGGAAGGTCCCATCTGCTCCTCCTGATCTTCAGATGTCTCTAGAGCCCAGAGGTACCAATGTCAAAGCTTTGGCTAATACCAAGAAATTTCTATATTGAAAAAATACGCTTTAATACATTTGACTATTGCCTCTACTCTAATATATGCAGATGAGATTCTTCTGTGCAATCAAAATAAATCTATGCTGTTGCTTTGCTTAATTTTCTCTCCTGTGCTAGAGAATTGAGTTCCCTGAGGGTGGCAGAAGAGAGAAGAGGAAGCACCTGCCCATCATCAGCCCAGGAGAGCCATGGAGACTGGTAGGCCTGCCCAGTTTGCTGAAGGTCTTCTTGTGAAGCTATGACCAGCAGACAAGAAGGTATCAGACAAAATGGGCTTTAGCCACCCCTTCGCTCCTGAAGAAGTAGAAAGAAAGACAACGATTGTAGAGAGCCCAGCTCCAGAGACCACAAGATGGTTCAGTAGGTAAGGGTGCTTGCTGCCAAGCCTAACAGTTGAGTTAAATCTCAAGGCACCACATGGTGGGAGGAGAGAACTAACCCTAGCAAGCTTTTCTCTGACCTCCCTATGTGTACTTTGGCATATGGGTGCCCACAGACATATGAATGAATGAATGAATGAATGAATGAATGAATGAATGAAAAATAGGGGACCCAGCTACAAAAACCAATTCTCCAGAATCCCATTTCACCAGAGGCTCTGGGGGAGGATAATACTTGAGTCTGTGCAGTCAAGAACCCAATCCTGCTAACAGGAGCCTGAATGTAAAAATGGTAGTTGCCTCCCCACTCACACCTCTTACACCCCCCCCCCCACATACACACACTCACTTTCCACACACATTACTTCTCTAAATTCTGTAAGCTTTCCTTGGTCTGTGAATAAAAAAAAAAAAATCCAATCCACCCTTCTGTTTTTCTCAGGAGCTCCACACTGCCCTCTGATGCCCATTTCTTCCAGAATGGAGAAAAACTGACTCCCTTAGTTCTTTAACTAAAGGAACCAGCAGAAGTCCCTATGAGATTGATCCATCCTACAAGCAGCTTCACCCTTTACTTGTGGGATCCAGGACACACCGTCTGGCTAGACACAAAACCAACAGTCATTAGAACTTGTCTATCTTGGGTATTGTCCTAGTGCCTAGCCTTTCCCTGGGAGAACAAGGCAGAGCTGCCTCTGGCTCTCCACTCGATGTCTATTGCCCGTTTCCCATTCAGAGCCAGTCATCTGTTCCTTCCACAAACACAGAGTTTCCCAGAGTTAATCTTCCCCTAAATGTCTTTATGCTTGTGAAGCTTCATTATAGCCATCTCAACCTTCCAGCAGATGCTACTCTGTGTATATGCAGCTTAAATCACACACATGTGCGCACATGTGCACAAGCACACACACACACCAACCACTCATACTATGCTATTATCTTTCTATCTCTCATTAGTCTAGGGACCCTTTCAGCATGCCTTGTCTACTTTCTATTTCAAATTAGTTTAACACACCCCACAGGTTCCCTCCAGTGCTTGGGTGCTATGAAGGCTGCCTCCCCTGAACACTCCTTGGGGATGTCTGGATTTCCAAGTCTTGCTTTGCAGTGCTCAGACACTCACCTTTTCTTGGACTCCTTTCCTGCTCTCAGAAACTCCCCAAGATGCAATGCAGCACACTGCTCCCTGGAATATAGACACACATTCTTTTCCCACCATGTACAAAATCCAAACTCTCTTTGTCTGGATTCCTAGGGTCACAGGTGAGGCCACAAGTTCAACTGGGGAAGAGATCACATACATCTTGCATTCCCTCCTTTTCCTGGAAATAGAAATTAAAGCATGAACATCTGTTTTTAAGCAGATCAGTCTCCAAGCTGTGAATCACAGAATGTTCTAAGAGCATCTAAACTGCAGCTAAATGTTCAAGGACACCTCAAATAGGTACCCAGGGATGTCTCTTGATCTTTCTTCACTCACAAGGTATCACTCCTGTCTAACAGTGGGGCAAAAGCAGAAGAAAATAAAGCCACACTGACCAGAGAGGCAAGGAGCCATAGAGGCTGATGACCCAGATAAGGTTGGTGGTGATAACCTTAAGGTTGCCTGTGGACAGCCCAAGGGTAGGCTGTCTGCAGCATGAGAAGGCACAGCTACAGTCAGCTACAGCTCATGGAGCTAAGCAATGTCCAGAAACACGGTGATTGGCTCGGATCAAATGTGAAGCCAACACTGGGAAGTCCTAGAGCTTCTGACTTCAGACCCAAAAACTGGTGGGACCTGAAGTGAATGGAGTCTGAGTGTTGTCACAGGAGGGCTCTGGTGACAGTCTGAGACTCCTACCAGGAAGTGTGTTGGGATATGCCATGTGTGAAGAGGGAATGCCTAAACTCACTACCAAATAAAACTTAGTGATTCCCCTAGCATGGATTATTTAACTACAATGATTTTCTAATCAATATACGAGCTACCAATAAAGCTGTAGACATAATCTAATATCACATTTCATTCCATCTGTTACTTACAGAAGAAGAGAATCTTTAAAAATTCTACATAATTTTATGTTCAAATTCTCTTTAACATGTAAAAGATATAAAAAATATGGTATGGGCATATAGGAATTCAGAAAATATACTTCCTCATGTCCCATTCCTTTAAAAAAAAAACTTCAATTATATAAAGCTATATAAAGGAGCTAAGGAGTTGCTGGAATGCTACATATTGACTACTGAGTTCTGCTAAATATAGATCTGTAAAAGTGTCTTTTATCTGTCAGATGTAATTGTCATCTTGGAGGCTTACTGCAGAAGAATAAGTTCAGCTGTTTTAGCTCTTTTTGAATTCTGGCTGGCTGGATAAACTCAGGTGTTCCTGTGCAAACTCCCCTCCAAGCTGACTGATCCAAACTGGCTTCTTCCAGCTTCTGACTAAATTGCTCTGCTTGGCCTTAAACTAACTCTGGCAATATGTCTTCTGGTTCCTTCTCATTCTCTGGCTCATTCTGTCTTTACCTGCAACCTGTCTCTGTAAAAATGGTCCAGTAAAACCTCTCTCTCTCTCTCTCTCTCTTTCTCTCTCTCTCTCTCTCTCTCTCTCTCTCTCTCTCTCTCTCTCTCTCTCCCTCTTTCTCTGTTTCCTGTGATGTTCTCATGAGAATTGGGTATATCCTATCTCTGACTTATTCTGTCATCTTTCTCTGATTCCTCACTTTTTCTGACCCTCAATGAGATGTCACTTTTAAATGTGACTGCTTGTTTCCAAAAACTAACTTACCTACATTGAGATTAAAGGTACTAAGGGTGTGTGTGTGTGTGTGTGTGTGTGTGTGTGTGTGTGTGTGTGAGTGTGTGTGTGTATTCCAGTGAGAGGGATTAAAGATGTGTCATTCGAGTTGGATCACACAGATCTAGAAGGTCTTTGGATGTGATTTCTTGCCAGCGTAGCCATGTTGGTGGATTAAAATTCCTCTACATAGATCTAAACAATTGGTGTAAATGTCATTGCAAACAAATTTAAATGTCAGAGCAAAGACTTGAAAGAGAATCTATATAACATAAGTATAATGTTTTAAAATCAACATCCTTGTTTATACTAAATAAGGTGGTAATTTGGGACAGTAAGAAGAAAACAATGTTGTCTGTGGAAGAAAGTATACTTATGTCAGATTTACTTTCTAATATACCATATGCCCTGGTTACCCTTAACTAACAACTTGACACAGCTTAGAGTCATCCAAGAGAGAAGCCTCAACTAAGCAATTTCCTAGATCAAGTTGGCATGTATCAATGTCTAAGGAGGATTGTCTCAACTATTAGTTGATGTAGAAGGGACCAGCCCACTGTAGGCAGTGTCCTTCCTTAGGAAGGAGGTCCTGGGCTAGTAAAATAAAAAAATTAAAAAGTAAAATAATAATAATAATAATAATAATAATAATAATAATAATAATAATAATAATAAAGAGCTAGGTAAGCATGGCCTATTGAGCAAGCAGTGTTCCTCCATGGTATCTGCTTCAGATCCTAGCCCAACTTCCTGCCCTGACTTCCTTCAGTGATTAATTGTGACCTGAGAGTGTAGGCCAAATATAAACCCTTTCCTCCTTGAATTGTTTTTGGTCAGGGTAAAACACCGAATGAAACTAGGACATCATAGTCAAAAGTATGATTTTATTTGTTATTTTATCATCAATAGAGATGGACATTTCCATTTGGGCAATAACAATATCTAATAAGTTAATTCAATACTCCTGCTAGAAACCACCAAAAATACCAGAAAGATGGCTGTTGACTCTTTCTTTAAATCCAAGAAGGCCAGACAACATACTAAGAAATTACCACACTAAAGTATAATTGAGAATGAATTTCCCTGGCCAGGGAAATTGAGCAAAAAGCAGTGTTTGTCCTGAGGGCATGTCTCTACTAACCCGAGCTCCAGTTTAGATCCAGTTCAGTGACTGAACTGGGTGGAAGGAGCAGGAAGTATTTCAATTCACACGGATACTTCTTGTATGAAATAGCCTCTTCCAGATAAGAGTGAGCTCAGAAAAAACCCTTCCTCCCCACCTCATTCTTACCACAAGCACCCTGAGACACCAATAGGAGAGCTATTAGTCAGAACCACGGGGAGAAGATGAAACTAAAAACACGCCTGAGAAACTGTAAGCACACAAACCGCCATCAAATAGATTTGTAGCTTTGTGAGGGACAAAAAAAAAAGGAAAGAAAAAAAGTCCTCAGGACATGGATTTAAATTACTGTTTCTAGACCAGGAATTCCCTAAGGCATGCAATCGAACTAAACATGAGCCTTCTTTGAACAGCACACCTGCACAATGCCTCAAAGAATCTCTAAACATAATTTATTAGAGTACTACCACCCATATACTCAACAACAGGAAACCAGAGAGGCTGCTAACAGGCAGAAACTGATTCACAAACCTCAGATGCACTCAGTTGTTAGACTTCATTTTTTAAAAAATATTCAGTGATATAGGGCTCTGTGGTTAAGAGCTCTTCCAGAGCGTTCCAGATCCAACACACAACACCCACACGGTGATTCACCGCCACCTGTAACTCTAGTTCCAGGAGATCCATTGCCCCCTTCTGTCCTCCCTGGGCACCAATCACACATGTATACATGCAGGAAAATAGTCACACACACACAAAATAAAAATAAATATTTTCTTTTAAAAAAAAATCAATGATGAGGCTCAATGGAGAACACCTGCCTAGCATGTCCAAAGCTCTGGTTTCCATCAACACACATAAAAAGTTCAGCTGCCCTTATTGTATTGTATAAAAATGACCTTTTAAAAGAATATGTGCATTAAATCTCTACAACAAAATTATAAACTATTCCAGTTATAAAATATTTCAGCACCCTCTTTTGGTAACAATGCCTGGAAACATCTTGAAATAAACAACAGTGGATGGTTCTAGCCACTGACAAGCTGAGCTACGGGGGACAAGTGAGAGAAGACATGGGTTAGAAAGTAAGCCCTTATGGTTTGTATGTGCTTGGCCTAAGGAGTGTCACTATTAGAAGGTGTGGCCCTGGAGTAGGTGTGTCACTGTGGGTGTGGGCTTTAAGACTCATCTGAGCTGCCTGGAAGCCAGTCTTCTCATAACAGCCTTCAGATGAAGATGTAGAACTCTCAGCTCCTCCTGCACCATGCCTGCCTGGTTGCTGCCATGTTCCCACCTTGATGATAATGGACTGAACCTCTGAACCTGTAAGCCAATCCCAACTAAATGTTGTCCTTATAAGAGTTGCTTTGGTCATGGTATCTGTTCATAGCAGTAAAACCCTAAAACAGTAGTGCAGCATTTCAAAGGCAGTGCAGTGTTTCACACAGAGAAGAGGGAGAAAATCAGGAATTGTCAATATTTGAAATGATAGTGGTGGAATGTTGGTGAAAGTCACCAACAGACACATTTAAGAGTCCAAACTTCCCCAATAATAATGAAAAGCATGCATGCATATCCATCCCTGTGATACATAAACTAAAGAAGAGGGAAGAAAGCTACCTGACCACCAACTTCTTAGCTATAATGGTACCCAGGCCAAAAGGGAATAGCCAATGTATTGAAAACAAACAACTGCCAATCAAGAATTCAACTTCTGGCTGGGCAATGGTGGTGCACGCCTTTAATCCCAGCACTTGGGAGGCAGAGGCAGGTGGATTTCTGAGTTAGAGGCCAGCCTGGTTTACAAAGTGAGTTCCAGGACAGCCAGGGCTATACAGAGAAACCCTGTCTCAAAAAAAAAAAAAAAAAAAAAATCAACTTCTGGAAAAAAGAAAAAAAAAATACAAACTTCTTTCAAAAAAAAAAAAAAACCTGCAGCTTTCGCGGGTTCTGTTGCCTGCCTGTGGATCCTGTTCCCCTAACTGGACTGTCTTGGCTGGCCTCAGTGGGAGAGGATACATCTAGTTCTGCAATGTGACTTGAGATGTCAGGGTGGTTTGGTACCCAGGAGGACCTAACCCTTGTCAGAGATGGATAGGAGAGAGTGGGAGGCAGGGAGGCTACATTTAGGATGTAAATTGAATAAATAAATTAATTAATTAATGGGGAAATTAGGCTGAAATGGGATTTTCAGACCAATGGCATCTGAGAAACCACTCTGAGAACACCCAGCCAACAGCAACCCCAGGGGATATCCTTCACAAAAAAAGACTAAGAACAAAGTAAGTGTTGGAGTAGATCTAAATGCTGCTTATATAAAACAGCAGTATAAAAATGCCTGGAGGAATGAAGATAAACAAGGAATTAAAACATGCAGCAACAAGAGGCTGGTGGTGCTCAGCTGGTAGAGTGCTTGCTCAGCCTGTACAAAGCCTTGGGCTTGGTCCCAGCACCGCATAACCTAGGCACCGTGGCTGGCATGTGCCTGTCATCCCAGAACTCAAAAAGTAGAAGCAGGAAATAAGAAGATTACATTCATCCTCAGCTGTGTGAGTGAGTACCAGGCCAGCCTGGGGTACACGAGACCCTGTCTAAAACTAAGAAGGAAAATCATAATAATATTCAATAATAGTCACGTATCCACTTACACATTAGCAGTCCCATAGAAGTCTCTCCTCACCTAGTAACCTAGTTGCCATTTTTGTTTTTGTAAGTATGCTTTGTGATGTTCCCACGACAGAATCACCTACCCTCTTCTCAATACATTTCTCAGAATTCAGAAAGGGACACAAGCCTACACCAGCAAGGAGGGAAGAAAATAAAACAATCCTGACTTGTTGAATTATCAGAACACTAGAGATACCAGCCAACCTCAGACCTTGATAAGATAACTTCACAGACAGAAAGTTCACAGATAACGACCAGATGAACAGAGAAAATATCTCCCAACAGGCAAAGAGACGAAAGCAATGATTATTTTAAATACCTCATACCTTCAACCAAATGCAAGCAGGCAACATAAAAGATGCTTCCAACTGGAAGAACAAATGGAGACCACAAACTTAGGAGGCAGATTTAAATACAAGCATACTGGTAATTACATTAAATCTAAATGTTCAAGCAGGGGGGAAAATGAAGAAGTCATGCTTGATTAAAAAATAAATAAATAAGACCTGCAACATCATTCTGGCAAGAAGCGCATGAAAGCTCTAAGGTTATAAAAACATTGAAAGTGAAATTGTCATTTATACTGATAGCTACTTGATAATTATTCAATAAGCTAGGCATATCTTATTGCCTATTTTTCTTTATTTATTTTAAAAACATTGTTTTATATATGGCAATATAGTTTATATATTAAATAACACTATACTAGGATGACTTTATACAGTTTTAAACAGAAGGAAAAAGAAACAAATAAAAATTGAGGAGTTACAAACCTCTCTTCCCCAAACTATTTGTCTTAGTTAGGATTTTACTGCTGTGAAGAGACACCATGACCAATACAAGTCTTCCCCCGCCCCCCAATACAAGTCTTTAAAAGGACAACATTTAACTGGGGCTGGATAACAGGTTCAGTCCATTATCATCAATGTGGGAGCATGGCAGCATCCAGGCAGGCATGGTTCAGGCAGAGGTGAGAGTTCTGTATCTTCATCTGAAGACTTCTAGGAGAATACTGACTTCCAGGCAGCTAGGATAAGGGTCTTAAGCCCACACCCACAGTGACACACATACTCCAACAAGGCCACAACTCCTAATAGTGCCACCCCTGGGCCAAACATCTACAAGCCATCACACTATTTTAATTTTTTTTTTCTGAATAGGTCAGTTTTTAAAATGTATTCAGTGGCTATTCATGTCTAATTCACAGTGCACTGGTGGTGGATAGAACTAAAAAGAAAGCCCAGCTTTCACAGTTACTGCATCAAAGGAAGAAAATATGTTTGACTCTTTGGGAGTGTTAACAAAAAGAAAGGAAAGAAGGAAGGAGGGAAGGAGGGAGGGAGGGAGGGAGGGAGGGAGGGAGGGAGGGAGGGAGGGAGGAAGGATTAAAGACAGAAAGGGAGAAAGAAAGAGAAATGATTCTTGATGCATCAATACCAAGAAAACTGAATTTTAATATCTACCACAAAAAACAAATGGCCATGATGGAACTGAAACTAGAAAACAAAATTAGCTTTTTATCCTCTCGTGACTCATGTGTTCCTTTGCCTAGGTAGATGCTTCTTCCATATCGCCCCAATACTACCCTCTCTTAGTCTCCTTCTAAATAAAATAAAGTTAACATTTTGTATACTGATGGTATACAAATGGTATGTTGATATGTATTTATGTTTTGAAATTGTTAATAAACTAATTAATGAACTGTGAAATCACATACTTATTTTCCAGGGTAAGATCCACTTACAATCTCTCGGAATTTTCAGGTATAAAATATCTTTTTATCATATGTTCTCCATCACAACAAGACGTTCTAAAAGTACATTATTTAAATATTCCCAATATTCAAAGGCAGCCGGTAACACCATTTAAAGTAGATATGTCTGCTAAGGCACTGGAGAATACAAATGGATATAAACACTCTGCACAGCTTAAGATAGAAAACAAAAAAGGGGAAGGAGGAAATGGAAAGTGGAAAACAGCAAAAGGCAAACCAAAAACACATAAATCAATCATGAAATAAATATAAGGATTTAACTGCCCCATTAAAATAAAAATACCCTCCAATTCTGCAACAAATTCAAATTCCCTGATATATTGACAACAATAAATAGACATAAAACAAAATAGTAGGGAGAGTGGCAATGAATACATGAATGAGTACAGATTTTTTTTTTCAGCCAAGTATCAAACAACCCCACAGAAGCGGCAGTGTTGAGTTCTGCAAAGTATTTATTCCAAGCATGTAACACTCAATAAAATACAAAATGTCACTTTCTATTTATAAAAGTTACAATTCACAATGAAAATATAATACTCATAAATTTTTATGTCTCAAATAATTCAGCAAATGAAGGGAAAAAAATTGGTTGCAACCATACAGAAAAACTGGTAGATACAATGATTGCAGAATACTAAAACACCCACTCTTTCTACATCAAGAAAAGAGCAATGAACGCAGACACCGATGATGTGAATGATAAAGTGATGTGGACTAAATTAATATTAGCACATCAGATGATGGACCCTATGATCTCTAAGTGCACCGCTCCGTGCATCCATGAAATGGTCTCAGGGGCTGAGTCTAGGGTACAAAGCGGACTTCAGTAAGGCATAAGTACATTCCATGTGTATGCAACATTTTCTGACCATACGGTAAGACTAGCAATTCACAAAAAATACATTTCTGTTCAAAAACTTGAAAACACTTTCATAAATAAGTAGCTCAAAGACAAAAAAAAAAAATATGGTAATCATACAAAGTTACATGGATGCACCCATCAAACATTTGTCTCACTGGAAAAATCTGAACTGACTTGAAACTCCACAGCAGAGGTACGATGAAAATATAGTACTTTTATCACACAGTTGATAAGAAGTGGGGTTATTTGAGATATATTCTCTCTCTCTCTCTCTCTCTCTCTCTCTCTCTCTCTCTCTCTCTCTCTCTCTCTCTCTCTCTCTGCCGCATGTGCAGGTGCCTGCAGAGGCTGAAAGAGGGCATCAGATCCCCCTCAGCTGGAGTTAGTTACAGGTAAGTGTAGGCAGCCCATTCTAAGTTCTGGGAAATAAGTTCAGGCCCCCTGCAAAAAACATCAGGCACTCAGCTAAGCCACTTCTTCAGCTCCACACATAAAGCTGATATATGATCTCATTAGCTAGCCCAGGTTGGTCTTGAACTCACAATACTGTCTCTATTTCCCTAGTGCTATGAATACACACATATGCTACTTTGACTGTCATGCTATAATGTTAAATGATTAATATGTGAAACTATACTGTACTATGTACCATAATAATTATTATAGATAATATCACATTGAGTGCCATAAAACAGAATCTAGACAAAACCATGTATATGTTCAGTTGGGTTTGAGCTTGTGTGTAAGTTTATATGTGTCTTGTGTGTTCATATTTTTATAGCTGCTTTTATCTTATTTTATTTTATCCTCCTCTTTGTTTAGAGTATGCTTGTGCTTTTTAATACTTAGTATATGTCTCTATTGCTTTAAGTGCACTTATTTTAAAACCATCTTCAAAGGCAGATATGGTGCTACAACGTAGCCTGTAATCCCCGCATGTACTTAAAGGGATCAAGAGGGCCCTGATTTCCAGCCTGGGAAACACAGTGAGACTGTGTCTCAAAAATACAAATAAGCCAAAGGACAACAACAAAACAGTTTCACATTGCGTCACAACTCTCCTTTAGTTGGAAATAAACTTATGGAGTCCATGATACTGTTGCTGGCCGTTCCACTATCTGAGTCTTATTGTGTTTCAGGTTCTTGTTTCCAGAAGTTTCTCTTCCTCTCTCTCCTGCTTACTTCATCACTCACCCTCATTCTTGCTCTCTCAATCTTTCTCTTCCACTCAAAGCGGTTTGGTTGTTCACTAGCCAGTATCCAAGGTCCCCAAAACAGAATCATTCACAATGGGCTTTCCTTACCTCACTTTCAAGATGGGGGTATAAAAACTGAGTTTACCGCATAGGGCTATAATAATTAAATACATTAATTAAATACAAGCAAGAAACCTAAAATTGTGTCTAATCAATGGCAGGTCCCCAGTTTGTGCTTGCTCTAATTCCAGGGAGCAGTGCCTTTCCCAGAGAGGAAACCCCTACCCTAGCCCTCATTTCAAAGAGCAAACCAAACACTAGTCCACTTTTTTAAGTGGAAATATTTTATCTTCCTTTAACCCAGCAAGATATAAACTCCAGGTTCCCTGGGCCTGCCCTAGTCCTGGCTCCCAATGGTCCCCCATCAGTCACCCGGTGACTATTTCATGTCTGTTCAGATACTATTTCTAGCCACAGAGGTGGCATCATACATTTGATCTTGGCTAGTCTTTCCTGCCTTCTCTTTTCTATTATATCTATCATTGGAGACGGTGGTTAATCATGTGGTTGTAGCTCCTCTTGAGACATGGATTGGTAATATGTTACGTGTGTGTGTGTGTGTGTGTGTGTGTGTGTGTGTGTGTGTGTGTGTCTCACTGCTCTGATATTGGTCCCCTGAGCCATGTTGCACCCCACCCTTAAGTGAAAGCTTAAGGGTTCTTTGGAAAGTCAGTTGTGTTGGAAGGTGCTTTGCTGGGGCAAACACATGAAAGAGTGTTTTCCTGAAATGGACACAAGGGAAAGATGAAGGCAGACTTGTGAAGGAGTGTTTTCCTGAAATGGACACAAGGGAAAGACTAAGGCAGACTTATGAAGCAAACACGAGAGAGAGGATGTTCTGCTAAAGCAAACACGAGGCAGGACATGTGATGAAGGATTCTTCACTAACAACACACATGTGTTGGTCCATCTTAACATTTCATAGTTGAGCTACATTTGTCAGGACTCCATAGAGATAAACACACCAAAAAGCTTCTGGTGATGTGCTGCAGTTTCTTCTACTTCCATGGACTTAGGCTGATTGGCAGAGTGATGTCAGCTGAGACAGGCACACTATGCTGAGGCAAGATCCATGGATGACACATGATGTTTGGAGAGATATAAATAGGACTCTACAGATAGTGTCAGAGGCTGAGCTTGGCTTGCTTATGGAGCTAACTGTACAATACTTGTTGGTCTGGAGTCCCTGCTGACTCGTGCCAAGGCTGAGGCCTGGCTGTCTCTGCTAGGTAGTACCACTGCTGCTGATAAGTGTTTGCTATCCTGAACTAGACTATTGGTGTATCCATGAAATGTTTGCAAGTGGATCAAACTGCCGCTGCTGACCTGTGAGCTGAACTGCTAATTTCCAGACAACACGGATGGGAGTTGCTCCAAAGAACCTTTCTAAACAGGTCCACACCCCTCCCATCCTTTCTTTCCCACTATCTCTGGTGGGTGGTGGGCTAGAAGGAAGGTTAAAGCATTTAAGAGCCATCATTAAAAGTTGTATTTGAAAAAAAATTAAAGTTACACCACGCCCAACACCATGCCAGTTCAAGCCCTCCAACAACAACAATGTGAATCACCCACAAGACATAAATCAAGGTCTTCTCTCTTAATTCAGGGGCGTTTTAAGCTGGCAGATTTGGCTCTGCTAGATGGTACTGATCCAACACAAGCCCAACTAATTAGACAGGCTTCATCTTGAAGAAAAGGTTGTTTCTGGCTGCATCTCTGTCTCCTCTGCCTTCCTTTACCACTTGTTAAGGTCCCATACCAGCTCCTTTAAGGAAACGATTCTCATTATCCCTCGTTCAAGCATAACTGTCTCTATTAACAAAAACACAACACCCAAGCCCTCTCAAAAGTAGCTAGAATTTACCAGGATTCAATGGGATCCAATGGATTTTTTTTTCCTTATGCTCCAAATCTAAGTGGCCCTTGTCACTATCAGAATGACTAAAATCCAGACAGCCACATCAAGGGGTTGTGAAAAAAGTGCAGCTTCCACACATTGCTGTTGTCAGTGGAGATGTTAAACACCCAGCAACAATGTGGCCCATCCACTCTACCCCTAGATGGCTCACAAGAGACACGGGAAGAAAAAGCAAGAAAGGTTTACATAAAAGTTCTCAACAGCATCACTCAAATGGTTCACACAGCAAACGAGTTGAATGTCTTTCAACAGCTGAATGGCAAAACCAATTGTGTCACAAGCATACAATGGACGACTACTCAGTGATAAAAGAAACATGGAACAACATGGCAAAACTTAAAATAGCCATGCTCACCGAAAGAAACTGGACTGTGTACTAGTATATCCCACTTGTATAAAAGCGGAGAGAGTTACAGCTATTTATCAGTGACAAAAGGTAGAAGATTTATTGACTGCAAATAAAATAGACTATTAAGGGATAGGAAGGGATTATAAAGAAAACGGGGGAATGCTCATGAATTTGTGTATTACCTTAAATGTGATGATTGTTTTGTAGGTACATACTTGTATCAAAACTTAGCAAATTCTACACTATAAACATGTGTGATTCCTGTACTTTATTTTAAAAAAAAATCTAAATGCTGTGGCAGAGAGAGCTTGGTCCTATCTAAGGAAAAAGCAAGAGAGCTATCTAGCATGCCTTTACATTGCACCTCCACACCAGCCACCAGGTGGCACCAATCCCGACCGTGTACTTTAAACTTCACTCTGACTGTCCTCCGCTCTAAATGGTACATTTGCATCATGCCCCTCCCCTTAGGACTCAGGAATCTTTATAGAGAAGTGGGTGGAGAGACTGTAAGAGCTGGAGAAAGTTGATGTCTAATAGCAAAACAATTTTTGCCAGGAGTGATAGCGCAATTGCAAGTGTGAGCTCACACGCACAGCAGCCGGGACTACATGCACCAGACTGCATGCAGAGGACTGCACACAATCAGGCTAGCCACGATCCCACCACACATGCCAGAAGCAGGGCACCTCACGGAATCCCATCCCTAATTTCCCTAGACCAACAGTCTAGTTCAGTAGAATCAGGATATCAAACACAAATCAGTAGCTGTTTGACTACTGATGGCTTCCGGGGTAGGGACAGTCAGTTTTCTTCAGGAATCCAGGGCCTCAGAGACTCCCCATGCTCCAGGAGGGTCCCTAACCAGTGTCCACAGAAGCAATATTAAATAGACACCATGGGGATTAAAAAAAAGAGTTTAGGAACCTGGGAGGAGATTTCAGTAAGAGGGGTGTGAATGGGATTTCAGGAGAGGGAATAGGAAGTCGATTTGATCAAAACACATTCCATACATGTGTAAAATGCTTAAACAGTAAATTGCTAAGGTTTAAAATATGCAAAACAAACACACCCTCAAAAATAAATTTACACTAATTATTTTGGCTTTGGCTTTTTTGCTCACTTCTCAACAGATACTAGTAAGAAAAACCCTTGGAGAAAATAGTCTATTGCTTTTCTGCCCACGTGTATTAAGCACCTACAGGAAGGCACAGGGTGATTCTGTGGAGTAGAGGGGCACAGGAGAACGAAATGAAGAAAATGAATACACGGTATCCAAGTGCCCTCATCCGTGGCTGGCAGTCTGGGGCTGGCATTCTGACGGCTCAAACAGTCTCGTGGTAGGGGTAAGAATGGCGGTGTGCTAGCTGAATTTTTCACCTTTCAAGTAATTAGATGGCATCTAACAGACAAGCAGAGCTTGGCACAGAAACTGAAATTAGTGTGGTGTTCTCAGGGAGAGTAAGCAGGGCAGAAAGAAGAGCCTGTAGAGTGGAGGCCATTGTTGGCGAGCGGGTGTGGGTGAGTGGAGGCCATTGCTGCAGAGTAGGTGTGGGAGAGGGGGGTCATATGAGACCACAGAGGGATGCTCTTGGGAGATGTCTGATGCTAGAGAGAAATGGGCCTTCAAGAGGGACTTGACATTTTAACAGGAGGAAGGCGTGATGAGATGCAACACAGAAAATGAGCAGAGGGGATGGGTTGGGTCTGCATGAGACTGAGCCCAAGCCGAGGGCTGGCAGGATCACAGCCATCTGGGTCATGGCTTGTGAAGCACTGACCTCAGGGAAGAAAATTAGCCATGTGGAAATAGCAAACAGCAAAGTGTAGGTAGTCCTTCTAGGTTCCTCTCAGGGACAAACTAACGATGCAGTCATCAGATATTTCTGGCATCTTAGTTAAGATTAAGTGACATATTTTATCTGATAAGCAGAGAATTTGTAGACACTTGAACTGTCGTTAATTAAAGTTTGGCATCAGAGCATGGGTTTGAAAGTCAATAATTTGAGAGCCTGTGCCCCTATGTCACTGCCCACCATCATCATCATCACAATCACCATCACCCTCATTACCACCATCACCACCACCACTATCACTACCATCACAATCCCCATTACCACCACCATCACCCTCACCATCACTATCACATCCACCACCACCATCACCATCAGCTAAAGAATAAGGAGAAAGAAAAGGAAGTGCCACTAGATTACAAAATGAAAAATCAGTGAAACTAGTAATTATTTTTAAGAAAGTACAAGAAAGGAAAGGGTTAAAGGAACCCTACAAACTCTAACCTTTGGAGGAAGTAAGTGTGTGTGTGTGTGTGTGTGTGTCTGTGTCTGTGTGTGTGTGTCTGTGTGTGTGTGTGTGTGTGTGTGTGTGTCTGTGTGTGTCTGTGTGTGTCTGTGTGTGTCTGTGTGTTTTCAAAATTATAATTATCTGTGAAAATGGTCTAAAGACTAGAGCTGATTCTAGCATCGAGGTCAGTGGTTTAGCAGAAACAGAAATGGGAAGTGGATGCTAAGATTTTGAAATGACAAGAGTTTCTCTTTTACTTAAAGCCAATACTGAAAGGCAGGGGCTGAGTCCCACCAAAAACTAGAAGTTTAAACAGACAGCTTTTTTTTTTCATACAGAAAAAGAGAGAAAAGTTTGGAAACTAAAATTGAGAAATAGATATGCCGATGATCAGTTAAACGTGGCTATTTAATCTGTACATTTATCTCTTTGCACTCCCAAGACCCCTTACTAACATGAGAACAGGGGATTAAAATCTTCCAAGCCTACAGGGACAAAGAAGGTAGAAAATGAGCAATGGCACCAGATGATGAATGATGGGAAGGGAAGGCATTCGAAGACCAAAGAGAGCTGCATCCCAAGTACACAGGAAGGGCAGGATGTGGCTCCAGGAAGGAACATCACCAATCAGAGGAGGAAATCGGTCATCGTAGGACTCTCCTACGTCTCATACAGCCAGCCTTACATGAGCTGGTGGGTCATCTCCTCCTTCAGGGAGACCAGGCCAGCAGTAGTGTGAAGATCAGATACCCAAGTAAATCAGGGCCTTGTGAAGATCATGGTCCTGGCTTCCTCTTATTGTTCTCTCTGAGCTACAGTGCTAAGTGGACAGATCTCAGGTGGGAAACTGGTAAAGGGACCTATGAAAGTCACAGGTGCTTATATTTGTAAATTACAAAATAAAGATGCATATACACACAAACAGAGGCACACACAGCATACACACGGAGGCACACACATATAAACATACAGAGGTACACACATACACACAGATGTACACACACTCACACATGCACAGGCACAAACACACAGAGGTACACACACACAGAGGCACACATACATACATGCACACATACACACACAAAGGCACACAGACACACACAGATGCGCACATGCTCAAACAGACACATACATAGAAACACACACACACACACACAGAGGTGCACACACACACAGAGGCACATACAGAGATGCATACATATATATACACAGACGCACATACACACACAGATGCACACACACATATATACAGAGGCACACATTCACATGTGGCACCCTCGTCACCCACTAAAGCGCAGTGAGTAAGCACAGCTCATAGGAAGGGTCAACCAAGGATTCCAAGACCTTGGAAGCAATCTTCCAGAATGAAGAAGGAGGCCTGATGAATCAGGATAGGAGGTGGGGGCAGGGGATGGGGGGAGATGACAATGAAGAGAGTGAAAACTAACGCTAACATTTTTAGAGGAATAAAGTAGATTATATGCATGACACAAGTGCAGACAAAAATAGGTTGCTATAAAAAGGAACACTCAGGGAATAATAAAAAGGTCATAAAATTTAAAAATATACATACAGAATAAATGAAATAAAATAAAATCAATAGACTACTTGAGAAAGTTGAAGAAATGTCACAGAAGACAGAAGCAGAGACCAAGGCAAGGAGAACAAGGCAGAAGAAATGGGATCAGAGGGTTCAATAATGAAATAGCCAAGGGGAGAGAAGTTGAGAGAAAATGATTATTTATATATAAGACACCTGCGTGAAGGTGGTTTTGCTTTTGTTTGGTTGGTTTTTTTTTTTTTTAACTACTGTACCAATTGAACACCCATGTGGGGAATAGGCCACATGTCCCCTCTGACGATCACTGGAAAACAACAGAAAGATGTCTCCACAGATGTGAAGGGCAATCATTTCAGCTGAGAATTTAGGCAAATCATCACACTTCAAATAAAAAATAAGACCATTGAGAAACTTCCAGAAAGCACAGGTAAATGGTTCACTTTCCACAAAACACTTCCTAAGAGGCAACTTGAGAGTGAGCCCAAAGAGGATCGATAAGATCCAGAAAACAGACTTTGTACAGGGGAGGAGGCCAAGGGAAGGATTGGCTATGGAGAATGCTAAAGAGGGAGCAAAGGGGACCAACTCGGCAAGAGTCCGCCACCTGTGTGATTTTCAGTTGTAGAGTATCTGGATAGAATTGGTGATACATGACAGACAACTAAGAAAACAAAATTACAATCAGGGCCCTGCAAGATGGCTCAGCTAATATAGACGCATGCCCACAAGCCTGAAAACATGGAAGATGAGAACTTGCTCCTGAAAGCTGTACTCTGACCTGCACATGGGCCCAAGGGTACCTGTGTACACACACACATGTGCGTGCTCACACGAGCACACACAGACACACAAAGGTGGTAATAACAAAAAATAAAATATTAAAATACAGTCATCTTTTTAAAATTCATTTATTGTTATTTATTTATTCATGTTACAACCCGCTCACTGTCCCCATCCCAGTCACTCGCAATCTTTCCCCCCATCCTCTCCCCTTCTCCTCTGACAAGGTAGGGATTCTCCTGGGTCTTCCCCCCCTCCCCTCTCTGACAATCAAGTCTCTTTGGGGATAGGTGCTTCTTCTCCCACTGAGGCCAGACAAAGCAGTCAGGCTAGAGGAATACATCCCATGGGCAGGAAACAGCTTTTAGGATAGCCCCTGCTCCAGTTGTTTGGGACCCACATGAAGACCAAGCTACACATCTGCTACATATGTGTGTGTGTGGGGGGGGGGGGTATGTCCAGCCTTTGTATGCTCTTTGGTTGGTGTCTCTGAGAGCCCCAAGGATCCAGGTTAGTTGACTCTGTTGACTCTGTTGGTCTTCCTGTGGAGTTCCTATTCCTTTCAGGGGCCACAATCCTTCCTCCTATTCTTCCATAAGAGTCCCCAAGCTGTTTGGCTGTGGTCTCTATATCCATTTGAGTCAGCTGCTGGGTGGAGCTTCTCAGAGAACAGCCATGCTAGACTCCTGTCTGCAAGCATAGCAGAATACCATTAACAGCGTCAGGGTGCTTGCCAATGGGATGGGTCTCAAGTTGGGCTGGTGATTGGTTGGCCATTCCCTCAGTCTCTGCTCCATCCCCGGTGCCTGCATTTCTTATAGATGGGATACATTTTGGGTAGAAGGTTTTGTGGGTAGATTGGTGTTCCTACTGATCCATTGGGGTTCCTGCCTGGCTACAGGAGGCGGCCTTTTCAGGTTCCATATCGCCAGTGTTGTGAGTCACAACTAAGGTCACCCCATTGATTCTTGGGTGCCCCCCTTATCCCAGGTCACTGACACATCCTGGAGATACCCCTGGGAGGTTCAGAATCAGGTGTGGTGAGGTACAGGAGAGATGGCCATGAGAATGAAGAGGATTCTGTAATCATCATATCTTGACCTGAGTTGTATTAAAAACAGAATGCAGCTCGGATGACTTGTAGGCAGATGTAGTAGCCTTTTTGCCATTTTAAACACAAAATTGCATGTCATTTATCAATATGTATAAGTGAATACAGGAGTTAGCAACAGATCAAATACTATAAACTCCCAGTCAGCATTTTATTTGCCTATAAACAAGAAATAAGAATAATGAGCTGAGGTTTGTTTTTTAGATAGTGTGTCAGTCAATGTGCTGTGTGGGCAGGCTGGCCTTGAACTTTGGGTGTTCCTGCCTCAGCTTCGCAAGCTCTTGGATTAGAGGAGTGGAAGACAACTGGCACCTCCTTAAAAACTGAATAAACTCTCCTTTACAAGCAACTGCAGTCTTTTTTTGTCTGTCTGGCTAGGCTTCTACTGCTTGCTTGCTTTTTGTTTATAAAAGAGTAGATGCTTATCAGAAATGTCATCAGAAATCTGTTTATAGGCTTATCAGAAATAATGCTTGAAAATGGAGAGATTAAAAAGACAGGAGAAAGAGCACAGATTAAGATTCTGAGTATTTCCCTGGAAAAGAGCATACACAGGATAAGAAATGTTTAAGACACACAGGGTGTGCTTGTCTCTCAGCTAAACTCACTGTCAGTGAGGATACACTGTTCCATGCTGTGGGGAGGAAGCTGGTTCTGTGCACAGATACCTCTGAACAATACTGTGATGGTTTGTATATGCTTGGCTCAGGGCATGGCACTGTTAGGAGGTGTGGCCTTGTTGGAGTAGGTGTATCACTGTGGGATGGGCTTTAATACCCTCATCCTAGCTGCCTGGAAGCCAGTCTTCTGCTAGTTACCTTCGGAACAAGAGGTGAAACTCTCAGCTCCTCCAATCCCATGTCTGCCTGTACACTGCCAAGTTCCTGCCTTGATGACAATGGACTGAAACTTTGAACCTGTAAGCCAGCCCCAATTAAATGTCATGCTTGTCAGAGTTGCCTTGGTCATGGTATCCGTTCACAGCAGTAAAACCCCAAGACAGATGCCTTTTTGTGCAGCTTCTCAGCATCCTAAAGGTAATTTCTCACAGAGATAATTCCACATAATTCCTGTGGTATGAGTTGAACACCACTGTGACCAATCCATATGATCACAGTTCACCCTCTGACCTATATGGGGTGGACACTTACGATTTCTGTACTGTGACACCAGTCCACTGATAGGTAGAAACACAGTTCGTGTGATCTGTCTCATTTGGACATTGTCATAGATTTTTGGTCTTTCCAAAAATAAAAATAAAAATAAAACCTAGTTTACTTTAGCTTGTCTCAAGTTTTCATTACCCAAATAGAGAATTGGCTATGCCTCAAGGAGTGTTTTGTGGGAAACAGCTGTAGAAATCTGAATACACTAATAGATAAGTATATTTTGTTTCATAAAATTAGCTGAGGTAGCTTGATGAAAGTATAAATTATCTTTAAAAAAAGAAAAAAAAGGAGAGGAGAGGAGGGGAGGGGAGGGAAGGGAAGGGAAAAAGGGAAGGGAAGGGAAGGGAAGGGAAGGGAAGGGAAGGGAAGGGAAGGGAAGGGAAGGGGAAGGGGAAGGGGAAGGGGAAGGGGAAGGGGAAGGGGAAGGGGAAGGGGAAGGGGAAGGGGAAGGGGAAGGGGAAGGGGAAGGGGAAGAGAAGAGAAGAGAAGAGAAGAGAAGAGAAGAGAAGAGAAAAGAAAAGAAAAGAAAAGAAAAGAAAAGAAAAGAAAAGAAAAGAAAAGTGAGAGCTGGTGAGGTGGCTAAGTCACCTAAAACTTGTCCTGCAAGTGGAGCTGAGCCGGACGACCTGCATGGTAAAAGAGAGAGCTAACTCCCGTACCTTGTCCTCTGACCTCATGTATTATAGCATGTGTGGGGGCACATATATACACAAGAGAAATAAATATGTAACTAAAATAAGTAAATATGTAACTAAATGTAATTTTTAAGAGGGGGGGCTATAGAGATGACTCAGCAGTCAAGAACACTTGCAATGCATCAGAGTTAAGTTTCAGCACCTATATCTAGCCGCTCATACCACCACTAACTCCAGATCCAGGCAAACTTACAGATCTTACACTGTCTTCGGGCCTCCATGGTCGTCCACACACATGTGCACATATCCATGCTCAGAAACACACATAGCTCTAAATAAAGATCTTTTTATAAGTGAAAGAGGGCTCTTGTGGACATTTTTGTTTCCCTCTCTCTTTACCAACTTCCCTCTTTCTATTTGAGCTACCAATTTACAATGTCTCGTGCCAAATCATTGGTGCAAATTATACACTTTCCCTCAAGTTTGGGTCCCACTTTCTTACTTTTTCTTAGATGTGTATGACTGTTTTGCCTGCATCAGTATATGTGTACCACACGTGAGCCTGGTGCTCATAGAAGTCAGAATCGGGCACCACATCTCCTGGAACCGGAGTTTGAGGTGGTTATGAGCCACTGTATGGATGCTGGGAACTGAACCTAGGTCCTCTGCAAGGGTAGCCAGTGAGTGCTCTTAATTGCCGAACCATCTCCCTAACCCTATTCTTACTCTCTTCTATCTCTGGCCCCAGTTTTGTAATTGGCTGCAAGGCGTGCATACCTATTTACTTCCCTTGTCAATACTACTTAAGCACTGTCTAAAAGGGAAAGACATTCCCGGTCTCCCTGCAGAGACCTCCAGAAACATAACACAGGCTTTACATCCATGATTCTCACAAGTAACTAAGTAAATAAACTCAAGCAAAAAATCAACCTGGCCATTAAAAGTGTGGTAGAGATAAATGCCAGCTTCCTTTCACAAGTATTATACCAAACTCAGTGTTGAGGATAGAACCCATGGCTTCCCCTCCAAGGCTCAGGAATCATCAAGGAAGAAGGGGTATAAAGAATGGAAGACCCACAGGAGGAGGAAGCCTGTTACAAAGAGACACCTTCTGAACATAAGATGGCCATTGCACTGAAGCACTCACTACAGATGTGGTACCTGATAAGATCTGCATTTCAACTTAGAAAATGGAAGGGCTCGAGAGGCCCCACCCCTCCCTGAGGGAGGACTGAGTTTATGACAAGGAGGAGTGTCACTTCCTTCAGTGAGGTTGCCACTGCACTGATAAGTTATGGATGCTCCAATAACTAATACCCCACCCACGCCCATGGAAACAATTCTGATTAAACCCCAATCACATATACAAAAAAGAAACTGAAGTTGAAGAGGAAACAGTTGGGAAGAAGAGTTTCCATGGGACAAGGATAAAAGAAGGTCATGGGGTGAAAATGACTAAAATTAATTATAAATATATATGAGACTACCAGAGAGTAAATTATATAATTAAAATGTGTGTAATACAAATAGATAGAATAAAAGGTTCTTGTGCGTGTTAGCAAATACTCTACACGCAAGCTACATCCCCAGCTCTGATTCTCCATTTTTATTATAACCAGTCAGTGTTGTATTTTTATCACAGATAATTTAAGCTTTGAATTATAATTTCCTTTTGGATAAATAGGTGGGGCTTTGTTTGCTTTTGTTGCTGTTGTCATTTTGGTTGCTCTGCGCCAGTCCAACAACTCAAGAATAACAGGAAACGAACAAAAAAAATTCAAAATCATAAAATGAAAATACAAAACAGCCAAGAATCACGGCCAGCTTTTTGACTTTTTGGTTTGAGTGGAGCAGTGCGCTCGGCATTCCCAGGTGTGCAGCGTCCTGTGGACTCCTCAAGGGCAGACTTGACGAGGATTTTGAGATGGAACTCATCGCCATTCCTGTGTGATAGTCACATGACATTCTCATAACACCTACTGTCAGTTCCACTAACAAGGCAAATAGGTTTGGTCCATTTTGTATTTTCAGTCAAGCCAGCAAGCCAATTTCTTATCGGCAAGTTCGCAGTTCATCAGAGCCACACTCATCAAAGAGAAGGAATTTGAGCACAACAATTTCACCCATGACTAGGACTAAATAGAGACCCAAAGTATGAGGTATTGTTTGGCCAATGCAAACAAGTCTATCATCAGGTATCCCACTGCCTGCTTGGACCTGGGCGAGAGTCAATGCAGAGTGGTCTGCATTGGCTTTAAGAGAATATCCATCCATGCGATGCCTGAATAACATCATTTCAGATAAGCCATCTTCTCTAGGAGGACAATGAAAACATCCAGTCTTTCTGTTTATTGTGTATTACTACCACAAGCAGCCACCATGACCTCGGAGAGGTGACCCCCTGATCTGAACTGACTTCCGGTCACCTTTGGGGTACACCAAGCCTTCCCTTGTTGGGCTTCAAGTTTCTGAGCAGGCCCCCATCTAAGCCATCCCTGTATCTGGGCACTTCGCCCCCTTTTGTGGTGCGGCTGTGGCGAGAGCTACTGCAGGCATGACAGAAGCTGCCCAGGAGAGCTGCGGTCCTCAGCTAGAGCAGAAGTCACAGGCGGCATGGCCTCGAGCTGAGATTTTCAAGTGGTCTAACTAAAGAGGGGAGCATGTGTCTCTCCCCAGAGCACTTGGCCGAACTTGTCCAGGCCGTGGTCACCCCCTACTGCTCTGCTTTCGTAGGATGTCTGTTTTTTCCTAGCCAAGTAATGGCCGAAGGAAATTACTTCAGACTTTACTTGAACGGTCATGAGACTGTTCTGATTTGGAATTTTTAATATTTGACTTAAAAGTCACCTTTCTGGAATATGAAAGTGTCCCTGGGATTTTTTTTTTCTCTGAAAGCAATTTAAAAAAACAAAAAACTCATTTGGCTTACTTGAACAGTAAAAGCCAAGGTCACAGCTCTGAAAGAGGTTCCTACAAAAACAAAGATTGACTCGCCCATGTTAAAGCGATAATACAACACTGCACATCCATGTTTCTCTTTGAAGCCAGCCTCCCTATCCTAAGCTGCTCCTACAGCTCAGTGCAGTGCCTTTGATTAAATACCTTCAAGGCTGGGCTTTCTGCTTCCAAAATCTAAACCTTGTGGTGGTTATTTGGTTATATCTCTGGCACCTTCTGCACCTTTATATAGATATATAAGTATGTATGCAGTGTGTGTGCATGTATGTTGACATGTATATAGAGGTATATGTGTATATGTAGGTAGGGGCATGTGCACACATATGTGTATGCATGCACGTGCAAGCTTAAAGTTGATACTAGACATCTTTCATGATCTCTCTGCATCTAATATATTGAGACAGTTTCTCACTGAACCTGGAGCTCAAGGGTTAGGCTGGTCTGACTCGTCAGCTTGCTCAGGGGATTCCCTGTCTCTTTTCTTTTTTTTTTTTTTTTTTTTTTTTTTTTTAAGCGAACTTGATGCGAGATTTTATTATTGAACGATTTGGTAGGGTATAGGAGAACTATTGAAGCCTTCAGGAATGCAGGGCTCTCCACTTGTCCAGAGGACCACGATTGGGGATATATTTGACACCACAGCCATCAGGAATGAGCCGCTTCTCAGCAACCATGTCTTCAAATTCATCTGCATTAAACTTGGTGAAGCCCCACTTCTTTGAGATGTGGATCTTCTGGCGGCCAGGGAACTTGAACTTGGCTCTTCGCAGAGCCTCAATCACATGTTCCTTGTTCTGCAACTTGGTTCGGATGGACATGATGACCTGGCCAATGTGAACCCTGGCCACTGTGCCCTGGGGCTTCCCAAAGGCACCACGCATCCCTGTCTGGAGCCTGTCAGCCCCAGCACAGGACAACATCTTGTTGATACGGATGACATGGAAAGGGTGGAGCCTCACTCGGATATGAAAGCCATCCTTGCCACAACTCTTTACCATGTATTTGTTGGCACAAATACGGGCAGCCTCCAGTGCTTCAGAAGAGAGTTGCTCATATTCATCTGACACCATATGGCCACAAAGTGGGAATTCATCAACTTTTGCTTTCTTCCGTCCCAAATCAAAGATTCGGATCTTAGCATCAGGGACACCACGGCAGAAACGAGACTTTGGGTATGGCTTGTTCTTACAATACCGGTAACACCGGGCGGGGCGGCGGCCCATGATGACAATAGGATCGTCGGTGGCGCGCCAGAGGAAAAGAGACCTGTCTCTTTTCATACACCATAATTATAGACAGACTGCTATGCATAGTATGTTAGTTTAAATGAGAATGGCCCCCATAGGCTCGTATATTTGAACTCTTTGTCCCTGATTGGTGGAACTGTTTGGGCAGGATTAAGGGGTGTGGCCTTGTTAGAGAAGGTACAGCTCTATTGAAAGAGGTGTGTTACTGGGAGCGGGCTTTTGAGCTTTCAAAATCCAACCTGTAGATCAGGGCATTAGCTCTTAGCTACTGTTCCAGCAACATGCCCATATGCCTGCTTCCATGCTTCCAACCATGATGATCATGGACTGACCCACTGACACAGTAAACCAGCCCCCAATTAAATGCTTTCTTTCATAAGTTGCCTTGGTTATAGTGTCTCTTTACAGCAATAGAAAAGTAACTAAGACTCCCACCCAGAATTTACATGGGTTCTGGACATCCCAGATCCAGCCCTCACTGAGCCATGTCTCTAGCCCTATACTGTGTTTGTGTTAGGAGGTGGGAACGGGCTCAAAACTAGGATCACATCCACTGAAAGGTTAAATTAAAGTATCTCAACATATCAACCCAAGACTACAGAATCACATCAGAGGTGGCCACACAGAGCTAAAACACGTACAGCAAAAGCCAGCCTGGTTTCCTTTGCCCTCCTATGTCTTTAATGAGCAATGACATGAAAACGCTAGAGCTAAGGCCTTGTTAGACATAAACGGCTTTTCTCTTGCTTGCTTTCAGCTACCATGATGCATTTTTCTGACAGTCTGTGCCCATTAGCAAGTCGTTGTCTCTCCATTGCACATCTGCCCTTCTACATTCTACTTTGCAATGGGACGGAGGCCCTGCAAAGCATGTCTCTGCTCTGCCAGATGTGGAGCACTGTCCGCTGGGAGTGATGTGGCTGCTGCCATCTTGAAACCAGAACAGCTGTAAATATCCTCATGAGAATCTCGCACAATCAATTATTAGTGTTCTCTCGTGGAAGGGGGTGTGTGGAAGGTCGTTAGACCTTTGTGTGAGGTTCCAACCACTCTTCTGCACGCCACAGCTGCACACAATCCTGCCCAGATGCACGTGATATCCAGAGGTGATAGACTTCACAGGCTACAGGGGGTTAAATGAAGGGGCTCCAGTATGAAGTTTTCAGTAGGTCATCATCAATACTGAGATGGGCTTTTTGGTGATGTTGCTGCTTGGGTTCACCCACATATCAGTAAGCAAGCCAAACAAACTCTGGCTTCACCAAGCTGCTTGAGTGGGATTGTCTCTTTGGCCTGTCGTTGGTGCCTGGGGGAAACAAATGATTGCCCTCATCTCCCCAGGGAACGCTGAATGACACCATGTGGCTCCCATTAGGTTCTGCCAACAGGGAGAGCTAGAGGGACTCTGGAACGTGGAAGAAGGCAAGATCCTTCCTGTCCCTTTCCAGGTCTTTTCATGGTTACCCCAGGAGGAAACCTCCTGGGAAACCAGTAGCTGGTTACAGTAAGAGCCAGTTCCACTTTTCAACTCTTTTCGCATTCCCCAAATCACACCGGTGGCTCAAAGGTACCATGGCCACAGCTGCTCAGGCACGCAGCTTTCCCAGAAGTCTGATCTCAAGATTTTCAAGACAGAGGCTCTTCTGAGCTCTTAGAACAGTGGTTTTTAGCCTGTGCGTCTCGACCCCCTTGGTGGTGGTGGGGAGGTGTCGAACAACCCTTTCACAGGGGTTGCATATCAGATATCATGCATATCAGATATTTACATTAAGATCCATAACAGTAGCAAAATCACCATTATGAAGTAGCAAGGTTTTATGGTTGGGGTCACCACAACATGAGGAACAGTAGTAAAGGGTCACAGCACTAGGAAGGTTGAGAACCACTGTCCCAAATTATTAGCACCAAGCAGCCAGAGTCTCAAACTGCGGGATATTCCTAGAGGTTCTGGGTTCAGAGAGCCCCATCTGTTTCCTTTTTTTCTCCAGGCCTAGGATGCTACTGCACATAATCACTGGCTGTGTGTTGCTCCAGCATCCCCTTATCTTTTCAGTACCCTACACATGTGTAATTAATTCCAACATCCACCTCTCACTATAGAAATAACTGTCTGGTTACTGCTTTCCCAGCTCAACTCTGCCATAAAAGCTGCTGGCTTCAAGGCTCACCCTCACCAAGTGTTATGCCACTCGTATTTCCTAGAGTTGAGCTGAGAACCAATGAAAGAGAAGCAGAAAAATCATTTCAGTGAAACCAAAGATAATAGATACTGATCAACTAATAGAGAAGTAACTTACCACAGGCCCAGGGTAACGCCTAGCTGAGGACCTAGCTGAAACAGAGGCCATGGGAATGATGCTTAGTGGTTTGCTTAGTCTGCTTTCTTATTCAACCCAGGACCAATCTGTCTAGGGATGGCACTACCCAAAGTGGACTGACTAGGCCTTCTCTCATTAATCATTAATCAAAAAATGTCCCCACAGGCTTGCCTATGGGCCAGGTAGATGGGGGCATTTCTCAATCAAAGTTCCTTTTCCTAGGTGACTCTTGCTGATGTCAAGTTGACAAGAAACTAACTGGAATTCCTTGTAAAAAGCACTCGGGGTAGAAAAAGGCAGGTCCTGAGGCTTGCTGGTCATGAACCCTGCCAACTTGGTGAATCCCAGGCCACGAGATACCCTGTCTCAACACACACACACACCACACACACACACACACACACACACACACACACACACACACGCATATGCACAAGCATACACACACTCATTCACACACATACCCATGCACATGCACACACACTCTTGCACAGGCACATGCACATACTTACACACACACACAGACACATGCACTCTCACACACAGAGACACCCAGACACACACACACACTCACTCATGCACATACACACACATGCACACACACAAAGAAAGGGAACACTCAGCTAGCAACTTCTGAGTTTCTGGGAGTAATTCATAAGCACGGAAAGGTTCAACTTCCCACCTTCCTTCCTGGGACACCTTTGCCCCCACACATATGCATCTATCTTCCCCAGCAGCCCTGACTTGTTGACCTCAGAATGAGGTAAATTTGTGAAGGCTGCAGTTATAACCGCCCAGCAGGCGTGCCTTATGACTAAAATGAAATGAAATGCAACATTTCTGGAAAAGTCAATTATTTCCAACCTGTTCCATTAGAGTCAAACATGCTAAATGAGCATGTAACATATTGACTTCTGTGCCCCGTGGCATCTGGGGCCATAAATGCTCTGCTTATCATAATACTCATCTCCATAGCTCTTGCAAATCAGGACCCTCCCCGGGAAGAGCATCCGTGGCCCGTTCATAACTCAAGATGGGAAGGAGACAGGCTGCCTAATTGGGGGAGAGGGAGGCACCGATCCCTCCTGCCCTCACACTGATGCACACATGGCTGGACCTGTTACATGCAGTCACGTGACCTGGAGTCAGGGTTCTCTCCACCTGCATCTAAACAGATGGCGACTGCCCCATGCAGCAAGCCATTCTCTGTGAGAAGGAAATCAGGCTGCCACCAGGATCGCTTCAGGCAGGAGAGAGACAGAGGAATCCCAACGAAGCAGCGCAAAGACAAGATAGTGCATTGAAGTCGGACCAACCTGCCTTTGAAGCTACACTCTCTGACTTGCTAAGATGCTGGATGAATTCTTTAACTTCCCTGAGCTTTGCTTTCTCTCTATAAAATAAAATAAAATAAAATAAAATAAAATAAAATAAAATAAAATAAAATAAAATAAAATAAAATAAAGTGGAAAGTGCCAACTTCATAGGCATTTTGCAATAACTAAATGATGCAAAAGGTACATGGAGTTGCTTATGCAGAAGCCTGTATGTTGGAAGAACTTGAGAAATGGCCAATATTATTATGGTTTTTGTTTTATGAGTATGACCAACTTTTCAGTTTTTCAGTTTGGGGGGACTGGGCTTTCAGTATGCCATCTCACCACCTCTGCTCTGAGTATACCATAAGCCAAAGGGCAGATAAATAAATGTTACAAATGAGAGCTTGCTATATAGGTCCCTCCAACAGATGCACACCTTGATCCCTTCCCCTTGCCCCACCCAAACTCTACGCCATTCTTTCCTTCCCCTTCCTTTCCTCCAAGCCCAGCTCCAAAGAGTATGCTGACGTAAGGCTATGAGCATCCTGAACTCTGCTGTCACAGTACTCTCTGTTCCTGCCCAAATTCTTCCACTTCCCATTGCTGGTTGGCTGAATCCTAATGGACCTGCTTCTAATGAGTGCCTAGGGGCAGAGGCATGGCTTTGTATGGATCCAGCAGCCAAGCCCTGGGCATCCATCCAGCAGAGGTGTGTGCTCAACCCTCCTCTCCCACCCTGAACTTTCACACAGGTGTGGCACTTTGGGATTCTCCAGGAGAGCTGCATAATTAGTTAGAAAGAGTCCCGTCTGATTGTCCCTTTCTCTGCAAGTGCAATCTCTCCTAATAGCATCACCCAACTGAATGTCTCCTAATTCTGTCGGAATGCATTTTAATTATCGCTGCTTCTTATGTTGGTGAGCTGTTGCTGGAGTTTTTGATTTGTGATGGAAAATAGGGAAGCCATAAAGTATTTTGGTGACAGCTCCCTGATTAGGCAGCATAGCAGCAAAACAAGTTGTCACAATAAAACTGATTAATCAAGTTGTCAGAGTAAAACAAATTAATGCCACAAAAAACCTTTGCTAGAAATTACCTCCGTATCTGGGAGTCTTTGACGGATGGATTCCTTCCATTGGCAGAGACTTTCATCTCATGTGCTACCCTTGCAAATCTGTGCTTGGGATTTGAGGTGGTCCAGATGCCCTGTAGCAAGGGACCAAGCGAGACCACAGAGACCTAGTTACAGAGCAGCTACTGACTTGATGTCTAGAGATGCGTTGTTACTGCCTAACTGATTTGGAAACTGTTAGTACCTGCAACATAATTCAACGGCCATTAAATTTTAATGCGAAATAGATACAAAAGCCATCTACCCGAGTTCTTACCAAGAAGCCTGGATTTCATTGTCAACTTATTAAGATGCTTAATCCTAATGTTCTGGTTGGAAGGACACTCTGCAATTCTTCTTATATATCTTTCTGTCTTAAGGAGAGATTTTACCCATGGTGGAGATGACAGTGATAGTCCTGTCTGCTATTTATCACAATATAGATGATGACGTCTGACTATTCAGAATTCCACCACACTGTGTCAACTGGTGGCAGCATGACTTTCTCAAGAAACCCATACCCATGTGCTTTCCCCCACCCCCACCCCCCGAAACACCATGTTTTGTAGCTCAGGCTAGCTTAAACTTACACTATAGCCAATGATGACCAAAAAATGGAGAGATACGGGGGAGACAGTAGATTGAGATGTAAAGACCAGAGTTATTTTCAATTTCTACTGTCTCCCCCGTATCTCTTCATTTTTGGTTCTCCTCAGTAGAATCCCAAGAACCAGACATGGTGGTTATCATCATCTCCACTTTATGGCCAAGAAAAGGGTCCTTAGTGATCAACAACTTTGCATCAGAGGAAGACTTTTGTGGCATCCATCCCCAAGCCACATGGGCAGGAAAGCTCTCAAGTCTTATTTTTCCAGTAGTAAAGCCTGTCTCATGCCACCTGGGACCCTAAGCAAAAACCAGCAGCAGCAGCAAGACCATAGAGTGGCAGCTCTAGCATCCACTGTGGGTGATGCCCTCAGGCAGCCTGGATAGTTGACACCACTGAATCCCACTTGCCCAGTTCTACCTCTCCATGCTCAGCTCCTACCAAAATGTGATTCAGTCTCCATGCTCACTCCCTGAACCTTTTCAGCCTTTTCCCTTCCACAGATGGCCTCCAGCAAGCCTGGCTCTCTGAGCCTTTGTTCCCTGGTGAGAACCCAAGCCCTTTGATGTCTCCTCATGTCCACAGAATCTAAATGTGTTCCTCCTCGGAAGATGGCTCTCCATCATGTAAAGGCACAGCCCCACTCTCTTGCTTTCTGAACGTGGCCTGCTGTTCCGGGCCACCTACCTTTAGCTACAGTGCTTATCCTGGCTCTAATTCTACCTGTAAGCATCAATTCCTGTGTCAAGATGAATGGATACCTTCTCCGGGTACCCCCTCTGTCATGACTATGCCCTATGCAGATTTCTCTTTTTTAATCTTTGTAAACAGTTGTACCATTATATATTAATTTGGGTAATAATTGGTTTCATTGTGGCTGTTTAATACATGTGTATAACATACTTGGATCCTATTTACCTTTCATTTTCCTCTTAGACAAGACCTGCTCTTCATGGTCTCTTTTCTTTATAATAATCATGGTCTGTTTAATACATGTGTATAACATACTTGGATCATATTTACCTTTCATTTTCCTCTTAGACAAGACCTGCTCTTCATGGTCTCTTTTCTTCTAATAATCTCTCTTCTGCTTTCATGTCTTTTGTGTGTGTGGTTTTTTTTCCTACATTCCACAGATATGAGAATGTGTGATATCTGTCTTTCTGAGTCTGGTTTATTTTGTTCAACATGATGGTTTCTGGTTCATCCATTTTCCTGCAAATGTCATGACCTAAGTAGATTTATTTGATAGACAAACTCAACATTCCATCACAGTCATTTGCTAATGAGCCTCTTCTCCAGAATGCAAAGACAGTATGCTATCCATCACTGTGTCTCCTAGCAGTGCCCAACACATAATATGTTTATGATCAATACTCACTGAATAAATATGAGTAGAGGTGAATGGATAGATGTGACAAAGCAGGAGTCTTGTGAAAACCTTCTCATGAAGACTCAATGGTCTTTCTGTCACTAAGATGCCAGAGACTTTGGGGAGAACAGCCAATCGAAAACACACTACTGCTGTTCTTCCTCAAACATTTACCAGCCTCTGCTGAGCTGTGTCAATGGCCTAAAAACACAAGCAGAGCCGAAGGTGCTGACTCTAATGTCACTGTCCCTGACTTCTTATGTCGACGCCACATTTCCTGTGCATCTGGGATCTGTTCCAGCTTCACCAGATGTTCAGAAAGAGAAGAAATGGTGAGACATTTGGTACCACCTCCTTGTTTTGAAGGTGACTCAGAGAAATGAACTTGTACCAGAGCTACAAGCATCTTAGGAGCAGATAATGAAATCTAGTAACCTGCTAACTGGGCCATTGCTCCATCTTCTGTATGAATGCTCTTTCGTGATGTTAGAGGTAGGAGTCCTTTATCCTAGACTTCAATAAGTCCACAGACTTGTACCATACACAGTTGTCACAGAATGGAATTGTTTTGGGGTCAGACAGCCTTAGTCATAATCACACAGTACCATCTACTTGTCTAGTGACGTGGTACTGGTTAGGCTTTCTGAGCTTCAAACTCCTCACCTACATTTATCAGGGCTTTGATCTTAGTTGACTAAGAATTCCTCTTGCTGTGATAAAATACCCTGACAAATGCAACTTCAGGGAGGAAGGGTTTGTTCTTGGCTCATAGTCTAAGAAGATATAGTGGCTACAAAGGCATAGCAGCAGGACCTTGAGGGGGCTGGTCATAATATGTTCACAGCTGGGGAGCAGAAAGCAATGGATGCTCTTGACTGGCTAACTTTCTCCTTTTGATACAGTTCAGGGTCAACTCTAGAGCCCACTCTCAGGGCTCATCTCCCCCGCTCCCCTTCATTAGTCCCATCATGATAATTCCTCACAGGTATACCTAGATGCTTGTCTCTTCAGTGATTCTAGACTCTGTCAAGTTGGTAATCAATATTAGCCATCAATAGTTAATGCCAGAGCTTTTGGTAACACTTGGCACACATTTGATGCTGAATAAATAAGCATCTTAAATTGGTTTTGAGATATGAGAGTAATCACTTTGAAGCATTCTCTCAAAGGAAGATTAAAGTCTCCCTTGACAACATTCTGTCAAGGGTCAGATATTCCAGAACATTCAGCCCTTTGTTCTAGACAAGAAAGTTCTCCCATATTTTTCCCCAGGTCAAAAACTTTTTCTAGCCAGGCAGTAATGAAATATGTTTTTAATCTCAACACTCAGGAATCAGAGGCAAGTGGGTCTTAGTTCAAGTCCAGCCTGGTCAACAGAGAGAGTTCCAGTACAGCCAACGCTACACACAGAAACCCTGTCTCAGAAAAACAGCAAAACAATACTAACCTTTAATAAGGTCCTTCATACAATCTTGGTTATCCAAAATCATTTTCTCAATTCAAGCAGGAAAAATATATTTCTTGCAAAATGAAAAGGAAGTTTCATAGTTTTAAAATATATTTTCATGCTAAATCAATGCTCAATGCCCCACTATTTATAAACTAGTCTCTCTTTTTTTTTTGCTTCCACCTGGTTTATTTTCCATTTTGCAACTTAGTCTATTTTTTATCAAAGATGTATATGCATGCCATTTAAGGAGGAAATCATTCTACAAAGCTGAATATTAAAATCAGTATGTCCCCTGCTACCACCATAATCTCCATTCCCTCCCTCGCTCCCTGGAGGTAAGCACTTTCCATTCTCTATCCTGGCTTTCTCTTTCTATGTCAGAAAATAACATGCCTGTGTCTCTACTTTTAAAAAAACAAGTTGCAGGTGACAGCAGATGCTGGCGTGGATGTGGAGAAAGAGGAACACTCCTCCATTGTTGGTGGGATTGCAGGCTTGTACAACCACTCTGGAAATCAGTCTGGCGCTTCCTCAGAAAATTGGACATAGTACTACCGGAGGATCCAGCAATACCTCTCCTGGGCATATATCCAGAAGATGCCCCAACTGGTAAGAAGGACACATGCTCCACCATGTTCATAGCAGCCTTATTTATAATAGCCAGAAGCTGGAAAGAACCTAGACGCCCCTCACCAGAGGAATGGATACAGAAAATGTGGTACATCTACACAATGGAGTACTACTCAGCTATTAAAAAGAATGAATTTATGAAATTCCTAGCCAAATGGATGGACCTGGAGGGCATCATCCTGAGTGAGGTAACACATTCACAAAGGAACTCACACAATATGTGTAATATCCACTGATAAGTGGATATTAGCCCAAAACCTAGGATACCCAAGATATAAGATACAATTTCCTAAACACATGAAACTCAAGAAAAATGAAGACTGAAGTGTGGACACTATGCCCCTCCTTAGAAGTGGGAACAAAACACCCATGGAAGGAGTTACAGAGACAAAGCTTGGAGCTGAGATGAAAGGATGGACCATGTAGAGACTGCCATATCCAGGGATCCACCCCATAATCAGCATCCAAACGCTGACACCATTGCATACACTAGCAAGATTTTATTGAAAGGACCCAGATGTAGCTGTCTCTTGTGAGACTATGCCGGGGCCTAGCAAACACAGAAGTGGATGCTCACAGTCAGCTAATGGATGGATCACAGGGCTCCCAATGGAGGAGCTAGAGAAAGTACCCAAGGAGCTAAAGGGATCTGCAACCCTATAGGTGGAACAACATTATGAACTAACCAGTACCCCGGAGCTCTTGACTCTAGCTGCATATGTATCAAAAGATGGCCTAGTCGGCCATCACTGAAAAGAGAGGCCCATTGGACACGCAAACTTTATATGCCCCAGTACAGGGGAACGCCAGGGCCAAAAAGGGGAAATGGGTGGGTAGGGGAGTGGGGGTGGGTGGGTATGGGGGACTTTTGGTATAGCATTGGAAATGTAAATGAGCTAAATACCTAATAAAAAATGGAAAAAAAAACAAGTTGTATTTTATTGGCATACCTGGAAGGTGACAATGTAAGTCTGCCCCTTCCCCCCCCCCATCACTTGAGTACCACCTTACATCCCCCTACCCCCTAGCACCACACAGCAAAGTTGTTCAGATCAGCTTACAGTTTCTCTTCATAGCAAATCACTTCGTATTTTTATTGCTCTTCTATCCTTACATGTTTTCCCCCTGTGTTTAATAATGGCCTTCTTTGCTCCTATATACTTATCACCAGTTTAGCTCCAAACACACACCCTTTATGTAAATCTCTACCCTGAACAGCTAAACACCCTAGGGATTCCATCAACTCTGATTTGAGATAATCTCTTGAGATGCACTCTGTTCCAGGCGAGGTACTCTCCAGGCCAGCCACACAACGGTCACTTGGGGAACTTCTTTTCCCAGAAGTACTGAGTATTTCCTGCACCTCAGGCTTCTATTCAAGAGGATCCCTCAGATACGTCATTCTTTGTCTTGGGCTTGACCTCTCACCTCGGTATAGTGCACCAACAAGGTTAGATATAGCAAACAAACCGCCTGAAATATCAAAGTCTTCAAATATCTCTCTCCAGGCTCATGACTAGCTGTTTGGCGATAGTTTGGGTTGGGAATTTCTCTCCCCTTGGATTTTGAAAGCATTGTTCCATCACTGTCTAGCTTCCAACATAGCTGCCTTTAACGTTCTACAGTCTTATCATGATGTGCCTTGGGGTAGCTGCATCTTTCTCCCAGTATGATAATCATACAAACTCAAGTCATTCATCCTGGGGAGGTTTTACTACATCCTCTTCCCCATCCGACATCTTTATCCCTCTCTTCCCACATTTTGAGCGTTGGGGTTCCTTGAGACCTTTTGCTTAGCTCAGCATTTCCCACCCTTCTTGCTCTATTCCAGGACCTTGGTTTGTGCAGTAAGTATATAATCAATATATACTGTTGGTATTATCCCTGCAGAGCTGCTGATACTGGTTTTGTTAGGTCTTTCCCTTTGGACTGGTTGGATTTCCTGGGGCTACAGCATTCGGTCTATTAACTTTTACTTGATCCTTGATTTCAATTCCACAGTGCCACTATCAACCCCTTGGATCATTGATTGTGTCACCTTACTATAGTGGTTTATGGGCACTTTTCTGTCTGTATAACAACAACTGTAATAATAATGCTTAAACTTTTTAACAATTACATTAATTATCTACTGCTGAACAACAAGTCACCCCAAAATTTTACAACTTAAAACAACAAATACTATCTCTTAGCAGGACTCACTATCTAGACATGGCTTAGCTGCCAGCCTCAAGTTTCTCACAAGGATCCAGCAGGTTGTCCCTGTGACTGTAGTCTTATCTGAAGGTTCAACTGGGAGACAGCATTAGCAATGACCTGGGTTTGGTTTTGTTCAGAAGTTATTTCTGAAACCATAGCATGGTTTGCCATTTGGAGACAGAACTAGTTTTCAGGTTCACTAAGTCCTGGCTTCTTTCTGTCCATCGGTCTGTCCATTGGTACTTCAATTTATCTCTCTTCTCTTTTTAATTTTACTAAAAGAAAGATGAACCGGGCAGCACCTTCAGCTGCCTGGGAATCTCCTTAGCCAGATTACCCAGTCCTTTAGACACTCTCCTATTTTTCATATTATGTTGGGCAAAATGTTAAGCTTCTGCATGGCCTAACAAAGATTACCCTTCCTCCAGGTCCCATGATGTATTTCTAACTTGCTTTGAGGCCCTGAGTACCAGAGGTTCATATTTCTACTAGCCATCTATATCAACTTAAGTTTTCTCTAACCTCCTCTGCCTTCATCTCCTGACAAGATAAAGTACTCCATCTTTAGATATTTTTACAGTATCACTCACTGATAGAAACAAAACTTACATTTGGAATTTTTATATATATATATATATATATATATATATATATATATATATATATATATATATATATAACACTATCCTGTATTTAGCTACTTAAGACATAAAACAAAACAAAGAATCTCTTACTGTGAATCCATGCCTTTGGGTCCAAAATCTCAATTTGGGTTTTCTGGATATCTCTGCCTCAGGTCTCTCAAGAAAGAGACTGAAATCAGTGGATGCTATGATCCCATTGTAAAGCTAGATTGGGGGAGATTCCATTCAAGCTTCCTCACATGGTTGTTGGTAGAATCCACATTTCATGAACTACTGAAGCATGAGGTCCTCTGTTGTTTGCCTGCTGCTGGTTAGGTGGGTCCTCCAGCTCCCTGCAAACCGAGTTTCTCCACTGAGTAGCTCAAAGCATGGCAGGACTTAGAGACTAAGATAAAGAGGCTTCAGACAGAACCACCATCTTGCTTCTATGACCTAAGCTATAAGTTAACACTTTTGCTGTATCCTATTAGTTAACAGTGAGACAAAAAGTCCAGTCCTTTCTCAAGATAGGTGATTATCAGAAAATAGCATGATATCAAGAGGCAGTGATCAGTGGAGACTTGCCGGGAGGCTGTCTACCAATATATAATGTAATTACTACAGTAAAAAAATGAGACAACATGGCACATCAAAATAACAGAAACACAGAACACAGGACAGACGCCTTCCTTTATGGTGATATTTCCAGTCTCTCATTCCTCTGTTGAGGGATGTATCACACTGAACGGCTTTGATGACTGCTGATGCAAACTTTCCTAGAACTTTAAAGATCTAATTATAATACTTATGCAACCATTTCTCCTGGTATTAAATTTGTGTAAGTCAAGTATTATGCAACCAGGAGAATTACTATAATTTGGAGGAGAGAAATACATATTGAGAAACATAACCACAGCATCCATGAAATAAGCAACACTGGAAGACCCTCAATTTCCTACAACAAGCATGACAGGTCCTGCTGTGTCTCCTCTGGCTTGCCTGCTTGTCTCTCTGCTTCACGGCGATGTTGGATTCATTGCTGATTAGCACATAAGTCATTTATCCATTTGCTCCACAAAGGCAAAGTACCAAGTGAGTACCTGCTGTGTGCTAGGCTCTGCACAGAGCCCCCAAGGGAATCAGTCATGGTCCTATCCCTTCTGGAATACATAGTTTGTCAAGGAGATACAGGAATCAAGGAAAATCCTACTTACAAAAAAACCCTGAGCAGGGACAACAGAGCTAGGAAAAAGGTGTGTGTGTGTGTGTGTGTGTGTGTGTGTGAGAGAGAGAGAGAGAGAGAGAGAGGGAGAGAGAGCAGATAACAAACAAGGTGTCATTCAAATCTATTTTGTTTCTTTTTTTAAAGTCTTCTTCAGATATGAAAATGAAGAAAACACTCTTATGGTGTGTGGGGGGGGTGTATACATGTGTGTATGTGTATAGATGTGTATGTGTGTGTGCTTGTATATGTGTATGTGTGTGTATACATGAGTATATTTGTACATATATGTAGGTGTATGCATGTGTATATGTGCGTGTTTGTGTATGGATGTGTGTGTGTGTTGTATGGTATGTGTGTGTGTGTGTGTGTGTGTGTGTGTGTGTGTGTGTGTGTGTGTGTGTGTGTGTGTGTGTGTGTGTGTGTGTGTGTGTGTGTGTGTGTGTGTGTGTGTGTGTGTGTGTGTGTGCGTGTGTGTGTGTGTGTGTGTGTGTGTGTGTGTGTTGTGTGTGTGTGTGTGTGTGTGTGTGTGTGTGTGTGTGTGTGTGTGTGTGTGTGTGTGGTGTGTGTGTGTGTGTGTGTGTGGTGTGTGTGTGTGTGAGAGAGAGAGAGAGAGAGAGAGAGAGAGAGAGAGAGAGAGCAGACACCACACACGGTGTCATTCAGATCTTTCAAATCTATTTTGCTCGTTTTTTTTAAAGTCTTCTTCAGATATGAAAATGAAGAAAATACTCTTACGGTGTGTGTGTGTGTGTGTGTGTGTGTGTGTGTGTGTGTGTGTACATGTGTGTATGTGTATAGATGCGTAGGTGTGTGTATGTGCTTGTATGTGTGTATGTGTATGTATATATGTGTATACATGAGTATATTTGTATATATATATAGGTTGTGTATGTGCTTGTATGTGTGTATGTGTGTGTTTGTGTATGGATGTATATGTGTGTGTTTGTGGTGTGTGTGTGTGTGTGAATCTCATAGACTTTTCATCATATGAGAATGAATACCACAGATGGTTAGGTTAAAATCCATAGATATATTAAATGAAGAGTTGTCAGGAACAAATTTCTGACTCAAAGCTACCAAAAATCAAAGTGGGTAGCCATAGAAACCAACATTCCTTTTACTTTGTTTGTTTGTTTGTTTGTTTGAAACACATTAGTCTGTTCTCCCCCCTCCACTAAGCCCTTGTCCTTTTTTTTCCGTGCTTAGACTTGGAAAACACTGCATCTTCTATCTACCCCACTCTTTTCCATCCAATCTCCCTTCATCTTGCTAGTTCCCACACCTCCTCCAGCTCAGCTTGAATGTCCCTCCCTGCTTCTGAAACTCTTCCCATGAACAGTGACACCCAAAAACCAGAGTACCCCACTAGCCCCAGAGTTCTTCCTAATACTGCATGTTCACTGCCCTTCTGAGTTCTGGACCTATGGTCCACCTAAAGACAAGCACAGTGTTTATCTGTGCACCACCAAGGCTCTAGAATGAAGTTTCTAATGTAGGCATTTGAGGGGTGTAGGTGAACTGCTGCATGATTGAATATAACACCCTATACCCAAGGAATAGACTACATGGTCCCATGATAACAGATAGATTCTGAATAAGACAACAAAGGTGACAGCTACAAATGGAATCCAAGGATTAGTCACTGAATTTCAACTTGACAATGTAAGGATACAGCAAGGAATAGTTCAGCGACAGCAACATCTATTCGGTAGAAACCAAACATTCTGCAATGCCAGGTATCCGATAAGGTCTGGCAATTTAACATATTCCGTGCAAACGGACCCCTGAGTTCTGCCAGGTATTCCTAAGAGCATAGGCCCTAAAAAGCATTGTTTTCCTTTTCTCAGACCTTTCTGTGTGACAAAAACAGACCTGCTTGTCATTAGGCAACCCATAGACTAGAGACCCAGAAGGGTAAATGTCACCAGCCACCAGCATAAATTGAACAACATGAAAGACCCACATGTAGTCACCCAGTTGTAAATTCTTGGAGCTTGTGGGGTGTGTGTTGGCTCTATTTGATGTAGGAACCCAAATAAAAATCAGAACAAGAGGCCAATACTTGAGGAATTTTTATTTTAAAGGAGGGAGGAATAAATGAAGAGAAAAATGTAGGCTTACAAAGAATGCCAGAGGAGGAGGAGGGGAGTATCCATGGGGAGCTAGGACCAAGGCAAGCTTAGCCCACAGCCTCCTCATGATTAGCTGCATGGCAGCCATGAGAGACTAAGCTGCCTCACTGTAAAGCTGTTTAACTTGTTAGGACTTTAATCAATAAGAACCAGAGTAACATTTGTGCTTCGTGTTCCTTTTATTTACACAGAAGACAAACTGAAGAGAAACTCTCTTTCTTCAGCCAAAGACACATCCTCCGGGGAGCCTGGTTTCTTCAGAGTCAACAACAAGCTGGTGGGGGTGGAAATTAAGCACTGGAGCAAGGCTTGTACTTAGCTCCAGCCCAAAGATGGTCTCTTAGCTTGCTCCTTTCCAGCTGGTTCCAACACAGCATACTCCTCAATTAAATTTCCACCAATTTGCAGTCTCCTGCTGAAGCATCTGGATGGTGAGAGGAAGGGCAGTAGCCGTGGGAACCAAGGTCAAGTCCAATCCCACACAGCCTAGGTGGACCCCATGCCCCTCAGGTAATACCACCTGCTGACACTATCCTTCAGGGCCCAGGAGCCTCTTCTTTTTCCAGGTAAAAGAAGGGCCACACTTTCAAGACCTGGCTTGGGATCCCCTCCCCCTACTTCTTACTTCCTGTGTTAGTCGCTTTCCTCATGGTTGTGACAACTACACTGACAAGAAGCAACGTAAGAGGGGAGAGGTTTGCTTCTGCTCATAATCTAAGGTGATGTACTCCATCTTGGAAAGTCAAGGCAGCAAGAGCTTGAGGAGGCTGAATGTTGCATCCATGGCCAGGAAGCAGATGTTAGTGGATGTTAGTCCCCAGGCCACTGACAGGGGCTCTTTTGATACTATGGTCCTGTTCCCCAATTGGGTTTTGATCTGTCAGTAAAGAAAGCCAGGGGCTGCAGGGGGGTGGGGGGGAGATGGCAATTGCTGGGTGGAAGGTACAGGCGGGACTTCACAAGGAAGGAGAGGATTTGTCTGTGGTGCTTTGGAGGGAGAAGAAGAAACCAGCAGTCATGTGAGGTCTCAGGAGGAGCTAGAGCCTGTGGCCACTGCTACAGGTGGGTGACCAGGGATGATTGACAGGGGCTAGGTAGTACCAGTCACTGAAGTTTAGGGAAGGTAGGAGGCGCAGAGATAAAAATATTATTAAGGGCATGCTTTTCCAGGTGGGAGATAGTAACGCCCAGCAATTGTGTCCTAAGGCAAGTTGAAAAGGAACAAACTCTGTGTGTGTGTGTGTGTGTGTGTGTGTGTGTGTGTGTGTGTGTGTCTTATCCTTGGATTCAAGGGAAGCTGGGAGGGGTCTGGTAGCACAAATCTACACGTAATAAGCCACTTCCACCAAGAAGTGTATTCAGTCCAGGACCCCAGTCCATGGAATGGTGGCATCCATACCTAATAGCTAATAGTTAATCTTCTCACCTCAATAAATCTATCTAGCCAACCCCTCACAGGTGTGTTTGTGCATGAACAAGCATGCAAACCATGACCACAGCCATGTCAAGGACACCAATGCCTCAAACTCATGGGAATGGCAAGACCTTCCCCTGCTCCTAATGCAGTACTTGTGTTGACAGTGTGTACAGAAAATACCTACCACAGCTTCCTCTGCCTAGGGGACTGCAGTTTGAGACTGTTCCCCTCCAGAGACCCCTCCAGATACCCCTACTGAGATTAGCTCTAAACTGACTCTTCATTCAGTCACAACTGCTGGAGCCCTGCTTACATCAACATCAGCCCGTGGCTGACCCAATACAACTTTTCTGTACTGTGTCTGTCCTTTCTTCATTCCTGGTCACCCCAGTCAGGTCAGTCCCAAAGGTGAGCAGGTTGCTGTAGATACAATGAGGGTCTTGGGTCCTAGGTGATTCTGGATCACATCAAATTGACAATCAATATTAACCATCACACTTCCTATGCCCCGTCACTCATGAAACAGGCTCTCTAAACCCCAGCTCTGCTTTCTATAAATGGAAGTGTCCAATGTGACAGGTAGGAATTTGGTAAATATCAGCAACTATGTTTAATCTGTCCTTATCCCCACCCCAGCTCCAACAAAACACTGAGCTATGCACATGGTTCTGGCATTTCCCACACTCTTTTATTAATCTGACAAATGTCCATTTTGGCTCTGCGCAGAAAAGCTTGGTCTCTATGCCTGCATCCATCACACTCCAGGGGTTCAATGTCTGTCAAATAATCACTGTGGAGAGCATGCTCCAGGGTCATCTCATGCTATCAGTACATGCTCATAAGAGATCCATGGAACCTACCCAAACTTCAGGAAATTTCTCTGTGTGTGATGTTCCCCGGTGCTCTATTCTCTCCTTGGTTTGTCTGTTAGTCCCCCGGCTCGTTAAAATCAAATCCATCACTTAGGGGGAGGAGCCCATACCCCACTTAGGACTTGTAGACTAGGCAAAAGCTTAAGCAGTCCAGTGGATGAGAAATTAACATTCACAAGGATAACGACTCTCAAGCCAGCGGTCCTGATGCTCTCCTCATCTGCATGGGCGATAACACACCTCATGTTGTCTTCCAGGCAGGAACAGCCCAAAGAACCACTCAACCGGCCCCAGGAAATAGCTAAATGGCAGGTCAAATTACCCATAACTTTGACGAGGAGGATGGCTGGCTGATTCCAGCTCCTCTTTAGGGAGGAATGAAATTCAGAATTCAAGCATCAAGAAAGGGAATCATAAAAAATAATAATAATAACAACCCACCCCCATGTGGAATTTATATCCTGCCATAAAACTGCAAGGACTTAGGATTCAAAGACATCTTGTATTAGCAGGGAGCAAACCTCCCCCCAGCTAGACCAAGCTGGTTGCCTTCAGACAGTTCCCGTCCAGGCCAAACAATTCAGACTTTTGAGGTTACAGCACACTGGTTTGTTTTTAAATTATAAGGCTGTCGGGAAGCATTGTCTTCTGGCTGGAGCTATGCTGCATGGTACTCTGTGACAGTCACTGTGAGATGTGGTTGGTAAGTTCACCCTCCTGCCCAGGTACAGTCAAAGGAGGGACATGCCTGGTGCACAGCCAAAGCTAAACAGAACAGGAAAACTTACTCCGCCACAGCCCAAAAAGACACTAAGTTTCCCGGTGCCTTGCACATGTGCCTTGGGCATATGTACCGGTTGCTAGTGGCTTTTTTCAAAGGATCCTGAGACTTAGCTAAATGTTTGTGCCAAGCCACAGGGCAAAATTTGGATTTGGATACATTGTATTAATTCTCTGTTACTGTGATAAAATATCACAACTAAAGCAACTCTGAAAACAAAAGTGTTTATTTTAGCTCTGGTTATAAAAGGGCAGAGTCTCCCATGGCAGGCGAGCATGACACTGGCAGTGTCAGGTCAGCCAGGCAGTCAGAAAGCAGAAGAATCACATTTCACTCACACACACACACACACACACACACACACACACACACACACACTCACACACAGGAAGCAGAAAGAGAACTCAGAAAATGAGACTAAGATATAAAACCTCAAAGCTCACCCTAGTATCATACTTCCTATACTTCCTCCAGCAAGGCTCTACCTCCTCAACGTTCCATACTTCCCCAAACAGCGCCACCGACCGAGAAACAAGTGGCAAATACCTTAGCCTATAGAGGATATAATTCATTCAAAACACTACACACATGAAGGGTTATAGGAGGAGAAGGGATCCAGGGAAGCTGGGCTCCCAGTCTCTCAGGTGAGGAGCATTTCATCTCATTGGGAATCTACCTCCTCACCTACCTTTCTCACTCATGCTTCAAGGGCACTGTTTTGTCAGATGGAAGATGCAGGCATTGCTCCATCACCTGGAGGCCGCAGTGGTCATCTCACTGAAGCGCACGTAGACTGACCAGCATTTTGATTGCAACCCCATGAGTGCTGAGCTGGTTCCTCATTCCTAGACACTGTGAAAGACAAATATTTATTGTTTAAAGTCAGCAAATTTTCAGATCAATACACTATAACTAGTACATGATGAAATCAATACCCAGTTTTCATAGGCTTCATATCCAGCTATCTGCTGAATGAATGCCTCAAAGGTTGATCAAACCCAGCACCTCCGAACTAAATGTCCTTTCTCCGTGGCCCTCTTCCCACTGCCAGCTCTTCCACTTGCTCCCTATCTCACTGAGTGGTAGCAGCAGCTTCCTGTTCATGGAAGCTGGAAACTCAAACACCACATTGCCTCCTTCCCTCCCCTCCAAGGCTTATCTCCCAACTGACTCTTCCTGCTAAGTAAATACCTCAAATCCTTCCCCCTTCCCCCTTGTGCCTTGAGTCAGGCCATTGTCACCTCCCTCTTATCTTACCAAAACTTCCCCTTTACCTCCTCTCATCAGAATTATATGAATTAAAAAAAAAATCAAACATGTCACCTCCTTCTCTGCATGAAGCCCTTCAATGGCAAGGAGATGTCTTTAGAGTAAAACCTAAGCACACAATAGCTGATAAGAGCCCCCAGCCTCGTGCTTTGTTTTATTATGCCCTGGGCATACTTGCTCACATCTTTACCTGTCAAACTATATGGGTTCTCTTGGAAGAAACACCCTTTTCCCGAGACACGTGGCAGTCTGCAGAATGATCCCTTCAGCCTGAAGGTCACTTCCTCCAGCAAGATGCCCCTAAACAATATCAACCTCTGAAGATCTGCTTCAGGTTGTACTCCCCAGATCTCCAGCCTGATCCCAGGGGATACCCAAATCAGGAGGGAGTGCCTTTGCCATCCATCATCAGCAATGGAGGAGGGGGAGCAAGCAGGATTGACACCAGAAGGAGGTAAGCTATGGTGTAGCCTGCCCCTCATGAGGATTCTGAGCCTTCCATTAACCCTCAGACCCCAAGTCAGAACAAAAAGGGTGACCTTTCTACGTGTGTCCCCCAGTCACTAAATGCAAACAGCACAGAAACAAGGTGTGATCCTTCACAGGGCGCTGGAGGGCTGAAGACCCTCCGACTGTCTCTGCAACAGTATTCCCAACAGCTCTGCACTAAGTTCTTCCTTCTGAAGAGAGCTCTGGGGAGTGTTGCTCCTCGGTAGGTTGTTATTGGTCCCCAGCACCTGGTACCAGCAGCTGATTGCAATGGCAGAAGTCTAGTCTGCGAGTTTATGGGGTTCAGTTTGTGTTTTTGCTTTTGTTTTTGTTTCTCTCCAGCCTTAGCACTTAACACTGCCTGGCATACAGTAAGTGCTCAATAAGTGCCGCATGAATCCAATAGACCATCATTAGCTCATACATGAACCATGACCCATGGCCCTCCAAAGGAGGGAATGTTGGAAGAGTGAAGAAACAAGGGTGGGCGCAGGCCACACCCACTGGGTAAGCTCTCTGCTGCTGCTGGAAATACAGAGCTGGAATTACCGGTCTAGAACAACCAGATGCCCCAAAGGGATATTTTTTTCTTCCTCATTTTATTCACACTTATTAAATTTTAAACAGACCTCAAAGATTCCAGCCTAGCACGGAAATCAAAGACAACAAAACAAAGGGCTTGTTTTCTATTAATACAGTAGAGCAGACGGCCCTGCTGCTGCAGAGCTGTGAATTATGGCGGAAATTAACTGTCTGGCTGCTCTGTGTAGATCCTGAGCTCCACCTGCGGTGGCCCCAGCTGGGCTGGGCACTCCTCACAGAGGTCAAGAATTCAAACCCCAGGGACCTGAGTTGCCTGCAAATGTACTCCCATACAGGCGGCTCTTGGATAGATGTTGGCTGCCCAGGGAAGCCAACAGGGTCAAGAGACTGTGCTCTGAATAGCTGATTGCCAGTATACGTTTCCTGACACCAGACCCATGTCCTGGAGACTCGAGAGCCCGAGAGGGTTCTTCAAGATTTTCCCTATGAGAGCCTGAAAAATGATGACTCAGAAAGTAAAGTGCTTGCTGTACAACAAGAAGATCTGAGTTCAGATCCCTCCCTGGGTATGGGAGGATGCTCCTGTAACCACAGTGGTGGATGAGCACAGGGTAGATCCCTGATGCTCTCTAGCCAGCCAGTCTAGATAAAACAGTGAGCTTCAGGTAAAGTGAAAGACTTATCCTTAAAAGCTAAGATGGAGAGTTATAGGACACTTCCAACATTGGCCTCCATATGTGCATGCATGGGCACATACACTCATATATACATGTGTACCTGTGCAACCATCACACACACACAACACCATACAACAACAAAGAATACCAGGATGGTCTATTAGGAGGTCCCAAGATCATTAGTAGCTACTCTCTACCTTCCCTGCCTCAGCTACACCCCAGCCCTGGAGAAGAGGTTTTCAAAGCAGCCTTTTAGACAGACTTTCTCGAGGAAGAATGAGAGAAACTTCAGCAAAGGGATTGTGCTTTTTGTATATTTGTGTTTGGTAATTTGGGGGTTTTAGAGAGCCCTGGCTAGCCTCCAAGTCACTATGTAGCCAAGGTTATCCTTGTTTGGTTATGGGTATAATCGTGTGTGTGTGTGTGCTTGTGTATTTGTATGTGTGCATGTGTCTGCTCACTTGTGTGCATATCAGTATGCTAGTGTGTTTACATATATATGTGCAATGTGTGTGCCTGTGCTCGCGCAATGGACTGGTGTGTGCACGTATTTGCTGTTGCGAGTGTTTCTGTGATTATGTGTGGGCTTCTGTGTATCTATACACATCAGTGTTGTATTATGCCTGTGACTGAGCATCAGTGTAAGGGTAACCTCTATCCTCACTACAATCACCAGAGAGTAACAGCTTAGCTCATTGTCTCTGAGGTTTGGGCCCAGGGTTAGCTGGTCCCACCGCTGTGGCCCTGAGGTAAGTCTGAACAACAAGGCTGGGTGGATATGCTAGAGGACAATGGGAAAGACAAGGACAGGAGGTGGCCGCAAGCAAAATAATATTTCCAGGCTAACCCGGGGACCTATTTACTCCAACTGGTCCCACCTCTGGTCTTTTCACTAATTTTGAAAGTAGTGCCCCCAGTTGGGACCAAACTATCAACGTGTGGACCTATGGGGGACACTACAGAACAAAAGCACAAGAGTATGTGTCCATGTTTGCTTCTGTGTGCGTGCGTGTTTATACTCACGTGTAGCTTATGCTTATATGCTAGTGTGTACTTGTATGTGTCCTGTGTGTGTGTGTGTGTGTGTGTGTGTGTGCTTGCTCGTGCTTCTTCAGAAATGGTAGTGTGTTTTCACACAGCCTTCCTTCTCCCACCTCAGCCCAACCTGAAAACCTTGGGCCTCCTGGGATTCCCATGAAAACACACTTGGCTCCAGTCCTAGTCAGGGTTTCCATTGCTGAGATAAACCCCCATCACCAAAAAGAAAGTTGAGGAGGAAGGGGTTTATTTGGCTTCCATTTCCATATTGCTGTTCATCATGAAAGGAAGTCAGGACAAGAGCTCAAGCAGGGCAGGGCCCTGGAGGCTGCAGCTGATGCAGAGGCCATGAGGGGTGAGCACACCAAGCTGCTTGCTGGCTTGCTTCCCCTGGCTTGCTCAGCCTGTTTTTCTATAGGACCTAGGACCACCCGCCCAAGGATGGCACCACCCATAGTGGGCTTTGCCCTCTCCCATTGACCAGTAATTGAGAGAGTAGCTTACAGCTAGACCTCATTTCCTCGAATCTAGCTTGGGTCAAGTTGACACAGAAACAGCCAGTACGGCTACCAAGATTGCCATCCCCAGTGAGATGGCATGTGACAGTCTAGGGTGTTTCAAATGCAGGAGCCTCAAAGTCCCCAGGAATTAATTAATGCAGGAAATTAAATAATTCTACAACTGGACTAGTTGAATTTTACCACACTTCTAGATGCACCCCCAAACGTAAAATGCAGCATCTACGCAGCTTAGTAAAACACAGCGACCTTCAGTGCTGTCCACACACTAACGCAGCAGTCCCACAACCATCCACACACTGTAGCGCAATCACTAGGTCCTTGCCTTTTCTTCTTCCGTTTTCTCCAACTTGACTCAATATTTAGCATCAGTGTGAGGAGCACTGTGCTGAGTCCCAAAGAGCAGGCAAAGCTTGGGACACACCAGCCTGCCCTTGAGGAGTTTCTAGGGAAAGAATTGGGTGAATGTAGAAGACAAGGAAGCGAGATGGACAAATTTAAAAACAAGAAGCTTTAAGGGCGACGGATGGGGCACACTGGCTTATCTGGACTTCCTCAAGAGGGTGAGGATATGTGGGGTCAGCGCAGTGGACAGGACAAAGACAAGAGCTCCTATGAGTGGAAGGAGAGAGACTTACTTGAAATAGAGTTGATAAAACCGATGTCTTTCTGCTTCTTTTTTATTGTTTAGGTTAACGTATAAAATAATAGAGTTCATAATGGCACTTTCATTCGTATGTGGCTGTATTCTTTGTTCTCCCAGAACCCGCTCTTTCTCATCAGAAACACCTGAAGTCAAAGTCTGGCCACACCACTCACTGGCTGAGTAGTTTAGCCAAGTCCTTTAACCTGTGTGCCTTTAATTGAGAGCTAAGCTAATCATCAAGACCCCAGGGTCACCAGGTGGCCGCAAGGACCAAATCAGCTAACACTGGTGAAGAGCCACGTCCAGCACACAATGGCAGCAGTGAATATTAATTCATTAATTCCAGACATTTCACTAAATTGTCTTGGTATTAACTCCACATCTCCCTTCTGATGTGCTGCCGGACAGTGAGGAGCAGACATTGTCACAGAGCCAAACAGTGATCGACTTCTGTTTTCTATGCTCGACATCCTTCTCCCTGGGGCTGGTGATATGGAATTTACAAGAAAACTAAAGTCAGCATCCAGATCATAAAAGGCACACAGACACACACAGGCATGTGCATGCGCGCTCACACACACACATACACACACACACACACACACACACACACTTCTTTGTAAAGAAGGTTGCCATGGAGATGAAACAGAGAAGACAGAGCCACTGAAATGGCTATAATTAATTTAAATATTAAAAACAATTAAAATTGTATTAAAGAAAGTTCATTTGAATAAAGCCTAAACTGGAGGAGCAGATCACATAAAACATGAACAAAAGAAAAGTGTTGCTTTGGGGGTTGGAGCAGCCACCCTGGCAGCCTTCAAAGAAGAAAGATAAACGATTGCACAATATTTAGGCACAGTAAAATATGTAACCTAATTTATCTAATGTTCCCAAAAACTAGGCAGTTCTCCAGCAATTCTCTTTGCTCTAGTGCCTAATGCCAGGCTGGGGGACACACCCCGTATCAGATAAGTTCATCCGGGTTGGGGTTGTTTGTTTGTTTGTTTGTTGTTTTTTCTATCAGTCACTGTGGTCACAAATTATTCACCCACAAAGAAGAAGGCAAAGGGAAGGGATGAGTGTCAGGGGCTGCACAGCGTGGATCATCCATAGTCCTAAGTGCTTGTGACCCTTCACATCATGTAACGCTATCAACAAACTCCATACGAGAAGCATTGGGAGGGGAACTCTGTGTTCCCAACCCTGAATTCAGAAACATTTGTAACTCATGAAAGATCCCACAGCTATTTGGTAGCAGACAAAGCACACTAACTCAGACCTGGTCCTGAGTTGGTTCTAAGTCCATACTCTTACTTCCATACTACCCGGAATGCTCATGGGAGAGAACAAAACTGCAACCAAATGACATGCTTGACTACTCACAATGCAGCAGGCCCTCGGCTACACACTGTGGGCTTGGCATTTGGCATTTGGATTTATCCTCACCACTAACATCCATTTCATACAGAAGGAAACATAAGCTCTTACAGGGTGTAGCTTGCTGAATGGCACAGCCAGCTCCAAGATCTACCTAACCCATTTGTGTGTGCGTGTGTGTGTGTGTGTGTGTGTGTGTGTGTGCATGTATATTTGTGGGCATACATGCACTTATGTATATGGATATGGAAGACAGGAGTTGATGTCAAGTGCCTTTAATTGACCTTCTTAGTGTGTGTGGAGTGGGGGTGTATGCATGTATATATACGTGTGTGTGTGTGTGTGTGTGTGTGTGTGTGTGTAGAGGCACACACAAATGACATCAGAGGACAACCTTAGGTGTAGGTCCTTGCCTTCTACCTTGTTTGAGATTAGGTTTCATGTTACTCACCACTGCAAATGCCAGGCTAGCTGGCCTTCAGACTCTGAGTGCTCTGGGTCTCTGTTTTCCATTTCACGCTAGGAACTCTGGAATTATACATGTGCACTGTGGCCTTACAAAAGTCCTGGGGATCCAAAATCAGACTCTCACATTTATGTACCAAGCACTTTACGCCTTAAACCATCTCCCCAGTCCTCCATATTTTTTGGATACAGCATCCTTTGCTGAATCTGAAGCTTGTAGATTCGGCTAGATGAGCCCCAGGGCTCATCCAGGGATACTCCAGCTAATGTTTTCCAAGTGCTGAGTTTCAGGAAGTATAGTCAGCTCTTTTTTATATACTCAATTTTTCATTTTTATATAACAAGCAGTTCACTGACTGAGCCATCATCGGGCCCCATCTCATTCTATCACATGACCATACATGGGCTACCTTCCCCTGAACTCCCAGAGCACTGAGGTCTATCTACTGCTGGTACATCCTGCCCTAGATTGAGTAACATTTTAGCAAGAAGGAAAAGGTGAAGGGAGGCTGTATATTTCCTTAAGAAAAGTGAGGATAAAGCTTTGCAAAGGGGACTTGAACAGAGAGAGCTTGTTCTTGTTCATGAGACCACAAGAGTGTGGACATTCACAGCCCAGGTTAACAGCCCTCTGCACTGGGACAAACACAAGGCCTTTTGGCATGGGCAGCCTAAAGCCCCAGAGTCTGGATAGAGTAACAAATCTATTTATTCAAGCAAAGTGGTATTGTCATAACCAATGTCAGGGGGAGGAAGTCTGTGGACGGAGTAGGTTCAGAAGGTCCACCTCAGGTTTGTCAGGTGACTGACAGAACATGGGAGCCAAAGCGGAAGTGGGAGTATATGCACTGGAGCCTTAATTATTTGGTGTCTTCTAGTCTATCCAAGGAGAGGACATTCCAGAAACTTCTTCAGCACCTCACCAGCATTGCTACCAGCTTGGACACATAAGCAGCCATGTATCTGTGCCTCTCAGCTTGTGAAATGAACGCAATAAGAACTTAGAAAAATCTTTAACACACCTTGAATCTTGCCCATAACCATGAGGTGGACCTATGAGACCCCTGGAGATGATCCTGATTTTAACAGCAGAGGTTTCTAGGGACTTACACTATAACCTGGAGGAAGTAATCACGGGAAAATGGGATTAAGAAATGGTCGAGAGTACTGGGGCGAACCAGGAAAATGAATGGTGGCATTGGCTCTCTCGGTGCTCAAGGAGCTGAGTTTGGAATTATTTCCTATGGGTAGAGTTCCTGTGGGTCACAGGGGGAAATGCCAGACCATAAGCTGCCAAGGAAGGGGCAGTCTAATTCAAGGTTTAATTAGCCCACTCCCTGGATGCATTCAATACAGATGGGCAAGTTCCAAAGATGGATGTATTGATCATATGAAAACTCAGCATTTGAGGGAAACCTCAGGGGCACACAGCATCCCCCTGCCTGCAGTGTTATATGTGAATAAGGGGATAATGATGCCCTCCCCCCAACAAGGAAGATAAAAGATTGGCTGAGCAACTTGTGTCTCTAGAAATATTTACTCCACCATGTAGTTCATTAGCGCACACAAATATGGTGTGACAGCATTATGCCCTCTATGTTGTTTCCAGAGCAGCAATCTGCTAGGTCTTGAGAGAAAGCGCCTGAGCTAGGAGACGTTCACACCCATCACAGAGCAGCCTGAGCTAGGAGACATTCAGGCAGAAAAGGGAACAAGTTAGACCTCAAGAGGTAGAAGGTGAGCTATTTTGACTGGTAGGGTGTCTCTCATATACTCGGCAAATCTTTTATAGTCATGTCTGCCTGCGAGGCTCTGTTCCAGATACTAGAGAGGATCCAGTTCTGCCTCCCACATTGACAAGCCATGTTTCTCTTCTCACTCACGGATGGACAAAGGACCCAAATGACCCCTGGAGCTGTAGCAAAACCACAAGAGAAGATGGCCTCATGCCTGGTCTCTGCCACCCACCAGCTCAATGACACTGGGGAAGGCAGTGCCTTGAGCTTCTGTTTGTCCCAGTGGGAAAATAAAAACTTTGGGTTCTTAAATTAGCTATGCTCTTCATCACCGTGACAAGAAAGCCTGACCAAAGAGACTCAAGGAATAGGGGACTTGGGTTTTGGCTTGGTTTGGTTTTTGTTTGCTTCTAGTTTGGGTTTGCACTCTATCATGGGGGTGTTTGGGGAGGCATGGAGGCAGGAGAATGAGGTCACAGTGCATCTGTGGTCAGGAAGCTTTCTCTTTCTCCCCAGCCCACTGGATACTTCCACTCACACTCAGGATCTGTGGTCCTACCTCCGTTACATCTCCTTGGAAATGCTGTCACAGACACACCCAGAGGCCCCCTGGGTGATTTCAAATCCCATCACATTGACAATCAGTCTTCACACTGTTACCATTTGAATAACTGAATTAATATCACACATAGCAAGATCTTACTGCCCCATTCCTGTGGAGTTAATAGTATCATCAGGTCAGATTTCTACAGTGCAGTCATGAGTATTTGGGGCGGGGGGGGGGGGCATCCCTCCAGGATCAAATGTAGATTCCCTAGGAGAGGAGAGTCTAAGTGTCACAGCCCATATCCTTCAAAACTGAAAGTCAGGTGGTAAGGCAAAGGATGTTGGGACAAGGTGAGAAGTTGGGGTCTGGAGTTGGGAATGATGCGAATCCTTCCCAGGCTTATAAAGGGGGGGAGGTGCTCTCTGTCCTCAGGAGCATCTGGATCACAATGAAAGATCATGTTCCCAGCACAACCCACATGTCCCAAAGTGATTCCAACAGATTGCTTCACTCGAGCCCTAGAAGAACCCGTCGGTTAGCTGTTGTTACCTTGCCCCCATATTAGAAAAAAAAATGAGGCTTAGTTAAGCCACTTGCACAGACAGTGTACCAATAAGCAGCAGATCTGAGTTTAGACTCAGTCTAATCCTCAGCCATCACTATCCAACAGAAATCCAGCACGAGCCACCACTGTGACTTCCAATTGTCTCACAGCCACATTGTTAAAAAGTAAGAGACAAGGACAATCGACTTAATCTCCCTGTTGAGTTTTTCATTTACTTATTTTGTACTTGGATGTGGGTACACGTGTGTCATGGTGCACGTACGTATGTGGGGATCTTTTTAAGTGATGCACCTTACCTTCCCCTGGTTGGAGGCAGGCTATCTCTCTGTTGCTGCCGCAGTACAGCAAACTCCAGTCTAGCTACCCGCCAGCTTCTGGCCAGTTCTCCATTCTCGTCACAGGGACACTAGGATTACAGACACAAACCAATGTAGCCACACACAAGTTCCAAAGCTCAGACTCAGGTCCCCGGGCTTGTGTGGCAATCTTCCTCTGCCCTCCTAATTCCTGTTCATCTAACCCCATAGATACAAGAACACTGTCATTTTAGCATACCATTTAAAGGAGGATATTTTCATTGTCTTTGTGTATAGTCTTTGAAACCCCACTTGTAATTTCTTTTTCCCTTTCTATTGTGATTTTTAACTGTGACTGATCTGATAAGTGTAAACTCTTTCCTTAGCTTGAAGGTTGTGCAGAAATGGCACAGAAGCTGGCTTTGTCCCTCTGCTAACTCCTGCTTAGAGTCAAAGCTCACAGGGGGGCAGGCGACAGATCTAACTTATACACCACTGTGACATCCCCCAGCAACTAAATCATAGCAGGCACTGACTAAATATTTGTGGGATTTCATTTAACTGAAGGAGGTCAAACAGGATTTATTATTTCCACTTGAGAAGTGGCAGAAATGAAATCGTGAAGTGATTCGTACAATGCACACGGCTAAATACAAGCCCCAAGCTGGGTTACTGCTGCCCGCTGCTCCACCCACGTCACCTGCTGCCTTTAATATCTGCCAACACCCTGCTCCACAGTAGCATTGGCCATCACAATGACCCCGGGTTGTCTCTGTCTCTTTGCCTCTGGGTTTGATCTCGGGCTTCGGCAGCATGGATGAGAAGAGAAGTCAGTGATCCTCCATGTTTAGGAGTGAGTCCCAACTGTGTTCCCAGCAGGAGTGCTGAGCTTGCAGAGAGCCTATGTCATGTCCTCTCTCTCCAGGCCAGGGTCTCTCCAGAAATGAGTGTTCTTGAAAGTTTAGAGGGAAAAAAATGCATTTCCATTCTCCTTTTGGAGCTAAAAGCATCCTTCTCCTTCCCTGGGAAGCTAGTGAACCAGTTATAATTACACCCCATACACTGGGGAGTGTGAAAGTGACATTTAGCAACACTTAAGCCTGGGATGTGTGGTGGCTGCAGTCAGCGTCGTATAATTGCTACAGCATCGATCCCAACAATTAGCACGGGGAAGTAGAGATAGAGTGGAAGGTCTCCAAGAAAATGCCACAAACGCAGAGTAAAAGGGGCCTAAAATCTGTCTTGGAGACAGCTTCCCTTCCTCCAAATGTTAAGACTTTTATTACTACCGTCAAAGTTTTACTAGAATCTCCCTGGGGTACAAAGGGCCTAGGAGCAGAGCCGCAGGTGAAGAGAGAAGACCCTGGACATTCCCTGATGGGCTGTCTACTTCCCAAGTTCTAGCCCAGGAGGTAGGGAAATGTAGGCTATGGCAAGGTTGATGATGCTGGATTACGAGAGCCATGATGGAGAGGGTAAGGCTGGGAGGGTTGGGACCACGTTTGCTGCTGCAGGCGCTGCAGTCATCGGAAAGCGGCCTGGTGACAGAGAGCATGGCTGCTTCCTGCTTTAGATAGAATTGGGGACAAGGAGAGAATGCAATGGCTGAAGGAGGATGAGCAGGCACATTCTGTCACTCTGGGGCCCCAGGCAGAGCTCCTGTATAGCTAGGGAACACATGCTCACCCACTAGGGTTGCTATAGCAACACCCCACAGACTAGCTGGTCTAAACAACATTCACTTTCCCACAGTTGTAGAGTCTAGAAGTCAAAGATGATCAAAGTCGTTGCAAACTTGGTCTCAGGCCTCTCCTCAGCTTCCAAGTCATGACCTTCTTACTGTGACATCATATTGCATGTGTGTGAGTGTGTGTGTGTGTGTGTGTGTGTGTGTGTGTGTGTGTCCCTGATGCCTCCTTGCATTCAGATCTCTTCTTATATAGACATCATCCAGTTTGCATCAGGACACCTCAAGTTCCTCATCTTAATTATCTCTTTAAAAGACCATTCTCCAAATACAATCACATTCTGATGTGCTGAGAGTTAGGAACTTGGGGTAGAGGTGACATGATTCAGCCTGTAATGGAACAGAAATACTCCTTTAGCCTTGAAGGATGCCCAGGTAAATGTCCTCAGCCTTGGCCATTAGAGAGCCTCTGCCCCTGAGGAAAGGATAGACCACTGAGACTGTCTTACCATCAAAATCCACAAACACAATACCATACAAAGTAGAGTTCTGTCTATTCTTCTAGAGTGAATATAGGATTCATTGATTGTCTTACACAGTAAGGACTGAGTAGTCTATAAGTGGCCCTCTGCACACTGGGAACAGAGTCCAGTAGCTGCTCCATCCATGAAGCTGTACTCCTCAGCAGTCCCAGTCTGGTGCTGAAAGCCTGCAGGATTGCTAGGGGGCTGCTGCTCTTCACACCCTGCTGGAAGGCTGGAGAAGCTGTGTTCTGCTGTCAGTGAAAACTGGCAGCGGAGGCAGCAACAAGGCAGATGCCGGTCACTCAGAAGCAGGAAGCAAAGGCAGGCAAACAGCTCTGTTGTTTCTTTGGACCTTTTTACATCTTGGCTGCCAGTGGCAGGTACCACCCACTCCGGGGGAGGGTGTTCTCCCCTCAGGAAATCCTTCCTGAAAATTCTCTGGTTTTTGTACCGGTCAGCACATCTTGCTTGGCAGGTCTGTGCTGGACAAGACAACTAACGTCTCTTCTCCCCCTGCAGCTTGCATGGGACCTTTCAGTGCTATGAAGCTAACTGCCAGGGCGAGCTTCCTGGTCAGATGAAGCTTTGTTTCTGTGTCCTACAAAAGAGTGGAATAGACAATTTACATGGCAAGGAGAGGTAGCCAACATCATAGGGCACCAGGGAGATACAAATTCAAACCACAATGAGATACCACTTCACAGCTAGCACAGTGGCTAAAATGATGGCAAGTTGATTCTTGCAAGTGCCAGCAAGACTGCAGAGTAACTGCCTGGTATACACGCACCTGATTCGAAATGCATGACCGCCTAGGAAAACAGTTTGATCATTTCTCCTAAGGAGAAACGTGCTCTTATCAAATAACTCAGCTTCCGTACTCCCAGGCATCTATCCAAATGAAATGGAACTTACACTTAAAGAAACCCTGCGTGTGGACCTGACTGTCCTGTGCAGGCACGAAGTAAGACACCTTAGCTGTGAGTGTCCAGACCGTCTTACGCCCACAAGATAGCTTCACAGCTCCGCTCGCCCATATTCAATTCTGACATTTCTTCCACGAGGCTCATTCCCCTCTTCCACAGCACTCCCTGTACCTCAGGGGGGGAGGTGTATGGTGAGCAGTCACTTGTTGTCAGCACCTTGACCAGCCACGAGTCTCTACAGTCAAGACAAATCTCTGCAAATAGATGCCTCATTGATCGAGGCTTAGGGCAGCACTACTCTGCAGGGATGAACATAAACATTTAAGGGGAAGTTTAACAACACATCACTTAGCAGAAGCATTAGGCTCACCCTTAGTGTCTCTGACTCATGGGCTTTTGACCAGCCTGTTCACAGGTAAGATATGGGAATAGCCAACAGAGGACTCTCTGCCTTCGATGTCACCTTCTACAGACACCGGAACTCAGTATGAGCATCGAGTTGAGTACACATGCCAATCCCACTATGTGACGTTACAGCTTTCCATACAAACAGTATTGGTATTTCCTCCTCCTCTTTGATTTGTTTAGGTTTTTTCTCTTTCTTTATATATCCATCCTTCCTTCCTTTCACTTTTTCTTTTTCTATTACTTTTTAGACAGGGTCTTACTATGTAGCCCAGGCTGGCCTGGAACTCATGGCCCTCTGCATCAGTGTCTCAAGTGCTAAGATTACAGAGCCATACTGACACACCCAGTTCTTCCCTCTTGAACTTTCTCCATTAGCTCCTACCATATTCCTGCCTTTCTGGTACTTCACAGTCTCTTTTGTGCCCTGATGAACATGCACCTGCACTTTAGCATTAAAACAGGGCCAGGATTTGAATGGTAGCTTTATCACTTTCTGGCAGCAATCTTGGACATTATTGTCCTCTGGCCTTCAGGTATATCTTCTAAAATCTATGAATTAAGATAAGGGATACATCTCAGTGGTATCTAGTATTTGCAAGGCCCCAGGAGACACACACACACACACACACACACACATACACACACACATATACACACACATACACACACACACACATACACACACACACACACACAGAGTGGGTTGGGGATAAGAAGAAATGGGAGAAGGCAGGAGAGGACAGGAGAGAAGAGGACAGGAAAGGAAAGCCAGATATGAAGGAGTACACTTGTAATACACATGGGATAGTGGAGAGGAGACAGGTGTATCCCTGGGGCTCACTGGCAACTAGTCTAATCTTCTCATCAATCTCCAAGATAAAGAGAGAGATTGTTTTACAATCAAACGAGGTGGACAGCACTTGAAGAACACTCAAGATTGGTCTCTACCATTCACACACATGCGTGCACACATAGGTGCATGTACACCTTGTATACATTCATATAATCACACATGCATGGAGACAGACAGACAGAGAGAGAGAGCCACAGAGAGCCACAGAGACAGAGAGAGACAGAGAGACAGAAAGAGACAGAGAGACAGAAACAGAGAGAGAGAGAGGAGAGAGAGAGAAAGGAAAAACTAAAAACCAAATCTATACAATGATTTCTACCTCATTGGATTGTCACAAAAGTGAAATTGAAAGAGACTATGCACACAAAGGGAAAATTCTGTATAATCCTTGAAATAGATCAGTGCCGCAAATGTAGCTCCTGGCAGTATAAAATGTTTCCAGTAGTAATTCTCAACAATAAGGACGTGGCTAATAAGTTAAGCTATATATGCCATGATTTATTTATAGAATGCTGTATAATACAACCATTAAAATAATGCTCTGAAGAATATTTAATGGCACAGAAAAATGATCACAATATAATTTTAAGAGAAAAAATGGGGCTATAAAACTCAGGTCTTAATTCTGTTCTTAAAAGAAAAGAGTGGGGTGTGTGTGTGTGTGTGTGTGTGTGTGTGTGTTGTGCATGCATCTAGAAAATGAACTAAGGTAAAATACAGTGAAATATTGATTGACAACCCTTCCTTTTTTACATCTCTTTTTCATTCTTCAGCATTTACAAGTTTTCTCTAATACGCCTGCATTGGTCTCATAACAATACATCTGTTTTTAAAACCTCAGATACAAACTTGCTTGTTCAACAAAGTTTTTTGGCCAGGTTGGTTGGCTTTTGTTTTGATTTGTTTTGTTTTGTTTTGTTTTGTTTTGTTTTGTTTTGTTTTGTTTTAGCACACACTGTGAGCTCAGCAATATTTCCAACTCTGTGTACACTGGGTTGAGAAAGTTAACAGGCACAATTTTCTTACAATGCCCTCTAGCCTGGCGTTCAGCTCCTCTAATCTCCTGTTATTGCACAGGTTTCCAGTGCTATACCTTTAATTCATTCACTCCTCAGTGGGGAGGGCCCATGCAGTTCCCTTCTCTGAGGCCCTATCCCATCACGCCACTTACATTTAGCAGAAATTCAATAATGGACTTCATCTTAATAACCTGATGTCATTTGATAGTGTCCAGTTTCCTAAAACTGTTTAGTATAGGCTTAGCAGAGGATAGATGCCTTCACATGCTGGTTTCTTACTGTGTAGTTGTGGGAAGCCACATGTGCCGTTGCAGAGTGGCGCTGGCTACTGCTGGCCACCACGCATAAGTTTGGACAAACAACCAATGTGTACATATGCAGTAAAGCTTTTTGCCAAGTCACTACCTGGCCCGGGCATGTTAATGAAGTACTGAAAATATAACCAATTAGATGTGAGACATGCAAATGAGGTATGTTAATGAGGTTCTGTGAGGTACTGAGAGAGAGTAGCCAATCAGATGAGGAACATGCAAATGAGGCATAGTGCATAACCAATCCGGGTGTGAGGCACGCCTCTCCTAGGCCTATATAAGCAGCACCATTTCTGGGCTCGGGGTCTCTTCACCTCTGCAATCAAGCTCTCCTAATAAACGTGTGCAGAAGGATCCTGTTGCAGCGTAGTTATTGCTGGCCAGTCCTGCGCGTGCAAGATGTTGTCTCCTTCTTCCACTAACGTGGAGGTGATGGGGTTAACTATTCATTCAAGGCCACAATCTGGGGTAGCATTATGCTTTAGACACCAAATCCTTTCACTCATGCAACCCAACTCCAAAACGCAGGTGTTGAAGGCTTAGTCTCCGGCTGATGGCACTTTTGAGAAGTGAGTGAACCACAAGGACCCTTGCCTTCGTCAATGGATCAATCCGTTACTGGAGTCATAATATTATGGATCTACTGGGAGGTGCTGGAGAGCTGGGAAATGAGTCTGTTGGAGGCTTGTCACCACAAACATTGCTGAGCGGTCCCTGCCTCTCTCTCCAGATCCCCCGCCCCTCTCTTCACCACTTCTTCTCTCTCTCTCTGCTTCCCTGGCTGCTTGAGAAGTAAGCAGCTCTTTTCTTCCACCATGATCTTTTCCTCAGCCACAAGCCTGAAAGCAATGGAACCAGGCCACCACAGTGTGAAACAGTGAACCAAGATAAACACTCTTCTTTTTTTTTTTTTTTTTTGTCTTTTTGTCTTTATTTATTTATTTATTTATTTATTTTTATTACATATTTTCCTCAATTACATTTCCAATGCTATCCCAAAAGTCCCCCATACCTTCTCCCCCCCACTTCCCTACTCACTCATTCCCATTTTTTTTTGGCCCTGGCGTTCCCCTGTACTGGGGCATATACAGTTTGTGTGTCCAATGGGCCTCTCTTTCCAGTGATGGCCGGCTAGGCCATCTTTTGATACATATGCAGCTAGAGTCAAGAGCTCCGGGGTACTGGTTAGTTCATAATGTTGTTCCACCTATAGGGTTGCAGATCCCTTTAGCTCTTTGGGTACTTTCTCTAGCTCCTCCATTGGGAGCCCTGTGATCCATCCATTAGCTGACTGTGAGCATCCACTTCTGTGTTTGCTAGGCCCCGGCATAGTCTCACAAGAGACAGCTACATCTGGGTTCTTTCGATAAAATCTTGCTAGTGTATGCAATGGTGTCAGCGTTTGAAAGCTGATTATGGGGTGGATCCCTGGATGTGGCAGTCTCTACATGGTCCATCCTTTCGTCTCAGCTCCAAACTTTGTCTCTGTAACTCCTTCCATGGGTGTTTTGTTCCCACTTCTAAGGAGGGGCATAGTGTCCACACTTCAGTCTTCATTCTTCTTGAGTTTCAGAACTGAACAAAGAATTCTCACCTGAGGAATACCGAATGGCAGAGAAGCACCTGAAAAAATATTCAACATCCTTAATCATCAGGGAAATGCAAATTAAAACAACCCTGAGATTCCACCTCACACCAGTCAGAATGGCTAAGATCAAAAATTCAGGTGACAGCAGATGCTGGCGTGGATGTGGAGAAAGAGGAACACTCCTCCATTGTTGGTGGGATTGCAGGCTTATACAACCACTCTGGAAATCAGTCTGGCGCTTCCTCAGAAAATTGGACATAGTACTACCGGAGGATCCAGCAATACCTCTCCTGGGCATATATCCAGAAGATGCCCCAACTGGTAAGAAGGACACATGCTCCACTATGTTCATAGCAGCCTTATTTATAATAGCCAGAAGCTGGAAAGAACCCAGATGCCCCTCAACAGAGGAATGGATACAGAAAATGTGGTACATCTATACAATGGAGTACTACTCAGCTATTAAAAAGAATGAATTTATGAAATTCCTAGCCAAATGGATGGACCTGGAGGGCATCATCCTGAGTGAGGTAACACATTCACAAAGGAACTCACACAATATGTACTCACTGATAAGTGGATATTAGCCCAAAACCTAGGATACCCAAGATATAAGATACAATTTGCTAAACACATGAAACTCAAGAAGGATAAACACTCTTCTAAATGGTGTATCTCTGCTATCTGACACGAGAAGCTGGCCAGAACAGCTGGGGTCTCCTGAAAGCAGAGGCTCTAGGAGAAAGAAAGAGTCTTTCCCCAGACTCTACAAAATCTACAACTAATCTGGGCTTTCCCACATTAGGCATCTTGTGGACACAATAGATGTTCCCAGTGGTTTCTGTTCCCCACATTTCTCAGGCAAAAGGCAAAGCCTATGGTCCTTTCTTATAATAATATTTTAGTGCATAAACAAATACATAGGATTACAAGGAAACCTACTTACACTGAAGTACAACTCTTGAAATAGTATGTCTCAAACATATGTATTATCCAGGAATAGATTTGCTCCTTTGAACCACATTTTTTAAAAAAAGATATAACACTACCCTTGAAGAACAAGCAATTAAGTTTTATTTTTAAAAGACATAAGGGCTGTTTTGCCCAGCTTGAATATGAACAAGAAACAGTGGGAGGTAATGCATTTGCCATTTTGTACAATCCAATTGATTTTGACTTTGTGTGTGTCCGAGCAATTCAATCTTTAAAGATACATTACTGCAAACAGAATTAAAGCTTTCATGATATTTACTAATTAAAGAGACATTTTCTCTCATAGAACACCAAAATTCCTCCCAAACTTTTTAGCTAAACTCTAGTCAAATGTATGTATGTATGTATGTATGTATGTATGTATGTATGTATGTATGTATGTGTAGTTACTATATGTATGCATGCATGATTCAGGGCAAGGGTGGGATATGTTCACATAAGGGTCAGAGGTGTCCATCTTTATGTTGATTCTAGGGTTGAGCTCTCAAGTACCTGCTGAGCCATCTCACCTGTCATCAACTTGCATTTTGCCTACCAGTCAAGGAGCTTGTTTGCGCCAAGGTCAGCACCTTTAAGAGTTTATATCAAGATGAAAATGTGAGTCTGTGGCTCAGGTTCAGTGCTATCAAGAGACAAATGCTTTTCGAAAAAGTGTTAGTTTTTAGGGTATTTGTGGGTCTTTCCTTTTATACAACTTGACAGAATCTTGTATGTCAGCTCTGATGAGTGAGCTCCTTTCCTAGCATTGGCGAGTTTTCAAGGATGTGAGTCTCAACCTTCTTTGCATGCCAGCAGCTTAGTCAGGGAACCTAGAAATGTTTTCAGGAGCATCCCTGATGGCTACAGCAGGTCCTGGAATCAGGATTCATCTCATATAAACAATTAAAATTATCTGGTTGTCAGCCAACCATTAGACATGCTTCTGCCAATCCAAGTGTTCTAGCACCAGGTTGTCTTCTTCTTTAATAAAACTAAATAAATAAAAGTAGAACTTTTAAAGACAGCAAGCTGCTTCTCTATAGGAATTCTTAGCAATTGTAAAGGGATCTTATCTCCAGGTTCTGGTCCCAGTTCTCACGACCTTCCAGAAGTCTAGTTACAGAAGATCTGGTGTCTTCTCCTGGCTCTGGGCATCAGGCACACACATGGTACACAAACATACACTCAGGCAAACCAAACATACACAGGATAGGAGGGAATAAGTCAAGGATGCTCCCTGCAACTTAACTGTTGCTGTGTGAAGCACCTCACTTTCTGCTATTGTTAGATGATAAAATACCTTAAACACTATTGTTCAAGACTACTTTTTGAGAAAATTAGTGACTTTTTGAACAAAGCTTTCTTTTGGGATTTTTGGGTGAAGCACTAAGACTCAGCTGTTCATTCAAAACAATCCCCAATAATCCATTCTAGGGCATCCCCAAGAAGACTCCAACTTAGCCTTATCTCTTAAAGGTCCCACCATATCCCAACAGGCTGGGGACCAACTCAGTAAGTACATGAGCCTTTTGTGGAAACTTAACCAAACCACAACATGCTTAAAGCACACCAGCCAATATTCATAAAGTACCTCCTTGGACTGGGAAATTATGTCCAGCTTTTCCTCTTATTCCAGCTGACAAGGCCACTCATGAATTTTGGTGTATGTTGCTTGTGGTCCAATTTCCTTAGTGGTATAGGCCCCTTTTTTGTTTATCATCTGGTAACAAGATTCAAGAGTCTTCTCAAAATGTTTTCATGAATTTGAAATTATGTATTGGAGTCACATGGCTTTTCCATTATACATGCATGATGCATACATACATATATAACCTCTCCTTTTATTTGGATGCATTTTTCCAAACAGGCAGAAGACATACAGTCTCTGTGTCTTCTTGCCTTCAAATTTACACTCTCAAGATTTTTTCCATGAAAGAAAAAAAAGTGTCAAAATGACTTTTTTCTTTTTGGCCCAATCATTTCATTAATGTAAATAAAACTAGACACATTTTACAATAGACCTTCCTTTTCTTTGGCCATGCAAGATAAATTGGGTCTGTAAAAAATAAATGATAAGGCTAAGACAAAATATTTTATTCCACTGACATTCTTTGGAGTCTAATACTTTTTTTGTGGTTCATAAGGTAATTTGTTTGATAAATTTACATAGGAGGGAATAATTTATATGTTCAGTAAAGTGTAAAATATTCATTAAATTCTGTAACAAGTAAGTAAAATAAAACAGATTTTACAAGTCAAGAGTTCAGCACTATTAGTAGCTTTTAGCCTTGGTGTAAATGGAAATCCTAGCAATTATGAAGGGTGCTATCTTCCCTGACAGGAATTCAGCTCCTGGGGCAAGTGCCTGACTTTCTAGAAATCATGGCTGCCATTTCTGATATTGTCAGTGTTTCTCACAAAGGTGTTCTGTAAACCGGTAGTATTTTCACCAAATAATAGCATACGGACATCAATAGCATACTTAAGACTATACTACTTAACACAGATGCTCTACGGATTAAAGAGCAAAAAGGCAAAAACAAAGCAGAAAGAGGACTGACTCTGCTTCCCTCAGAGCTTATCACACTGCAGGATTCCCACATCACTGTGCCACCTGTCAGCAACCACATTAGAAAAATGGTGCTTTCTATACCTGTCATACAAACAGCCCAGCAGTCAGAAACATCACAGCTGGACCAATCCTCCGCCCCCCCCCCCCCCCCGCAGGCCCCACTGGCTACTGAGAGTTAAAAATTCATGTGAGAATAAATCTGAGTTGTAAAACTTTTAGGGACCTTTGAAAATTACTCCACCCATCCCACATGTTGAACTACAAACAACTTCAGAGAAGAAATGTTGGAAGATCCTGCTCTCAGGCTGCCCCACTGATGCACATGGCTGCCAGGTAAGGGCCAGGCAGCCACAATGCAGGAGGGTCTGAGCTGGAGTGATCTCCAGCTGCGTCCCAGACAGTCTTTTAGCTGCTGCAATGCCAAACTACAGGTGGGTGTAAATAACATTACAAATATCTACAGTGACTGTAATGTGATATGAAAATATTTGTGCCGTTAGCTGATGCCAAGATCACAGGCCATGCTGATCCTACTGGTTGCTTCTAGACCTGGAAATTGAAGGAAACACCACCTTTTACAGAGAGGCTAGGAGAAAAAAAAGAACAAATCTGAAAGGGCTGGAGAGATGGTTCAGTGGTTAAGAACACAAATTATCCCTATAAAGGACCTGGGATTGGTTCCCAACACCCACATCAAAAAGCTCATAAGCATCTATAACTCCGGTCCCAGGGAATCAGACATCCTGACCCCAGGAGCACCTGAGTTCCCATGCACAATACCTACACAGATACCAAAGACATGTAAGAAAAAAATAACTCTTTTTCTTAAGAAAAAGAGAAAAAAAAAAAACAAAGACAAACAAAAAAAAACAAAACAAAACAAAACTCTCTCTACCTCCTACTTGTGGATCAAGATGTAAGCTCTTGGTTACTGCTCTTCCTGTTTTCATGCTGCCATGCTCCCAGGCATGATGGTCATGGACAGCCACAGTCACTGTTCTATTGCCAAGAAGAGACACCATGACTGTGGGGCAATGGGCTACTCGCAGGCAGCCTGGTTTCCAGTCGAGGCTAGATCTTGAACCCCGGGACCCAGTAGTGATATTTCACTTACATGGGACAGAAGGAGTTCTCTCATGTCTCCTGGACCCTGGCTCCTGTTGGAGTTACCTCCCCCCACAACCCCCACAGGAGAGGTGTGGCTATCAGCCACTTAGGAACAGCACTAAGCCTTCCCAAATGCAAATAAGGTTTCCCCCAAACTCTCAGTCCAAGCCAATGAGAGGTGCCTGCTGTCAGACCCTGAATCACCCCCAGAATTGTATATAAAGCCATGCAGGGAATTAAAGGTATGCAAGAACTATTCCTTTGTCTGAGCCTTTTGTTCCAAGAGCCATATGCAACACTTATGAAGAGATCTTCTCTCCCGAAGAGCCACCCAAGGTCCTGCCGCACTCCTCACTGGATTGTCAGCTTTTCTCTGGCCCAGCCTGACCCAACTCAGTTCAGAAAGGCTCAGAGGGAGCGACCTGGAAGGCGTGGCAGAGACTTGGTCTCCCTGCCTGCACTCACTTCCCTTCACTGGAGCCTTCCCACCCGGCCTGGACAGAGATCTCCGTGGAAAACCTCTGGTACCTAGGCCCACACATGACCAAGGCAGTTCATATACAAGAAAGCATTTAAGTGTGGACTTCCTAACCATTTCAGAGGGTTAGTCCATTATCATCATGATAGGCAGCATGGTGGCATGGCAACACAGATGGAGATGGAGAAGTTGCTGAGAACACTACATCCTTATCTGAAGGGGACGAGAGGTGGGGGACCTGATATGGACTTTTGAAATCTTAAAACCAACCCTACAGGGACACATTTCTTCCAACAAGGCCATGGCCCCTAACCCTTCTAATCCTTTCAAAGAATTCCACTCCATGGTGACTAAGCATCCAAATATATGAGTTTATAGGGAACATTCTTATTCTAACTACCACATGGACTCAGGCTCTGAAACTGTCGGCCCCAAATTAAACATAGGAGAAAGAGGGGAATAGACAAGTTCTTATAATGCTGAATTTAACTTAATTTTTTTTCTTTTTTGCTTTTAAAATGTTATTTTGGAGAAATGGTTGATAGGAGTAGATAGTTTTTTTTTTTAATTGACTTTGCTAGAAAAAAAGAGAAAAATCAACAACCCTGTCAGTTACACACACACACACACACACACACACACACACACACACACGTTCTCCTTTTGGGGGTTGTGGGTAGAATTCAGGTTTCACATATGCTAAGAAAATTGTCTACTATGGAGCTATGTGTAGCCCAAGTCTAAAACACCAGTACTTAATTGATATTCATTGTCCCTGGACACCATGACACATACAACAAGACATAATGAGTGTGCATCCCCACTCTTCTGAGAAAGTGGCCCCTCCCTAGAGCAGAATGAAGTCCTAGAAGATCTAAGCCATTTGGGTCAACCAATCTCTTATCAGAGTGAAGACTGAAGGACCCTGGACCTGTGGGACAACACAGAGCCATGCCACCACCAGACTTCTTGCCATGTGAGATTATAGTCAATTGTTTATGTCCATTATCTTTTTTGATTGACATTTAATAACTAGATTATTTAAGGTGTACAATGTCATGTGTCAATTCATGTACACTCTGTGAAATTACCAAATTAAGTTAATTAGCATATCCATTACTTCAAACATGTGTTATTTCTTTCTGATGAAATATTAGAATCTTCTAGCTAATTTGAAGTATTCAGTGTGTTATTAGCTGCATTCACCCTACTGTGCCTTCGAAAGCGAAAACTTACTCTTCCTCCTATCTAATTATAGTCAGAACCAATTCTTCAATAGTCTGTGACAATTACCATTTTACTCTCAACTTCTATGAGATGAATCTCTCTGTGTGTTCCGCATATGCTATGGGACAGATTTTTGTCTTCCCATACCTGCCTTATCTTTCTTTATTTTGATGTTGTTGAGGACTATCCATGTCACAGATGATAGGATTTCCAGCTTCTTAATGGCTAAATCATACTCTGCTGCATGTGTGTATCATATTTTGTCCATCCACTCATCAGATAATGGACACTTAGGTTAATTCCCTATCTTGGCTATTGTGTGTACTGCTGCAGTGGACAGAAGAGTTAAGGTGTCTACACTGTGTTGATTTCATTCCCTTTAGTATATACCCAGTAGCAGGATTCCTGAATCATATGGTGTGGTGGTTTGAAAGGAGTGACCCTCATAAGATCATATGTTGGAATAGTTGGTCCTCAATTGGTAGAACTGTTTGGGAAGGATTAGGAGGCATGGCCTTATGGGAGGAGGTATGTCACTGGGAGTGGGCTTGGAGGTTTCAAAGACTCACCCCAGTCCCAGTGTCCACTCAATGCCTCCTACTTGTGAATTAAGATATGAGCTCTAAGTTGTTCCTTCCACCATGCATTTTCTCTGCCATCATGGATTCTAGTCCCCTGAAACCATAAGTCCAAGTAGATGCCTTCTTTTATAAGGTGGCTTGGTCATGGTGTTTGTCAAAGCAATAGGAAAGTAACAATAATAGATGGTAATTCTGGTTTCAATTGTTTGGAAAACCTCTGTAGTTTTTAGGGAGTCCTTTAACATACAAGTGATGACATCCTACATGCACCTTGGGAAACATGAAGAAGGGGCCTTGGCTTTGCAAATACATTCCTGCATCATGCCCTCAATGTGTTAGACCATCTCAGTATATACAGATCACCTCTCCTGTAACTCCAACTCAACCCACACACCCCATCATGCCTTGCTTATACCCTCCTGACTATGTCATTAATCCATCCTGCAGAATGAGCAAAGAGGCCAGGCAGCACACAGATGAAGTTGTTTTCCATCACATTTTACATGCACTCTGATTCTCTGGGGCCCAGCAGCTCTGAGCCCTTCCAGTCTCAGAAGACATAACACCAGACATTTTCCCCCTCTGGGATAATGATGAGTTAAGCTACTTGTAAATGCAGAAAAAACTGGCTTCTAATTTCCACAAGAACATCCATTGCCCCAGGAACGGGGTGTAGCCCAGAGGGAAAACCCAGCTAATGCTGCATCATCCAGGAGCTTTCAACAGTAGCTCCTATGAAGGACACCCATGAATGTGCATCGGTGTGGTGTGTGTGTGTGTGTGTGTGTGTGTGTGTGTGTGTGTGTGTGCTATGGACCAATGGCTTCTCACATGCTAGAAAAGCCCTCTGCCACTGAGCCGCATCCCCAGCCTCAGTGGGATTTCTTTCAACACTGTGACAACTTTCTCCCTGTTCTGGAACTCCAGACTGGTGAATTTCATGGCATCCTCATGAGGTTGATAATCCAAGACTGTCTCACAAGAATACAATTCAGAAATAGCTTTACAATGTGCAGGAACAGCAATGCCTGCCTGATATTTAGCTGAGAACTGCTACTTAACCACAACCAAGAGGAAGAGAGAGAGAAAGTGTAAAGTGTGTGCACAGCAACGGGGCAACCCAATCAATCACTTCTAAAGGGCATGCTTTCCCCGTAGAACAGGTTTAAGGAAATAAGCACGCAGACTTAATGGAAAATTTTCAGAGTCTATTGATTGAAATCTGTTGCATTTTCTTCCTATTTGAGAACACATCATTTTTGCATTAGGCAGTTGGTTTATGACTTAGGTAAATAGAAAACACAAAAACTTTTCGGAGATGGGGGAGTTTAGCAAAGATGCCTCATTCCATCACTCTGTGGGGCTCGTATCTCTCTCCCCGTGGTCTCTCTGATGAGTTTCCTCCAAACTCTTTCAGAAGAAAGCCCCCTCTCCGCCCAACTGCTGAGTACAGTAGTCATGGTGACAACAAGCAGCTGCTCCCACAATGCATCACTCTCCTTTGTCTCCTTTTTCTGCAGAAGCCACCCCTCCACCTGCCTGGAGACCCCTTCCCTGGCCTTCTTACCCACCCCTATCCACCATTATGGGCCTCAGAGGCAGTCTCCAATCTCTCCCACAGGAAGTCATGGCTGTGCTCCTGGCAGTGGTAAGAGCTTCCCTAGTGGGTTCCAATGGTGCCTTGTTCCAACCCCTGTGGTGACAATGATCATGCAGTTCTGCTACCCCTTCCAAACACATTTCATGCATTTTTTTGTGTTCTTATAAGGCTAAGTCACCACCCTGTTGTGATAATGACCACTTTGTCCCTATCGCTCCATTTTAAGACATTTTTTTCATATTTGAACATTTCCAAAATCAGAATGTTTTGAAAATAATGTGTACATTGAGTGTGTATGTGATTTTTTTCTTCTAAAATAGAAGATGTTATTATGTTGAGAGCATACCTTAAGATCAAATAACTATGTTTCACGGGTCTTGCCTACACGCTCCCGGGGAGCAGGATCTGTGTTTCAGTCACCTGAGCATCTCCAGCCCTCAGAAGAGCGCCTGCCTGCTATGCAACTGGTGTCTAGTCACTAACGGGAGAGGGTGAGGAATGAGAGTGGCTTAGTTACTCCTCTCTCTGCTTCTATAACAGGTAATTACACAGAGAACTGCATTACCTCTGAGCTCTGAAGCTGGGAAAGCTAAGGTCAAGGTGTGGCCAGATGCGGTGCCTGATCGAGTCATTGTCCCTTTCTGTGTTGGTGTCATTGTAGGTTGTGTCCATGGCAGAAGGTGGCAGAGCAACAGAGAGCACTCTCTCCAAAGCCCCTTGGTATAGGGGCATAAATCCATTCTTTATGGCAAAGCCTTCATGACTTAGACATCTCCAATTAGGTCCTAGGCCCAAACGTTGGTTTAGGAATGTTGCCAGTGTATGAACTTAGGGTATTTGTTGAGACCACAGCAAGGGAAGATGACAAGGAGGAAGGGGGGGAACCCTAAAATTTAGGAAGCTCCTTCACTTACCTACCCCATCTGCCTGTAACATACAGGGACTTCTCTGAGAGGATTTTCCTCCTTAGCCCTCCCTGCATTTCCCTGGGGGAGAGGATGTGAAGACAACACAACAGTCACCTCCCACATGGGACACAATAGGTTCTTACTCCTGTTGTCCTCAGGAGGCTCCCACAGGCCTCCTCTAGCCTCCTCTAGCCTCTACCATCTCTTGGTGGCCTCAAGAAGAGAATTGAGGCTTTTTTTCTGCTACCGGAGACTGAACCTAGGACTCCAAGCATGCTGCTCGAGCCCTCTACCACTGAGCTATATCCTCCAGTGGTTTTGATTCACTTCTTTTTGCTGAGATCTTTGAGGCCTGGCATCTGACCACCTTGGAGGCTCGTTTTTTAAAAGCAGCAGCCATGCCTGGCAATCATTGCTCATCTCTTCTCATCCCAGCTCCTCACTCGGTCCTCCCACTTTCAGGAAACAGTGCCGTCATCTCTAAAGCAACCAAGCCAGAGAGGCATTCCTGATCCTCTTCCCTCACAGCCCCATGGACTGGGTTTCAGTTCCATGTCAGGACCATTGATGCTACATCCTGAGTCAATGCAGTCCTTCGGCCGCTGCTCCTTTCCTAACAGCCTTGCCTTTGCACACAATTCCCCTGGCCTCTGTACTCCTTCCTCCTTCATCTTTTGCCCTTCCACACTTCAGACCTCTGCTTCAACTTTATTTCCTTCAGGAAGGCTTTGTGGCTCTGTCGTTTTAGTTTAGGGCCTTTTGGCACCAGCTCCCCTAGCATGTCACTGTCTCTGTCATGTCCCAAAATGTTACCTGTTGTTTGCTTGGCTACACCTAAATGATATGGGGACAGGGAAAGAATCCACTTCACTCATAATAGCACCAACATATAAGAGCTATGCAATATGTATTTCTCAAATTGTTGAGTTCAATAAAGGAGCTGTGAACTTGATTGGGCAAGGTTTAATTCACTGGCAAATCATTTGGCTCGGTGCCGTGAGACATGAAGTGTAGGGACGAGACCAGCTCTGCCGATGCAGGAGTGGAACTCAGTTCATCTCATCAGGCTCAGCATCTCATGAGGCTCACGTTCTTCACCTGGGAAGTGGGGATAAAAAGGCATCATATGGGACTATCACAAGCTCAAAGGAGCGTGTGCATAGTGACACATTTCTCAACAGCTATGACTTCTGTCCAAATGTATCTATGGTCTCCTACTCTCTGAGTGACCTTGCCCTGGCTGCTGCTGCAGCTGCAACAAAGGCCGTGCATGGAGGCTCATCCTGGAGCAGCAGAACTCACACAGGTGGGGCTCAGCACCAAGTCCAGCATGCACATTCCATCTCTACCTCTCCTGCTGTCTCATACCACCAGGCTGATGCCAGGAGTCCTCATCCAGGCTCCCTTCCAGCATGCCGTCTCGGTGGAGGATTTAATGATCCTGAAGGCCTGGGAAATACACTGAATTAAAAGACAAAACAGATCGCATTGTGCATTTTAGTGAAACAGCAATTAGGAGCAGCAGCCACCGTGTGCTCAGGAGGGCAAGAGAGACGGGGAGAGACGGGATAAAGTGACCTCATAAAGACACTTAATTTCATTACCACCAGACACCGTTTCCCATTACTGCTCTTGGTGTTTAATGGTTTTATGATTCCATCTATCGATGCTTAGCTAGTTCATTAACTGTGCTGCTAAAAATACAATTATCTCCAACAAACCTTTCATCACTAATAAAAGGAGGAGGGGTAAGCTCCATCATTACCAGTAAGCAGTGGGGTGGACACATTGGTATAGTAATACCTTGGGCCCAAACTAAGAAACTAAGACTCTGCTTCCAGTTCAAAAGTAAACCAAGCAACTTCTTTGTTTTGTTTTGTTTTGTTTTGTTTTGTTTTGTTTTGTTTTGTTTTGTTTTGTTTTGTTTTAAAACGGACTCCAACTAGCCTGTTGGGCTGATTTTGCACATCCAGTTGGCACTGACTTTGATTGAGCCAGCTGAGTAAATCTACCATCAAGTTAGTGATGAATCTGAGATGTGAGCATCTACTGAATGGCCTATTCATTCATCGGGTATTTACAAAGTCTTTCCTGGATACCATACTTTGGTCAGACAGATACAAGACACATAAAAGAGACCAAGGGCACATAGATCCCATCTTCAGAAAGCCTAAAGACAAACAGAGACTATGTCTGTACTAAGATTGGTGAAGCAAGCTTCAGTTATTGAGCTGAAGGTCAATATAGACCTCTATCCCTGCTTTGGAACAGGGGAGGAGAAAGTGGATACTGAGCAGTGTAGGAGATGGAGGTGGCTTTTCATCTCACTTACCAGAGAAGCCCAAATCAACACAATGAACTTCCATATACAGTATGGTGGTTAGAAGGAAAATGACTTCTGTCTTAGTTAGGGTTTTACTGCTTGTACTGGCTAATTTTGTGTCAACTTGACACAGCTGGGGTTATCACAGAGAAAGGAGCTTCAGTTGAGGAAATGCCTCCATGAGATCCAACTGTAAGGCATTTTCTCAATTAGTGATCAAGGGGGAAAGGCCCCTTGTGGGTGGGACCATCTCTGGACTGGTAGTCTTGGGTTCTATAAGAGAGCAGGCTGAGCAAGCCAGGAGAGGCAAGCCAGTAAAGAACATCCCTCCATGGCCTCTGCATCAGCTCCTGCTTTCTGACCTGCTTGAGTTCCAGTCCTGCATTCTTTGGTGATCAACAGCAGTATGGAAATGTAAGCCGAATAAACCCTTTCCTCCCCAACTTGCTTCTTGGTCATGATGTTTGTGCAGGAATACAAACCCTGACTAAGACAAATTGGTACCAGGAGTGGGGTATTCCTGAGACAACCTGACCATGTTTTGGGGAGGACTGTGGAAGGACTTTGGAACTTTGGGCTTGAAGATCCATCAGTTGTTAAGAGCTCTGTCGGATGTTGTGTAGGAGCTTGGAAGATAATGTTGAGAACACTGCAGAAGATGGAGGTCTGGTTTGTGAAATTTCAGAGGGAAAATTAAAGACTCTTTTCAGGGCCATTGCTGTTTTGAATGTGAAGATTCTGTAGTTCTGGTTAGCTGGGGCTGAAGAATCAGCTGTGATTAACAAGATACCAGAACTACCAAAGCAAAAACTTTGCATTACTGGGACTATTGATGCTGGTTAGCTGGAGCTAAGAAATTAGCGGTGATTAAGAAGAGACCAGCATCATTGAGGTGACATCTTCTGGGAAGTGTTTTCTGAAAGCACAAAGAGGCTGTGTTCCAGAGATGTCCAAGGTTGTACCCCTGCTGCAGCAGGACTTGGTAATATGTAAGGGTCACCCAGGTGGTACTGGTTTTGAAGACATGAAGGAGTTGAGCAGAGCAGCTGAGGCTTGGCACTGTGAGAGGCCATGGAAGGCCATTGGTGAAAGTGCAGCCTCAGTTGCAATTGATGGCCCAGGACTGAAGGGGTCATGCAGTGTTTTGGAGATGCCAGTACCATGAGATGACCACCAAGAGCAGCAGCAGCAGTGGAGTACAGGCATCTGGAGCCTAGAGGATGACGCGTGTGCTACAAAGGGCATGGCTGGAGAAGTGACCCAAGCCCTTGGAGGAGCCCAGAAGATCGTAAGTTGGATCCCAGACATTGGACGGTTGGAGATTGACTTTTGCTTTTGATTGTGGCTGTGCCCTGATATTTTCCCTCTTGAAGGAAGAAACTGTTTTAGTGGAGCCCACAGTTAAGAGACTTTTAATTGTAAAAAGACTTTGGATTTTAAAAGAGATGGTTATTTTAAAGAAATTGAAATTTTAAGAATATGTAAAGACTGTGGGACTTTTAAAGTTATTTAAATCTTGGGGATGAATAAGAATGTAAGGGTTGAGGCTTACTAGTGATGTGTTTGTGTGTCAAGTTGACAAGGGGTCAATTGTACTGGCTAATTTTGTGTCAACTTGACACAGCTGGGGTTATCACAGAGAAAGGAGCTTCAGTTGAGGAAATGCCTCCATGAGATCCAACTGTAAGGCATTTTCTCAATTAGTGATCAAGGGGGAAAGGCCCCTTGTGGGTGGGACCATCTCTGGACTGGTAGTCTTGGGTTCTATAAGAGAGCAGGCTGAGCAAGCCAGGAGAGGCAAGCCAGTAAAGAACATCCCTCCATGGCCTCTGCATCAGCTCCTGCTTTCTGACCTGCTTGAGTTCCAGTCCTGCATTCTTTGGTGATCAACAGCAGTATGGAAATGTAAGCCGAATAAACCCTTTCCTCCCCAACTTGCTTCTTGGTCATGATGTTTGTGCAGGAATACAAACCCTGACTAAGACACTGCTGTGAACAGACATCATGACCAAGGCAACTCTTATAAGGACAACATTTAGTTGGGCTGGCTTACAGGTTCAAAGGTTCAGTCCATTATCATCAAGTTGGGAGCATAGCAGCATCCAGGTAGGCATGGGGCTGAAGGAGCTGAGAGCTCCATCTCTTGTTCCAAAGGCAGCTAGCAGAAGACTGGCTTCCAGGCAGCTAGGAGTAGGTATTAAAGCCCGCACCCACAGTGACACACCTACTCCAACAAGGCCACACCTCCTAATAGTGTCACTCCATGGTCCAAGCATACACAAACCATCACAGCCTCCATAGACTCAAAGAGAGAAACACTATTAGGAGGTGTGGCCTTGTTGGAAAGTATGTCACTGGAAGTGGACTTTGAGGTTTCAAGTGCTTAAGACAGGCCCAGTGTCTCTGCTCCCTACTGATCTGGGTGTAGAAATCTCCAACCCTCTGCAGCATCCTGTCTCCTTCCTATCATGATTAAAATGGACTAAGCCTCTGATCTGTAAGCCGCTCCCATACTTTCCTTTATAAGAGTTGTCATGGTCATGGTGTCTCTTCACAGCAATAAAACCCTAAGACATGTACCTGATGGGGTCTGGTCTGCTCTCCAGCCACTTTGTCTTTACCTCTAAGGGGAGCTAAAGCGGAGAAAGAGAAGGCCAGTACACATAGTCTGGAGTCAGAGGAATAACAGAAGCTTGTATAAAGTTTTAGGCAATCTGTTTGTCCTAAGGGTATTTTTTATGGCTAGGGTGTGAAGCATCCACCTCTAGACTCACGTTTGAACATTTGCTCCCCAGCTGGTAGCCCCATTTTAGGAGGTTACGGAACCTTCCAGACATTAATGCCAGCTGGAACAAGTTGGTTCCTGGGAGTCACCTTGAAGGTAATGCTTACTTCCAGTGCCAACCCCAGTACTCTGCTCTCTGCTGAGCCAGGATGTGAACAAGCCATACCATCCCTACCATAGCCCAAGCTGCTTCTGCCACCATGCCTTCCCTGCCATAAAGCTGGGAGCCTAGCTTCCTAAACTTGCTCTGCTAGACTTTCAGTCATGGTGACAGGGAATGGCTCTCCTACAAAAGAACCCCTGTCTATTCTCCTGGAGCCCAACCATGTACCCATGTTGGCCCTGTCTCACACAGTTCCCGTGGTCTTTGTGTGGGCATCTGCACTATTCCTTGATGTGTGGCAGCCACTGCACTTTTCTGTCTCTGTCTAGAGTGCTCCTCCCATGCCCTGCTCCTCTCCCTGTTACCTCCTTCTGGATGAGTTTTGCTGCCATTTGAGATAGTATGTGGTTTATGATGGCGTTTCTGCTGACAGCCTCCTCAGATGAGATGCTGGCTCCCAGACGGCAGGCATTCCTGCTTTCTTCAATCACCAGCACCACATACTTCCTGCCACTTAAATGGTAAGAAGTATCTTCTGGCCTGCTGATGTTATTAGTCACTGACTCCCAGCCCAAGTGTACCCTCTCCATACTTGATGATGGACTGATGTTGACTCTCCCTCCTTTCCTTCCTTGATTCCTGTGTGCGGATGAAATATGATCATGTGATTGGCCAGTTTCCTGTTCCTGCCATCACACCTTGCCTTTCAGGCCATGAATGCTCTCCTTCAGGAACCATAAAGTAAAGCAAACCCTTTCTTCCCCAAGTTGCTTTTGGTCAGAGTATTTTATCACATCAACTATACTAGCAGTAGACATTCTGACCTGGGGATACTTCCCAGGCCTGGGGTTAATGGCTGACCCTTGGCTAAGCCTCTGCTTGTTGCCAGGAAGGAGCACTAGGTGGGTTAGAAAGCTTTGCTCCCAGGATTCCAGAACCCCTCATCCAGAGGCTGTGCTTCCCATGTCAATGAACATCCCCCTCCCTGTAAACGACTCCTGGATTCTGTAATTACTCAGGAAATGTCATGTTTGCCACTGTGCTGTTAGTAGAGCAAACAACTCCACACCAATGTAAATATTTTTCATGGCGCCATTCCAGCTCTCTGACGCATGTGCCTCCAGATGCTCACACAGGGGACGGGCGCACGGCATCATCTGTTAGGAGATGCACTCACAGGAGGCTGCCCAGAAGCCAGTGCCACTCTGCTGGGAAATCTAGACCCGTCCTTGCATTAGAACCCATGTCTATGTCTATGATGGAGTTTCACACAGCTGTAGAGGGGAAAAGCCCAAATGATGGCATCTGAAGGAAAATGCATAGAACTGGACATTATCATGTGAAACAAAGCAAGCTGAAGTCAAAAGGACATATGTGACATGTTTCCTCTCACAGTGGAACCTAGATCTGAGCATACATGTATACATACTTGATATGTGAACTGGATATATTGTATATCATTTCTATCAGATTGTAAGTAATATATCATGTCATATATCATATGGAGGTAGAAAAGGGAACTATGAGGAGGAGGAGAGGGAATTGTGGGAAGCAGGAAGGAGGGACAGAGTAAGGGAGTGGGAGACCAAACAAACAAACAAAAATCAACAACAACAAAAAATTTTTCATCATCCACATTCTGGTGGGAAGACAGGCAATATGAACTCTTAGAAGCAGTTTGAAATTTTTCAGAAAGCTTTCAAATGCAGGACTGAGTCCAGGCCATGTGGATAATAGCAAGCACTATATAGGCCTGGGCTATATAAGGAAGGTTGCTAAGTAGGCAGGCAAGCCAGTAAGCAGCAGCGCTCTCCCATGGTCTCCACTTCAGTTCCTGCCTCCAGGTTCCTGCCTTGAGTTCCTCCCTTGGCTTCCCTCGGTGATGGACTGCAGCCTGTCAGCCAGAAATCCCTCTCTTCCCCCAGAGTGCTTTTGTTCAGTGTTTTATTATAGCAACAGAAAAGCAAATTAAAACAGTCTTGAAATTATCAATCCCACACATAATATATAAAACATCATCAAGAAAGAATAATATTATAGCAGTTTGGGGGTTTCCATTTTGATTTTACTATGTTTTGGGTGGGGGGCGTACTGGTTAGTTTTATGTCAGCTTGAAACAGGCTGGAGTCATCTGAAAGGGGGAAACCCAAACACAATTTCAAAAAATGTCTCCGTAAAATCAGGCTGGAGGCAAGGCTATAAAGCATCTTCTTAATTAGTTAATTAATTTCTCAATAATGTGAGAAATTCCAGCCTATCATGGGTGGGGCTACCCCTGAGGTGGTTGTAATGGGTTCTATAAGAAAGGAAACTGATCAAGCCGTAGAGAGCAAGCCAGTAAGTAGCATCCTCCATGGCCTCTGCATCAGTGCCTGCCTCCAGATTCCAGCCCTGCTTGAGTTCCTGTCCTGACTTCCTTTAGAAATAGACTATGATGTGGAAGTGTGAGCTGAATAAACCCTTTCCTCCACAACTTGCTTCTGCTGATACTGCTACATCACAGAATTAGAAACCCTCACTAGGACATGGGGGCTGATTGTTTGGTTGATTGGTTGGTTGGTTGGTTGGTTGGTTGGTTGGTTGATTGATTGGTTGGTTGGTTGGTTGGTTGGTTGGTTGGTTGGTTGATTGGTTGGTTGGTTGCTTGCTTGCTTGCTTGCTTGCATGGTTGGTTGGTTGGTTGGTTGGTTGGTTGATTGCTTGCTTGCTTGCTTGCTTGCTTGCTTGCTTGCTTGCTTGCTTGCTTGCTTGGTTGAATGGTTGGTTGGTTGGTTGGTTGGTTGGTTGGTTGGTTGGTTGGTTGATTAGTTAATTGTTTGCTTGCTTGCTTGCTTGCTTGAATGGTTGGTTGGTTGGTTGGTTGGTTGGTTGGTTGGTTGGTTGATTGGTTGGTTGGTTGGTTGATTGGTTGGTTTGTAATGACACAATCCTAGAGAGAAGTCAAAAATCCACAATGCAGAACTATGTAACTCAACAGCTCCCACCCACCCCTCACAATGAAACAGAAGAGCAGAGTATACCATATATGAGCCCATACATAGCACAATTATCAGTACGCATTTCTAAGTGATGCTGTCAGAAAGTGCACAAAACAGTGGTAGCATGCTGTGACTTATGTGGAAAAAAAAAAAAAACACGCATGCACCTGCATCCAGTGTGCAAAGAATCTGGAAGAACACACAGGAGATCACTGTGAGGCTGCACGCAGGTGGCCTGCCCATTTAACACAGCTGTGGGCCGAGATGTAACCTTTACTCTATTTCTTGTGTCTCACGCTAAGTTTATATTTTACTTACTAGAAAACATCCAAGGGATAAATAACAAAAAATTTAGCCCAGCCCTGAATCTTGACCTTTCTTGCTGGTATGTATCCTTTCTACCAATGTCATCATAATTTATGACCAATATTTCACAATGAGTGCAGAATTCATATAAAAGATAATTAATATGCTTGAATACATATCTTGTGCCAACCCCCATTCCTAACACTTCCCGTGCATTATTTCACTGATTTCTCTATGCCCTCTGCAGTAGAGACAGTTATAGCCCGATTCCACGGGCAGGGTGTGAGAGATAGTAAGAGCACTGGGCCTAAAGCCACTAGCTGCGGCTGGAGATGTTGTCTGACTCCAAGACTATTTGACTCCAGTTTCCAACTGACTTCAAGTTGACCTTAACCGCCTTACACCATTGCTCACTCTCCCAACCCCCTCAGCACCCCACACAGTACCTGCAAATTTAGGGGGACCTCAATGGTGCTATTTGAATGGGTGGATAAGTGAGTGAACAATGCTCCTGCCACAACAACCTAAACACTATACTTCTAGGCCCTGTGCATGCTGTTCCCAGACACAGAGAGGAATGCAAAAGAATAGGACTGCTTATAAATAGCCATAGGTTTCAATTACTGCCTGGAGAAAAATATGAAGAAGGAATTTACTAGCCTAACAAAGATGAAGGGGCTGGCGGCTTCACACAAGAAAGGATATTTTTAAGCAAAGGTGCTGTAGCTTAGACAAGATCCCAAGAGCCTAATCTGTCACATCCACATGAAACACCCTACGTTTCAGCGCTTGGAAATGTCAAAGAACCAAATGCCCGGACCCTGCCATACAGGACCCACGGGTTCCCTCCAAAAGCAGTAGCCTAGGCAAGGTCATCCTACAGCCAGAGATCGAGACAGCAGAGATCCCATCCGGGACCCCTCTCCTTTCAGTATTAAAACAAGGGTTCTGATATCCACGACACACTACCACCTCAAATAGCTCATGTATTCACCTATAAGTCTCTTTTACAGTCTTCCAGCGAATGCCCCTCAGGCTTCCATTGACAACTTGAACCAAGGCCATGATTCTCGTCTTACATGATTTATATGGGGTTTAAATAATAAATTGCATGGATGTTGCTCCAAGTAGGTCATTAAATAAATCAGTGTATAATTTATATAAATGAACCTAAATCGTGTAGTAGAAGGATTTCATTAGGAAATCTATCCTGTGGGGAGCTAAACTAGAGGACAGGTGGGAACACTGCTGTTCTGGAAAAGTCCCCGCACCCATGATCAAAGTCCAAGTACTCTGCACCACAGAGCCATTCAGTTCTGTCGCTCTGCTAAAACTGCAGTCTTCAGGAAGATCTGCTTCCACCTCTGCGCTCCCAATCTTGTAGCACAAGACAACACAACCTCAGAGACTAAATCAGCTCCAAGCCAAGCCAGCTCCTTACCATAACCACGGCAGACCCCTGGATCAGAGAGGATGCCTTGTGCACTCTGAATGAGAGAGCCCCTGTGGTGCTTCTGTTCACTGCAAGCACATCTCCTGCTTGAACATGGGCCAGAAAACAAACCCACGAATCTTCGACTGCCAGGTATATTCACCTTGCCATGGGCAGATGTCTGCCTGATGCTGCTGACTGCAAGCTAATGCAGCCCCTGATCTCCCATACAGAGTAGATTCCAGCCTTAGCCTCCTCCTCCTCCTCCTCCTCCTCCTCCTCCTCCTCCTCCTCTTCCTCCTACTCTCCCTCTTCTTCCCTTTCCTCCTTCTACTCCTCTTCCTCTTCCTCCTCCTCCTATTCCTCCTCCTCTTTTTCCCCCTCCTCCCCCTCCACCTCCTCTTTCTGCTCCTCCCCCTCCTCCTCTTCAGAGGTATAAATGATGGACTGATCCAATAGGTAAATCCAATTAAGGCAGATTGAGTTCCTCAAGATCCTCTGTAGCCTCACCCAATGACAAGAACAACCCTCCGGCCCCCAGTATCATCGGCCCACAGAGAAAGGGACATTGTTAACCTAAGCTTCCATCAACCAGGACTTGGATCCTGAAGGCTGACCCCTAGCCTAAAGATCATAGGAACCAGAAGTTCAAAGGAGAGGAGAGGACCCTGTACTCCTTTTGTTTTTTTTTTTTTTTTTTTTTTTTTTTTTTTTTTTAAAGATTTATTTATTTATTATATGTAAGTACACTGTAGCTGTCTTCAGACACTCCAGAAGAGGGAGTCAGATCTTGTTACGGATGGTTGTGAGCCACCATGTGGTTGCTGGGATTTGAACTCCTGACCTTTGGAAGAGCAGTCGGGTGCTCTTACCCACTGAGCCATCTCACCAGCCCCTCCTTTTGTTTTTTAAGGAACGTTTTTGTTTTTGTTTTTGTTTTTTAAGACAGAGTCTCACTATGTGGTCCTGGTTGGCCTAGAACCCACTTTATAACCAGGCTGGTTTCAGACTCACAGAGATCCTCCAGACTCCATCTTCTGTGTGCTGAGATTACACTGTGCACCAGCAGGCCCATTCAGTCCTCTATTCTCTTCATTGTTGTTTCAGAAAGGTTAAAACGATGAACCTAAACAGTATAAAAGATGAGCACAATATTCCAGCCAAATCCTCAAGGAAAGGAGAGAGAGAGAGAGAGAGGGAGAGGGAGAGAGAGAGAGAGAGAGAGAGAGAGAGAGAGAGAGAGAGAAAGAGAGAGAGAGAGAGAATCTTGTGACTCCACAAGTCCCATTAGCCCTTGCCTTAGTTAGGGTTTCTATTGCTGCAATGAAACACCATGACTGGAAAAGCAAGTTGGGAGGAAAGGGTTTTTTCAGCGTATACTTCCACAATACTGTCATCAAAAGAAGTCAGGACAGAAAGTCAAACAGGGCAGGAACCTGGAGACAGGAGCTGACGCAGTGGCCATTGAGGGGGGCTGCTTACTGGCTTGCTCTCCATGGTTTGCTCAGCCTGCTTTCTTTTAGAATCCATGACCACCAGCCCAGGGATGGCCCTGTCTAAAATGGACCCTCCCCTGTCAATCACTAATTAAGAAAATGTGCTACAGCTGAGCTTACGGTGGCATTTTCTTAACTGAGGTTCCCCCTTCTCAGATGAGTCTAGCTTGTGTCAAGTTGACAGAAAACCAGCCAGCGCAATGCTGAGCCTACTTTCTTGACTTTTCCTTGCCTTGCTAACAGGCACTACTATTCTGTTTGATGGAGGTTATTTTTGGTCTAATTTTGTTTGGGGTGTGTGTGTGTGTGTGTGTGTGTGTGTGTGTGTGTGTGTTAGTTTGGTTTGGGGAGAGTCCTCTTGGTTTTGTTTGCTTCTCTTTGGTTTTGTGTGGTGGTTTGTTGTATCTTTCACTTTGCCTTTTGTTTCTTTGAGCCGTGATCTGGAGTAAGGCAGACTGGCCTCCAGGTCCCCAGGGTAGCAGATGACCTTGAACTCCTGATTCTTCTTTTTCCACCTCCCAAGAGCTGGAATTGCAGGTGCGCACCACTGAACCCAGTTTATAATCTGGGCTTCATTTTTCTTGTTGATGTTCTGTAGTACTAGAGTACAAAACCCAGTACCTCAAGCATGCTACATAAGTGCTCCTACCACTGAGCCTCAGCTTGCAGCCATTTCCCTCCCAACCCCCTCCACCCTCCATCCCCCACCCCCCACCCCACCCCCACCCCGCCGCTGCCCTCTCTGATCCACTGTTACTCTCCCTACACCTCTTGCCCCCTGACCCCTGCTCTGGGAAGGTACATGTCTCCTCCACTTGATCTTCCACTTGCTCATTTTGGCATCTAAATGACACTGACACCCCAGGAACCTTGCCTAGCTTACCTGTTCTCTTTTCCAGAAGTCAAACAAGAGTGCTTTGTCGGTGGCCTCATCGCTCCCTGTACCCACCTGACACTCTTCTCTAAAACATGCCCACAGACATCACCATTGGTATGGCCATGGTAAGCCTGCTCTGGCCACAGCAGGGCTGTAAGTATCTGCTGTGCATGCCCTGCATAGACATCTCTTCAAATAATTTATCCCTTCTACAATACCCGTTCCCTCCTCTCCAGTATTCTAGGACCCTGCCTCCTGCTAAGCCTAGGGAAAGCCTTCCCCATGAGCCTTGTCCAAGTTTCTAGCCCCAGCTCAGTGCCCCATTCCTACAGCCAATTACTTCATAAGCACACACTGGAACACCAGTCCTGGTACAGCTTTCAGACGTGTGTCCTAACTCTGATGTCTTCAGTAACAAGGATGCGGTAACTCACAGACTACAGCATCCGTGAGAGAAACTTTGCACACAGTACACACTCAATAAATTTAACTGTCTGACTAATGCAGAAGAAGCCCTTAGACAGCATCCAAACCCCCTCCACACAAGCCTCTAACTGCCCCCCTGAAAACTGCAGGCATGGTGAGCTCCAGGACCTCCACCTGTTCCTGGCCAAAAATTATAGCGCACTGTTGCATGAAGGACTCAACCCCTCTGGCGAGATCTGAGTGGGATCACGTGAAAGGCAGAGCTAAGGGCTGCAGGCCGTGATCTCAAAAGGTCAGGCCTGTCATGGATGCATCATGTGAAGGTTCTCAACTGAATCCCCAAAGCAGGACAGGAACAGCCTCAGATCAGCCCGGGCAGCAGCATGCTATAGGGCCCTGTACTTCCTACTTTAAACAAACCCCTCTCTGCCCCTGCCATCCGTTTCAGGGACTTTTCTTGCTTCCTACTTTGATCTCTCTCCCCATTGCTTTTAACCTCTGTTATTATTAAGTGTGTTCCAAAGTCCCAAGTGGTGCTACCAAGAGATGCTAGGACCTCAGATTGCTGAAGGTGTGTGTGCTCTTTACAGGGTTACCAGAACTCCTGCCTTGCCTGCCTCTTTCACTCCTTGGCCCCATGAAGTGAGCAGGCCTCTGCTTCCACCCACTCCCACTGCTGTGTGTACTAACCTGCTAGGAGCCAAATGCTGACAGTGACAAGCAGCTGAAACCCAGAAAACGGTGAGCTGAGGTAAGTGAGCCCTTACTGTCTTCGTTATTACAGTTATTTCTTCTCAGCAATGCAAAGCTGAGACTGTACAACTACTTTTCCCAAATATGGAAACAGGAAAAATCTAAGTAGATGATAGATACATACATGCATACATACATACATACATACATACATTCAGACATACATACATTCAGACATACATACATACATAGACAGACAGGTATCTCAAAAACTACTTTCATTTTAACTAAAAGTAAACACTAACATTCACTTAAGGTTCATAATCTATGCCCAGAACTATGGAACTCTTACTTCATTGAACATATACAATTCCCTTAGGTGAATTACCATGGCTACTTCTGTTTTAAAGAAGGAGCAACTGCGGCTAGAGAGATTAAGTATCCTGACTTCCTACAGCTACACAAACAGGAGTGTAGTTGGGGTTGGGATCTACGTAGTGTTCACACTAAAGACACACATTTCTCATACCCCTTGCTGCCTCTTGAGATGGTAGGCATGCCTTTCCAAACAGTAAGATGAGCCCCAACTAGACAGTAGCAAGTCAGGAGATCCCCTGAGGGGAGGGTGGCCCATTGAAAAGAAACCAAACACTAAGGGAGTTTTAGATCCCTAATGACTAGAGATGGAGAGCTGACTCAGCAGGTAAGGACAAGAACTGCTCCTGCAGAGGATCCGAGTTCTGTACCCAGCACCCACACCGGATGGCCTACATGCCCTGCAACTCCAGCTCCAGGAGGAGTCCAAGCCTTTGGTTTCCCTGAGCACCTGCACGCTGGTTCACAGATGCACACATGTACATGCACAAGTACACATAATTTTAAAATAACAAAATAAATATTGTTTAAAAGACATTAGTAACATTTACCAGACTCTGGCCCATCCCAAGTGCTACATCCCTAGATATGATAGGAACCATGGGTTGGTGGAGATTGGTGGCTTAAATAATGAAGCTGCAGAGATTATCTTTGAAAGCAACCCTCCGGTGCTTCAAGAACGGAGAAAAGGATCCAGCAGACTGACTTAATCTCCACCATCATCATCATTGGTTATAACATTTATTCTGTACCCGCTGGATGTTGAGTATGTGATATGGATTGTCTAACTTCTTGGGGTGGAGCAGAGTGTATGTCTGCATTTGCACATGGGGTAGTGCAAGCTTGCAGAAGCCAAAGGAGGGCATTGATGGATGGATTGAGTGGTGCATTGTGGGTCAGTGGTGATCACAGCTGTGTCCCAGAGAAGGGTCTTATGTACCTTTTATCACTCACTACCTCATTCTTTTGAGATGGAATCTCTTACAGAACCTGAAGAGAACCTACTTTTGTCTAGGCTAAATGGCCAGGGCGCTCCCAGGGTCCACCTGTCTCCTCCCTATAGCGTGTGTTTCAGGCACACATGGCCATGCCTGGCTTTTACATGAATGCTAGAGATTCAAACTGAAGACCTCATGTTTACACAGCCACCTCTCTAGCCCTCACAACAACCCAAGAAGGAGTATTACAAACCTACCTTCAACAGGAGACCAAGACACAGAAGGCTGCAACAACTTTCTGCAGATTCCACAGCAAGCAGATAGAAAGACAAAGGCGAAACCCCCATTTATTACCTCTTGAACGTGGGTCTACACAATCCCAGAGAGGGACTTTCATTAGTCAACCCTGAGTGGCTCAGAGCTCCCAACACAGGCTGGGGACACTGGGCTGTGGGTGAACATGGAAGAACACCTCCCACAAAGGACAGAAGAGACCTGGGTGAAGAGGGGTGGTCAAGTGTCAGCCATGGACAGTCCAGAGGGAGCAAAGCAGGAGGAAGGAAGCATTTTGGCATCAGCCTGTAACCCGGGCCAGCAGCATCTGGAGACAGAGCCCTGGGTCCTTCTGTCTCATATTTGCCACATCCTGGTTTCATCCAAAGCTCCTCTCAAATAGTCACTGACCTGTGTGAGCAGAACTCTCTCAGAGCTGTGAGTTCTCAAGATCAAAACTAGCTCCTGGGGTCTAGCAAGGAGCTTGAGCAGTGAAGAGCAGCAAACACAAGCATGGGAACCTGACATGATCCCCAACACTCATGAAAAAGCAAAGGCCAGGGATGGGGGACCAGATGCACTAATAATTTCAGCACTGGTTAGGGTGGGAGAGAAGCTGAGACAGGAAGCTCCCTGAAGCTTCCTAGACAACCAGCCGAACCTAATCAGCAGTTCCCAGGGAGAGAATTGTCTAAAAACAAGGTAGATGGCTCCTGAAAAATGGGCCTAAGGTCAGCTTTGGCTTCTGCATGTGTGGATGTGTGTGTACACACATATACACATGCACACACACAAACATACACACACATGCATACATGTACATTCACACATGCACAAATATGCACATGCATGCACATACACACATGCAGACACACATTCACATATGCACATGCATATATATACATATGTGTGTGTGTGTGTATACATACACACACACACACACACACACACACACCTCAATTTTGGATTCCTTCTTCATGCTATAGGAAATTCTTTGTGTTTTTGTCAGAGGAGGTTATTTGGCAAAGTGTCTGAAAACATACCATGGGAAAGGTCTTGAATTTACACCTCTTTCCACACCTTAGAAAGAATTGTCATTTGAGTAGGCAAGGCGTGAGAGCTGATTGTAATGCTGGGTGCACGCTGGGCTTGATGGCTGCAGGAACGGTCTGTTTGCATTAGGACACAGGCCTGTTAGCCAGGGTAAGTGCTGATGGCTGCATAGAAATTATAGTGAAATTTCAGCCTGGAAGATTGAAGTTGTAATTGATCTCCATTTTCATATTCTTTTAGAGATTGCTGTAATATAATTATCATGAAATATTCCACAAATACATATGAAGCATTTGCAACATCAAATTATTGTGCTAGTATCTTAAAAATATGCCAGGTTTGTGGTTCAATAATCCCCTGCTGTCCACAGGGGACATATTCCAAGTCTCCCAGGGGATGTCTGAAATAGCAAATCATGCCAAACCCTGTGTGTATGCTTGTATACATGCATAAATATTACCCACTTATAATTAAACAAACAACAACTAATGATAAACTGAAGCATTAATTAACACAGTATTGAAATATCCATCATTAGGCAAAATAACTTGAACACAGCCCTGCAATGCCACGACCTGCTGCTAAGTGACTGACTAGTAGGGAGCGCATAGATCACACTGGACAAAGGATAAGTCACAAACCAGCTAAGATGGAGTGAGAAAACATGAGATTTCATCAGACCACTCAAAATATCACATGATTTAAAAAATATACTGTTTCTTTCTGCTATTTCCATTTTAATATTTAAGACTGGTTTTAATCAGGAAAAGCTGACAACACAATTTGTGTCATGGCCAATGGCATCGTACAAAGAAGTACCCTTTCCCATTTGGCACACATGGGAGCTACAAGGCTTCCCCTTTTGTCTACGGCAACGCCAGAGAAAGACCACCCAAGCTCCTCTTCCTTGCTTCATATATGAGCCACCGAACTGCTTCATCCCCAAATGTTCAGCTACAACAGTAGGAACAAAATTCTTGTTAGGGAAACTTGAGTTCTATCTGGGGATGTGGTGCAGTTGGTAGCAGGCATGTCTAGCATGCAAGTAGCCCTGGGCTCAACTCCCAGCACTTCATAAACTCAAGATGGTGGTACGCGCCTGTGATCTCACCTTTCAGGAGACAGAGGCAAGAGAACCAGACTTGCAAGGTCATCCTGGCTACATAATGAATTGAGAGCCAGCCTGGGCTACCCAAGAACATCTCAGAAAGAGAAAACTTGAATTAAGAAGGTTTTTTTTTTCCTTTTCCCAGGTCCTTGAACTTAGGCAATTCTAAGCCTGACCCAGCAAACAGCCCTTCAAAGACAACGTGTCCTCTGGGCAGATCCTGTCTAAGCCATTGTCCTGATCCTAGCTGCACACAGCCAGCTCCCTCCAGCCTTGTCCCCTCTTCTGTAAAAGAAATGACATTTTGCCTAACTTCTGAAACACTTGTGTATATTGTGGTCAGAGCATCCTTCCGGTAACAGAAGGCCCTCTCCATCCCCACCCCAAATCCTTGCAATGAAGCAAGGTTGCATTTTATTTAACAACCACAGGTACCAGTGAATATGCTTGGCCTGTGGGGAGTGGCACTATTAGGAGGTGTGGCCTTGTTGGGGGAAGTGTGTCACTAGGTAGGTGGGCTTTGAGGTCTCCTGATGCTCAAGCTCTGCCCAGTGTGGAAAGACAGCCTCCTCCTGGGTGCCTGCAGATAACAGTCTCCTGGCTGCCTTGGATCAAGATGCAGAACTCTCAGCTCCTTCTCCAGGACCATGACTGTCTAGATGCTGCCAGACTTCCCTCCATGACAATAATGAACTAAGTCTCTGAAACTGCAAGCCAGCCTCAATTAAATGTTTTGCTTTGTAAGCATTGCCTTGGTCCTGGTGTCTCTTCACAGCAATGAAACCCTAACTAAAATAGTGAACAACACCCCTTGCTGCAGCTCCGGGACCAAACCCTGCAGGTCACTCCTGTGGCCCCATGAGCAAAGGCTAACCAAGCCTTCCTTTACCTATGCTTTCATTTTCAAAGCATGCCTGTGGAGTCACATCCCTGAGTGTGTCTGATTGACTCAGCCCAGGTCATGTTCTTGGATCCAGAACAGGAAGATATTCCTACGTTGGCATCTCAGGGATGAAGCAGTGGTCCACATCCCACCAGTAACACTCACAGGTTGTAGAGGGTTTATCACTGCAGAGAGAGAAATGCCTGCCGTAATTTCCTTTGTAGATCCTAGATCTTTGCTTGTTTTTCAGGACTGTTGTTAAATGATTTTCACTTAGGCCATGATATTTATAGAAAATTCACACGTGGTGATGAGCTTCTAAGGACCTCAAAGCAATATGTGAATTCACAGGTGACTCTTCTCCTCTGCCCCACCTCCCTATACCCCTTGCCCACACTTTGCCCTTTGATGAATGGGCCCAGGTGCTGAGACAGAAAGGATTCTTTTGTGGACTAGTGAAGTCTTCCATTCCTAACACTCTTCCCACAAGCCTGAGCCACTTGTCACAGAAGATTGGAGCCCCACGAGACGGGAGAAAGAGAAGATGTCAGCATTAACTGGCTACCTGCTACTGCCGGGACTTCTGCCAAAGGCCAGTGGGGATGGGCAATAAATTGTTGTGCAACATGCATGCCAACATAGCAGCTGGTGACAAGGTGTGAGAGGAAGCCACCAAGCATGGGAATTTCAAGGACCCCTCGGCACACACCAAAATGGGAGTTATTGCAAATCCAGGTGTTTGGGTCTAATTGCATGGAGCAGTTTGAAATGTTAATCTGCTTTTGCAAATGTCTCTCCTCTTGTGAGGAGTGCAGAAGAGAGACTCCAGGCCAAGGCTTAACAGGGAAGAGTAAATACCTCGTTCCCTCCTTTACTTGCTCCTCCCAGGTGATTTGACAGTTTTTGAGCCATAGATTCACAGAGCTACGTCGTTAGAATTGACCTTGAAGGCAAAGGCTCTATGTCCTGCTGGAGCCCGACAGCTGTCAAACTGTGCCAACCTGGCCCCTGGCAGGGTAAGTGTGTGCTTCTAGAAACTTGTCCAGGGATGCCTCTTGCATGGCACAGAAACCAGGCATGCCTGCAGTTCACCCTGGGGCTCCCTTTAGTGCAAGATAAGTCAAGCACACCTGTTCTGAGAAGCTATAAGCCTTGAGCATTAAGTGAACTTCAAAGTCAGACACTCTTGCCTTCCCCTCTCTTCTATGTCCCTGCCAACTATGTGACCTGGGACATGAACTATAGTCTAGATGTTGAGTGACTCCCAAACTCTGTGGTTAAAGGTTCTATCCCCAGAGAGGTGTTATGAAGGGGTGCTGTGGATATCTAGAAGGAAAAACCATGTAGCAAGCCCTTGGGTTGTTGAAAATATACCCTTGAAAGGAATTATGGGACTCCAGCTTCTTCCTGTATGTCCCCTCTGCTTCCTGGCTATAGACTGAGCTGTTTGCTCTTCCATGTGCTCCAGCCATGATGGTGTGCCTCCCCACAGGTTCAATCCCTGAGGTGACTCCATCTTGGATTAATATCTCCAAGACTGTGAGCCAAAAATAAAACCTTTATCCTTAAAAGTTCATTATCTCAGGTACTTGCTTATAGCAAAGGAAAGCTGACTATCAAGGCACAGGTCTTAACCTGTCTATGTTTCTTGGAGTCTCTGTTTCCTTCTCTATAAGAATGGAGATAACAACATGAACCTCATCACCTAAGGTAAGCATCAAATCAGTTACATAGACAAAGCACTTAGATGGATATACAACATAAAATAACCAAGTATTCTCTGCAGCAGGTCTTTTTTCTACTCCTCAGTCATTGCTTCTAAGTGTGTGTAAAATTCCTTGGTAAACATATATCTTGTTATGACAATACAAAGTTATCATAACCCTGGCTTCTTTCAGTGAAATGAACTATGGGTGTCCTTCCGAACAAATCCACCTCTATCTAATACTGTTGGACAAACCCAGAACAAAGAAAATGGGGCAGAACCTAACAAGCCTCCAGGGCCACAGGCAGACTGTGCTGGCAGCTGCTCCGTGTTTACTTCATCACGGGGACACACTAAAGTGCAACAGGGCTCCCCGCCTGCTTGCACCACCCCTTTCCCCAGTGTCCTCTGTGGCTTAGAAGATGCTTTCCAGGGAGGACAATAAGATAGGAGATGTGCGGATTTGCCTCTGCTCATAGACTCTTTGTTATATTTCTATTCTGAGACAGGATGAACAAGGAACAGAAAACCGGGGTCTGTTAAGTGGTGGAGAGCATAGCCCACCCCACCCCACCCCCCCAGCAGTCAACAAAACAGAATGTTTTAAAAAGTAAAAGAGGTGAGGGGATAGCTCAGTGAATGAACTGCTGGCCGCACAAGCAAGAGACTCTTGGTTCAATCCCCAGTACCCACATAAGAAAGTCTGTCCTGTTGTGTACTCTGTGGAGACAGGTGATCCCTGAGCCTCCCTGGCCAGCCAGCCTCACCTACCCACCAAGCCTCAGGGCCCAGGGAAAGACCCTCTATCCAATAAACAAACAGATGGAGCCGCAAGGATGCTCGGGTAAAGGTACTTAATGTGGAAGCCTTTACTTGAGTTTGATCCCAGAGACCCATATAAACATAAAAAGAGAACCTACCCGACAGAACTGTCCTCTGACATGTGTGCTGTGAAGCCACACACACACATACACAATGTGCATGCACACACAACCATGTCTTTTAAAACAAGGCAGGCAATGCCTGAGTAACCATACCTAAGGCTCACCTCTGCGTTCTCATGAACATATACATACCTGTGGGCATGCACACACACACACACACACACACACACACACACACACACGCACGCACACACCACAAGGAAATTCATTCACACAAATACTGAGAACAGGAAGAAAAGTGAGAAAGCCCAAAGAAGTCACAGTAAATTAAGTCAACACTGACAGCAAATAGCATCATCCCTCCAGGGCCACAAAGAGGACAGAGTCAGTTTTTCAAATGCATCCCATCCACAGCATTTGAGAAAAATCACAATTCTTCCCAGAACTGGACAGGACTCCCCAAGATCTCGCATCCCAGTGGAGGGCTGGCCACTCTGGCTGCACATGAGCTTAGCCTCTTAGGTCACTTGTCCTGTTGCTATGACAAAACACCTGACAAGAAGCAACTTACAAAAAGGAGGTTTGCAATTTAAAAGGATACATTCGGCTTATGGAGAGAAAACATGGCAGTAGCCCATTCCATAGTGACAGCTACGTGGCCAGGACTCTGCACTTGCCCACATCTTATCATAGCTAAACACATAGCAGACACACAGTAGGACAATTCTTTTTTTTTCTTTTTTTAAAGATTTATTTATTTTATGTATGTGAGTATACTGTTGCTATCTTCAGACACACCAGAAGAGGGCATCAGATCCCATTACAGATGGTTGTGAGCCACCATGTGGTTGCTGGGAATTGAACTTGGGACCTCTGGAAGAGCAGTAAGTGCTCTTAAATGCTAAACCATCTCTCCAGCCTCTAGGACAGTCCTTTCAGGTCACAGTGCAGGTGAATGCAACAAAGTCCCAGAAATAGCCTTCAGCAAACCGATTTCTTCCACCCACAGACACCCCCCACTCACTTTGTCCACTCTTACCCACAGTCCCTCTCAGACATTCCCTGTCTCCCACCCCTGAGTCCACTAAAAAGGCCCAAGAACATGCATTGTTGATTCAGTTTGACTCAAACCACAACTAGGAGTCTTCACTAGTTCCTTAGCTAAAAACATAGTTCTCCAGTGTGGGGCGTAGACTGTGAGAGGAAGCCTGGTAAGGTTGAGCCAAAGGCTTGAAGCCCAGGAGACCCTGAAGGGACACTAGGAGCTTTGCCTGCTCCCGGCACCATGCCCCTGTCATACAGCCACAGCCCCCCATAGATTTGTCACATAGATCAGTCACATAAGGGCAATGCCTCAAGCCCTTCCACTCATAGATGAGGCATCCCTAACATCTCAGACAAGACAATAGGAAAAGAAACCTGTGGTCACATAGGCTGTGACAGAGATCCCCAGGCTAATGAGGTACCTAGAAGCATGGAGGGCTTTGCCAATAAGATTCCCTTCCCAAACATTTCTCCCTGAAAAAGGTATTGAATCTCAGGCCCACCCTGAGAAGTGGGATATGGTTTTACACATCCTTATTCCTCCATGACAATAAACAGTTTGGAACCACAGACTATCTCTTTTCACCAAGATCCTCTGTGAGGAGTTATGGAGAAGGTCTTCACCTACGAAGCCACTGTCTAATCTCTCATAGAAGGCCTCTCTGTGCTCCCAGACACAGGTGCCACCAAGCCTGTCACCATCAAGCCAAGGACGATCATCGTGGGACTAGCTAGAGCTCTCCCTTCCCACCACGGGCTAGATGCAGCTCTTCTACGACTCCCAGGAGCACCTGGATATCCAAGAGCCTGAGGACCCCAAGGCCCCGACCTCGTCGCAGCCCTGGGGACCTCTGAATCAGCTCCAGCTTTCCCACATCTCAGACTGTGCTTGCTCACCCTCACCCCCACCCCCACCCCAACCCCCGGAGCTCTTCGGCACGCACTTACAACCCAGCACGCAGGTCCGCTATCCCACACTCCATCATGTACCTAACTGTGAACAGCCAATTCTCTGCCAAGCGCCTTAACAGTCCCTGGATGGCAGAATCTTCCGGAGCCCAGGATGTAAGGAACCTGCCTATGCAGCCTGCGCATCCCGCTGGCTGAGAGCCTCTGGATCCCGACATTGTGTCAGATTCATCCCATGCTCCCATCTGACCTACGCTGGGGAATCCAAGAACACCTGCCCCTTAAATAGGCAACTAACCCTACAGAGACATCTGGAACATGAGCCTGCCCCTTCGGAATGGCCTTAGAAGAGGCTCCTGATATCAGCCCGACTTTGCCTTGTACCCCCACCCACCCACACCCCACTAACGCAGAGAACTTCCTCGTAGCTTCAGGCTCTGAACTTTGTTTTTGTTTTCTAAGATGTCCTTGGGCTGCACAGGATTTGACAGGAAAGAGTTGGGAGCACAAAGCCAGCAAATCAAAGGGCACGCCTGGCATTCCCTTCTGTCTCTGTGACATCTTCATTGGAAGCAGAGAGTGGAGTTCAGAGAACACTGACAGCTGCAGACCCTCCAGCGGGAGGCCAGGAGCCCACGGTCCCTCCAAATGGCAAATTCTGCTGTTCCCTCATCACCTACAGTGGCCTGCAGGCTGCCACCTGGAGCCTTGCTGGCCTTTGTTCCCTTCCACGGACTCACGGGCAAGGCAGGCATGTTCTGCTGACACAGGTGCCACGCCAAGGAGCTGCGAAGGTGATAAGAAGTTAAAAGATACAAAGTAAAAAGAAGAATCCGAAATGAGAGGGTAAGGGGTAATGGGAGCATGGGTCCTTCTTCCCTCTAAAACATCCCATACTCCTAGCAAGAGTTTAACTACTCTACTGAAGATACAAAAAAACGGACCACTGCCCTCCTCGCCAAAGCAGCTGTTTGGTCCTCTAACTCCCGCTCCTTCCCACTTCCCTTCCTAGCCAGTACTCACTGTGAGGTTTAGTCCCGAGAATCCCTGCATGTGAGGAATCCTTTAAAACAACCCTAAAAGGGAGGTGTGGCACAGTAAATAGAGTGCTTGCCTAAGGTGTATAGCTCCTTGGGTCCTGTCCAGCATTACACAAACCAGGTACACATGCTTGAAGTTCAACCACTCAGGAAGCGGAGGGCTTTACAAAGTGTTGAGGTTGATTCTACTTAAGAAATATCATAGCCAGGCATGGTGGTGTGAGTTTGAGGTCAACCCTGTCTAAGTAGCCATCCATACCCTGTTGAAAATGGGGGAGGGATTTAAAGAGAGAGGAAGGAACACCATTGAAATGGGGAGTGTTGGAGGAGGAGCTGACCACACACACACACACACACACACACACACACACACACACACACACGCACGGGCTCTCAGCAGAGCTGGGCTCTGAAGTATTAGTGGGTTTTGGTTTGGTTTGGCTTTTTTGTTGGTGGTGATGGTGGTTTGTTTTTGCCACTCACCAGTTTCTACCATTTGCATCAAGCAATGCAGAAGCCAAGGACCTGCTCTGAGGTAGGAATTTAAAAGCTGTGCACCTGCCCGCCTGTTGGTTCTGTGGTCCCTGCTTCTTCAGTTAGTCACTAACCCTTTCTCTGCGCTGGCCCCAGTTTCAGCACACTTAAAAGAACCCCTTTCTCACTCACTGTGTGTGGACTTGTTTTCCAGCAAGTCTCTCAGGTAAAGCTACCCTCCGGAAGACTGTGGTGTGAGATAAATTGTCCACGCCCCAGCCCAGGTACCCAATATCTCCTCTCCCCTGTGAACCTCAAATCATTTCAAAGAAGATTCAGTAAAAAAAACAACAAGCTTTAAATCCCCTTTCGTGACCTTTGCATCCTTGTGTTTCTAGTTCTAACTCTGCCATTTTCTTGTGATAGATAAGTGCACAGATGTAAATAGCGTGCACACCACTGAGTGCAACACCATGGCCTTTCTAACTGTATTGGAGTTCATTGAGATGTATAGAGCTTGGGACAGGACAAATGTCTGTTTGAGTGGATATGTTAATCTAGCTGTGTGATGTTTCTATTGGTGAATGCATTGCAATAAAGCTGCTTTGATATTTAAAAACCAGTAAAAAAATGTAACTGCACCATAGGAATATCAATTCCAAAAACATTCAAGAATCAAAATCAACTTAAAAGATTTGGCATAATGCACATAACAGAATATGTATGTGGATGTCAAAAGGATGAAATAGATCAGTAAAGCTGGGATGAAAATAATCTCCAAGATATACTATTTAGCTTGTGGCAAAAGTCCAGTTGCCCTAAGGGGACAAGGTCATCCCCTGCCTAGCAAGGAAGGGCTACCCATTAATCACCAGAACTAACGCTGGCAAAGCCTGCCTCTCGGCTGACAGCCAGGTCCAAATGGTTAAGCACAGTGAGACAGGCTTTGGGGATGGTTTTGTTCCAGGAAAAATCAAAGCTGTTTCCTTCTGAACAGAAACCTGACCACGGTCGAAAAGAATAAAGTCAGGCACAATTTTTTGTGTGTGTATTTGTGCTTCTCAGGCATAGAGAGCAGTTGGCTTGAGATCAAAGCTAGAAGTTTCTAAGCACATGGAGGCGGGGACTATGCATGATCATGTGTGTGAAGACAAAGGCCTACATCAAGCGTCTTTCCCTTGGGTGCCATGGTTTTATAAGCAAGATTTATTTTTAATATTAACTTAATTACTTGTTCATGTACTTACTTTTATATATCTCTCTTTTTCTCTTCTTCTGTATGTATGTGTATGTGCGCGCGCACATGCATGCATGCATTCGTGTGTGTGTGTGTGTGTGTGTGTGTGTGTGCCCTTGTGTACATAGATACTCTCATCAACCAGACAAGGCATCACTTGGCCATTGGTATCTTCCCAGTCTCCAGTCATCTTTATTTCCTTCTTTCTACATCTCTCTCTTTTTTTGGTTTTTTTGTTTGGTTGGTTTTTGTTTTTTAGTTTTTGGTTTTTGTTTTTTGTTTGTTTGTTTGTTTGTTTGTTTTGAGACAGGGTTTTTCTGTGTAGCCCTGACTGTCCTGGAACTTACTTTGTAGACCAGGCTGGCCTTGAACTCAGAAATCTGCCTGCCTCTGCTTCCCAAGTGCTGGGATTAAAGGCATGCACCACCACTGACCAGCTCTACATCTCTTAAGTAAAAATTGAAGGACGAGGAGGAGAAGGAGGAGGAGAAAAGGAGAAGAAGAAAGAGGAAGAAGGAAGAAGGAAGAAGAAAGAGGAAGAAGAAGAAGAAGAAGAAGAAGAAGAAGAAGAAGAAGAAGAAGAAGAAGAAGAAGAAAAGGAGGAGGAGGAGGGGGAGGAGGAGGGGAGGAGAAGGAGGAGAAGAAGGAAAAGGAGAAGGAGAAGAAGAAGAAGAAGAAGAAGAAGAGGAAGAGGAGGAGGAGGAGGAGGGGGGGAGGGGGAGGGGGAGGGGAGGAGAAGGAGGAGAAGGAGGAGAAGGAGAAGAAGGAGAAGAAGAAGAAGAAGAAGAAGAAGAAGAAGAAGAAGAAGAAGAAGAAGAAGAAGAGGAGGAGGAGGAGGAGGAGGAGAAGGAGAAGGAGAAGGAGAAGGAGAAGGAGAAGGAGAAGGAGAAGGAGAAGGAGAAGGAGAAGGAGAAGGAGAAGGAGAAGGAGAAGGAGAAGGAGAAGGAGAAGGAAAGAAGAAGAAGAAGAAGAAGAAGAAGAAGAAGAAGAAGAAGAAGAAGAAGAAGAAGAAGAAGAAGAAGAAGAAAAGTGTCTAGGAGATCCCATTCCCAGAAAGGACAGACACAGAGAGCTGCTGTGTTACCTGGGTCTAAATTTCAAATGGAAGCTGGCACCCTCGGGGGAAATTCGAAGAGTGAGAGCCACACCAGAAGGAATACTTCAAGAGCCAAAGCTTTCCCTTTCACTTAAATCCAAATAATCCTCTTGCAATTCTTCAGTGCTAGAAATCCCATGGCTACCTCACATGGACTGCCACACTCTCACTTTGGACTATTAGTCATATTCTTAAGCATATTCTCTAATCTTTGGCCAAGCAAATGGGTGTGTGGAATAAAGACTGTATTTTCCAATATGCCTGCTAGTAGGTATGGAAAATAGGACAAGTCAAAAGAAAAGAAAGGGCTGGTGAGATAACCCAGTGGCTAAATGTTGGAAGGCCCTGCTATTAAGGTTGCAGTCTACCGAGTTCTGATAAGGTCCCTGAGCTTGGTGCAAAATGGAGAACTTTTTTTTTTTTTCAGCAGGGCTTCCTCTTCTCTGCCCAATCTTATCTGGAGATCATCTCTTAGCACAGATGCCTGACCTTATCTGGAGGAAGGCCCTGTGCAGAGCTTCCTGCAGGTGCTGCATGATTCAGCACTTAAGTCCCACTCAGCACTTCCTGCCAAAATGATAATTAGGTACTGAGCTATGACCGATCAGTCCTTCCCACCTGTAACTCCCAAAGAACCTGTGAGGACAGTCACGTAGTCTATGGCCAGATAACAGGTCCAATTGTCTCTCTCTCCTGCTAAGAGCCTCCCCAGCAGGTTCTTGGAATTCCTCTTCATGGAAATGAAGCATTCCCAGGCCTTTACTGTAGGCAATAATATAACATCCACCGTGAAAGTCCCTACCCACTCTCCAAGATCTATACAGCCCTTGTTTGTCCCAAATGAAGTTAAGCTGTCTTGCTGAAGCTGATCTGAAGTCAGTAAGTCAATGCTCAGGGATGAGGGCCAACAGTCCCCAAGGAGAAAGGGGGCCACAGGTAAAGGCACTTGCAGAATTCCTGAGTTCAGTCTCATGGGACTTGGGACCACATATCACTGGGCAAGTGTCACTGGATCCCTGCTTCAACTGATCAGAAGACTTTCGAGCTGTATGTGGGAGCACAAAAGCACAGCTATTTTAAGAATCTTAATACCAGCACTTGGGAATCCGAGACAGATGGGTCTCAGTGAGTTAGAGGCCACCCTGGTCTACAAAGTGAGTTTCAGGACAGCTAGGGCTACACAGAGAAACCCTGTCTCAAAAGGCGAGTGGGGTTGACTTTCGTTCCCATCTTTTAAAAGCAAAATCTCATTGCTGAAAGGACAAAACCATAGTTTTGGAAAACACACTAACAGTTGCTAGGAGTTCAGGGACTTGGGTAGAACTATGAAGGGGCAATGTGAGAGAATTTGTAAAGCTAAAGAAATGGTTCTGTTCCAACTCAATTCTTTAACGAATTAGAAAGAGCAATCTGCAAATTCATCTGGAATAACAAAAAACCTAGGATAGCAAAAACTCTTCTCAAGGATAAAAGAATCTCTGGTGGAATCACCATGCCCGACCTAAAGCTGTACTACAGAGCAATTGTGATAAAAACTGCATGGTACTGGTACAGCAACAGACAAGTAGACCAATGGAATAGAATTGAAAACACAGAATTGAACCCACACACCTATGGTCACTTGATCTTCGACAAGGGAGCTAAAACCATCCAGTGGAAAAAAGACAGCATTTTCAACAAATGGTGCTGGCACAACTGGCGGTTATCATGTAGAAGAATGCGAATTGATCCATTCCTATCTCCTTTACTAAGGTCAAATCTAAGTGGATCAAGGAGCTCCACATAAAACCAGAGACACTGAAACTTATAGAGGAGAAAGTGAGGGAAAGCCTTGAAGATATAGGTACAGGGGAAAAATTCCTGAATAGAACAGCAATGGCTTGTGCTATAAGATCGAGAATTGACAAATGGAACCTCATGAAACTGCAAAGCTTCTGTAAGGCAAAAGACACCGTCAATAAGACAAAAAGGCCATCAACAGATTGGGAAAGGATCTTTACCTATCCTAAATCAGATAGAGGACGAATATCCAATATATATAAAGACTCAAGAAGGTGGACTCCAGAAAATCAAATAACCCCATTAAAAAATGGGGCTAAGAGCTAAACAAAGAATTCTCACCTGAGGAATACCGAATGGCTGAGAAACACCTGAAAAAAAAATGTTCAGCATCCTTAATCATCAGGGAAATGCAAATCAAAACAACCCTGAGATTCCATCTCACACCAGTCAGAATGGCTAAGATCAAAAATTCAGGTGACAGCAGATGCTGGCGTGGATGTGGAGAAAGAGGAACACTCCTCCATTGTTGGTGGGATTGCAGGCTGTACAACCACTCTGGAAATCAGTCTGGCAGTTTCTCAGAAAATTGGACATGGTACTACTGGAGGATCCCGCAATACCTCTCCTGGGCATATATCCAGAAGATGTTCCAACTAGTAAGAAAGAAACATGCTCCACTATGTTCATAGCAGCCTTATTTATAATAGCCAGAAGCTGGAAAGAACCCTGATGCCCCTCAACAGAGGAATGGATACAAAAAATGTGGTACATTTACACAATGGAGTACTACTCAGCTATTAAAAACAATGAATTTATGAAATTCCTAGGCAAATGGTTGGACCTGGAGGGCATTATCCTGAGTGAGGTAACCCAATCACAAAAGAACTCAAATGATATGTACTCACTGATAAGTGGATATTAGCCCAGAAACTTAGAATACCCAAGATATAAGTTACAACTTGCAAAACACATGAAACTCAAGAAGAACGAAGACCAAAGTGTGGACACTTTGCCCCTTCTTAGAATTGGGAACAAAAAAAACCCATGGAAGGAGTTACAGAGACAAAGTTTGGAGCTGAGACAAAAGGATAGACCATCTAGAGACTGCCATATCCAGGGATCCATCCCATAATCCGCCACCAAACGCTGACACCATTGCATACACTAGCAAGATTTTGCTGATAGGACTCTGATATAGCTGTCTCTAGTAAGACTAGGCCGGGGCCTAGCAAACACATAAGTGGATGCTCACAGTCAGCTATTGGATGGATCACAGGGCCCCCAATAGAGGAGCTAGAGAAAATACCCAAGGAGCTAAAGGGATCTGCAACCCTATAGGTGGAACAACATTATGAAATAACCAGTACCCCCCGGAGCTCTTGACTCTAGCTGCATATGTATCAAAAGATGGCCTAGCCGGCCATCACTGGAAAGAGAGGCCCATTGGACTTGCAAACTTTATATGCCCCAGTACAGGGGAATGCCAGGGCCAAAAAGTGGGAGTGGGTGGGTAGGGGAGTGGGGGAGGGAGGGTATGGGGGACTTTTGGGATAGCATTGGAAATGTAAATGAGGAAAATACGTAATAAAAAAAAAGAGATGGTTCTGTAACCTCCTTGTGTTGGTGTGACTCCATGAATGTGTGGGAAAAACTCATATATTGAAAGCTGAAGTTTACAAAATGGTAGCTTGAGTCAAATTTCAAAAGGTCTCTGTCTCTGAGATAATTTCTAAGGTCTCTAAAATAAACTGGCCCATGGGGTAGTTCATTGCAAAAACTAACAAGGATATGTAGCCACTTCTTTTAGGTTCTAAGAATCAGGAATGACAATACCTATACCCACAGAGGCCACTGGGTCATTCAGAGATGGTGGTGGGAATGACCTCTTAAGTCATGGAGTCCAAGCCACTGGTAGCAGCTGGACAAGAACAAATCCCAAGAGCTGTTAGATCCTGTACAGGCACCTTCTGTGCATATTGATTCATGGAAAAACTTCAAAGTACCTAAAATTAACCAACAAAAGAGAAAAGGAAAACACAACGTTTGTTCATGCTAAACAGTTGACCATTAGAATCCTCCCATCCCTCCTCCCATCATCACTCCTCCCATCACTCTCATCACTCCTCCCATCATCACTCCTCCCATCACTCCTCCCATCACTTCCATCCCTCCTCCCATCATTCCTCCCTTCATCATTCACTCCTCCCATCACTCCTCCCATCACTTTCATCACTCCTCCCATCACTCCTCCATCACTCCTCCCTTCATCATTCACTCCTCCCATCACTCCTCCCATCACTCTCATCACTCCTCCCATCACTCCTCCCATCATTCCCATCCCTCCTCCATTCATCATTCACTCTTCTCATTACTCCTCCCATCACTCCTTCCATAGATCTTCCCATAGCTCCTCCCATCACTCCTCCCATCATTCCTCCCATAACCCAAATAAAAGTATAACAGAAGCATTATGGTCTATTTTCTACACATAGCTGCCCAAAGGCTTCCAGTGGCTTCCAGAAACCTAGGAGCAATCAAGGAGTTAGAAAAGAAGCTAGACCACAAGAAGAAGCACGCATGGGATTAAATCCTTTGTCATCACAGCACAAGAGAACAGAGTCAAAGTTGAGGATTGATGAGAAAGCCCAAATCTGGGGTTTTCTCTCTCATTTATGTTTGGGGATTGAGATTGGTGCCTAGTGTCCCAAAACTCACCCCACAGCACACCTGATGATTGTATAGGTTCCTCTTCCCACTCTTGTGCTCCAGGAGTGGTGACATTTATAATTTAGATCACTTATCAGTCAACCAAGGACCTCAGCCACAGCTCTGAGAGATGATTCTCAAGCAAAGTCCAGCCAGCCACTTGAAGCACCTTCTTTGTCTTGCTTATCTGCCTCTGGAGCTAAGATCTCAGGCACTCTAAAAGTAGAGAATAGCCCTCAACCATCAGAATCAAGAATTCTGGAAAGATCTCATTAGTTAAGAGCATCAGCTGCTTTTCCAGGAGGCCTGGGTTCAATAACCAACACTCCATGTAGTGGCTAATGACTGTCTTAACACCAGTTCCAAGGGAATCTGATGCCCTCTTCTGGCCACTATGGGTACTGCATGCACATGGGATGCCTACATACAGGTGAGATACACAAAGGCATAAAATGGAAATAAAAAATAAATAGAAAGAAAGGGGCAAACACACCAGCTCTCCAGTGGGTCCTCAGCAGGCCTGCGCCTCGAACTACCAGCCACATGCTGCCTTACTTTCCTCAGCTCCTTTTCACACATAAACCCATGGCTCCTGAGCCCTTATTCTAGGCCCGGTCTCCAGTAAACATCAACTAAGACACGTAGCTGGACTACTCTCACCCCTTGCATGCTGAGACCCATCTTAGAACATAATTAGACATTTCCATCAAATGCCACTGACTGGAAAACGTGAAACCTCTTAATGTCAGTAACTAGGCTAAGGGACAGACGTTGGCTGTTTCTAATTAGCAGGCTATAGCTACTTCTCATTGCCACTTCGGGAAGCTGCAGGTCTCCACTTCACACATGCTTAGTCCTCCAGCTGCGACTGCTCAGGGCCCTCAGCTGTTCCCAGCAGTCCAGACCACCTCTTTCATCTGCCCTGTTTTGTGTAACAAGCCCCAGGAGGCTGGCGCTCTAAGCCTGCAGTGACCATCAGAGGGCTGGAAACTCTTTCACCTGTGCAGGAGGTGAAAGGGCTTCGCAGAGCAGTGTTTACCCACATCCGACTCCAGCCTGGCACCAGGTGGCACCTCCGTCCTCCCTCCCTCCCTCGCCAATCTGTTCCGGCCCTGCGCCTCCCAGCCGCGACTGCTCAGGTTAAGGAACATCAAGATGGAAACGTGCCACTTGATTAAGATAAAAATAAAATAATCAAAATATGTACCACGTTCCTCCTCAGAACAGATGGCCGGGGAGCTTGCCTCATAACGTGGAGCATCAAATATGAATCAGAGGCTCATCTTCCCGCATAATCAAGAACTTGCTCGATGTTTGTGCAACAGCCAGGCGGGAGTTGGAGATGCTATCGGCGAAGGTTGAGAAATGACAAGGAATCCACTCGTGTCACAAGCCACTCAGTCTGTGGGTTAACACCAGTCTCTGTCAGATCCCCTGTCGGTATGTGGGGCTGCTATGAGCATGTGAAATAAATGACAGATGTTTCTAGAGGGCCCGAAGCAGCCCTCCACCACACGACACCCATTAATGCTCCTTCCAAAGAGGGTCCCCACTACTCTGTGCTTTTTATCTCACACAGACATCCCCGTCTAGACACTTGTCACCCCACCCCACCCCAATGACATCACCCAAACCCATTGTGCCACGATTTATGTGTTTGCGTGTTTCCATTCCCTTGAGCTCCTTGAGAGCAGAGATCATTTCTTATGTGACTTGATAAGCCGGGGCCTAGCAAAGGCCTAAATCAATGTTTGGTGAATAAATGAATAAAAATAATCAGAATTATTCAGAGTCTCTTAGCTCGTCTGGCTTCCTCTGCTGTAGTCACTCCGCTCCACTGGACCACCAGCTTAAATCTTTTCAAAACCTTCAATAAGACAGATCTGTCTGTACTATGAAATTATTACTAAAATATATGGAAAAGTAAAAGAAAAAAGAGAGAGGGATACAGAATAATGTGTGCTAAAGATGTAGATAATTGATTTAGGATGAAGGGAGAGATATAGTGCACACACACACACACACTCACACACACACTCACACACACACTCACACACACACACACACACAAACACACATTCACACACACTCATACACACACATTCAATATCCCTGAGCTATCCAAGGAGTACACAAGGAAGTCACTCATGTGCCACCCTATCTTTCTCGTGTGTGTGTGTGTGTGTGTGTGTGTGTGTTCCTCAATATTTCCAAGATATCCAAGAAAGTGAAAAAATAATTCAGAGAACGGTCTCAGGGAAGATAAAGAAGTCTGTTTTTTCATTTACATATCCCTCTGGACCCCTAATTTTAACCTTGCATATGAATTTCTCCCTTTCAATTTACAAGTCAGTTAATAATAGTCATTTTAAGAACCACGAGTCAAATAACTCCCCTGCTCAAACATATTCAACGCTTGCCCGTTTCCCTCAAGTCGGTTATGCTCTTAAACCCCAACTTGATTTACCAACCTGTGCTTGGTTAAACCTCTCCGCAGACCCTCTCATGAGTTAAGCAAGTCTCTATGCCATGGGAGCACGTGCATCATCAGGGCTGTTCACAAATGTCCCAGTTCACCTTTCAGCCATGGGGCAGGGTTGTATTTCTCTGCTTCTCTGGAACTAACAGTGCCACACCCCTTACTGGGCATGGGCAGGCAGTGGTGGAAGCACACAGAGCCTACAGTAGACATCTCTTAGGACGTGTCCCTGACCCTTGCCTCCTGACATCTGTCCACTTGTGTGACCTCCTCTCCTTGAGCGTAGGCTGAACCTGGTGGCTAGCGTATAACGAACAGACAATAGCAAAAGCAACGTTCACTCATCTCCCTCTCTTCCCCTTCCCACGTCCACACTTCACCTACCAAGAAACTACAGTTGCCCTCCAGCCTCCGATGCAGCGAGTCCTGCCAATGACCACGTGAATGAACTTGGAAGTACATCCTAGGACCAGCGGGAACTTGAGATGACCATGTCCCCAGGAGACACTTTGACTGTGGTCTTATTAAAGAGCCTGAGCCAGAAACCCAGCCAGACCACATCCAGATCCCTGACTTCAAAATGGCGACATTGGTAGTGTATGTTACTTAAAGCCGCTAGTTTTAGGCTATTGTGCTGTGCGGCAACAGTCACTGACCCTTGCTGTCCCCTTGATGGATACGTGTGAGATAGTCAAGGAAGACGACTTTGACTGGACATGGTGTCTCATGCCTATAATTCCAGCACCTGAGAGAGAACTGAGTTCAAGGTCAGCCTGGGCTACACAAAGAGACCCTGCAGAAGACAGCAAGACTAAGACAGCCTATGTATTTGAACAGACATTCTTAAGAGAACAGAGGGATGCCTTCCCTTCTTCCAGTGTCAGGCGCTTGGCCAGATGCTATGTGCTCATTTTTAACTTTCAAACCAGCCTCCCAGCCTATATTGTCCTTAACTTAGCAAATGAGCAAACTGGAACAAACCGTGTTTAAGTGATTTGTCTGAGAGCAGGGCATGAACAAACAGCAGGCATAACAACAAGCACAGATCTGCCCCTCTCTAAAGCATCTCCACCGTGCCTGCACACGTGGACTCCCATACCGGTACACACAGAACCGACCATGCCAGCACACAAGAAATGGATCTTCAGGGACAAAGATCATGAGGAAAACCCAGGGTCAGGTTCTAGCTCCACACACAGCTTCTTGCCCACAGCTCCAAAGAGGATGTGAGGAAGCCACTCACAGACCACCTTCTCCTTCAGCTGAGGCCCATTCTGACCCATCCTCAGGAAAGGCTAAACTTTGCTGGGAACAATACCAAATGAGAAGCGGGGAGGGATGTTCCTGGTTCAATAGATGCTCAGACTTTCAAGATAGGGAGCATTAAAGCAAGCTTCAGTCCTTCTGAGCTGAGGGTCTAAACGGCCTCAGCATTCACCCACGAAATGGTCCTTGTCTTCAGACCCCTCCAGTAGGAGCCAAAAAACCCTGGAAGAACTAATGGGCCATGAGCCAAGACATCTCCCACATGACTCCTCTATCCAAGCAACACCGAATACTCCAAACCCACATTCCTAAGAGTCACCTCAGTATTTTGATTCAAACCCACGATAAACTTGTGGGTTCAACAAAGGAAGAAATTGATGTTTTAATACAACTCATTATGGCACCTTTATTAACCGCAGAAATAGAGAGAGGATATAAAATAGAAAGATTAGTTTAAAATCAACACTGTGCTGGTAAGGGCAGCACGAGATTCCGTGAACATTAATTGCTAGGTAGTCTCATTACTGATTAAATAAGAAATCTCAAATACCATTAAACAATTGTGATTAAATGCACGTCATTCCTAATTGAATGTGTGGTTTATTGCCTTCCTCTGAATCGGCAGGTCACCTTCCTGTTTTGTGCCTTTGGAAAGGGCACATCTATGCGGTAACAGCATCGTGCAGTATTTCTGAGAGCTGGAATCCCTCTGAGTTGTATCCTAAAACATGGCTGCATGTACAGCTGAGGAAGGAGGGTGCCCCACAGTAGGGAATCTGGGATGATAAAAAGGAAACCCCATTTCATGTCACATACATTTCCTCTCCTCTCCTTACTCAGCTCTGGCTTTCTGAGGCCGGGGGTGGGGTGGGGGCTTACAGTCTATCTGCCTTTGGAGTCATTTGAGAACTGGGGGAGTCGCTATCTTCATGGTTTACAGAGGGAACTCTGCACCCTGCAAACTCGCTCTAACGAGGCAGAGACTGTGGGGCAACAGAAAACCTGAGGTTTGCTCTCTCCCCTGGGCAGTGTCTGCCAAAGGTCACCCTCTGGGGTTTTCCAAACACAAGGATACTAAATTGATCCTTGACCCTTCGGATCTGACCTTTCTGATTCACACGTCCTACTCTGCTCATCCCTTGGCTGGGACTAAGCACCAAGATGAAACAGGAGAAATGTCATGTCGTGTGCCTATGGGCTCTATTGTCCCACGTGACACACCATCCTGTGAGGGACCTAAAGAGTAACAGTCCCAGCCCCAACTTGAAAAACGTTACACAGTAAATTGTTCTTGCCAGGAAAGAGATGGGGTGGGAGGGGACAGGAGAGGGGGGTGAGAATAGAAATCCTAAATTTCAAATCTGGTGACATCACTACTCCAGGTAACAGCTGGAATTTCCCCACTTATGAAACCTTCCCAGCCTCTCCCTCTCCCACACCCTCTCCCCTCCTGTACCCTCTCCCTCCAGTGGCATCTACACTGCACCTCACCGACCCTCATAGACACCACTGTGTTTGCTTTTGCAGTCTGTTCCCCCTAGATGCTCTTGTCACTGTTGGGAAATTACTGCACTTGACACTTCTTCAGAGTGGCAAACAGGGATTTGTTTCCTCTGGGTAGCACTGCCTTGCCACCAGGGGTCAGTCAACGCATCTCATATGCCAGATACCAGGGCTGTGCAGTCTAACAGTCTGCTGGTAAGTACTGATTTGTGCAGGTGATGACCACGTGGTGCCAGGAGAGATAGATGTAGGCATGAAGTCCCTACACTCCAGAGGAACATAATGAAACCAGAGCCATCCCCAAAAGCTGTCCACTGTCTGAAACAGCAGACTGGCCTAGGCAGGGAGCTATTGGAGGCACCACAGTGATAGGTGCTGAACGTAACACCTAACCTGGTGTACTGGCTAATTTTTTGTCAACTTGACACAGCTGGAGTTATCACAGAGAAAGGAGCATCAGTTGAGGAAATGCCTCCCTGAGATCCAGCTGCAAGGCATTTTCTCAATTAGTGATCAAGGGGGAAAGGCCCCTTGTGGGTGGTACCATCTCTGGGCTGGTAGTCTTGGGTTCTATAAGAAAGCAAGCTGAGCAAGCCAGTGGAAGCAAGCCAGTAAGAATATCCCTCCATGGCTTCTACATCAGCTCCTGCTTTCTGACCTGCTTGAGTTCCAGTCCTGACTTCCTTTGGTGATGAACAGCAGTATGGATGTATAGGCTGAATAAACCCTTTCCTCCCCAACTTGCTTCTTGGTCATGATGTTTGTGCAGGAATAGAAACCCTGACTAAGACACCTGGCTTAAAAGGGTCATCAGTAGGTGACTGTTGGATGGATGGATGGATGGATGGATGGATGAAGGAAGGGAGGGATGGAGGGATAGAGGAAAGGGGGGATAGAGGGAGGGAGGGATGGGTAGAGGGATGGAGGGAGGGAGAGAGGGAGGGAGGGATGAAGAGAGGGAGGAGTGGATGGAGGGAGAGATGAAGGGATAAAGGGAGGGATAGGGAGATGGAGAGAAAGATGGATGAATAGATGGAGGGTTAGATGGAGAGAGGTGTGGATGAATTGATGGAAAGATGATCTTAACTTTATCTCTGTATGTAATATTCTACAAGCCTATGGTCCAAGGGCTGTGGGTGATGTCAACTTTAATTAGGACTGCTTGTTAAGAGCAAACAAGTTTGTGATAGGGTGGGAGAGGTGAGCGGAATCTGCAGGGTAGCTAGGCCCTCCTTAGAGTTCCCAAAATAACAGGGCTGAGGTGGCCCTGGGAAGGGACAGAGAAGGAAGTGGCTGCATCAGCTTGCCCCACCCTCCCACTCTGCAGCTGCAGCTCTCCCATCCCTGGGTCCCTCTGCCTCCCTCCCATTCTCAGAAAGAACAAGACACAGCAAGGCTAGAGAAAGAAAGTGCCCCTGGTCACTCCTTCTGTGTTGATAGACATAGACAGAAAAGGCTGGGGCTGAGACAGCCGCTGCTGCTTTTCTGGCCAGCCTTCTGGGGTGGAGAAAGCCTCTGCACTTCTGTGAGCCAGAAATAAATGATGGAGGAAGGACTGCGGCTCGATTGACAGGCTGCTGCTAGATGCTCAGGCAGGAAGCCTTTCTTCCTGAGCCCATCCATTCTTCCTCAGTATGAGACAAAAATCAATAACAACTCACTTCAGATTTACAATGTTCCCAATTTGGAAGTTCAGGTTTTAAGCCTACCTTAAATATTCTGCCCAGGGCCCTAAGTCCGAGCACAGAATGTTCTAGTCTGTAAATGCAACCAACAGAGAGGGTCTGGATGAATCTGGATGCTTCTCCAGGGCAGAATACAAAGTCAGGAGGGGAAGGAGACAAGAGAAATGCTTTGTGTGCAAGGCTAGCCTGGGCTGCATAGGAAGTTCAGGACAGCCTGGGCTACAGAGTGGGTCATTGTCTTAAAACAAAACAAAACAAAAACAGGAAAATGTTTTGGAAGTCAGAGGCCCCATCCAGTTCCAAAGCCTCATTTCATTTCTTCCCTGTACCACAGGTCAGGAGGCGTGACAAACTGTCTTATCTTTGTCTAACCTTTGTTGGACCCATGCTTGCTTCAGGGTTTAGCTTTAATATATGGCTTCAGTTTAATAGCAAAGTGGTTCTCTTAAAATGTCAGGTGATAAAATGCTGAGTCACTCATGGAGAAAAGTGGGGCCCTGAGTAGAAATGAGAATCACTGGCGTGGGGGAGGGGGGGGAGGGATACCACACATCCTCAGTCTAAAGAGAAGGAGACAGAGCTGAAGTTCGGATCAAATTTAGGAGGTGGTGTTCAGCCACCAGGGGACCATTCGCTCTGAAAGATGAGAATGAATCGGATAGAACGATCCACCATCAGTTGAGATACTGCCACCCAAACTGTAAACACAGCCATGTGTATGTGACAGTCAACACTGTGTACTTAACAGCTGACTAAGCTGTACCAAACAGAACCAAAGCTACGAAAAGAATCAAGCAAACAGCTTTTGGGATACGCAAGATGCTACACCACTGCCAATGAAAGTTCGTTTGTTTTTGTTGATAATTGTGTTGTCTTTATAAGTGAATCCAACTGCATGGTAATAATCGACCCGAGTAGAATCATTAATGAATCCTAAACTCATCATGCAAAACGGGGAGAAAAGGGATGTTTGTATCTTATTCATTCATGAAATGCACAAGAAAGATTAAATTAAAATTTTCCCTAGCTAGAAAAACCTCTGTTTAGCAATTACACAGGGAGGGGAACCCTTGTCTCAGGAAGAATTTTGGTTAGTGGGGAGAAATAATAGGATGATCAAAACGCTGTAGATCATTTGGCAGAGCAGTTATCTGTCACACACAATGCCCTGGGTTCAGTTCTCATCGTTGCATAAACAGGGTGTGACGTCATATATCTCGTACCTCGGCACTCGGGAGGTAAGGGTCAGGAGGATCTAATGTTTAAAGCCAGCCAGGACTATATAAGACCCTGACTGAGAGAGAGAGAGAGAGAGAGAGAGAGAGAGAGAGAGAAGGAGGAGGAGGAGGAGGAGGAGGAGGAGGAGGAGGAGGAGGAGGAGGAGGAAAGAAACAAAGAAAGAAACAAAGGTGGATCCAGCTACACAATAAAGCATAAACCACAGGGTTTGTATCCCTCCTCTTTGTGTAAAATATGCAGGTTTTCTCAGAGACGCAGCACAGCTTTGGAGCTTCCAGAGCTGGTGGGAGATGAGACCAAGTGTTTTCCCACCAGCAAAATCAAGCCAACACCTGCATGATGGAGCTTCCTTCCATCATCTATGGAATGCACTTGTCTTGTGTCTGTGCCAAGAGGTAAGATGGAGAAGTGTGCGCTAAGTATCGTTCACTGCTCTGGTGCACCGCAGGGCATGGCTGAGGTATGATGGAGGCCCATCGTGGCCATCCCCGTGCTCCCACCTGGACATCACACTAAGCAACCAGCCCCACTCCAAAACAGTGCATTTGAAGTCTCTGCTCAGACTCTGTAGGATTTCCTCAGCCCCCTGGGTGGTGAGCCTGGGCTAGGTAAGAGTCCTCTATAAAAGACCAAACAAGCCCCACAGTTACCAGCACTATCCTAACCCTCATGGTTGTGAGGTGCCAGCTGCCTGAGCCTCCAGATCCTCTCATCAGCATGCTCCCTGCTGTCAGGCTGCAGCAGGAGACAGGATTTCCATTTCTCAGCAGCAGCCGGGTTCCACCTCGCATGCAAAGGCAAGGGCTTGAGATGCACGTGGGGACAGAAGAAGCAGCTAGGAAATGGGCTGCCCAATTCCAGGGCTCCTTTACTCGGAGACTGCCGGAGAGCCTTCCAGGTGCCGTCCCCACCCAGGTCCCTGCCAGAGGGAGCTGTCACTCATCCCACCCCCGACCTACTGCAGTCACACCCGCAGCCATCAGCTCACCTCATACACTACTCTGTCCGAAGAAGGGTCAGAAGGCTGGTGATCATAGGTAAGCAGGCAGCATGTTACTTTGTGGCCTCTGAAATAACTCTCCAACCTCTTTTTTTGTTGTTGTTTGTTTGTTCGAGACAAGGCTTCTCAGTGTGGCCCTGGCTGTCTTGGAACTCACTCTGTACACCAGGCTGATCTGGAACTCAGAGAGCTGCCTGCCTCTGCCTTCGACTGCTGGTATTAAGGGTGTGCACCACCACTGCTACCCAGCTCAGGCCGTTCACCTCTTAAGTTGTTGTTGCTGCTGCTCCTACCCACAAGCTTCCTCCGAGGGGAAAGAGGAAGAGTAGGCTGCTGCCCAGACCTCTAGGTGCTGCTCTCTCTCCCCATGGGCAGGCAAGTTCATCGTTGCTTCCTGTGCTCCGTAGTCTGCCAAGAGATCTCCCGAAGGCTGCAGTGTCAGACAAGTCAGAAGCAAGCTCTGGTCCTAATGCTTATTAGATGTGCATCCACAGATGAGTCTTGCCCTCCCTAATTCCAGTTGCCTCATTTGTATGATAGAGAAAATGCTATCTCAGCCTTGCCTTCCCTCGTGCCTTATAGTACTCCAGGATAGGATTGAGGCTCAGTGCTAAACCATCTCATATAGATGACATGCTGGGTCTTCAGTGAGAGCTTATTTCCAGTATGGCTTATCCCAGCACTGAGGTTTGCAGATCTCTGTGTACCCCAGGCTAGCCTTGTGTACACAGTGAGTTCCAAGCTAGCTGGGGCTACATGATGTCTCAAAAAAAAAAGGGAGGGGAGAACTTATTTCTAATCTCCTTAGTAACATAATTATTGATATTGAACAGAGGAGTCTCTGATGCAGATACTTCAGCCATATCATCTTATTTCATACTGTTGGTCTGTAAGGTCGCCATCTTCAAACCCTTATGTGTAAGGACAGTGCTCAGAGAACTCAGAGAACTTGCTCAAGGGCAAACGTCCAGGAGGTATCAAGGTCAGAGTCAAATATGCTGATTGCAAACAGCAGGCTTTCCGATCTTCACTGCCCCGTCTCCCTCTTGCCTGGCAGAACCCCAGTGGGACTGACACTGACCAATGAAGCACGTGGGCACACTAGATTCTGGAAGCAGAAGCAGCCAGGTCTAAGATCCGTGGTAGCAAACTCAGTGGCCGCAGAAAGGAGCTGTCCATCCCGTGGAGGACTGGAGCCTCAAGCAAGTTGTAAGGGGTGGTTCGGGTTTTCTAAGACACCTAGTAAAGTGCATACGGCGTTGGAAGCTAGGTCAGGTGACACTAAGTGTCCTGAAGCTGGTCAGTGTCCGGGTGGCGTGGCGGTCAGATTATCTCCCTTTTACCGGAGGTCCCCAGAACCGCAGTATCACCGGGGAGCTGATTCCGAATGCAGAATCTCGAGCCGCGGAGAAGACCCTGATGTCCAGCATGATCCGCGGGGTTCTTGGCAATGGATCAGCAGGGCCACCAGTGGCTGCTGTGGGAAGAGCAGGCAGCTTGGTTGGAATCACGCTTTGAAAACCCCAGCCGCCAAGCTGCAACCCAGCTTCCTTAAATCAGCCTCAGTAGGAAGGCCACATATCAGCCTCAGTGGGAAGGCCACGTATCAGCCTCAGTGGGAAGGCCACGTATCAGCCTCAGTGGGAAGGCCACGTATCAGCCTCAGTAGGAAGGCCACATAAGGTCCGGATCTCAAACTTCAGTATAGCAGACACTGCTGTGTGACCGTTAAGGGAAAGAAATCTGATGACAAGGGGACTCAGGTTCAAATTCTGACCCTGTTTACTGACCGTTTCACCAAGGGCGGGTCACCTCATGTCTCAGGGCTCCGGGGTCCTTGTGTCAATAGCCATGTCCAGCCCACATAAACCATAAGCACCCTCATAAACTGTAAAGTGCTGTAATGGTGGTCCCTACTCTTCTGGCCTTCTGTGTCATCTCCTGGATGTGTCTCACTTAGTGCTCCGTGGGTCTCCTGCCTGCGACCACTCATCTTATTTCCTTCCTAGCACCCCATAGCGTGTGATACAGTGAAGGAGAGAGGTCAGACCTCACAGGCTTTGCCGTCTGATGGGCCAGTAGCTTTCAACTACCAATTCATGTCCAGGATCCCCGCCAGCATACTCCATTTGTGGACGCAGGCCAAAAGCTCTTCTTCAGTTTCAAGAGTACCTTCCTTTGGTCCAAACCAAATAGATCACTGAGAGCTGAGGTGAGAGCTATGCTGGAAGGAGCCATGGAGACAGTCTGCATGTGACTCTTAGCTGCTGCTCTGCCTTTATTTACCTCTGCTTCTACCTGCTCTTCCCAAATCTCCTGATGTCACCTACTGCAGATCCCTAGCCACCATTGAAAGCTTTTTAGACGGTTGCAAATATTCCACCCAAAGTCAAGCAATATGGAATGTCTTCAACTTGGGTATGAAACCACATGATAAATGGTGAACAAAAAAGTCATTGGTACCCATCTACAAGTTCAAAACTGAGATCTGTGTCCTTTTTGAGAATGACACATGGGAGCTGGAGATGTGGCTCGACCACTAAGAGTATTGGATGCTCTTCCAGAGGACCCAGGTTCAATTCCCAGTGCCTACATGTTGGCTAGCAAGCGTCTGTAATTCCATTTCCAAAGGATCTAATCCTCCTTTCTAGACTCCACAGTCACTGAATGCAGAAGGTGTAAGCAAAACATAAAATAATTTTTTTTAATCTTAAAAATTACCCAAAGCTTTGAGGCTTTACCTGAAAGGCAGTGTCAAGAGTAAATCTAAGACAAAAATTTTAAGTTATTATATTAATTTATATAATATTATAATAGAATAAACTTAAATATAGTTGCTAAACATGATTGTTAGCAATATACATGCATTTAGAAGTTGCTAAATCAATCTAATTAGCATATGAATAACCCCACATAGTCCAGATCTCTTGAACTTACTCCCCCTGCCAGTTACATTCTGTGACAAGAATCTTGCTCTTCCCAAAGACCTTTGTAATGCCATCCTATGGTCTCTTTATGAAGTCAGTCATCGTGGATCCCACATAGACACGAGAGCTAAAGCATTGTTTGATGCCTGGATTATTTTACTTAATGGTAGCATCTTCTACTTCATCCACGTTGCTGCAAGAAAGAGTTATCCTTTTATGAGGCTGGCCGGTATTTTATGCCACGTCTTCCTGAGCCATCCAACAACTGATGGAAAATTTACATTATTCTATGTTCTGACCATTATAAAAAGCTACACAATGAACATGGGAATATAGACATCTCTTGAACATGCTGATTTACATCTTTTGGATATGGATGAAATTGATAAATAATATGGCACTCCTGTGTTTAATTTTTGAAGAGCATCCACATGGTTTTCCAGAATGGCTATATTAATTTACATTCCTTTCAGCATTATACATGAATTCTAATCTATTCACATCTTTGTCAATACTTTTCTCTCATCTTTTTGATAACAGCTATTCTAATGGTATGGGTGATGTCTTTTGGGATGACTAATATTCAGCTTAACAGATTTGGGGGGAAGCTCAGTTGAAAAACTGCCTCCATCTGATTAGCTGAGGACCTGCCTCTGCCCCGCCCACTGCTGTCCTTAGGCAGGTGGGTCTGGGCTGTATTAAAAAGGAGTAGCTGGTGTGAGCGGCAAACCACAAACCTCAGTCTCCATGGTCTCTGCTGCAGGTCCCTGCTGAATCCCTGCCTGACATCCTTGATGATGGGCTACAGCTGCAAGGTGAAGTGCACCCTCTCCTCCCCAGGTGGCTTTTGATCACGATGTTTATTAAAGCAGCAGAAAAACAAACCAGAATGCTCAATTTGCATTTCTGATGATTAGCTTTTTCATGGGCCTACTGGCTGTTCGTAAGTAAAAATATAATGTATTAAACAATCAAAAACTGTATGTGAGAGGCAATACATGAGTAGACTGGATATGATATCCAACCCAAGATGCATTGCGGATGACAAACATTGTCAGAAGGATCTTATTTCATGGACTCCACAGGGTCTGTTTTCTTTAAGTTAATGATTCTGAAAGTGGGTAGAGGCAGGCAGGCAGTGGCCTCTGACAGCCACAGTGTGCCAGGGAGCTGTCATGGTAAGGTTGTCACGGCCAGGCTTGGATGGACTTGGTCTCAGCTGTGCCTGTTGTGAGCTCTTTAATTGAGTTATGTGCGTTGTTGTGATTACATGTGATTTTAATTGCCACTTAAAATGTCTTTTAAAAGATTCCACTATGGTTTGGCATTGAAACAAGGAGTTACTGAACAAATAGAAAGGTATAGAATTCGAGCAGCAGGGTGGAATTTGGTATTCCTGGAGCAAAGGCCTGTTAGTGGGGTCATGGTTGGAATCCACCCTTTGGGGCTTGGGGGGGGTTGAAAAAAAACACATGTCTTACAAGACCTAAGAACAGAAGCTGTTATGTTTTATAGCTGGTATATATATATATATATATACATATATATATATATGTATATATATATATGCATATATGGCACACATGCACATATATTTATTACATGTCAAACAAAGCAAATAAAGACAAAAGACACTGCCAAGTCCTCAAGAATAGACGAAACGGATCAAGATGAGAGGCTGGTGGGATCAATTTAGCAATTTCACAGGGCTATAATTATAGCATTATGTCATAGATTGCACTACAATTTTATGTGCAAGCAATAAAGGAATGTGCTGTCAGTGCACATGCGAGGCAGGTATGGTGGCTCACGCCTGTAGTCCCAGCCACTCAGAAGTCAGAGAACAAGAGAGCCACATGATCCTAGGAGTTTAAGGACTGGACTAAAACCAATTCAAAATGGAGATCATCTTAAAATATTTCAAATAAAATTACAAGACTGTGGTTTCAAAAATATAATCAATACTAGAAGTACTAATTACATTAGACACTAGTAGAAACAATAACTGTCAGAAGACAATAGCAAGAGAAAAAGAAACTCAATCTAAGGATTACGTTTCTGAAGAAGAACTCAGAATGGGAAAGAGGAGCCACAACTGAATGTATAATAAAAGAGAACACTCCAGAAATCAACACTACAGGAAGCTGTGAACAGAGATATCAATAATTAAACAAGAGGTAGGTGTCACTGTTAGGCCTAGCTACTTAGGAGGCTAAGGAAAGTGGATAGTTTGAGCCCAGGCATTTGGGGCTAGCCTGGGCAACACAGAAAGGCCACCCACTTCAAAATGGGGGGGGGGTGTGTGAAGGAAGAAGAAGAGAAGTTAAAGAGGAGTCAAGGAAGAGTCATGTCCAGAAATATTCCAGCAAGTTTCTTCATTCTAAACAGCAGCAGTAATAAACAATTTCATGTACAACATGACCTGACAGAGACAGACAGAGGGAGGAGAGAAGAGAAGAAGGAGGAGAAGGGAGAGAAGGAGAAGGGGAAGGAGAAGAAGGAAGAGGAGGAAGAGCAGAAGAAGAAAGAAGAATACAATAAAAAAAGACATAAGGGAATAAAATCATACTGGCCCTGGTTCATTTCTCCAACAATAAAGCTAGTGACCTCTGACATGAAAAAGACACAGACCCAAGAATGTCCTCTCCATAGGCTCTAGTGTTTCAAAGGGAGCCACATTCAGAACGCCCGTCACTCACGTTTTCTTTAAATCACTTTGTTAATTTACACTCCAACTTCTCAAGTGATGAGTTGACATTAGGAAATTTAAAAGGAAGGAATGAAGGGAGGGAGGGAGGGAGAGAGAGAGAGAGAAAGAGAGAGAGAGAGAGGCGCAAGCATAAGCAATGGGCACGGGATCCATTCAATGTAGAGATCAGTCACGTGATTGTTAAAGCATGGTTACAAGACAGAATAATTTCAAAAACACGCTAGAATGGAAAGCCAAATAACACCAAAAAAAGTGATTAGCTAGAAACTCAGACCCTAAACACAATAACCTTCATGAAGGCAGGAGACACAGAGTACAGTGAAACCACACGGTTTCTTCATTCTACAGGGCTGAAAGGTAAAGACTATCAAACATCTTGATGCTTTAATAAAAGAAACGCTGTTTGGAAACTGCCTACATGTAATTTTTTATTTATTCTTTAGTAATTTTAGACATGCATACAAGGTGTTTAGATTATATTCACCCCATTCCCCTCAGACACAGACACACCAATGTACACACACACACACACACACACACACACACACACACCTACACCTCCCAAATTCACACCCTCTTCTTCTTTGTTTTTTTAACTAGTCCATTCAGTACTACCTGTGCATAAGTGTAAGGTGCCATTGCTGGACTCTAGTCAATGTACCATCGTGGCCACAACCTTGAATGCATTACATAGGAGAGCAGGGGCTGGTCTTTAAAGTAACACTTGGCCTCTGCAGTGAGGTACTCCCACCCAACAGACAAGAATATTTATATTTGTTATGAACAGAACATTAAGTTCCTTGAAGAAGTCTGCAAAGAACCCATCTCCAAGTGGTATTTAGGCCTTGCTGCCTGTGGTGGCTTGAATGTGCTTGACCCAGAGAGTGGCACTGTTAGGAAGTGGGGCCTTTTGGGAGTAGGTGCGTCCTTGTTGGAGGAATTGTGTCACTGTGGAGGTGGCCTTTGAGACCCTCCTCCTCGCTGCCTGGAAGATAGTCTTCTCCTGGCTGTCTTTGGATCAAGATGTAGAGCTCTCAGTAGAAGGATGTAGAGCCCCCTTCTCCAGAACCATGTCTTCTAGGGCACTGCCATGCTTCACGCCTTAATGATAACGGACTGAACCTCTGAACCTGTAAGCTAGCCCCAATTAAGCGTTGTCCTTTCTAAGAGATGCCTTGGTCGTGCCGGGCGTGGTGGCGCACACCTTTAATCCCAGCACTTGGGAGGCAGAGGCAGGCGGATTTCTGAGTTCGAGGCCAGCCTGGTCTACAGAGTGAGTTCCAAGACAGCCAGGGCTATACAGAGAAACCCTGTCTCAAAAAAAAAAAAAAATTGCCTTGGTCATGGTAGGATTTCACAGCAATGGAAACCCTAACTAAGACGCCGCCTATCGGTTCTTTCCATTCCTTCTCTGTAAAGATTCCTGAAGCTTGATTCCAAGGCTCAGCATTATCCTGGTCAGTGTGGGCCCTTCCACACCCATGGGCAGATCCACCTGATGCCAGATTCATGATGACCCATGTTCATCTTGTCCAGTGTCATCCCTAGCATATCTCACTCAGGCTATAGGGACAGCTCTCCACAGTAACTATGGTCACACACCAGAGAGCACTTAGGCAGACAGTACAAGAACCATCCTCCCAGGTAACATTTGTTCCCAATTTTACAAATGAGTCTGAGGAAAATTATTTTTCCCAATTACTATGATGAATGGCAGAGAAGAATCAATTTCTGGCTTAAAGTTCATTGGAGCCTACCATGCCATTTCCCTAATCCAAAAAGAGAGAGAGAAGAGAGAATAAGTCCATAATTTATTGAAGTATGAGAACAGAGACTGCCTTTTTCACAAACTAAATGAGAATAAAGCAAAGACACCAAACTAACCATCCTGTCCTCAGAGCTCACCAACCCCCCTAAACCTTCACAGATCCGATGGAGGCTCCTCCAGGGCAACCAGCTTTTTAATAAAAAGAATCCTGACCCTCCCAGGCAATGTGCTGGTCTTGGGTTTGCCTGGCAGGGACCAATTAAAGGACCGCCCATCCTATTAGCATCTGCAGTTTCTACACTAACCTTTCTCTTGCCTAGAATGGTTTGACTAAGCCTGAGAAATCTAAGCTCTAAGGAGTCTTAAAGAAAGGGCAGTATTTCTTTCTTTCTTTCTTTCTTTCTTTCTTTTTTTTTTTTTTTTTAATCTCCAGGGGTTTCTTTTTAATCTTTCTCCCCTGCCCCCCCTACCCCACATACACACAAACCAAACAAGTCTTCACACCACACCGAGGCAGCAGTGTACCAAGGACCCTGGCTAAGCCTGGGGGTACCTAGCTCCATGACTTGCTTCCCACAAATCATAAGGACTAAACCAGGGTGTGTCATGCCCCACGGATTGATCTAACTCCAGCTCCCAAGCCAGCCCCCTCCCAGACGCATCGGACTGCCTCACGTTGCACCTGAGACCGTCTTCGCCCCCAGGAACCCTTCTCCCTGCAGGGTCAGCCTAGCCCCATGCCCAGAAGAGGAGCCGCGCCCACCCGAGCCCTGGTGTTGTGGTCCTCCCTGCTGGGGCTGCACCCTGGCTGCTTATGGGCCGCTGCTGCCACCTGTCGGTTGCCTGTCTAGAGCAGCGCTCTCAAGGAGGCCCTGGCCCTGCAAGAAGACTTTACTTGTAGAAGCTTCCTGAAGAAGGAGACATCTTCCTGTCCTATCCAGGTCACTAGTGCTGCCCCTGCAAACTGGACTTGCAGATGTATGTGTTATGCCTAGCTTCTCCTGGGTTCCTTCCAGAGGCGTACCCCTCGCCCTTCTTAGCCCAGATCGATCCCTAAAGACCACACACCTGGCTCCCAGGTACCTCATAGCCACCAGGACCTACAAATCTGGGCAAGCTAGAAGCTAGCCCTTAGCTGAGACATCCTGGGGGCACAAAGAAATACAGGCAAAGGTCGTTTAAACCCAGATGCAAATGTCAGAATTCCCCAGAGCAGAAACCAAGAAGCTATTAATTAATAAACTAATTAATACTATCACAAGTTCCCCCAGGTATCCCCAACAGTAAGGCAGCTTGGAGACCCACAAGAGCAGTAGATCTAAATGACCTTTTTGACTCAAATACACGACTGTTCATCGTGTGTCTTATCTTCTGCGGTCTTCACAACAGCCTATAAAAAAATAAATATTAACCCTGCTTAATAGACAAGGAGCCAGACTTACGGAAATGCTAGGCACTGGAGGCTGTGCAACTGAAGTGGGCGGGGCCAGGAACAGAGCTTTACATATGCATGTTTATAACCCCAGTGCTGGGAAGGAGAGATAGGTGGCGCCGAGGCTCACACATATACACACACACCTGAGTCTATGGGGGAAAAAAAAAAAAAAAACAGACAGCAGCCTCTGCCCTTGGGATAAGAAAGATTTTCACCAACTTGCCCAGCAGCCTCTTTGGGTCTCCTACCTAGTTAAGCCTACTCTAAAGTCTGTATCCTAAAGACTGTGTAGCCACTAGAAGAAAAGAATACATGCAAACTGGAAGGGATGGTTTCGTTTCATTCTTAGTCACAGCTACTTTGGAATGGGGTGTGTGGCTAGTGAATCCTGCAGAGCTTCTCGGACCCTGGAAGTAAGTTAGACACTGGCTGCCTCCTTGGTTCCCATATTGACGTTCCAGGTTTCTAGCGCAGGCGCGCTGCTCTCTCTTTCTGTGGATGCAACGAAACCATAGGCTTCATGCCCTTGCGGCCGTGTTTTATCCACAAATTCCTTCTTCCTTACATTGCTCTCGTCTGGTGTTTAGTGAGAAAAGTGACCAGTACGCTGGCTTTCAGCAACCCCTGAAAAGTCAGCATCAAAAGTTATCAACTGAGTTTGAAAACTCAGGTATCAAAAGGAGCATGGATTCTGCCGCCGCGACCATACAGCGTCCTAAGCTGGTGAGTCATTTGCATAGAGTCATCTTAGGCCTTCGACTTTTCTGTGGGACTGTCTAAACATGTGACTCCTTAGCATCCAACACAGCTGTGGGGTCACCGCAGGTCCCCAAACCCTCAGCTCCAGGTTTGGGAACAGCTTGGCGCTACCCTTACATGTGGTCTCACCTCTCCCCACGCACCCCAGCTCTGCTGCAAAGACCTTCTCTCTTCCTCTGAACTGGCCAGGCCTCCTCCCACCACAATATATTTTGTCCTGTTGGTTTCTTTGCCCCGGTGGCACTTCTCCAGGTTTTAGCAGGCTTAAGCGCTTAGTCTTGGAATCCCCATTCCAGTACAACCACCCTACCCATCCGGAAGCCCACTAGGCCCCATACCCAAACACTCTCCTCAGATCAGCCTGCCCTTGCATCCCCTCAATGTCTGCAATGAGCCTGCTTCTTTTTCAGCTTTCTTCTTTTCTGTCTCCCTGAGACAATGTGCGCTTTATGAAAGCCAAGACTCGTCCACAGAACGGAGGCCAGCACTCCGCCATGATACAGTGATTGTTCTGTGAGTGAACACAGTCACCCTACACAGCTCAGACAGGTAAAAGATATGAAGACTGTTCATCGTGTGTCTTATCTTCTGCGGTCTTCACAACAGCCTTTAAAAAAAATAAATATTAACCCTGCTTAATAGACAAGGAGCCAGAAATGCTAGGCACTGGGGGCTGTGCAGCTGAAGTGGGCGGGGCCAGGAACAGAGCTTTACATATGCATGTTTATAACCCCAGTGCTGGGAAGGAGAGATAGGCGGACCCTGAGGCTCACTAGCCAACCAGGCTAGCCTGCTCTGAGAGTCCCAGGCCAGTGAGAGACCCTGATGGATACACATGAGGAATGGCACCTGAGCTTCACACACACACACACACACACAGGGCATGCAGTCACAAAAGGACAATATTTTAAACAAGAGCAGTGCTTCCCAGTACCTGGGAGTGATAGCCACTGGTAAAATTGGGAAATGGGCTAATAGCCATTGTCCTTAGGTTGGCATCTATCTCCTAACACCCTAGCCCCTCCTCTGGAGAGCAGCATGGGGATACCCAGGGAAGGCCTAGCCCTGCTGGTTCCCCTGTAAGTAGCTGGTACCGTGGAGGCCTCTGGCTGCCACATCTTCTGGCCTGAACCATGTTTCCCTTTATACTTAATAACAAGTGTGACTAGCGTGGCTGCTTTAACTGCTGTGCTCCTGTTGATTGACAGGCAGGAGGCTGGCAGACACAGCTGCAGGCAGAGACTTGGCAGGCACCAACCATGTGCCCTCTGCTGTGTTGGATGCCAAGGAGTCACATGTTTAGACAGTCCCTCAGTAGGACAGGGATTATCAGGGACCTCCTCTGCAGGCCCCAGGGGATTAGGATTGCCTTGGCCCTGAGAAGAGCTGCAAAGGAGAGACACAAACCAGGGTCCCAGTAGATGAATAAAGTTTGGGACACTCACACAAAACAAAGGTTTTCAATGGGGGAACTGGGGGTGTGACTCATTGGTAGCATGGTCCAACTTGTCTAGCATCCATGAGGCACTGGGTTTGATTCCCAGCAACACATAGAACAGGCGTAATAGTGCACACTTGTAACCAGCACTTAGGAGATACAGGATCAGGTTCAAGGCCAGCCGAGGCTACTTAGTGAATTCAAGGCCACCCTGGTTACATGAGTGCATTTGAAAGACAGACAGAAGGAAGAAAGGGAGAGGGAAGGAAGGAGAGAGAGAATATTTAAAATATCCTACATATAACTGGACCCCGGAACTTGTCTAGCTGCAGTATAATGACCAGTGTAGAGGTCTGTCTCTCTGGTGAGGCTGTGAGCTGCTCACATGACCTAACAGGTGGTCGGCAGACATGATCAGCTGGGTTTTGGCCTCTGTGTGGAAGACATTTTCATAAAACCCCAGACCTTAGAGGTCATCTCATACAACACACAGGGAACCTGCATCCAGAGATCACTACTGTGAGGAAAGGTAGCCCAGGAGAACACAAAGACTAAAGCCACAAAGACCTAGGAAAAGCCAGCCCCCTGCCTGCAGGCCTCCATCACTCTGAGGCTCTTAGCCTGTGTCACCAACCACTTGGAACAAACTGTTCATAACTCAGCTTCCTCATTCTTTACCCCAGGTCGGAGGACAAGCCTCACCTCGGCTCTGCATCAGGTCATGGTGACCACCTCCTCCACACACTGCCACAAACCCAGCCTTTTGTATGGCACAAAGAGCTTGCTGGGGAGCTCTTAATATGGGGCTGAGGAGCAAGCGAAAGGAAGCGCTTGGAAACAGAGGAGATGGCCCTTGTTTTGCCTGCTGCAGAGACCTGGCACTAGGAAGCCTTAGTAGCAGGCCTTAATCACCAGCCTCTGCCGCGGTCCCTTGTTTCTTCAGAAGCAGGAAACACGTAGGGCCTTATGAGGCTACCTGAGCCAGGCATGAGAGAGCAAGGCTATGTAGCTCAGGGGAGTGGCAGACCGACTCCACCACTGCCTGCGGAGGACTGGCTGCTTCCTTACAGGTGAACTCAGAGTGGGAGAAAATGTTTCAGGAATTCAGGATGAGCAAATGTCTGCATGCACAGAGACCATGGAAAGAAAAGAAAGAGATTTGGCAGAGGAAGATAGAGCCAAGCGCTTTATCTTGAAAGAGATAGAAGACAGCGAGAGATGGAAGTTAAGAACTTAATGAACTTGGGCGAAGGGAATAGATAGGTTTCTATAATCAATTAGAGTTGCCAAGGCATGTGAGGCCATGAGGATTTTGAAAGGTTACTAGAATGCCCTAGACTTCATCACTAACAACTGCAAACCCTTTGCTTTCATCCCCCAAACTTTGGTCACCTGAGACCTAAATCCACAACCCCCAACCACTCAGTTGTCAGCAGTCCGAGATTTTGTAATCTTATCTAAATAAAAGTTAAAATGAAGGCCCAAACCCTCTGAGGTTCCTCTTCCCATGTAGACGCCAGTGAAATCTCTCCACAAAACCACCAACCCTCTGCTCCATCATCCACACTTCACCATCTGCCTCTGCCTCTCAGCTCACCAGCAGCTACTTTGCCACAGTGAGGCTATCTTTCCATAGCCCACCCTTGCACAAGCTGGCCCTTCTCTCCCGACTCTAGACTCGCCTTTCTCTTAAAGCCTGCCCAACCCACCTCCCACAGCTCCCCGGAGACATTGTTGTTTCTGGAGAGTGAACTTCCTTTGAGTCATCTGGTCGACACCTCTGCTTCATACACAGGGGCTACTCAGTATGCTTTCCGCAGGAAGGGTGGGGTGGCTTGGTGGGTATTAGGTCAATTGGTGGGGAGATCTGACGCTAACATGTCCTGAAGTGTAAGGAGTGGGAAAGGTGGAGAGACCAGTCTTCTGGGGACATCCGGAGCTCAGAAGCAGCCGACGCTACCAGAAGCACTGGCAAGGGCAGGAGACAGGGCAAGAAGAAACTCAAAGGGACCTGCAGAGATCACTTGCCTGGGTCAGGATCAGTGCAAAGACTTGGGACTCCTGCTTCTGGATCTCAGGTCTGAGGCACAGGCTCTATGAGCATCTCTGTTCCTTTACCCTTTCCAGTCCCTTCCTCACTTCCCAAGCTGCTGTGAAAGGGGACTGTGGCAAAGAATTTGCCTTTGTTCTAAAAAGTCTACCCACAGCTAAACTGAAGGCTTTTGGACTAATAACGTTGGTGGAAATTTCAAGACAGCCTAGTATTAATTAGGTCACGTGGTTATTAGTAAACAGCCTTATATCTTAGAAAGCCTTATCTATAAGAAAGGGAGTAAGCTGGACAAAGAGAAATACACAATGTGCAATCTGAGGAGAAAGGTGGGCATCGGGGAATGTAATGGATCTAACCCAGTGCTCCGAGAAATGGAAGGTTTAAAAAGAAGCCAGAGGCTGTTTGCAGAAAGCAATGGGAATGCAACTGGTGCCAAGGAGAGACAAGCAGGAAGCGCTAGAAATGGAAGCCTCCCGAAGGGAAAACCTTGCTGGAGTTTATGGGGAATGCGCTAATTGACACATATGTAACAGTGTTCAAATTCTGGCTTAGGAGAACTATGGGGGGGGGGGGCGCATGAGCGCGCTCACGCTCTCACCGGGCACCACGCAGAATCACTCATCAAAAAGTGATTGTCAAGAAGCTGGATGGTGGGCTCTGCATCCGTAGTTCTCCAGGCCACAGCTCAGCACATGCCTGGAGCTGTAAAGAAAGCTTACAGTTGCACAAGAATGGGCCGTGGGTGGAGAACGTACCCATGAGGATGTGCCGGTGACGACCATCAGTTTCCGCTAAGCCAATGACTGTCAACTGTTGCTGGGGTAAGAGCATATCAGCTTCTCTAATGGCCACGGAGGGATGACTCGGTGGGAAGGAGTTAAGAGGGAAAGGAAGGGGTTCCCAGGGCATAATGAGGGTGAATATACTCACAATGCATTGTATATGTGTATGAAACTATCAAGAAAGAGAAAAGGGAAGGCCTGGTGGAGTTAGGAGAGAGGAAGAAAGAGTCTTGTTATACACCCAGTCAGCCACTAGAGGGCGATGCTTCCTCGTGAAACATTTCACCAGCTCAAGGGCATACAAGGATAAGAAAAACCACATTCCATGCACGCAAAATATGCTTTCTTGGGCGTGGATGGATTCCACAGCATATTACCTATAAAATTTTCTCCTTATCTTGTACTTCTGTAATGGTAATGTGATACCTCAGCGAGACGGCATCTTAGAACCAGTTTTACTGCCATCCTAATCTCAGGCATCAGATAAACACTTCGGAGGCCATGGGCTGTGATGAAACGTAGCACAAAGTAAAGAAACGGAAAAGCAAATTCTGCCTACATTAGGCTCCACCAAATCTGGAATCTTAGAACACTGAGGCATAATCTCAAAAAGTGTTAAGGTTTCATTATGTGTGTGTGTGTGTGTGTGTGTGTGTGTGTGTGTGTGTAGGTATGCACATGCCATAGCACGAATGTGGAGATCAGAAGACAACCTTGGGGAGTCACTGCTTTCCACCCTGTGACAGCAGGGTCTCTCTCATTTCTGCTGCTGTGCAGACCACTGGCTTCCGGCTGGTTCTCTTGTCTCTGCTTCCATCTCAAAGGAGTCCTAGCTCCACGCCACCACATCGGGCTCTTTATGTGGATTCCTAGGGTCAGACTCAGGTTGTCAGGCGTTGGGGCCAGCACTTTTACCCTCTGAGCCACCTCCTAGGCCCACTGAGCCACCTCCCAGGCACCATTAAGAATCTTATTCTGTGTTTTCATTTCAGTGACAATCTAAGACCTTTTATTTTTAACACTCAGGGTCAAGCAGATATCTACCTTCAAATGCAATCTAGTTCCTGAGTCTGAGACAATCCTGCTGTGCACCCCAGTGAGCAATGACAGTCACCTCCTGAGCCTTGAGAACAATGGTTCACGTAGAGGAGGCCCCCAAGCCAGCATGACTGTCTAGACGCCAGCATGGCAAACTATAAAGGGGTACCAATCCCATAAAGTGAATATCTCTGCCTGAGGCTTATTGGGTTTAGTTTTGTTTTTGCCTTTAGATTAATGAGGCTTATTTTAAAGCTATATTCATGTCTTTTGGAGTAGATGTGGCCTTGTTAGAGAAAGTGTGTCATAGGGCTGGGCTTTGGGGTTTTAAAAGCTAAAGCCAGGCCCAGTGTCTCTCTCTCTTCCTGCTGCCTTTGGATCCAATGTAGAACTCTCAGCCACCATGGTTTCTGCCATGAGGAAAAGGACTGAGCCTCAGAAACTGTAAGCCAGCCCCAGTGAAATGGTTTCCTTTGTAAGAGTTGCTGTGTGCCTGGTGTCTCTTCACAGCAACAGAACACTGACTAAGACAAAGAGTAAAATATAAGCAAAAAAAAAACAAAACAAAACAAAACCACGTTTAAAGAGTAATGGAGAATGGGGGTGACAAGGTCTTGGAGCTGAAGAACAACAAAAGACTAAAGAGATGCAAACCTAGCCACAGTGGCAGCTGTGTGAAAGAGCAGGTGTGATGTCTATTATTTAGAAAACAAGAGACAGGAAGACAAGGAGGAGGAGAACAAAGGCCAGGCCATAATTTTGTTGGGTAATGTAGGTATTAAGGAAAATTAGACCCCACCTGCATTCAAAAGTTGTTATAATTAATGAAGACCATAGAACAAGATTAGAATCAAATAAAGTCAAATTTTGATTCTTTCAGTTTCTCCTCACCACATAGATTGATTTCTAAACTAATTCTAAATTCATCCTAATCTTGCCACCACAAATTATATTCTAATGTAGTGGCGTTTGTTTGTTTGTTTGTTTGTTTGTTTGTTTGTTTGTTTGTTTATTGTGTGCATACACATAATGTGTATGTGGGCACGAATGTCATTGTGTGCGTGTGTGTCTGTATGTGTGTGTGTCTGTGCATCTGTGTGTGTATGTGTGTGTCTTTGTATGTGTCTCTGTGTGTGTGTGTCTCTGTGTGTGTGTGTCTCTGTGTGTGTGTGTGTCTCTGTGTGTGTCTCTGTGTGTGTGTGTGTGTGTGTGTGTGTGTGTGTGTGTGTGTGTAGTTGGCTCTGTTTTGCCCTCTTCCTATGAGTTCAGGGGATGTAACTCTTGTTGCCAGGCTTACCCAGCATACACCTTCACCCACTGAGCTGTCACCTCATCCCCAACACAGTAGTTTTCTGGAGCTAAAATATAAGTACATTAATGTAGTGATTTTAAATAAGATTAAGAATTTTTGGTGAAAAATGGACTTCACTGGTTTTTTTTCCCTACTTAAATGGCTTAAGATATTGACTTTCCAATTTTTGAAAGAAACAGACTTTTTTTTCTGTCTTTAAGTTCTCTGCTGATTTTTGCAGGCTCCTCTGGGTTCTATAATTATTATGAAACAATGTGATATTATGAAACAATGCGATGCAAATAACACAGATATTTCACCAGACCGCTCAACTTGAATGTGAATCAATTGTTAGCTACTGACTCAGTACAATTCATGGGGAAAGAACAGAAAGCCCTACTGCGTGAGCCTAGTTGACCCCAAAGAGACCCTATGAGTAACTTATGTTTCTCATGATCACAAAATTTCATTGCAGGAGGTTGAGAGAGTGGGCCTAGGGATCCCGGGGTGGACCAGGCAGGGCGCCCCACACAAGTGCTGAACCTGAGTGTGAACACACAGAGTGTGAACACACACACAGACACACAGCAGCGATGGTTCTGCTGCCCGTGCAGGAAACAGCTCAGCGCACACAGCCATGAATGTGCTCAGGAGCATGAAGGTCTCCAAGTACAAGTTCATGTAAGGAGCCGAAGAGGGGAAATGTAGCTTAGAGTCACGGTCTGCCAACAATTTTGCTCATTAATTTCCTCAAAGATTTTTAAGGAGGAAGGGCATGTTCTTACATTTTAAGTCACTATCTGAAATCTTTCCAAATTTGATTACTTACAAGAATTTATATGCCATTAGGAGTCCCATTTTGTATACCACCCCCTCCAAAAACAATGTAAAAGTGAATGTAATTTCTGTAGAATTCATGTTTTGAAATAAACTGTTCTGTTCTAAGTGCCCAGTGAATTCTAAACACCAAAGGCCCTGACATCCACAAAATAAAGTCTGAAGAAATTCCTCCTAAACAGAGAACTTATTTTCCTTCCCCCCTCCCCCATTAACCCTCACTTCCACTTCCTGGAACCCCTCCTCCCATAGATTTGTATCTTGGGTTTTTTTAATACTTATTTTCCTTTTAAGTATGTGTACGTGTCTGTGTCTGTGTCAGTGTCTGTGTGGGGACAGTGCACATGAGTACAGGTTCCCTAGGAGACCAGAAGCACTGGGTCCTCTGGAGCTAAAGTTACTGGGGATTGCAGCTACCCAGCATGGTTGCCGAGAGCCAAACTCAGGACCTCTGGAAGAATAGTACATATTCTTAACCATTGAGCCATTTCTCTAGCCCCCATATCTTGGGTTTTAAGCACATTATAAGTATGAATTTCTACAACAAAAAGCTATCAGTCTTACCTTTAATTTCCTGTGTCCCTGGGCTGTATTAACTTTCTTCTCAGACTGAGAGATTATTACATTACCTCGGAACTGACACAATGAACAGCTGTTGGGATTTAATAACCGTTACACAGAAATGCAATGGATTGTAAACACCACGAGATGTTTAGCTTCCTCGAAGCTTAGGGCTCTCCTTAGCATATACTCTTAAATAGGTGCTGTAGATGCCAGACTGGGGGAAGCTGCAACATTACTGTGTCCCTGTCTTCTCTAACATAGGCACTAAGGGATGGTGTTCATATAAACACAGAATATTAATTCAAAGAAAGCTCAGATTTTCTAACTCCTTTAATGAATGCCAAAAAAAAAAAAAAAAAAGATGATGAAAGGCACCTGGATGTTACACAAAGAGTAAGAACTTCAATTTCCCAGGGCCTGTTGGCAGGTCATGAGAGCCATTCATTTTCTCAGCAGAAAAGACACCAAGGTCAGGAAGTTCTCTGAGTCTGGGACAATGTACCAATAAGGTCAGGGATAAATGAGCTCATATAGTTTTAGTTCAAAGATAGACAAAGGATTCTGTGAAAGGGGGAAGGAGGACTCGCAGAAAGCTGTTAGACTCTGGGAAGCTGTTAGACATCCATACACATCAGTGAAGAAGGAAATGAGAAATCTTTCCACGTCTCACAGTGGGGTGACCCCTAGAACCTGTCGTTAAGTGAAGATTAGGAATGAACATGCAATAGGACATGGAATATTAGAATTCTCCTCAGTGGGGATTACTTATATACATACATACGTAGAGCATCTGAGGTACACCGTGCTTAGTACCAAGGAGAAAATGGCACAAGCCAAAATAGAGAAATGGTTTAGATACTATACCAAGGGCATGATCTGACTCATAAGAGGAAACTGATACACTGGACTCCAAAACATCTAAATTTTAGTTATTTATGACAACACTATCAAGGGAATGGGGGAAAGATAGGCCATGGAATGCAAAGCCATGTGTTCAAGTGACACATCTGATAACGGACAGTTCTCAAACATGTAACAGGAGATGACAGACCAGCAGTTGCCTCCTGTGATGTGAATGAACGGATAGAGATAAATACGAGACCCTAGAGGAGACTGGAAGAGCATCACAAATCAGAGATAGGACTGCTAAAGAGTAGAGACAGTGGGCAGCCCACAGAGAAGCAAGCAGCGCTCAGCTCCCCCAGGCAGCGCGCAATGCCCTGTGCCAGCTCCAACTGTAGGGTGGGGAGTGGAGTCTAATCCACGGGGTTAGCCAGACAGCCCTGGTAGGAAGAGAGTGACTGACCCACTAACAGGTCATGTGGGCAGGGGCGAGGGGTTCATTTAATCATATCGTATGTCCCAGAGAGCTGTGGCCCTGTCTTGAGAAGGAACACATAAGAAACAATTTCAAGTCAAGAGCTTGAAGTCACCCGCCACAGTCCCTGGGCGGGAGACAGCTACACAAGGCAGTCCTGGACGAGGGGTGAAGCTGGAGCGCCTGGAGGCTCCAGCGTCGGACAGGTCCTTGCTCAGTGGCCCCCACCAGTTTGTGGAGGAGCGGAATTACTGCCACCAGATTGACTATGGGAGCCAGGGGGTCAGTGAGGCGTGTGAACTCCTTGGCAAGTCGTCAAATGGCTTCCATCCCAGGACCGAGAACTCCTGCAATGCAATCCAAACAGGCACTCCTGCAAGTACAAGCCGCGCTGTCCACCAAGGCTAAGGGAGAACCAGGAAGAGACCAGCCCCAAAGTCCAATTGCCGGGCAATATCTGCAGGGGAGGGGAGAAGGCTGACAGACCGCTGTTGTAGATAAAGAAGCTCCATTTTATGCTAGGCATCCATCTTGGTACCTACCAGCCATTTGTCCCTGATAAGGAAAATAAGTTCCCAGTAACCCCGACTGAGCAGCGACCCCCCCCCCACCCAAAAATGTACAGCTGGGAATACCTATTTGTTATGATGACTAATTGTTTTCTTTTGTTTTTTTCTTCTGTAACTTGCTTATGCAGAGGCCCAAAGTTTTTTTTTGTTGTTGTTGTTGTTTTTGTTTTTTTTAGTTTCCTTAATTACTTAACTCGAGAGAATAGAATAGCTTTTGCTGGCTTGCATAGATACTGAAGATCTTCGTGTGGTTTTCTTCCTTAAAAGCCCTTCCCCACACCCCTTCTGCATGGCAATCTCAAATTTGACTCAGATTGTTCGTCCTGCTAGCAGCTAATCAATAAATCTTTTAATTAGAATTGGATGGAGTCTGTGGTCTTTTCCCTGGAGTCACAAACTCTATAACAACCACAATCACCTTTTAGCTAAAATCCGAAGAAAAGGATGAGTTGAGGAGCTTTAAAACACACACACACACACACACACACACACACACACACACACATATAGTATACCCATGGAATACAAAAATCCTATCTTTAGAGAATCCCACAAACTATCCAATGGAACTTTGTGACTGAAGAAGGAAAATTCAATAAGTCAAAATAAACATTGATGCTTCCAAGTAATAACAGCAGCTCTCAGGTTTAAAACACATGTGTAATTAAAATGTGTGTCAGCAAGGCTAAAATAGTAGGAGGTAAATTGACTTTAAAACAATATACTGTCTACAAGGGGGAGTGGCTGGAAAGGTGGCTCAGGGGTTAAGAGCACTGGCTCCTCTTCCAGAAGACCCAGGTTTAATTCCCAGCACCCACATGGCAGCTCAAAATTGTCTGTAACTGCAGTCCCAGGTAACCCAACACCTTCCGGTTTCTGCAGGCCCAGACATGCATGTGACGCACAGAAATACAAGCGCAGAGGGCCAGCAAGATGTTTCAGCGAGCAGAGTATATGCCTTACAAACACGAGCACCTGAGTTCAGTCCTCCAAAACCCACATCAAAACCGGACGTGGTGGTGCACAGTGTTATGCTAACACTGGGGAGGCAGAGACAGGCAGGGCTCTGGAGCTCACCAGGCAGCTCAGCCTCCTCAGCACGATGGAGGCCAATAAGAACCCTCGTCTCAAAATGAGGTGGACAGTGTCTCTGGGGAGCAATGCCCAAGCCATTCTTCTTATCTCTACATACACACACACACACACACACGTGCATATGCACCCCCCACACATACACGTGCACACACAGACAGAAAAATTAAAAAGGAACATTATAGAATACTTGCCTCAAACTAACATTAGATGTAATACTAACTCTCGACTGGCCAATGGCATGCTCAGAGATCTCCCACGTGAAGATTTCCCTAACCCCTAAGTTGTCATGTCCTGCACTATGCGCTGGCCGCACTGGAATACATATACTCTATACTGGATTACAGTATTACTTGTCTTGATCTCTGTGGTGTGTTAATCAAAGGGGTGTTATGAGTATAGAAAGTCCACAGTAACATTGCACAAAGTTCCCAACAGCATCTACTTTATAATACTTCTTAGACAAATGGGGCTAGTGGGGGGTTGGGGGAACCAATCTTTCCTCCTCGAGACACCAGGCAGGTCAACCAGTGTTATACTGTCAGCATCATTAAAAATCATCCACTGTTAATCCCTTTATGTTCTCATTGTGAGCCCTCCTTCTGATGTCCATTGGCCTGTAAGTAAGGAAAGACGTTTGGGTGTAAGGTAGTGTGATTCCCTAATTGACAGCTGTTGGACTCTCCCTAGCTGCCCCACGCCCTTGAGCAAAACAAGTAGATTTCAAACAGACAGCAAGACTACCACGGCCATTTTGAACACCCTGCTGAGCCCTAAGGAAGGGTATATGTCCATCACAGCTGCTAGCTCTGCCTCCTGAACGTGTGGCTCCACGCAGGATGGATTTAAGCCACTTGCACTGAATTTTTTAGCTGTCACAAGGTTTAGTGAACTTTAAATGATAGAAACATTTCCACCTAGACCAGAGAAAGCCCCAGGACCCAACAAGGGAACGCTATGGTTGATGCTAAAGGGCATGATTGGTGCAAATACAACAGTCATTTTCATGTGGAGTGTGCTGTGATTGGTACAAACTCCCTCTCCCTCTCTCCCTCTCTCCCTCTATTTCTCCCTCTCTGCCTTTCTCCCTCTCCCTCCCTCTCTCCTTCTCCCTCCCTCTCTCCTTCTCCCTCCCTCTCTCCTTCTCCCTCCCCCCTCTCTCTCCCCCTCTCTCTCTCCCACTCTTCCTCTCTCTCCTCCCTCTCTCTCCCTCCCTCTACCCCCCCTCTCTCTCTCTTGCTATACCAGCAGGCTTCTCAGCTCACTCGGTCAGTTACCTACTAGACCCTCTCTGTGCAGCCTCCCCCAGTGTTGCAATATCAGACCACAAAATGCTTCTCTTGAGTGATCAGTTCTTGGACTGAGCTAGAACCACAAAGGAAGAAGCGGCAGATGGCAGAGCCGGAGGAGTGGCAGCAGCCATGACAGCTGGGTGACAGACAGAATAAGAGGCAACGGTGGTGGAGGGGCAGCTTAGCTCAGAGCCGGAGCTAAGCAGCTGTCAGACTGGTCTGCAAAAGCAAAAAGAGGTAGCCGGCCACTTGACAGCCAAGCAAGGGGTGGCTAGAGAGTTCCGGACAAAGCAGGAATAAGGTGACGACAGAAGTAGAAAGGTCAGTGAACTGAGGCTAGGGAAGAATGGAAAGATGTAAAGACCCAGGGAGGAAAAGCTTCAGACTCTGGTCACTGGAAGAGTGTAAACCAGAAAGCTGTAAAACATTTAGGTCTGGGTCTCAGACACCCTAATCCTGGGAACCAGCTGTAGCACTGCCGTAACACAGCCGTAACCAGGCCTGCCAAGAAGCTGAAACAGGCAGGCACTCACTCGGGAATCTCCACTCCCTGGGCTCACACAACAGGTGCAACACTTGAGAAACTAAGGGTTTTAGTAGCCTAGGCTCTCTACCATTTCAGCCAAGGATCTCAATGTGCAGAGCATTCACGAGAGTCTGACACTAGAGGGCGCCACCAGCTGCTTCTGCTGCTCCTGCCTACAGCTCAGTACTGCAGCGCCACACTGCGGAATAGATAGATACACTGGGCTCCCAGGCCAACATGGAAGAGCCTCTCTTCGCCCACCCACAACATCCGGCTGACCAAAGGACTCCAGCCAGCTGATCGGTAACACTTGCAGTGACTATGCACTGGCCGCGCTGTGCCATACCTGTCACATAACCTGTGGTTGTATACATTGTTACTGCACATCAGCCTTCTCGAAATTTTCTCTGAGAGCCACATTTTTGCAAGTTATAAAATTACCTTTCAAGCCATGTGTAATATAAGATCAAAGTCTTCGCATCAAATTTCTCTAAAATGTTATGGTCCACAGGTCGCAAGTTCCCTTATCTATAGCAGTTAGAGTAAGGATATAGGCAATTCTGAGTAATTCTGTAGCTGACCTCAATAGTATTTACGTTATTTAGTTGTAACAACGTTTTAATAACTATTTCAACAAAACATGAAAGACCAAAGCCTCTTCAAGGGTAAGCCAAGGAAGAGATTATACTCGAGTGCATCTCTGCCTATTGAATACCCAGGCTCACATAGCAAAAGCTGTGGGAGGGGCAGCGAGGTGTCCCACTGGGAAAAGTGCCTGCCGTGCAAAGCTCGTGATGTGAGTCTGATCCCCAGAACCCACATAAAGGTGGAAGGAAATGACTGGCTCCACAAAGTTGTCTTCTGACCTCTACACGTGTGCCGTGGAACATGTATACACATACACACACCACACCTACATCATCACCATCACCACCATCATCCTCAAATTCATCTCAAGGTTTATCCATCCAAATCAGTCAGGACAGTGGAACTCAGCCTCAGGCTCCTTTTAAATCCTTTAAACCTTAGATCTATGCAGCTATACTGACTGAGCATTTATAGTTACTGTATTTAAAGACTTTCAAACAGGACAACACAGATCATTTTTCATCACTGTTTCTTTTTACACTGACATTTTGTAGCAAGAAAGAAAAATAGACAAATAATGACAAACTTGAATCCACACTGACATCTTCACAGAATCCAACTTCCATTCACTGAAAGACATTTCCTCAATACACCCATTTTGTTTCTAATCTGTATTAACTCACACCTCTAGCTGTCATATCAAAATACAATTTAAAACATATTTTCCCCATCCATTTGCATCTCCAAGACACTCATACTTTACTCTCCAATTTTCAGGAAGAGAAAGACAAAATCGAGGTGGCTGGGACAATCCTAAACAGAAAGGTGTTTTGTTAAATGTTAGTGCGTCTGCTGTAATGAGTTCCATCAGCCTGCATGCTACTGAAGACAGTGATTCTGTGCCCTAATAATTTTTTTCCATGCAAAAGCAAGAGGTTTATTTTCTGGCGCATTGGGGTCAACCTTCAATTAGTCCCTTGAGGCCAGTAACTAGAGGGCGACCCCCAAATGGCTATTACAAGCATTTTTTTATATTTTTAGGGGCACAGGTTACATCAGCAAGGTTACAGTTTAAGTATTGGCTAAGCATGTTGACCTTTAAATCTATTGGCCAGCAAGCGTGGGCAGATCTGCACCCTAATAATTTAGGTTCACATTTAATACTACAGCCACCTCCCACGGCGTAGGTGCCTACAGTGTCTATGAAAATGTTAAAAGGCTCTGATGGGGCGGGGTGTGGAGGGGCACGCGTATAATCCCAGCTTTCAGTGGGGGGTGCTGAACGGAGAAGACATAGAGTTCCAGGGTCCCCGAGTGAGATCCGTGTGATAGAAAGAGAAAACCAGCCCTCATAAATTACCTCTGACTGTCACTATACACTGTGACCCGGGTGCCTGCCCTGCCACACACACACACACACACACACACACACTCCACAAAATATAATTTAAAACAATTACTTTGGCACTGCCTTTTTAAAAGTAGAATTAATGAAACAATTAGTGTAGTCGTGCCTGGGACAAGACTGTCATTGTTCAGGGACAATGATTTTGTGGAAGCCATGAGGGCCAAAGAAGCAACTGAGATGCAAATGAATCCTTAGCCGTTCTACCAGCTACTAAGGACAGTGCCAACACTCCAGGAAGCACTCTGCAATCACCCAAAGCCTTTTGATGTGAGAGTGTTTCAGCCTCATCCTAGACAAATGGCAACTACAAATACCACCTTGCTTGCAAGGGTGAACGCAGAAACAGCCTTCCCTACCAGGTCTCCTGGGAATTACATCAAATGGAATAACCCAAGCACAAAGACAGAACAAGACCATTCTACACTACCACAATGGCATGTCCACCTCCTTCAGAATGCAATAGCTTATAAAGCAGACTGACTCATTCACCAAAGTAAGTTACTGAGTGCCTTCCATGAGCACTGTCATACAAGCTAATGAGAGTGAGATCAGGCAAGGAACTCAATAGATGTGGCTCCTGTCTGGCCAAGAACTCCAACATGAAACAGCTATCTACATAACTGTTTTGTTATAGGTATAGAATGTCATAAAATCATATAATAGAGGCCCTGATCCAAAACAAATGTACTTACCGGAACAAGAAAAGCCAAAGTCTTGCCAGATCCGGTTTTGGCAGCTCCAAGCACATCTTTACCCTATGGTCTGCCTCTGTATCTCTGTTACCACACGGTACTGCGCTTCCTGCAAACCTGGCAGCGTGGAGAGAAGAGTGAAGCTTCAGAAACTTACTGTAGGATGGCTCTACAGGCTGGGCTGTGTGCCCCTCCGTCTCAAAGTTCCTACATTGGCAGGGTGCGGTGACACAGCATGTCTGTGACCCCAGAGTCTGGAAGGCTGAGGCAGGATACCACAAGCTTCAGAGCTACCTTAGCAAAACAGTTAGAACATGTCTCAAAAGGAGGAGGAGGAGAAGGAAGAGGAGGAGGAGGAGGAGGAGGAGGGGGAAGAGGAGGAGGAGGAGGAGGAGGAGGAGGAGGAGGAGGAGGAGGAGGAGGAGAAAGGAAGGGAAAAGTCCAGACATGTTGGCTCACACATTTAATCCTAGCACTTGGGAGGCAGAGGCAGGAGGATCTCTATGAGTTCAAGGCTACCCTGATCTACAGAGCAAGTTCCAAGACTGCCAGGGTTACATGGTCAGACCACGTATCTCAACAACATCAAAAAGGAGAGTTTGCGGGGGGGGGGGGGGACTCCTACAATAAAGACCTGAATCTTGGTAACTCAAGATGTGTCTGTTTGGAGATAGGGCCCCACAAGGAGTAACTAAGTTAAAATGAGTCCTCAAGGGCAGAGTCTAACCCAACAAGATTGAAGCCTTTCTAAGAAGCCATTTAGACAAAGACACACCAAGAGTACAGGCACACACAAGGGCAACCATGTGAAGAAGCAACATCCTACATGGAGTCAGTACCTATAGACAGACATACACTCTCCCGGCTTCATTGCAACACTGCCCACAATATCCAAGATAAAGAATCAACCTCCGTCTACCAGAGGATGAATAGGCAAGGAAATGTAGATTCATATATACATTTACATATATTCACACACACACATATACACACATACATACATACATTTGCATACGCACACACATACCTGCATATATACATTTGCATACGCATACATACATACATACTTATATACATACATACATACATACATTTGCATACACACACACACACACATACACACACACACGATGCAATCTTCTCCAGCCTTACAGAATATCCTGCATTGGTAACAATGCAGATGAACCCACTACATTAGGTAAAATGAGCAGGAAAGACAAAGACCTCATGACTTCACGTGTGTGGAATCTAAAAGAAGCAGACTCACAGAGGCAGACAGTAGAATGGAGTTAGGAGACGGTAGGGGTGAAGGCAGGGGGAACCGAAGACATGAGGTTGAGTTACACAGAGTAAGTTCAAGGGATCTCGTGTAGATTACAATGGGCACAGCTACTGTGGTTATAATAGCTGGAAGAATTGAAAACCACTGGAAGAATTTTAAATGTCTTTACCATTAAAAGTAAGTATGGAGCTGGACTCAGGGGTTAATAGTGCATCGTTCCTTGCAGAGAAAAGAAGTTCAGTACAACTGTCTGTAACTCCAGTTCTAATGCATCTTGCTCCTCCTACATCTGCCAGCACTGGGCATGCATTCTGTGTACGTGCACAAAGGCGAGCAAAACACCCATACACACACACAATTAAAATAAATAAATTTATTTTTAAAATTCGAAACATATATAACAAACACTGCCTTGAATACCTACGTCCAGAATGTTAAAATAATAAGGCACCACAGTGATTGTGGAGGGAAAACCATGTTGATCATCCTTCAAGGGCCAGTTTAAGAACGAACAGACATCTATAAAACAACTCCCTCACCTAGGCTCAGGGAACACTGAGGAAGAAGGGGAGGAAAGATCATAAGAACCAGAAGATGAGGGAGTTTGCTATGAGATTGTCTCTTAGTGATGTCAGAAGCTACACCCATAAAGCCTCATCAACATGACTGCCTACGTATGAGATGAATAAAAGACACAAAGAGGAAGGGGGAAATCCCATAGGGCCTCAACCCTACACAAAGAGCTACAAGCAGCTAAGGAATGTGGAGAGTGGGAGAAATGGTCTTCCCCAGGAAAGAGCACACCCATGGGTTATCAATAACAAATGATCAGCCTGAGAACATACACTCAAGTGACATACAGACGGAGTGAGTGATATTTAGGAATATGTATACATATATGCACTTAACCATAATTAATGAAACAGGAGGCCATGAACTTGAAAGAGATCAAGCTCCAAGCATGTATGAGAGGTGTGTGCTGTCAGAATTTAATTTTTCAGCTAATTTCATTTTTTCCTAAGGTGTGTAACTGAGGCATTCTCACCATGGGCTGTGGCTTGAAGTCATTTTGTCTCTTTTTTTTTTCTTTATTTTTGAGATTATAATATAATTATATTATCCCCTCCCTCCCTTCCCTCCCTCCAAACGCTCCCATATACACCACCTTGATCTCCTCAATAAGCTTAATATTGAGGTCTGCATTACACACACACACACACACACACACACACACACACACACACACACACGCACGCACGCACGCACACTCACACCATAGCACAGCTTCAGAAATACACCCCTCCGATCACTTGCTTTAGGGACAATGGTTGACCAGCAGTGCCAGCTGTCCACCCCATCACTCAGAAATCCTCCTTTCCCTCAGCTGCTCCCAGTCGATGCCTGAGCTCAGCAGCTGTCTCTCTCTCTCTCACTTATCCATGGCCCAAAAATACCACACAAAAGTCTAGGAACAACTCCTAAGTGGCTACATTTGTCACAGCACACAGTTATAACAGTTGTATTTTATTGTTGCTGATCTCTTACTGCACCTAAACTTAAGCGAACTTTATAACAGGTGTTTCTGCATGGAAGAAAAATGTGGAATTTAAGATTTGCTGTCTTCATGCTTCAGATCGCCACCTCAGTCTTAAAACTCATCCTTCGAAGTAAGGGGAGGCAACTCCCCTACGGTGCTCCATGGCTGCGTGGGAGTTGGGGTTTAGAGGGGAATTCTTTAGGCCAGTTCAATTCAATGCCATTTGTTTGAGTAAAACAATGTATGATTAACTTGTCTCTAAAACTAGGGCAGGTCTGGGAACTTCAATAAGATTAGACAGCCCTTGAAGGAAAACAAAATTGAGCCACTGAACATGACCCAACTGGTCAACCAGCCAGTTAGTGCAGCCTAATTTGTTAAATGTTGACAGTCCAAAGGGTTCAGTGACTACAAAGATCTCCAAAGGCATCCTGACCTGGTATCAATATTAAACTATATTGGTTTGACTTGTTGGCCCAGAGCAGAAAGTCAGTCCACACTATGGCCTCCTACAAACCTTAATGCTATCAACTTTGAAGCCTGAGTCATCATCAGCCTGGTAGAAATGGTCTTAAAATTGAGCTTCAAGGATTAGGGGTAAAACTCAGCTGGCAGAGGGCCTGCCTGATGTGCACGGAGCCTTGGCTCCTGTCGCCAGAACCACATAGACCAGGTATGTAGGCCACACCTATAATCCCAGCACTCAGGAAGTGGAAGCAGGAAGTTCAATGTCATCGTCAGCTACATACATAGTACCACATGAGACCCTGCTGCAAAAACAACAAACGAACAAACAAACAAGAGTAAATTAAATATTGAGTGAATGCTTGATACTTCAGAATATGGAGGACTTTCAACATTTTCCAGCGTTGGTTGACATTTTGATCTTACACTTGCCAATGTGGAGAGTCTGCTTCATGTAAAATAAAATAAAATTATCATTATTATTATTATTATTATTATTATTATCATTACACTAGTGTGTGTTTAGAGCCATTTCAGAAGCTATTGGAAGTCCTGTCTTAATCATACGCCAAAGTTCACTAGAAGATTTTTTGATGAAATTCACCAGATCCGGCAGCAACTTTTCAAATCAAGTTTCCTAACACAGTACAATCTCAAGACGATTGATATTTGAAGCTGAGGAGTTGAGGAAATAGGAAGAAAAGCCTTTGTTTTCCAAAGCTAAACCATTACCTTTCTCAAAGAACGGAAGCTGTCCCACAGTAAAAACCCTGTCACTGGTAGCATACGAAGATTCGAATCTGAGCAGAGGGGCCACGGGCAGCACTTGCTGGTGCGGTAATGGCACGTACAGTGCAAAGAGTGTGTGTTGACTCTCCAGGAGACCGCAGTGCAGCCCCTTGATGTAGCGTGGAACAGCACAGCCAGACACACCGAGATTTGCTGCATGCTTTTTTGAGTTAACTTTTGATTGCTGTACTTCGAGGCACCTTTGACTGTTCCCAAGTCCCCTTCCAACTCCACATGCGCCTATGCAATGGGCCATAGCCTGTTTAGGAAGCTAGACTACATACACCATCAGCATCCTAACTGGCCTCTCAGGCTCCAGGACCCTCAGACCTTGAATGAATCCCCTGAGCACTGGCTGCCTCTGGCTCTATAGACATTTGCTCTTATTCTTCCTGTAGTGAGTCTTCTACACCACAGAAACATAACTAGAGCTCTGCAGGTCCTAAGTCCAGAAAGGGTTTCACTTTGCTGGATCCAAAGTGTCATTCGACCTGTGTTTTCTGGTGACTGTAGGGAAAACCCCATTTCCTTCCCCTTTTCACTTCCCTTGGCTCTAGCCTTCTTTCTTTCTCCTCCCTTTTCTCCCCCCTCCCCCACCCTCTTTAAGCAGAGCTCTCACTACCTCACTGTGTTTCTCAGACTGGCCTCAAACTCTTGGACTCGAAGTATCCTCCTTTCTCAGCCTCCAAAGTAGGCCAGCATCCTCTTTGGTCCTTAAAGACAGAGACACCTGAACAAGTCAAGGGTCTCTAACATGACATGGCTGTTGCCCTTCTGCCTCTTCCTCTTTCCCATTTTAGGACACTGGTGGTTGTGTCAGGACTCCCCCAGTATCTTTTCAGATACTCTGATTTCAGATATTCTGATAGACCCACTAGCATCCAACACCTTCACAGGTTCCAGGGATTAGAAAGAGGCCATCGCATGAGGTCATTATTCTGTCTACCACATACAACAGTCTCCAACACTGTTTAGGATTAACCACCAAGCCATGGTCAGCATATTCCAAGGAATATTTCCTCCCTGGAGAATACCTTGGGTTTCCTCTTCCTTTTACGTTTTCCTTTGCAAATCGTCTCCACACAGTGAAATCCTCACTGAAGAACAAGCTACACTCATGGTGGTCACAAGCACTGGGCAACTGGTTCAGTGCCCAGAGGCACTTGGGAAGGCTTGGGTGCAAGGGCTGAAGGCCAGCCCAGGCTCAGCTCTCCACACTGCTCACTGTGCTTCAGCCAGCAGAAGGGAAGCTATCATGCTCAAAGGGACTAGGCTTTTTCTAACACATCTGGCCAGGGGGGACATATAGAATACTTCAAACTTTTCCCCTCACCACACCATTCTCTAACTCACTGGGTCCCATGCTTCCCATTTATTATAATGTTGTACTGGCTGGCTTTGTGTCAACTTGACACAGGCTGGAGTTATCACAGAGAAAGGAGCTTTAGTTGGGGAAATGCCTCCATGAGATCCAGCTGTAAGGCATTTTCTCAATTAGTAATCAAGAGAAAAGGGCCCCTTGTGGGTGATGCCATCCCTGGGCTGAGAGTCCTGGGTTCTATAAGAGAGCAGGCTGAGCAAGCCAGGGGAAGCAAGCCAGTAAGTAACATCCCTCCATGGCCTCTGCATCAGCTCCTGCTTCCTGCTTGAGTTACAGTCCTGACTTCCTTGGTGATGAACAACAACGTGGAAATGTAAGCTGAATAAACCCTTTCCTCCCCAACTTGCTTCTTGGTCATGTTTGTCCAGGAATAGAAACCCTGACTAAGACAAATGCCTTATACATATTTACTATTATAACACTTGTCAAAATGTATCAGCTTCAATGTCCTCTTGGTTGCCTGGGGACCCGGATGTGTAAAACTGTTACCATGTGTATTTAAATAAGCTTAGATCAGCACTTGTCAGATTGTTCCCATTTCTCCGCATCAAATTGTTCACTATTTCTCCAACAAGGCTACGGAGCAGCATCTGCATACATGGCCTGGTAATAGGTGTTAGGGACAAATGGTAGCATCCAAGGAAGCAAACAGTGAGGGCTTGCATCCTACAGGGTACAAATCTGCTCCTCAAACGAGTGTAATCTAGCACGGCTCCCTCGGCAGCTGCTCAAATCAGGAAATTCTGAAAGAAAAAAAAAAGAGAGAGAGAACTTGGGGAAAGATGATCCTTCAGCTTGGTAATTTTTACTTTTTATTTTTACTTTTTAAATTATGTATGCATAGTGGGTGAGTGCAGGTGCCTAGAAAATCCAGAAGAAGGCAACAGATCCCCTGGAACAGGAGTTAGGGGTTTCAGGAACTGGACTCAAGCCCTCTCCTCTGCAAGTGCAGTACGTGTTCTTAAGTACTGAGCCGTCTCTCCAGACCCAACTTGATGAATTTTTTTAAGTGAATTCAACACAGTATATAAAATGCAGTGGTTTGGAGCTCTAATGTCCTTCAGACCCAGGCTCCTGGTTATCCTCACAGTATCTTGAAGATTTCTTCCCCTGTGTAATGGGAGCAAATTCTTAGAGTGGGTTTGTGAGGACCTGGCAAGTCAGGCCTCCCAGCAAGGGTCTGAGGCTGAGACAAGGAGGGGCTGGGAGGGGTTGCTTCTCTTCCATCTCTTTGAGAGCCACAAGGCAGCAGCATCCTTTCTGGAACCAAGTAGGCTCCTTCAAGGCAAGGTGATGTTTCACAAGGTTCACATGATAACCACAGTTCACAGAAGCAGGCCACAGGAGTGAACACTGTATGGGGGATTAGGGGAGATTAAGGAGAAATCCAGAGATGGCTCAGTGGGTAAAAGGCCTGATGACCTGAGTCTCAACCTCGATTCCATAGCCAGATGTGGTGTCTCACATCTGTAATCCCATCTCTCCTGAAGTAAGACTGAAAGTGGAGACAGCAGAATACCTGGAAAGTCGTGGGCCAGCTATGAGTTTCAGTAAGAGATGGGCCACCAGAGTAACAGGAATAAGAATTACCCTGACTCAGCAAGGTAGAAGGAGAAAAGAGACCCCTGAAATTTGTCCTTTGACCTGCCATTGCCTGCCAAACACACACACACCATATTTACACATCATACATACCATACATACACACATCATACATAGCACAAACAGTGCACACACACACACACATACCACACGCACAAACATAACATACATAAACATACCACACACACACACACACACACATAAATAAAAGTGTATTCTAAAGAAAAGAAAAAGAAATCTGAGAGAAGTCAGCCTGCAAACCACTGAGAGGACACAGGGAAAGGTCATGGGTGCCTACAGCTGCTTCTCTAAGCAGAGGTAGACCGATAGCCAAGAGTTGCAAGGAGGAACTTGGTTGCTCAATACAGGAATCGTTGGAACGAGAGTTGATCGGGCTGACGCAGGCCATCATTTGGGTGTGAAATAGATGGGGCCTGTGATGGGAAATCATGGTTGTCAACTTGGCTGCATTACAACCAAGCTATCACAGACCCACACCTCTGGGTGGGTGTGCCGGTTCCGGAGAGCAGTTAACTGAGGGGGAGTTTCACCTTAAATGCGGGTGGTGCGCAGGAGTCGAAGGCCTGGAGAGAAGGAAGAAGGAAAGGAGCTGGCGCAGGCCGCGAGGGCATTCCCCTTCCTCTGCTTCCTGGTTGCCTGTGGCACAAGCAGGTCGGCTCTGCCACCTGCAGCGCCCCACTCTCTTGACCTTCTGAAGCCCCGAGGCAAAACAAATCCTTCCTCTGTCGGCTACTTCATCGTAATTAAGCAAAAGTAACTAGTAAAAGTAACCAATACAGGACATAAGTGGGCTTTGGCTGGATTTTGAGGGAGTTTTTTGTTTGTTTTTGTTTTTGTTTTTGTTTTAGCTCTGAGAAGTGATCTGGAGCCCATTCTTGCCTGGGTCTTCATAGGCCGTACTACTATCTGCCACCAGGGGGCACAGGTGCTCCAAAAGAAGCAGTTGCTGTAGGGTTTTTGTTGTTTTGTTTTTTTCTTTTTTCTTTTTTTTTTAACTCATTTATTTTATGTGTGTGGATATTTTGCCCACATGCATATGTGTGCACCACACGCATGCCTGGTGCACACGGTAGTCCAAAGAGGCTGTCTTATTCCTAGAATAAGCACCAGCCAGCCAGCCATGTTAACTGCTTTGGGTTCCCTCCCATGACAGAATCCTCCTGTTAAGTATAACAGCCAGCAGCAGCAGCAGATAAACCGAAGAAATGAGTTCAAGGAAGCAGCCTGCAGTGTGTTGAGGATGTTTGAGTCATAAATGAAATGGACCCAGTCATACGGAGTCATATGAAGGTGAACTACCTATTCGCAGCTGGCACAGCTGACTGCTGGAGCAGCATCCGTTGGCTGAGCCCACCCACTCAGAGGACCAGAAACACACGGAACCAATCCTGGTGGCTCATTTCTATTGGGGGGCATAGCCAAAGAAGCATGGCCCTAACTGAGAGCCTTTGAAGCTGTTGACTGGGCAAACATCATTCTCTTCCTGGAATAACTGGAGGTGGGGTGCAGCATCTGCAGGAGAGGGCAAAACTGGGTCCAGCGTTCTCAGTAGGAGGTAGTGCAAACATTTCCTCCAAGCCATAGATACCGAGGAACCAGCTTCTTGTTTGCAGCTGCATGGTGCAGCATGGCAGGTTTGCTCTCTGGACATGATGGGTGTTGAGGGCACAGGGCAGGGGACAGCCCTGATTGTCAACCAGGATTGTCTGCTGCAGCATTGCACCAACTTCTGTGGCTTCCTACAGGAGCAAACTACTTTTCTGAGAGGTTCATCTAAAAAGAATCCAACTGAAGCAAGTTGACCCTTCTGGCTTAGTACCCAATAATAGAACACGCAGATTTTTTTAAAAATTAATTTTGGAAAAGAAAAAAATGTCATTACATTTAGCCGGGCAGTGGTGGCACGCGCCTTTAATCCCAGCACTTGGGAGGCAGAGGCAGGCGGATTTCTGAGTTCGAGGCCAGCCTGGTCTACAAAATGAGTTCCAGAACAGCCAGAGATACACAGAGAAACCCTGTCTCGAAAAAACCAAAAAAAAAAAAAAAAAAAAATTGTCATTACATTTAAAAACAAAATAGTTTTTAAAATCTCTAAAGTGCCCGGGCCTGGTGATAAATACCTTTAATCCTAGCACTCAGGAAACAGAGGCAGGAGGATCTCTGTGAGTTCAAGGCCAGCCTGGTCTACAACATGAGTTCCAGGATAACCAAGTAGAAAGATCCTGTCAAAAAAAAAAACAAAAAAAAAACAAAAACAAAAAAACCCAAAAACCTCTACACTGGTCATAACTGGAGTAGTAGCTGATATTTTTAAGGTAGGGCTAGAAAGATGCTCAGTGGTCAAAGGTCAAAGGTCAAAGCTGTTCCTCGGAGGACCTGAATTCAGATCCCAGCTCTGACATCTCTCTGCTCACAACCATCTAGAGCTCCAGCTCCAGGGGATGTGATGCCCTCTTCTGCCTTCTGAGGGAGTCCAAACTCAGGAATGCCTACTTTACATATATACATAGCTTTAATAATAAAATAAATGAATACATAGAATAGTCACCACAGAATCTCCCAGAATCCAACCACAGAGTCAAGGAGTTAAAAGTGTAAACGATGGAATTGAGCAAGATTGTGCACATCTATGGTCCCAGCACTTGTGAGGCACAGGCCATCCTGCTTTATCTGGACTACATGGTGACCCCCAAGCCTCAAAAGAGAAGAAAAGAAAATCTAAAAGGGGCAGGTGGATTAAGAGTCTCTTAACCATCCCGTAGAAGTTCCAAAAGAAGCTGGAAGGAAGATTGAATGTCTTTCTGCCCACTTCCAATCCACTAGCAGATTTTCTTGCCTAGCCCTTCAAAATGCACTCCATGTTGGACAAGTCCTTCCCACCTCAACTGCCCCTCTGATCTCTGCCACCACCATCTCTGACATCTGTGTGATACCAGCCTCTTATAGTCTGGGGTCCACACAGAAGCCAACGTGGTCACTTAGAAACATAATTCTGGCCACAGCTCTCTTCTCTAAGGCCTCAAACACTGTTCTCACGTTAGAACAAAGTCTGGGTCTATTCATAATAGTTAAATTCTGATTTTAGGGACTCACGAGATGGCTCAGCTGTTAAAATTAACAGCTGTCTTAGTTAGGGTTTTACTCTTGTGAACAGACACCATGACCAAAGGCAAGTCTTATAAAGGACAACATTTAATTGGATCTGGCTTATAGGTTCAGAGATTCAGTCCATTATCATCAAGGCAGGAACATGCAGCATCCAGGCAGGCATGGAACAGGCAGAGCCAAGAGTTCTACATCTTCATCTGAAGGCTGCTGGCAGAATACTGGCTTCCAGGCAGCTAGGATGAGGATCTTGAAGCCCACACCCACAGTGACACACCTACTCCAACAGAGCCACACATTCTAATAGTGCCAAGCATATACAAACCATAACACTTCCTTAGGACCTGGGTTCAACTTCCAACTCACATGGTGGCTCACAACTGTCTGTGACTCCAATAACAGAGGATCCAATGCCCTCTTGTGTCCTCTGCAAGCACCAGGCACATGGTCACAGCCACACAGGCCAATGAAACAACCATACACAAAATAATAATAATAATAATAATAGTAGTAGTAGTAGTAGTAGTAGTAAAATTCAAAGGTACTTGATTGTCTACTTGGTTGGATTGAGAGTGGCTGTAGTATAACCATAAGGGTGAATCCAGATAACTAAATTAGAAGGCTCTGGCCTAATAAATGGTTTAACCCACTGTTGAATTGAAAATTCGAATGAATTTAGGAACCATTGAAACTGGAAGTCAGGAAGTAGTTGGAAGAAGTCAGTCACTGAGGACATGTCATAAGGGGCTTGGTGTCACCTTGGCCCCTTCCGGTTGCTTTTCTACTCTGAACCCTGTCTGCTATAATGTGACAATCTCCCAGGTCCTTCCCGCCGCGGTAGACTGAAACCGTGAGTTAAATAAATCATTCCTCTTTTACATCATTGTGCTGAGGTATATGGTCACAGCAAGACAAAAGTAACTAATACACTATGCTCTCCGGTTCCATCCTGGTTCGGCTGAGATAAGCATTCCCACTCCTCTGGTCTAGCCCACTGAGGCCCAGCTCTAAAGCTCTGACTTCCGGGCTGCTCCTCCAACCAGCACTGACTTCCGGGCTGCTCCTCCAGCCAGCACTGAGTCTCCATCTTAGGGTGTACGCCATTGGCTTTCCTCTGCCTGGAAAGAAATAGCCTCCAAATCACCGCAAGAGTTCCCTTGGGTCACATACCCCGTCACCAGAGAAGACTTTCCTGTTCTGTGTAAACAGCCCACCCCAGGTCCTATCACTGGCATTAGGAATCAGAAAATGACAGAATGGCCTCTTAAGTAAATGCTGTTGCTCGAAATGGTTACCCATAGAAGAAAATATCAGAGTCTTCTCGGCTATAATTACCAAACACAAAAATAAATCTCTGATAAGTTCAAGTGAAATTTCTAAATTTTAAAAGAAAATGGGGAGAGGAGACCGGGGTTCAGCTCAGCTATAAAGCGCTGGACTGATGCACAAGGCCCCAGGTTCCATTTCCAGCGCCATATAAACCAGGCTCTACAGTGTGCACCTATAGTCCTGGGTCAGAAGACCTCAACTTCATCCTGGGCTACACAAGACCCTGTCTACAGAGATTTAAAGAAAGAAATGGCTTTCTAAAACATCATTAGAGAAAAAAATTAACTCAGAACAACACTGACTATAGAAATAAAGGTTAGAAATATGATTTGTGTGGGAAAGAAAATGCTTATTCCAAAATATATGCCACAAAGAAAAAGAAAAAGAAGTCAGGTGATTTAATTTTTTTTTTACAATTTCATACATGAGTACTGTTTTTACATCATCTCCTGCCCCTTTCTCTCCAGCTCTTCCTGTGTCCACCCTACTCCCTCACAAATTCATGACTTTTTCATTGGCATTTTTATACATACATCAAACATACACTCACACACACATCTATATGTTTAACAATACTAATATACATTTGTGTGTGTGTGTGTGTGTGTGTGTGTGCATGTGTTCATAAGCTACTGAGTCCATTCAGTGTTGTTCTGGCTAGCAACAGGCTTTTACAAATTATCCACATTTTAAAGAGAGGTATAACTCACAAAAGTTTAGTGTTTCATATCCAAGTAGAATAATAAACAAAGGTATGTGCCTTGTAAAACAGGAACCCAAACTACAACATCATCTGGCAGAGAACATATAAGGCATGCATTCATTTACTCGAAGGAAATTCGCTTTAGACAATAAGATCCTACTTTGCACAGGCTTTCTGAAAATTAAAGTCTGACAGTTTCAAGAATTAACAAAGCCGTGGAGTGCTACAGTCACCTCTGGGAGGAAGTGGCATTGAACCAGGGACCTGGAAACTGAGAAGCCTTCGATTCGAGAAGCTGGGGGAAGCACTTCCAAGAAGCTTTGGAGGAACCAAGAGAAGAGCTGAGCAGCAATCAGCCACAAGAAACAGTGTCTGACGCTGCAAAACAGAATGAGGTGGGAATGTGGGGTACAGAGAAACTGTAAGTGTGGATGGCAGATTCATGACGTACAAATGGCACTGCTAGTGACATGCCCATCTAAGCATGTCCCTCCCCACTTCCTCATTCTGCATCCCATAGAGCCAGTAGCATCCAGGTGACATGAGACCTGAAGCTTATCCAGATGACCTAAAGGACCTTCCTTACTTTTACAGAAAGATTCCACACCATTTGGCCTTAAAGAACAGAATCCTGTTGTTTGTCGTCGTTTGGATGGAATTGAAAGATGCTGTGCTAAGTGAAATAAGCCAAGCACATACGACGAATACCACATGTTCCTTCTCGTGTGTGGAAATTACAAATCCAGCTGGGTGCCATGGTGCGCATCTGTAAACCTAGCATTCAGCACGCTGAGGCAGGTGGATGAAATTTTTGAAGCCAGCCTGTGCTATAGACTTACACTAAAAAAGAAAAATTAAAGTAGTTACCTGATGTGAAATCATGATTTCTAGAGTCCGTGAATGGGGGTCTTACAAGGCAAAGGGAGACTGGATTTCAGGTTTGATCAATGCATGGTGTATGCATGTGTTAGGCTATACAAACACTGGACTTCACTAATCTGTACAGTTAGTATGTGTTCATCAAAAATAAAATAACTTTTTTCTTAATTTCCAAAATTACAAATTCAAAACAGTTAAGCCTGATGCAAGCGAAGGTGCTAAGGCAAGGCACCGTTAGTCTCGTGATAACTCTGTTTCTAGCTCTGCTCATCACCGATTGCAATAAAGTGTTACTTGCCTGTCTACACCACTACACTGTTTGGTCCTGTTAGGGGCAGTTGCGTTTTGCTCCCCGCACAGCACAGCGGGTGAGTCTCGAGGGCTAAACCACATGCACACAGACCACAGCTCCGCAAAGCAAAAGTAAGGCCTTTGGGACCGGTTTCTACACTGCTGCCCTTTCTCAGACCCCTGGTCGAAGGCCCTGAGCTCAGCAATGCAGAGATGCCAGCATCCCTGCTTCTCATGCCCGCCTTGTGTTCCTCTGTTGCCTCCCATTATCACTCTCCTTAATTCCATCATTGTCTTCTCACCAGTACGCCCTGGTACCAGGAATTCTCCCTCAGCCCCCAGCATGTCCAGATCCTGTACTTCCTCAAGGGCCCAATCTCAAAGCCTCCTTCTCGACCAAGTACTCAAACCTCTTGAGCCCACTACAACAACGATTGTTATTTGTGCTCCTTAAGCCCCTCTGAGTAAGCCTGCATAAGCTATGTCTTCACCATGCTGCACAGTGACCAGCACCTTGCAGCAGCTTCACCATAGACTCCAGGATAGCCAAAGGCCTCCAGAGATCAGCCCAGCCACCAACCTTGGGTTTGATGGGCTTGTTGTTTGTGGTGGCTGTTGTTGCTATTGTCTTTTTTTCCACTCCTGGCTTTGTGTCCAAAGCAGGAAACTTGAGCCCTTGTACCCTTCCAAATTTGACAAGGAGATGGGATGTATGCATTGCGCTTCTATGTTCTTGTTGTTCCGAATTTAAGGTATACAAAATAAAAGAGAGGAGCACATACAGAGATGGACTTGTCACTTCCTGGCCTCTTGGCTAAGAGCAAATATTCAGATATAATTCTACAAATACAGATGTCTGTCTCCCAAGGACAAGCTCCGTGAGGACGACACTGATGTGTCTTCTGTTTCCTCCCACCTTAACCACTAGCTGCATGGAGAGTCTTGCTCTCATTAACTCTGGGAAGGGCTGAGTGAGAAAATAATAAATGACTGCTGATCTCCCCAAGGGCCTGGCCATTTATTTGTTTCACAATGTTTATTGTGAATCGTATTTATTGTGAAACAAATGCATTTAAAGTTGAGTGCCGGAAAACAATAAACAAAATGTGTTTGTCAGGAAAACTGTGGAACTACTGAGAAAGGGCTTTGGTATAGACCTGGGAGCTGAGCTGGTAGGCCAAGGTGAAGCTGGGATTATCTCAGGCACTGATGCCTGAGGCCTACATTCCAGTGTCCTTTGGATCTTGAAACAAGGCAGGAGGAGAAGCACAGAAACACAAAAACTTCCTTACCACCCACCTGTCCTCTGTTCTTTCCCCTCACTAGCACACCCTATAACTATCCCCAAGGTCCTAGCCAACAAGGAACCAGGAAGCTACAGTCTCTGGGTAAATTGTTGCGAGTTCAAAGGTAGGCACCACCTTCCCATCAATCAGAATCTCCGACAGTAAACGCTGATCCAGCCTACAGTGTGCTGAGACCCTTCTCATTTTAGGCCCCATTTTGCAGCTTCTTTTGCATCATCCTGATACATGAAGGACCATTGATACAAAGGGTTGATCATTCCATCTACACCCTTAAGAGTTGAGTGCCAGAAAAGCATCAACAAGCAAGATATGTTTGTCCAGGAAACTGGGGGAAGTACTGAAGAAGGGGCTTTGGTATAGCCCTGGGACCCGGAGGAAAGTCTCGGGGACAGACCATTGGGATTCTGGTGGGTCAAAGTGAACCTGAGAAATCCTGATATTCAAGGGGCCAAGAAGTCAAGCCATGGGAGTTCTGTGGGCTTGACCACTGAAACAGACGAACCCATCGCTTCATCTACACCTTTGAGAACCACGGCATTCTTCTGTTGATTTTTGCTATGTTATTTGGCTGCCACATCCTGTTAGTGCAGACTTTAGCTACTAAGCAGATCCCTCTGGAGGAAACAGGGCAGAGTTCTACATGCCTCAGAGTTGATAACATCAACAGCATCCCCCTCCCCACCCAGTGTCTTATACCAGGAAATGGCCAAGCACTGCTCCACTCAGAACACTCCTGATGGCTTACCTTAAGGCAAATATTGGCTAAGACAGACATACACAGGGGAATTACGTCAGACCTGGAGCCACTCACCAGTGCAAGCCAACTCTGACTCTCACGATGAGGGTGAGAAAGCTATTTCCCCAAGGTGACTCAGTCAGTGATTATGTAAAAATATAATATCCATACCTTATGCTCTGCTATAAGGCATGACTCTGGTTTTTTCTGTTCTTAGAAAGACAGAGATTCCTTAGGATAAGGAGCTGAGACGGCTGACTGAAAGACTAGATAAAGTTTATGTCACAAGGAGACACCCTGCTCTCTACTGCTTGGCTAAACATACTATGAGTTACCACCCAGCTGCCCTATTTCGAAAGAGCACTGGGGGGAAGGAGAAATGTCGGAGCTGAGAGCCAAAGGGCAGGCATGGAGAAGAGATCTCTGGCAGATGGGAGATGCAGGAAGAGATAACTGGTGGAGGGTTTGTTGGCTCCATTTCAGATTCTGGATTATTCTATAGAGCCATGTGGGGCTACATAAAGACTCCTGAGCTTTGGCTCCGAAGATGTCCTTTCTTCATCTGGATGGGAGATAAGAAGGAGCCAAAGGCAGAGAGACCAGTTACAGGACACTGTTCTGTAGACTAAAACAAGAAGTGCCAAAATGCTAAAAACACCAAACCCCACATAAAGTGCTATGGGGAGCCCCAGAGTGGTTTTTAGAAGTCAACACCTGAGATCTCAGAGGGCAAAGGGTGGAGACAGCCTCCCGAGTTCTGCAGCTGCCATTTTGCAAGGCAGAAGGCAGGAGGAGAAACAGGTTTGGAAAGGAAGTTCTCAGCTGCCTTTTCGACACACGCCTCTTGGTTACACTCACGGGACACCCACCTCCGAGGAGCAGGTGGGCCTGACACCAGGAAAAAGGGCTCGCCTGGAAACAACACAAACAATTCTCAGTGATACTTGGGTCCCCGCTTAGTGATTTTTTTTTTTTAAAGTAGACATTGGAGAGGTAACTTGTTGAAACCTGTAGAGAATGCAGCTGTGGATTTTTTTATCTGCACTGTCCTGCCTGGAGAAGGGAAGGAGGCGGCAGTCACTTCCTGGGAGAGGCAGGAAGAGACATGCCTCCAGGGACTTAGGGTTATCAGGACCTCTCCTCTGCAGGCCCACATTCTCAGAGATAAATCAGAATGGGGTGGGGGAAGTGAAACACCAGCTCAAGGAACGCACTTGAAATCTGCTCACTGTTTCCTTAGCAGAGACACTTTCCCTCTCCAAGTCTGTAAAACTGTAAAAACAAAATCACAGACGGCCCCTACGGTTCCATAATGCTAACACACGTAAATAACAAACTCGTATCGTTATTTTTTTTGGCGGGGTGAATGATTTCTTTTTTTCCTTTGCAAAAAAAACTGAGGATGAAACCTGACTCTTTCTCTAGGCAAGCACTTAACATAACCGCCAGCCTTGTTTTCTTAAAGTACACCCAAGAATTATGTCTTTTCTAAAGACATTGGTTTGCTTACATATTACATATATTAATTGTGAAAAAATGGTAACAAGGGAGTTTTATGAATAAATTAATATCAAGCAATAATATATATATATATATATATATATTTTTTTTTTGCTTTTGGTTTATCCACCCAATATATATACATTGGGTGGATAAACCAAACAGCAGACCAGGCCAAGGTGGTTCCACGTGGGAGAGGTTTATTGTGCAGAGGTAGAGGGGCGGCGAAGCGGGTAGAAGGGCAGAGAAAAGGAAAAAGAGAGAGGGGGGGGAGAGAAGAAAGAGAAGAAAAAGAGAGAGAGGAGGGGATGATCCCCTAATTTATACAGAAAATGATGTCACACCAGTGAGGAACTAAGCCAAGTGGGTTGTGGAATTGAGGGTCGTTGGCCTGGCAATGCAGGTCAAGGGTCATATAGTTAGGCCGGGGCTTGGAGTGTCCTGGTACTAACAGGGAGAACTCAAAAGAGGAAATAAAAATCACTCCAGTAACAGTTAGTGATGGCACTCTAATGTCTTGCTGTGTCTTTGACTGTGTCCTCTTCCCTACCCTCTGCAGAGAAATGGGGAGTAACATCCAGAACTAAGCATCTCTGCTACCTGTGAGACACTGAACTAAATGCCACACACACACACACACTCAGCCAACTTTCACACCAACAGTGCACAGGAGAGAGCCAGGGATCCATTTAACAAGAACACCGAGTTTGATGGTGCTGGCTCATGCCTTTAATCCCCACACTTGGGCAGGCCACAGGACCAGTAAGGAACAGACTAGAATCCCTACGAGCCAGCTCTGTACTGTCTTCTTCTGTAACATGTGCTCACTGATTCTTAAACAACTTCTCACTTTCCAATACTTACATGGCACATTATTACAAATGGCATCAAGCCGTTACCCACAGAGTCCCTGGCTGGTACACATTTGAGATGTTCTCCATTTTCGAGATCTTGAAGAGGTCTGTGATTATCTTCCTCCTATGTAATTCCCTCCACTCTGCGGTGGCTATTTCTCTAGAGCAGATTCATAGAGTTTGAACATGTTGCCCAAAGGGTTTGTGTGTTCTCAACACAGGTAACATAATAACAAGACTGGATGGACCGTCTTCCTTTAACGACTTACGTGTTCCATTTGTTTGCAACCTATGGATAATGAGAATTATCTTACTTGTGTTAATATTCAGTGAGATTAGAAAGGGAACATTCTAGCCCTTTCTGGTATTAAAATGAGTATAAACAAGTAAATTTGGGACACCTACACTGTACTGAGCACTTACTCTAAACACCAGAGGAACCGCAAAAGGAGACACAATGTCTATGCTCCAGGAACTTAAAGGAGAGTTGGGAAAGAAAACACAGCACCAAGGTGTTTTAACTTAGTCGCCCTCTCGCCTCACCTTCCAAGAGCTGGGTTTCCACCTCCTCTATGGCCTGGTTGGACCAACCTGAAACCACTCTTGTTATCCACATGCCTCTCCTGTTCACATCACCTGGGAGCCCAGGGGCAGGGATGGCATCTTACTCACAGACGTGTCACATCGTGTCCGTGAGTGGTTTCATGATGCCTTCCTAATTACTCAGTGATGTACACGTGGGACAAGTTGTCATGTCCTCGGTCCACTCCCTGCTGCCCACTGCCATCTTAGTTCACCGTGCACCTGAGAGTACCAGGAACCCAGGCCGGGTACTCAGACCTTATATGACAACAACAGACACCAAAGCACGCTCAGCAGCATTCCCTTCAGTTTGGCTGAACCGTTTGCCCTGCAGACTCGGGGGATTTCCCTCTGATAGCTGTTGACGCTGCAGATTCTGGGGGATTAAGAGTTCTGATTTTTTTTTTTACTATTTCTTATCACTCACTGGTGTCCCCAGCTCCCTGCCTGCTGCGATTCCTAGAACTTGTGACCATCACGAGAACACTTAGGAGGGGAGCCCTCGGACCAAGTCCACGTCACAGCCTTCAGCGTAGTTGTGTTCTGTCCTTTTCTTTGCTCAACTCGTTCAGGTATCTCACCTCTCTGTCCCTCTGTCCCCTCAGAGTCACTGTGGTCCAGCCAGTTCGAGGTCTCCTTTCCTTTTCTCAAAAACAAGTCCCACATCACTAAAGATGACCCCCCCCCAAGTTTCCCCTTACGTACTTACTAATGTGTCGCCTCTAGGACCAGCCCACTGAACAGACTGCTTCCTTAACTCAAAGTCAGTGAGCATCCCTCCGCTCAGAATGACAGAACATCACATAAGGACGGGAGGGGGAATGTGGGCAGGGAGGGATGGAAAGGACTGGCCACTACTGCCAGATTTGAACCCGACTTAAAAGTATAAAGAAAAAGGCTCACATGGTGGCTCAGAACCCTGAGACTCCAGTTCCAGAGGATCTGACACCTGCTTTGGGCCTCCAAGGGCACTGCACACATACATGTACATGGGCATACATGCAGGCAAAACACCTATACACATAAATTTTAAACAAACAAACAAACAAAAAACCTCTTTAAGGGTAAATAAGATTGAGAACTAAATAATAAGGTGAGCGGGTTTGCTCCAACATCTCTTCCTTTCCTCTTCTCTCCCACGTACTTCGGAGAGGCCAGTCAGTATACAGAGGCAGGGCACCAATCCCTGTTGACAAAACATTGCAGTGAAGGTTGTGAGATGAGACAGGCAGGTGTGTGCACCTTGTTCGAGGTCCTCTGTGAAAATAAAAAGGGCCTGAGGTTCCAGGCATACGCATGCCACACGGTGACCTCATTCCTCTCCGGTTTAGTAGGACCTCCCTTCTGGAGAAGCTTGCAGTAGCGAAGGGACTAAGAGGATCATGGAAGAGGGAAGACCGCCAGAGTGGGAAGCCAGTGCCCAGGGCGCAAAGTAAAGAGTGTGGGAATAGCACACCCCATCCCTTAATGTGTCTCAGAAGAAAATGAAGCTCTCTTACTGATAACCTTCTCACACACCTCCTCCTGGGTGCCAGTGCAGATCATAGCCACCACTGACCACAGCAGCCCTGCATAGGCACTGAGCCCTGTGACCTCACAGGACAGCGGCAGGCATTGTGTGTCTTCAGTCTGTCCTTGATCCAACCCAGGTTGGGCCTGTGTTCTCCCTGCTTGGAACCACTCTGATCATTCTTCATCCCTTTTCTTTCTTTCAGCACTAAAACATCCTTATTTATTTACGCATTTGTTTGTTTGTTTGTTTGTTTGTTTGCGGGGTGCTTTTTGGCTTTTTGGAACTCTGTAAACCAGGCTGGCCTTGAACTCACAGAGATCCACTTGCTTCTGCTTCCTGAGAGCTGAGATTAAAGGCATGCACCACCACTACCCAGCTTCATGCCTTATCTTCCCATCTCTCCTTTTGTATTATATCCTAGAGATGTGTTCCAGTTTGCAATGCTCAAAAGCAAGTACAGGAGCTGGAGAGCTGGCTCGATGGTTGAGAACACTCACTGCTCTTGCAGAGGAGCCCGGTTTTGTTCCCAACACCCACATGGTAACTCACACCCAACTGTGAGTCTACTTCCAAAGGATCCAGTGTTCTCTTCAGTCCTCTGGAGGAATGCGCTTGCTGCACGTTCGTCTTCGAGAATTGTGAGTTTACGGCCAGTCTGGGGTAGATAGCAAGGTCCTATCTCAGAGATGTTGGATGGACAGACATTCAGATGAAGTGTAAGAATTTCTTTTTATGTGTGCTCCCAAAGAAGGAGGTGAAACAAAGGAAAGGAAGTTAGGGACTGGCCCCAGGGTGACTCTGACCCCAATCATCTGGAAAACTCCCCAATGCCAATTTCAGATGCTCCACGGATCAAAGCCTTCTGCTTAAGGTGCTCCACGGGTCAAGGCAGCTCTGCTCCAGAGCCTTTAGAAAATTATACAAGCTTCCGAGGGAGCTCCACTGTAGGGAAGAGATCCCTCACCCTGTGCAGCAGGAGACAAATCACCTTTCCTTTCGCCGCTTACCCACCATTGTTTTCTTTGTTCCGTAACTGTGTACAGACACAGCCCTTTCCACCTGAGTGGTGTTCTCTCCTGGAACCCCTTCTGCCTTGGGAGTGCCGCTTTCCCTTTCGTTTCTAATTAACTTCAACAGGGTTGGTTGTGGTGCTCAACCCTGGAGTCCTCCAGCTTCGTTCTTCATCGTCCACAAGATGTGATCGTGGGATTGCAGTAGCTGCAGCCCCTGTGGTTTTCTGTCTGCCCTGTGACATCCCCAACCCCACTTCCTCAGCTGCCTCCCTTCCCTGCTAAACCCCACACCTGCTCTCCCCACTTCTCTGCCTCAGTTTACCTGCTCAGTCCACTGCTGTCTGAACTCATAATCACCCCCAGGCAAAGCCAACGTCCACCATTGTCAGATCCTGTGGGGGAATTCACTGTAGCCAACCGTAGTGCTCACTCACTCTGTCTTCAAACTGTCCACCCTCTAGTCATGATAATGCTACTCTGTCTGTCACCGTGGGTCCCTCGGGGACACTGTATCCACCTGATGCTCATTCATGGGGTTTCCTGTCCATCAGTGTTTATACAACTGGGTTTGTTTGTTTGTTTGTGGACAGTAGCACTCCTAGAGTTTTCCTTGTCACCTCTAACTCCCAGATTTATCTTGTTTGGACTTTCTTCTCAAATGACACATTTGCATGTGCAGCTGCACACCCCTGTCATATTTGCCAAGGTCACCTCAAACTGAACTACCTCGAAGTGAACTCACAGTCTCCACCCTGGCCCTAACCCTGCTCGTCCCGGGATCCCCCGTATTACTCAGTGGCTCTGCTCACTACCCACCCATCCAGGCAAACCAAGACACTGTGAGTCATCTGTAACTTCACCCTCGGTTTGGCAGTCTACCTCTAAGAGCTGCTGCTCTCTGAATAGCCCTATTCTTTTCCCTCCGTTCCCAGTCTCAGGCTCTTCCCTGACTGGTGTAATCATCTGGAGAATCTCTGCAACCTCGGAACTTGAGCCCCTGGTTCCAGAGTCACTCCTATGCTACCCACTTCCCTATACACAGTCACTAAAGCCATTATCTGACCCCAGATCTGGATATGTCATCTTCTTGCTTTAAAACTCCCTGTTGTCTATGGATAGGCTTCAAAATCTTTGGGATGACCGACGACGAGGCCTCCCACGACTTGGTCCCTTCACTCACCAGCACCAGCATCTGACTGTTACTCAGCCCCCTGCTCACACCTTGCCATCCCACACCCCACACTTCTCTCTTCAGGAACACGTAGTCACCCTTTCTCTTCCATCCTTCAAACCAGCTCACCTACTGCTTATCTAAAAGGCATCGCAGCCCTTCCCGTCCCGTACACCCCGAGGCATTCTCTGCTTACCTCTCTACCTCAGCTACGGCCTGCTATTTTAAAACGACCTCTTGATAGACCTGTGTTACAACCCCAGACCAAAAGCTATTGAGGAGGAGCACTCGAGAGGCTTGGTTGGTACAGTGCCTGACATAGAGTTTGCCCTCACAGAAATGAAACTGGGTCATTCTTACGGCAAGGATGTGAGGTAGTGTTCCACATGAAAAGACTGGGTCTCAGAAGGGCAGGGTGCTTTCAAGTTTAACCTGGGAAACATGGAACAGGCCCACAGGTAAAAACTATGGAGGTGTCAGGGCCCTGACTCAGAAGGCAGTCGCCATAGGAATCCAAGGACTCTAGGGAAGATTCTAGCAAGTGAGAGACTAGAGACTGTGGCCTTGGCACCATGGATGACTTTTTTCTTTTTTCTTTTTTTTTTGAAAAAAAAAAAAAAAGACAGGTTTTTACCCTGTAGCCCCCAAGCAGGCCTAGAACCTGTGATCCCCTTGCCTCCACCTCTTGACTGTTGAGATTTGAAGCATGTGTCACCATATTCAGCTAAGCCTTGAGACACTGAACTCCAAGACAGGGCCTACTCACCACCTAACGCTAGATGCTGCCAGCCCAGACACAGCCAGTATGCCCATGGACATCTACAACCCTGAATCACAACCAGCACTTAGCTTACTGTACACTCATACCCTTGCACTTGCTTAACCCCGGCATGCTGAGCAAGCGGACATCACCTCTCTGACACAAGCTCCCAGGGGATTCCTCATTTACATCACGACAGGGAGTGTCCACAGATGATCCAAGTGGATAGAAGGAACGTATACATGGACCTGTGTAGACCAGAGCTGCCATCCCTCAGCCTCTACGGAGAAGATTCTGTTTCTCTCCGACCGACTTTCCAGCAGCCTCCCCTACAACCGGAATACAGCGGGAAGACAAGAAAAGGAATGAAGAGGCTGAGACAAACCAAAGAACGCCGAAGCCCAAGACCTCAGAAAATGATGCAGTATTTCGAGGCAGCAGCAAAAGAGAGGGGTAGTTAGAGCCAATGACCCCACACCTGCACGCATCAGAAATACACCCCCGCCCTGCCACGCCCCCACCCCCTGCACTCTTTCCTGCAGTGGTCTTATGGTGCAGAAGGTGATACTTCTGGCAGAGAAAAACAAGGGTGATAGGTTGGCATAATTCCAGCTTTAAAAAACTCTAAAACTATCATCTTATGTCTACAAAACACAAAGGAAGGCAGGGGTTTGCAAGTAACAAGGGCCCTTCTCCTGTAAACCCAAGCCAGATGTGAGTGAGGAGCCAGAGGTCCATGCTGAGAACATCCTACCGGCCCTCTCTGTCCTTAATTCTTTGACAGCCAAGCCAATGTCTCATCTCCTCAAGCTGTCATAGTCTTGCTTTAAAACCCAGGGTCCTAGGGGCAGAGAAGGTGTCTCCTGCCTGGAGGAGACTAATGAGATTTCTGGGACCTTCCACCAGCCTGGGCCCTGCTCATTCTCCCCTCTCTGCCCCCCATCTTCCTCTGAGACTGAGATAATGGCCTTTTGTTGACAAAGTTTCACAAGGAAATGGAATTTGTTGCCTTCCTTTCCACCTCCCCTCCCCGGCTCCACCCCATGTCAGCTGCAGTAAAGGGCCCCAGCTGGGCGAGCCTCCTCCCCGTGTCTGTGACAAGCACATGCAGCCCTGACTCAACTTCCATTGCCCAAGAAGGGAAAGAAGCCTGGGAAACTTGGAGTCCCCTCCAGAGATGGAATGGGCAGCTCGCAGGCACCACCTCAGTCGAGTCTCTCCAGTAATAAGAAGAAAGGCAAACATTCATTGAGAGGTTTGTCTTTGCATATATTATCTCATTAAAAGCTCCCAACAAACAAGGAGTGAGAAATCCCCTTGTGCCCACTAATAGAGGAAATAAGGCAGGGAGATATTTGGAGAACTCACCAAGGGCAACAGTCACAGAGACACAAACACACATCTCCACATCAGAGCTCTGGCTGTCGCCAACCACTCAGGGGCCACCCTTCTCGCTCTGAAGAGGAGCCTCCTCTTCTCTGCATGGGTGATGGTGGTAATCCTCTTAATCCCGTCGGAATCTCCCCCTCCAAAGGTTAGAAGCCACTTTCTGATGGTGTCTTGGGAGTGATGGCAGGAGCATAATTCTGACGAACGGAAACACATTTAATAAGGGTGATTTACTGGCTGCTACTGAAACAGTATTTCGGCAGATAATGGTTTTCCGCTACAGCAGGGTTTCGTGATCTCCATATTACTGACATTTCAGGCCAGTTCTGCTTTTGTCTGTGTTGAAACACTCCTGATCTCTACCTCCTACATGCCAGTTGTACCCTAAGATACCGCAGATGTGACAGCCTCAAATACCCCCCACCCCGACATTGCCAGATGCCCCCTCCGTGGCAAAAAGTCACCCTCACAGATGAGCACAGTTGCTTGAGTAAACAAATAAACAGAATGAAAGAGCAAGAAAGCTTACTTCCTCTACCTCTGACCAAACAGCTCTTCTTACTCACAGTCAGTAAGTGAAAACTCTTGGAAATGATCATAAAAACCCCAGAACATCAATTTCAGAAAACCAAGGCAAACCTTCCTGTTGTCCTGAACCGATCACTTTCTATATGTAGGAAATGTCATGATGGGATGTCACAAGCTTGTTGCAATGTGTAGCCAGTCAAACCTGGGTTCAAGTTCCAGTGTGCGCTCCCCAGTCGCTCTGTGAAGAGGTGGGGCAGAAATCACGGTCTGATCAGCCCTGCACACGCTAGCTGTGCTCAGGGCCCTGGGTATCTTCTCAGCTCCATTCCTGCAATGGCCCGCTGCTATGAGGATTCACAACTGCAATGAATCAAAGCAACTTAAGTACAGTTTGGCTCAAGAAGTCTTGAAAATACTCACCTCTTTCCCCTCCTCCCACATCTCACCAGACCTTTGAGGTCACTAGGAACTGCTGATTTGTTTGGGTCTCTTCTTACCTGAACTAAGTCAGAAAATCTCTGTTGTTGGGGGTGCATAGCATCACTACCAATATATTCACTCATAATAAGTAAACTATTCTCTTTCATGTAATTTTATTGATGACAAAAGTTGATAGTATAATATTGGTGTTAATTCTATTAGTATGATACTACATTACCAGCAGAGTGTATATGACCTATGTGAATCAATGCATCTTCATTGTGCCACCTATTATATTCTGAAAATATTTCACTAAAATGTCTATATATTTGTGTGACTATCTAGCTGTCTGTCCCTAGAGAGGGTCTTATGTATTCACTGTGTACATGAGGAGGACCTAGAACTTTTGATCCTCCTGCCTCATCTCCCAATTGGTGTCAGGATTATAGGCATGCACTACCATAGTCAGTGCATGTGTTTGCTGAGGAGCAAGCCTAGGGCTCCTTAAGGAAGCACTCTACCCACTGAGCCACATCCTCAGTCAGAGTGTTTGATAATTATCCAAAAATGTTATGATATTATTGAGCAAAGGTAGACATAGTCTATATGGCAATTGTGGTGGTTTCAGGGAGTGGCACTATTAGAAGGTATGACCTTGTTAGAGGAAGTGTGTCACTGTGAGCATGGGCTTTAAGACCCTCACCCTAGCTGCCTGAAAGTCAGTCTTCTCATAGAAGCCTTCTGATGAAGATGTAGAATTCTCAGCTCTACCTGTACCATGTCTGCCTGGTTGCTGTCATGTTCCCGCCTTGATGATAATGGACTGAACCTCTAAATCTGTAACCCAGGCCCAACTAAATGTTGCCTTTTTCATGGTGTCTCTTTACAACAGTAAAACCCTAAGACAGCAATGTTTATAAAAATAATGCTTTAAGTGCATTAAAAATTATAAAGAATTGCTTTTAAATAAAGTTATTTTTTAATTATTAAATATTTTATACACTGTTTAAAAAGTATTGTTTAAGTGGTAATCTTAAACCAGAGGACATGCTCAGAACATGACTTTTTCATTTAAGTCTTTCTCAATATTTGATTGAAATAATCCTGAAATTAGTGTATCAATAACAAATTATATATAGAAACATTGCAGCTGTTCATGTGTCTAAAATAGGATCTGTTTCTTATCAGGAAGGTAGATGCTTTGTTTGTTCTGGTTCTCAGGAGACTTAAGCTACCACACACAGTGATGCCATCTGATTGCTCCTACATAGTACCATATCAGTACCAAGGGAAAACCACACTTAACCACTAATGGCAAACTCTAGTAGCCTTTGAAGTAATAAAATGAATTCAAGTGTCCTCCAGTAATTCAGTTCATCAAATGATACTTAACAGAGATGGTTTGGGGCTAGACTTGGCTGATTTTCATAGACAAGTGTGTGCAAATGACATCGCACACCTCTTGGGACAAAGGCTTCTCTTCTTCTCCCAGGGCCAACAGCAGCACCAAATGCAGAGACACTTGGCAAACATTGGACAGGATGAGTCCCATCCTTCCCTCGTATCCTTATTCTCTCTTTCTTTTCCTTACACTCTTAGCTTCATATTTTTTAACCTGGTGTTTCTCTAAGATATCCAAATACCACCAGTCCTAGCTAGGGGGTTCTGTGATAAAACACCATGTCCAAAAGCATCTTGCGGAGGAAAGGGCTTAGTTCAGCTTACAGCCCACTGAGGGAAGTCTGGGTAGGCACCTGGAGGCAGGAACTGAAGCAGAAGCCACAGGGGAACACTGCTCACTGGCTTGCTCTCACGGCTTGCTCAGCCTGCTTTCTTATAAAACTCAGGTCCACCTACCCAGGGGTGGGACCAACCACAACAGACAGGACCCTCCCACGTCGATCATACATTAATCAAGAAAATGCCAGACAGACTTGCCTATAGGCCAGTACTATGAAGCAGTTTCTCAACTGAGAGTCCCTCCTCCCAAATGGCTCTAGCTTATGTCAAATTGACATAAAACCAATCAGGACAACTCCCTGAACAGTTCATTCAGAGGTTATTAGAAGATGGGTATATTCTTCAAGAATTGAAATGAGCGAAGCCCCCTGGGAAGTCTCCTTCCTTGGTTTTGTGCCTGGAGAGGAGCCTCCACCACAACCTTGTCAGTACCCCTACTAACTCACAGCTCAACTAGGAGTTCCAGTGCACACACACACACACCACACTGACCAGTCTGCCATATATTTTCTCAGCATGGAGCCTTCTGCTTAAACAGTTGGGGCAGCATTCTTCTGGAGTTTCTTGATAAAATGCTATACTTTCGGGAGACATTTCTAAGCATAGTTGAACAGGAACTAAGAGGAGCCTGGCTTTTCCATTTCCTGCTCCCGGTTTGCTTAGCTCTCTGCAAGGTGCTGCGATGGGCTTCTCTTACACTCCTGCCTCTCAGGGAGAGGGCCACAGACAACTGGCCTTACTGTGTCTGAGCACCCTCTCCCACCCTAACTTCTGCTCCCCCTCGTGGGAGACACCTTTCCTCCTTCTGGGAACACAGAACTGTGACTTCTCTTGTCCGATTTCACTTCCTCGGCGGCCAACCCACCCCGGCCAGACCACCAGTGTCCTCAACACTTGAGTGTCTGCCTTGAAATGAATGAAATCAACTTCTTCTTTTGTTGAGGCAATGGAGTCTAACCTTGTGACTAACCAGATAGCGAACACTTCCTGAGACACAGCCTTTCAGGTCTTCCTTCAGTGTCCCTCATGCCTTTACCACAGCAACACGTGGCATTTCTGAGTACGGTACAAGGCAGACTTTTTAGGCTCCTGGTTTCTAAACTATGGGATATCAAAGACCTAGATATGGCACCAATTTTTTTTATTTTTCCAATAAGGACATTAAAAAATAAACAGTTGAAACGAGGGAAAACCTTTCACCTACAATAGATACAACTTCATGTAAAAGGGACAATCAGACAAAACATCAAAAAGCTGAGGTGAAGCGTCAAACGGTCGACCCTGAAAACATACTCACAAGGACTCAACAGGTTATGCTTAGGACCATATATACATATACAAATACGTATTATTTCCATGCAGTAACAGTTGATGAGAAATGAGGCCAGGGATTTAAAAGAGAGAAAGGGGAGGGGCACCCAGGAGGGTTTGGGGGAGGAAAGTGGAGGGAGAAATATTGTAACTAAATAGCAATTTCAAAATTAAACAAACAGGAAAACTGGGGAGAGTGAGAAAGGTCAGCGGGTAAATCTGACTGGCAGCAAAACTGATGCCTGCCCAGAGTTTGACTCCTAAGACCCACATGGTACAAAGAGAGAATTAAGTCCCCCAACTTGTCCTCTGATCACACTCATGCCATGGTCTATATGCCCACCCCGATCCATATACACATACAATAAATGCAAGAAAAAAGGATTTTAAAGGTCAAAAACCTTTGACTTCAGTTGTTGAAGTAGAGTTCCTTCAGACTTCCGGTGTTGCTGCGCTACAGAGCCTGTGAAGTTACCAAGACTCCTGAGGAAACACAGACCCAAGACCAACTAATGAGGACGAAGAGGTTGAGACTTTAGCCTTTCGGGCAGAAATTGTCCCGCCAACACTATTGATCATCAATACCTTCTACTCAAAGAGATCTTTCCATGGGAACTCATTTCAAAGTCACCAGACATTCTAGACAAAAGCAGATGAGAAAGCATGCCAGATCCAGGTACCTACAGTCTGGGGAAAGCCACATATCAATCTCACTCCCAATGAACAAGTTCAGACCCTCACTACAGGGGATTCTAGACTCGAGTGTCAAGGCCAATTTGGCTGATAACCTTGGCAGCACCAGCGCTCCCGGAAACAACGCCTTTGAGGAGACAGGGCAGGCTGATGCCAGCATCTCTATGACTGGCCTGTTAGGTGATGGTTTTTATCCTCTGTATTCGTTTGCTGGATAAATGATTGTGATCACCAAACAGGATGATGAGCAGCATGCCTGGGAGTCCTTAGCAGGGGGCCATCTGCAGTGAGGACCTGCACTTAAGACATGGGTCATGGAACTAAAGGTTCCCCTATCTGAAAGAAGTCCGGACTGAATACTGGCAGGAAAGGAGAATAAAGGAGGTTGTGAGGAAACGTCCTCAGGTTGTTAGCTGTCCCACTCGTTCCTCTTCTCAAGGAGAACAAACAGGATTTAAAAAATCAGTGGTGAAGAGGTTAAAGAAAAGGAGAGGATGGAGGGGGAGAAGGGAAACCCCTCTGATTTAAACTTGAAATTGTGCTGGTCCTGAAGGAGGAGGAGGAGGAAGAGGGGAGGGTGATGAGAAAGGTCTGTTTAAGGAAAAGCACACTGACTGCACAGAACTCTAGGAAACAAAGCCTGTTCTGACCAGAAATGCCCTGACACTAAGTGTGGTGTACGCTGCAGGAGCCTGACCTACACTGGGACGAGCCTCTGGAGGCAGGACATTTTTCTGTTGAAGGACAGTTGAAATACTAAATTCTTTGTGTGTGTGTGTGTGTGTGTGTGTGTGTGTGTGTGTGTTTCAAGATGTGATCCTTTTCATCCATTTGTAAACAGAAGGAGGAAGAAGAGGAAAAGGAAGAAGAGGAAGAGGAGGAAGAAGAGGAGGAGGAGGAGGAAGAGGAAGAGGAGGAGGAGGAGGAAGAGGAGGAGGAGGAGGAGGAGGAGGAGAAACAGCATTAAGCTCTGTGTCCACAGAGTTCAAATTGTAGGTAATCTTGAGGAGCCAATTCCTTTGAACCTGAATTTTGTTAGTGAGGTGGTAGGTTCCAAGGAGTTCCCTCTAAAGAATTCCCGTGAAATGATGAGGGAAAAAAAAGTAACATTTTGAAAGTTGTCAGAAATAATTTAATGGGAAAATAAATGCTTAGAACTGTCCACAGAAATTGGAGAAAATAAACAGGACTACAAGTTTTGTGGGCATTTCTCTAAAAACCCTGGAATTCATGGAGACTCCTAAAGTCAGAAGAAGGTTTCAGAACTATAATCCTGTCTCTGGCTACATACCTAATTCTGATAGCGAGAAGATCCAGATGGAAGGAAAACCAGGAATATGTATATTTTATCACAAGGCTAAGTTGGCGGCTGCAGAATGACCCCAAACCGTAGCTTAGAAGTGATCTGTACAGCTGAGCACACTGATGCATAGTGTATTCAATGGCTGAAGAAATTTAAAGGAAAGACCCTAGAGTCAGTCACCAAAGAGGGCTTGGAACTTCCAGAAGACGGAGAAGGAAAAGGAAGATTTAAAAAAGCAAGTGTAAAAACCTCTGCTCAATCGCCAAAGACCTCTTGGGTGGGGGAGGGGGAGATCACAGCAAACCGATTGGTGACATTCCCCTGCTGTATTGTAAACAAGCATGGTTAGGTGAAGAGCAACGAAGGGTAACCAGGCAACAGAGACGCTTGGTAGAGCTGAGAAGCTGACAAGGCTGTGGAGGGCCTCCGCCATCATGCTGTCTGGAACTGACTTCGTGTCCGCGGGCTTCCGTGTGGAAGATCCCCTGACTTCTGCTGACAGGCCCCACAGGCTGGTCAGACCAGCTCTCAGACTGAGAAGGACAACCTCACTGAAGAGTGGCAGCTCTTGAAAGACACAACACCTCATGCATGAAAGAGGAGACTAAGGTTCTCCGAGAGAAACTTTATACCTGTTCGGAGCTTACCTTCTTGCCCTCTGACACATTTCCCGGGATGCTTTGTTCTGGTTTGTGCTAGCTTTCTAAGTCCTCTAAGGCAGATAGGATTTCTTTCTTCTTTTAAGCAACACTCCAAGCCTATGGCAATAAAGCAAAGCTGGTAATGGGCTTGTTTTGTTTTGTTTTTGTTTTTGTTTTTGTTTTTCCAGTTTTGCCTTGGCTTATTTACCTTTAAAATATCTGTAGCTTATTTTTCTTAGAATTTTATACAATGTATTTAGATCATATTCAACTCCTCCTTTGTTGTAAATTCTTTTTTATAGATTTATTTTATTTTATGAGCATTTATGCCTGTATGCATGTCTGTGTTTAACATGTATGCGTGGTGCCTGTGAAAGTTAGAAGGTGTTTAGACCTCCCCTAAAACTGGATTTCCAGATAATTTTGAGCAACCATGTGGTTTCCAGCCCCTTTATTGTAAAGTTTAGTATCAGATCTTATTTATCCTGTGATCCAAAGTGTTTTGATAGTGATGAATTTCTTGGTAGATCAAATCTTTTGTCACCAACATGTTCTGAGATATATCTTAATTTTTGGAAATAAAAATAACTGTTAAGCTGGCTTGAGTTTCATCCTGTTAAATCTTCTGTCTCCTGTGGTTACTTTAGCCTGGATTAGTACTCTAGGAACACGTTAAACTGAAACGAGTGAGTGGGAGCAATTCCCCCGCAGCTTCTTTTCCACAGTAAAGTATTGAGGAACAAAACCCTAACTTCCCCCATGACCTGTAAAACCGGATGGGAAGTAACTGAGCCAGGATGATGAATGGAAGTGTCCTGTCCAAGTCACAGTCTGTTTTAAAAGGTAAATACAGATGAATTAGAGAGTTGGAGAGAGGGGGGAGTGAAGAGAGGGGAAGAGAGAGGAAATAAACCAGAACAAAAGGCAGTGAAACGCTGGCCATTTGGAGTCAACAGGACTGGTCTGCATTCTTTCTGAAATCTCCCAGCTTTGCTCCAGTGTCCTTCACTCTACAGAGATGAATGAGGGGCTTCCCGGGTTCTCTGGGTCACCGCCAGCCTTGAGTTTGATAGCTGACCATAATGTCCCCTTAGACATCATGAACCTGAGCGGCTCACATAATGCCCAACACCAAACCAGGGACCACTGACGCAAACCCAAGCATCCAAATATATCATCATGTGTCCCACTGTGACTGAAAGCACAGTCAGGTAAAATGAACACACAGGTGTGGTCAGAGAAATCCTTGAGCAAAGATGTCACAACTGACAGTTGTAACTGTAAACTTTAAGGCCCACAGAAAACAAGTAGGCTAAGCAAGAGTCTTAGATGTACTAGAAACACACACGTGGCTAATTAAAATATGCTGTATTTTGGCTACATCTGAATAGAAACTGCTAAGCAGATAAAACACATGCTGACTAATGAACCAGGAGAGCTATACAGTACAGGATCTTTATAGTATGGAGCTATATCATAAGGATACTATACCATAAGGGAGCTATACAGCATTGGAGCTATATCACAGGGAAGGTATACAGTATGGGAGCCATACAGTGGCAGAGCTATATAGTGTGGGAACTGCACAGCAGAGGAACTCTGGCCAGCAAGAAGAGACCAGGATCCATGTGCTTTTATGCTTGACATAAATTCATCTTTCTGTGCTGTTTCCTCCCTCAATCATACATGACAGTTATTTTTTTAGGAGAAGATGAGGTGAAATTTTGTGATGTGACATCTAATAGTGAACTTTACTGGGGAATGAGAAGTCTAGTCTGTGTCTCCTAAAACACTGGCCACTGTCACCTCTGAAGCACAGAGGATGTTCTCAGAACCACGAAACGTACCACTGGACGCCAACAGTCAAAGGCACAGTTAAAACCAGCATCGATGGACTTGAAGGCAGAGGTTCTCTGACTCCATCTCCTTTGGCCTCTCTCCCTAGGCTGAGCAGTGAACTGCCATAGAGGATAAAAAAACAAAAAACCCGCAAGCCTATGGCATTATTGCCTTCAAACCTGGATGCCATCCCCCTACAAATGTGGCACTCTAACAGGAATCAGACAAAAGGCTCAGGAACTAACTCATGCCTCAGGTTCTCTCTCAGGCCTGTGCTCTTAGCCACATCTTAAGCACACTGTAGACATACTTAGGAGACAAGATCCCCCAGGGCTCCTCAGACCAGCAATTCCTGCCTCCACCATTGGCCACTTCTGCTGGATTTAAGGGACTCTACTTTTAAACTTTGACCTTGGGAGGACAGGCTATCTGTTTCCTGATAGTGGTCTTTCCCAGAGGCACTAGTGGGGTAGGTAGGTACTGCAGTAATTGGTGAGCTTTCTACAGAAAAGAGAGGAAAGGAGGAAGAGGGAAGGTGGAGAGAGAAAAAGCAAACTAACTCTTTAAAACTTTTTTTTTTTTGAGACAGGGTTTCTCTGTATAGCCCTGGTTGTCCAGGAACTCACTTTTTAGACCAGGCTGGCCTTGAAATCAGAAATCTGCCTGCCTCTGCCTCCCTATCGACTCCTCAAAATAATTTGCATATAGTTTTCATTTAATATTCATAAAAATGTCCAGAATTGGTATTATCACCTAACTCCCAGAAAAGGAGACGAGCTGGAGGGGTGGTGGCTTAGGGTAGGACCCCCACACTTAGCAAGCTCAAGACCCTAGCTTTAACTCCTAGCCCCTACCTACCCCAAAAAAACATGGAAACTAAAGTTTAAGTAGGTTTAAAAAAAAAACAATGTTAAATACAACACTGGATACTAAGCCTTGCCGTGGTCAATCACCCCAGCTCCCTGCATAGCACACAGAACAAACAAAAATGTTTTATTGAGATGAAATTCTCAGGCCATAAAATTCACCCTGGTGGGCTTTGATTCATTCCAGGGCTTAGATGTCATCACTATTCCAGAACATCTTGGTCACTTCCAAAGCAGCAGCAGCCAATTCACACTCACTTCACTTCCTTCTCACACCTTCCCCCCAGGTCTGGCACAGCTTCCTGCTTCCTGCATCTGCAGAGTTGCCTATTCTGGACCTTTCACATAAGGCAGATTAGACAGTGCGTGACCTTCTGAGTCCACTTCTTTCACAGAGTGCAATCTATCCAAGGTCTCTCTGATGGCAGTTCGGGAATCCATACTTCATTCCTGTTTTGAAGTGACAGTCCATTGTAAAAGTAGACCACATTTTCTTTATTCAAAGTCGATTTGGAGCTACTGTTACAATTCTTTTATAAACAGTTGTGTAGAGATTTTTGTGGGGAGTCAAGGTTTTTATTCCTTTAGATAAATACCCAGGAGTGGGGTTCCTGGGCCATACAGTAGTGACTCTGTTTAGTTGATTAGATGCCAAACAGTTTCAAAAGGCAGCTACATCATTTTATATTCTTGCGAGAAATGCACAAGTGTTCCAGGGAAGGTTTCAATACCATTCCAACAATTGAGTCCCCGTTACCCATCTTAGGGTTACAATTGTGCCCAAATCCGGGTCCAGCCATCCACCTGCAATAAGACAAATTAAAAATAAAATTAAAAGTACATATTAGAAAGGGATGATTACTTACCAAGACCATATTGAAAACACAAACTTGGGGGGCAATGACTCTCCTTGTCTCTCTTCCCAATGTGACTACATTGAATAAATCTCCTTTGCCTATTTTCCATTTTTAATTAGCTCTTATTGGCTTATTGAAGGCAGGTGGCCAGACCTGACGTGGGGCTCAGGCTGTCTGCTCCCAAGTTTGGTACCATTATTGCTGTGTCTGCAGTGCAGGATGCCCCTGTGGGTTTCATTTGTGTTTCTCCAATGACTAATGCTTCTGAGTGCCCTTCTACATATGGAATACAACTCTCTTGGAAGAAAGTGTTCAAACTCTCTGCCCATCTATAGACACCCACATACAGAGAGAGAGAGAGAGAGAGAGAGAGAGAGAGAGAGAGAGAGAGAGAGATTTATAGGTATCAGGTATATAAGATTCATTAATATTTTCTCCAATTATGTGAGCTATCTTTTCTTTCCTTTACAGTGTCCTTTGTAAAGCAAACATTTCAGTTCTGATAAAGTTCACTCTTCTTCTTCTTCTTCTTCTTCTTCTTCTTCTTCTTCTTCTTCTTCTTCTTCTTCTTCTTCTTCTCCTACCTTTTCTTGGGCAGCACATCTAAGGAGCTATCGTCCCAACCAAGGCCAGAAAGGTGACACATTTCCTACAAGTTTTCTAGTTTTACATTTAGATTCAAGTTTGGTCCATCAAGAGTTAACGTTTATGGCAGGACCTCATTCTTTTGCATACGAATATCCAATTATTAACAACATGAAAAACATTGTTCTTCCTCCATTGAACTCTTTTGCTCCCTTCCTTAAAACACCAGTTGGCTGGGGTCTGGTTACATGACTCCGTGGTACAGCACTTACCCAGCCTGTTCAAACCCTGGGTGTAAGTCTGAAAACCAGAAACTACTGAGTAAGTAATCTGCTCATAAACACAGGACTTACTTCTTCTGCATTGGCCTGTGTGGCCTTTCATAGGCCATTACCACCCTGCCCCATTGTAGCTTTGTAGTGAGTTTTCAAATCAGAGAGTGTGAATACTGCTTTGTTTTGTTTTTTCCCAGACCATTTTGGCTGTTCTGGGTAGTTGCCGTTTTCACTATATAAACCTTACACCCCGCTTGTTAACTCTATTCAGGTCAGCAATCTTAAAGTTTATCGATACTCCCTACAGTCAGTTGAAATCTGTTTTTCCAATCTTAGTAGTTTTTAAACAACTTATCAGGAGTTGTCTTAGTCAGTGTTCTATTGCTGTGAAGAGACACCATGACCATGGCAACTCTTACAGTTTCAGAGTTCTAGTCTATTCTCTTCATGGCAGAGAGCAAGGCTTCACAGAGGTGCTGGAGAGTAGCTGAGAGTTCTACATCTGGATTGGCAGGCAGTAGGAAGAAAGAGACAATGGGCCTGGTTTGAGTGTCTGAAACCTCAAAGCCTACCCCCAGTGTCACACTTCCTTCAACAAGGCCACACCCCCTAATCCAGGTCAAAGAAGCACCACTCCCTAATGACCAAGCATTTAACTGTGTAAGACTATGGGGCCATTCCTAGTCAAACTGCCACAGGGACAGTCTATGGTGGAGCATGTCTTTAATCTCCCCCACTCAGGAGGCAGAAACAAGTAATCTCTGGGAACTCAAGGCCAGCCAGGGCTATAAAATAAGATCCTATCTCAAAAATTAATTAATTTAATTTACTATTGGACTTTTAACAGCAGAATTTCTATTGGTTTGCTTATATTTTTAAAACATTTCTGTCTCTTTATGATTACTCTTTATTGCTCAGAACCAACATTACATACCTTCCTTTAACTCTTTAGACACAATTCCTAATCCTTTAAATACACTAATATACTATCTACTAAATCCAATAACTGGATTCATCAAGTACAGTTTCTGTTTACTGCTAAATTTTTCCTTCTTTCTGGACCTTTTTTTTAAAACATATGTACTGTAGTTTTGTTTGGTTGGTTGGTTTTGGTTTTGTTGTGTTTTGTTGTGTTTTGTTTTGTTTTGTTTTGTTTTGTTTTTCCAGTGCTGAGACTCAAACTCAAGTTCTTGTGTAAATCAGACATACATTCTATCAATCAGTGAGCTACACTCCCAGCCCCCATCTCGGAACTCTCTGTTGAAGACTGAACATTCAAAAACTATGATGCATCAACTCTAAACTCTGACTTCCTCCACCCTCTGCAGCTGTTGTCTGCTGTTGCTGCTATCGCTATTGGCTACTGAGTTTCTGAAATTGATTCTATGAGACTCAATTCCTTAGCACTTGTACCCCCCCCACCCCCACCCAGTCTCCATTTAGTTAACTTAGGTGTGGTCTAGTGAACAGACAGAAGAAATTCCCTTCAGTCTTTTAAATGAGAATCCTCCCCAGGCTTCTCTGTATGCTTCCCTCCCTCTGTATTTGGGGTATGTCTTCTGTGGCCAGCCAGGCTGTTATATGACTGTAACCTTAGCCTCCTCTTCCTGTTTGTGACACTTGTCTCAACCAGAGTCAAAGGTGAGAGGGATTTTCTCGGCGCTTCCCTAGTCACATGTATGCACACAACCTAGCTTCCCAGGGACTTGTTGCAGCATTCAAAACTCTTTTATATGTTTTTTAAAAATTCAATCTCTTGGTCCCACATGGAGTCACTGTCTGGTAACAATGCTTAAAATTCCCACTGACTATCTTTGACCAACACTCTATTAATAACATACAGAAAATTCAGAATCCAGTCAAAAGGATTGATTGTAAATTCTAAGAAAGCAACTTTACAAACAGATTCCAGGAAGGTCACACAGATCATCCCCCAGAGACTTACGTGACCATTTTAGGAGACTTCTCTCCTTGATCTTTCCATTAGGTACAGTCTTCTGGTCTCCATAGTTGCTGTAGTAGATTTGTCAATTTCAGTGGCCGCCATGGAGATGAGGTTAGAGAGTGGGTCCAGACAAGCTAAGTAAGATGCTACTGTCACCGTTTCCAATGACACTCAGCCACTCTTTTTTTTTTTTTTTTTTAATGTTTCCAGATTATTTGAAAACCTTTGGTTAATCCCTAAAAGTTTCTGAAAGGCAGATTTTGACCACTATTGTGGATATTCCCACTGCTAATGTTAGACAGATTTTCCAGAGTTCCTCAACCCAAGACCCTATGTTTCTCTTAAGGGGACACTTAAAAATATAACTGTGATTCAGGTCCTATAAATGCTTCATCAGGTAAAGGGTATTTGCCACCAAGCTTGATGACCTGAGTTCAAGTCCCAGAACCCACATGGAGGAAGGAAAGAACCAATTCCCACGAGTTCTCCTCTGATCTACACACACATACACACACATGCACACACATGCACACACATATACAAACACATAAACACACATACACACACATACACACACACATATACACACACTGGGGGGGGGCGCATACACAAATTAACTAAAAATTTAAAAGCTATTGCCTTGGTTCAATAATATTTTTATTTCTTTTCTATTTACAAAGTAGCCTCCTTCTCCCTCATCTCCTTTAGTGGGTAATTTATAACATTTTAGGAGAGGTTGGGATATGAAAAAATTATTTCCCAACTTTAAAAAATCATTTCCCTGTGCTCTGGTACTATGGAGGGAAGTTTCAGGAACAATGTGGACCTAAATGTTTCTTTCCAAATAAATACATAAAACTGTAGGTGCTGCAAATGTGTCTCCATCGGTAAAACCTGCCTAGCTTTTAGGAAGTTCTGGATTCAGTCACCAGTGCCGGTTTCAACTGGTTGTGATGGTGCACGTTGTAATCCCAAACGTTGGGATGTTGAAGCTGGAGGAACAGAAGTTCAAGGTCACAGCTATGACTCAGTGGTTAAGAGCTAAACTGCCCTTGTAGAGGACAGGCGGACCATTCTCAGAACCATCCATAAATGCTGATAACTCCAGTTCTAGGAGATCTGGTGCCTCTGGACTTCCAGGGCAACTGCTCTCCAATGCAGATGCCACACCCACCCACACAAACGTGGAGTAAAGAAATAAAATACATCTTGAGTGTGGTTGTACACACCTTTAATCCCAGCATTCGGGAAGCAGAGCTGCATGGCAAGTTTCAGGCCAGCCAAGGCTACATAGTGAGAACCTGTCTCAAAAATTAAATTATACATATATATATATGTGCGTGTGTGCGTGTGTATGTGTGAATTCAAGGTTCTACGAATGTACAGAGAACTAACTCAAGGCAAGCATGGAGTGCATTGGACCCTCTGTCTAAAGAATAAATAAGTAAGGCACGTGTCTAGGCTGTGACTGAAGACATTTACCAATATACCTAACAGCCTGAGTTCAATCCTAAAGGCCCCATGTAATGGAAGGAAAGAAAGGACTCCTGAAAGTAGTTGTTCTCTGACCTCCTGCTGCACACACACACACACACACACACACAGTGGCCTCTGCAACCTCCTCCTATCTCCCTGACCCACACACAAAATCAACAAATGTAATTTAAAAATAGGTAAATAAATTTCCAGTCTTTCCAGCTCTAGGCTAGTCATGAGATGAGGAGGAAACTGGAGTCACATCAGAAACAGCTCTGCAATGTTCTGAGATAAAAAGGGCACCCAAGCCTGAGTTTCTGACAGAGGAAAGCACGCCTTCCAAGCAGACCACCTACGTGGTAATTACTCAACTGTGGACTTCCACTTATTTAGGACTTCCACTTATTTAGGGCGTGTTTAGCACTCCTCACCAGCCTTTCCCACTTCTTCAGATAGCAGGTGCTGAGACGGGGGTCCGTGTCAAATAATTTGGCCAGAACTCTTCTTGAGCAAAACTGGAATTGGTAGAGGATCGTTGGTCACAAAAGTGGAGGCTGGGTGATTCATCCAGGTAATGTCTTGAGCCAAATTCCAGAAGGCAATGTTTTCAGGAGGGAGGGAGGGAGGGTGATTTGCATGCATGACCTCACCCAGAAGCTCCAGCCCCAGAGCATATAAACAGGAGCCTGTCACACCTAGTCTTACTACTGCCAGGCCCTGCAACCCAAACAGCCCGGGACCATGCTGTCGCTCCGCTCCTTGCTTCCACACCTGGGACTGTTCCTGTGCCTGGCTCTGCACTTATCCCCCTCCCTCTCTGCCAGTGATAATGGGTCCTGCGTGGTCCTTGATAACATCTACACCTCCGACATCTTGGAAATCAGCACTATGGCTAACGTCTCTGGTGGGGATGTAACCTATACAGGTATGTCAAAGGCGCTCATTCTGTTGCCCCTTTGTTCTCGGTGGAGCTTGAATCAGACTTTCCTACGGTCCGTATGTGTGTGTGGACAGGATGGAAAGTGGGGAGTGGTGACTGATAGGTGGCAGCGTGGACCCGGAGGACTTTTTCTCTAGTTTCCTGTCCGTAACTGAATCGCAGGTGGGGTAAACTGAGCCCCAGGCAGATCACACCCTGGCAACATAAGGCTGTGTTAAGCGGACATTGTTTATTTTTGAGGGAATTCTTGCAGTCTACTGTCCTTTTACAGCCACTTGACAGAATGACTGTACCCTGCGGGACGCCAGGAAGGATAACTTGAGCTTAGTGTATGGGAAAAGCCAAGTTAAACTAGAGGAAGATATCAGTAGCCCGCCTTGTATGTGAGGGGCCTGAAAGGCAGAGGTGTTGCCTGACTTGATGGAGACCCCTTGCCAGCAAGGAGTAGAAGATCTTTGAGTCCTGGTTGTTCAATCTTAATCTAATGGTTTTTTTCTTAGAAGTATCTGGAAAGTATTTCATAACTTTCCCTTATGGGATTCAACAAACCTACAAGTTAAAAACACGCTTTCTAATTAGTCAAACCTGTTAGTCAAGAAATATGCTTTCCTACCAAGCTTCATATATCTATTTGGTTTTTTTTTAAAGCAACTTCAGTTGATTTTTAAATTTTTTTTATTATTATAAGTGTGTACACCCTTATGGTGTGTGCATGTGTGTGCACACAGTCATGCGCATGACCCCTCACTCTTGCGCAGGCCGGAAGGAGTTGTGGAGTTGCTGCTCTCCTTCCACGAGCATGTGGGTCTGAGACTCACCAGGTTTCCATAGCAAGTGCCTTTACTCTCTCACCTGCCCACCCCACCTCCCCCACAGCCACCTGCTTGCTCCAGATAGAGTGCTGTGGGAACAGAGGCACTCTATGTACATCTGCATTATAATGCTAACATGACTTACATCTAAGGGGGAAATGCCATTATTAACCTCCATTATCCAGGGGAGAAAGAAGGCATACAGAAGTAAAGTTTTTACCCAAGGTCACTAGAACGCAACAGAATTAATATTTGAACCTAAGGAACTTAGCCAAAAGCCAGCCAGCCTTCTTAGCTCCTACGCCACCCTTCCTCTCTTAGTCTAAGCAAACTTTGCAGAGGTCACTATGGTGACTGCGTGCGCGTGATCTGCAGAGTCCCAGCCTGGAAGGTGAGCCACCACACCAGACCTCCCCACTCTGCTGCTTGTCTCTCTCCTGTTTCCTGGAGACGGTCACTAAGCAAATGCTCCTGCTGTAACAGGACTATGTCCCATCCCCTTGGGAAGTGGGCCTTTTCATATCAGAGCAGGGAAGATAAGTCTGTAATTCAAGATGAACACTAGGTGAGTGTGTGTATGAATCCATTACCGCCAGGGCGATCGCAGGCCCCTGATTGTAAGATGGCACAGCAGGAGACAGACAGGGCCTGCTGCTGAAATGAGAAAAAGAGAAGTCTACTAGGGAGAGATAAGATGAAGATGTGGGAGCCTTTCTGAAAGGAGGGAGACAAGAAGGAGAAAACACAAGACAATGGGGGGAGGTGGGGGAAGGGCAACCGCAAAAGTCCCAGTAGCCTCGGGAAAGAGAAAGACCTCAGCTTCCTCGAGTGCCTAAGCTAGCTCTGCTCTTTTTCAGATTCCATTTCAATCCAAAATGTGTTTGAGCTCTAAATTGAGGGTCAAAAAAATCCTCTGTCCATGGGAGTGAGAGGGACCCAATTCCACACCTACAGTTACAAAGAAGGCTTTACAAATACCTTTACGGAGTGCAGTGGCCCCGACTCAGGCTTACTGTAGACAGCCACCTTTCCTTGCTTTGGTTTGAGACCCTTTACCGTTTCAACATAGTGTTAACGCTAGCAAACCACAGATAAACGGCTTGGCAGACCCTAGAGACAGCACAGCTTAGCCAGCGTCTCAGAGGGCTCACCCCAGCCCCACCCCTACCCCTCAGACCTGTAAGAAAGAAGCCTGAGGCACTGCTTAAGTCAGCCTCTGCTCACTTCTCTGGACAAGGATGTCAACACTACTTCCTCAACCCTCCAGCTTCTAGAACAGTGAGTTCCACTGGATAAAGGACTTTTATTTTAAGTGCCAGAGACAGAAGCTAAGGCTTCAAACATGCTGGACAAATGCTCTACTACTAAGCAACAGTTCGCCCCAGCCCTGAAGCAGGGCGTTAGAATCAATCAAAAGTGTTTGGTGCCAAACACTGGGCTGCTTGCATGCTGACTGATGAAACCATGAAATATAATCAAGTATTCAGTCCTAGAGAAAGGCTGTGAATGTTTCAGATATGAGGAGGAAAGAGGGTAAGCTAATCCAGAGGCGGGGATGTGAGCGAGATCTGGCTGTGGAAGTGGGTATGGGATGAATGCTAACAGGGAAGGAAGGTTCCAGACAGGCTGCAGACGTGAACAAACCAGGCCCAGGTGTGGGTCAGATAAGAGCCAGGTGCCTTTGCAGAACAGCTGGGGGCAAGGGTGGTGGAGGTGGGAGACAGCAGCTGGAGGAGGGAGGCTGGACTCTTGGGTTCCTGAAAGTGTGCTGGGTACTATCACTGACAGCCAAGAGACAGGAATGAGATGGCAGGAGGGTTTAGATTCTCTAGGTAGACGGGCATACATCCCACGTAACAGGTTATATGAGGAAGTCTGGTCTGACCGCCAAATGCTCAAGGCATCCAATCAAGGGAGACTGAGGTCACAGATCCAAAGACCCTAAGTACAAGGAAGGAAGGGAGGGAGGGAGGGAGGGAGGAAGGAAGGAAAGCTGAGCCCACAGTGAAAAGGGAAGCAGAAAAGGAACTGTGGAGAAAACATATGGAGAGCTGAGAGGATTGGGGCTATCTAGATGACACCATTATGTATCACCTTCCGCTACACCACCATGCAGAGATGTGAGACAAAAGTCACCTCCTCTCTGAGTGACTCAGAACATGTAGGATTTGGGCCAGCTGACCTTCCTGACAAAGCAAACCAGGGCGAGGAAATACAATGTGCTTAAATTAGTAATAACAATCACAGTTTATCTGATATGAACCACAAGTGTTAGCATCTTCTTTTTAGTCCTAACAGGAGCTTTTACTATGAGGGATAATGTTATTTCCCAGACACAGAGCTATGGTGAGCACCAAGAGGAAACTTAAAAAAATAAAAGTGTAGCAGTCAGAGATGTGGCTTAGTTAGTAGAACGCTTGCCTGACACATACCTCGTTCTGGGTTCACTGTTCTACATTTTATAAAGCAGGTGTGGCAGCATACACCTGCAGTGTCTATACACAAGAAGGAGAGTCGGGAGTTCAAGGACAGCCTCGGTTACGTTTGAATCCAGCTTAGGATGAGATCCTGTTTCGAAATACACAAATTGTGTACAGTAGCCACTGAGCAAGAAGAAGCCAGAGCGAAGAAGTGACCAGTCTTGCCCCTAAGTACCAGAGCTGGGATGCAGATCCAGGACTGTCTGACCTGCTACTGGATCCACTTGCTTTGCTTTGGGAGGAGTTTCAGAAGACGGAAATGGTCCAGTATTGAGGAATTTACTCGTATAGGCTCTTCTGGGGGGGGGGGGGGAACAGGCACACTAAAATAGCCTCATGTTGAAATTAATAAAATGTCAGCAAGGTCCCCTGTAAGTGTAGGCAGGCTGGGTCATAGACCTCATCTGAGTAGAGAAAAACCTTAAGAGGTAATTTGGCCCTTGAATTAAGACCCTGTGGCTCAGGCCTCAGTGTCTTAATACCTAGTCAAACCCCTGTCCTTCCCAACCCCCACCTTCAATAACCTGGAGGAACCAACATTTCTGAGGTCAGGAGCAGGCCTTTGGTTTTACTTAGCAATATTACTCCCTTGTATCCCTAGAACACTTCCTAGGGGACCTCCGAACTCTTTCAGGGGTACCAAGCTTTGAGGAGAAATTTAGCTTTTCACATTTAGGATCCATCCCCCTGTAGCAAAACCAGGGCCAGAGGGTGGTTGGGCTCATAGCTGCCTTTCACTGTAGACTATTTGGAGAATTTAAAAAAAAAAAAAACCCATAAAGATGAATACTGAAATCGTCTGTAGCCCAGGCGGGCTTTAAGCTTCCCTGTAGCTGAAGTGGACACTAATCTCACGCTCCTACATCGCTCACCTGGAGTCACAGGCCTGTGGCACCCTGGGTTCCCAGTCAGGATCTCTGTACTTTGTTTTACAGAAGCGGGTGCATGCCGTCCGTCCGCACTCCGTGGCTTCCCTTGCTCACACACCTCCTTGGTTTCACTTGGCTCACGCTAACTGCTTCCTCATACCCTTTCCCCCAGTGACGGTCCCCGTGAACGATTCAGTCAGTGCCGTGATCCTGAAAGCAGTGAAGGAGGACGACAGCCCAGTGGGCACCTGGAGTGGAACATATGAGAAGTGCAACGACAGCAGTGTCTACTATAACTTGACATCCCAAAGCCAGTCGGTCTTCCAGACAAACTGGACAGTTCCTACTTCCGAGGATGTGACTAAAGTCAACCTGCAGTAAGGACTGCTCTCCTGTCACTTGGGGCTTTGGAAAGTTTATAACAGGTTTCTACAGTTCGCCTTAACCTAAGGTTGAACCTAAACTGGGTGTGAGTGGAGAACCCCACAGTAGCACTTCTTGACACACACACACACACACACACACACACACACACACACACACACACACTCCGATACTCTACGTAATCAGGAAGACTGAGCACTTTCTTTCAAGTTGTCTGTATTCAAACTGGAGAATCCGTTTTTAAAATAACCTCTTTTGTTAGCATACAGAATGCTAGGCTTCCTTATGACATTTTCACCATGTTCGCCATTGTGCTTTTCTCCTATTCTTCCCTTGTTCCCTGTTCCTTCAGTGATCTATCTTCCTGTAAGTAACCCCTCTTCTGACTCCATCACATACACACACTATATATAATATATTAAGTATAGTTAACTAAATAGGTTGTTCATAATTAGTCATATAATAATTAAACATATTAATTAATAATTGCATCAATAGACTGAATATTTAAATATAGTAATACTTATATAATTGGAATAAATAATTAAATATTTAGGTGTATATAACGTTAGTGGATCATCATTTGTTAAACATACACTCATTTGGGAAACCGGTAGCTAAGAGACAACTGAGTAATAACACTAGTTTCCTCCTGTCACCAAAAAAAAAAAAAAAAAAAAAAAAAAAAATAGATGCCCTGAGGTTCTAAGAAAAGGTTACCTGGAGGCTAGCATTATACTTTCACAACAGATGTCTCCCACTCTGAGGAGTAGCCAGGCTTCATCAGCTTTGGGGGAGGAACTATTATGCCCCAAAGTGATGAATGAAAGCAGAATCCAAAGGGAGCAACTATTGCCAACCCTACCGTGGCAACAGTTGTAACCACCTGTGCTCTAGCAGGTACAGTCTGCAGTGACACAGCAATGACAATCTACATCGTCGTTACATAGTGAAATCCCACTGTCCACGCACTCCACATCCTCACAGGCACACTCACTACAATCCACTAGATTCTCTTCTTGCTCATGGTGTGCACACTCATGGTCTTGATCTGCAAGACTGATTCAAGGGGAGGTGACACAAGGAACACCACCATGGAGGGCACCATGCTAAGCAGGGCACAAAATGACCATCAAAGGTGCCCATGGGATTTACGATGGTGAGGCTGGGGAACCCATCCCCCACACACGTGAGTACTGAGGTGAGGGGCTTGCCTTGCTTTCCCTGATACATAGATTCAGAAACAGCTCTGTCACACCCTCTGGCTTTCCTCTAATTCATCAGACACATCATGACTCCAACTGACTCCTTAACTAATTATCTGAATCATCATCAAAAGCTGACTCTGAAGACACTAAAAATGCCACGAGCATGAAGTCACTGACTGTGGGATTCACTGCTATCTGCTCACACTAAGCTCGGCGACTGACACGCAGACTGTGTCCTTTCATTAGTGGCTTGCTGGCTGCGTAGACAAGCGGCTAGTATTGCAACGGACTCGTTGGTTTAATAGCAACAGGACAATAATTAAATGAGGATAATTTAATGGGGTTAGGCGATGGCAGAGGTGATTGGCGTTAAAAGCCGGAGGGCTTCAGTCAAGTCAATACGAATCAGATCAATAGGTAAAGATCTGCTTCCTGTGTCATAGACGAAGTAAGCTCGAAAGCGATGGACAGGATGGGGTGATCCAGAAAGGCAGAGGTGTGGCTTGTGAGCTCCAGAGACAAAGTCCTCACCATGTCTCTTACTGATTTGTTCTCCAGGGTCCTCATCGTCGTCAATCGCACAGCCTCAAAGTCATCCGTGAAAATGGAACAAGGTGAGTTCTGTTGCAGAAGCTCCAAACATTTGGCGTTAAACTCAGGCAGTCACTTAGGCATCAGCTGAGTCTCCCACTGTCCGGGAACCTATGTGAGATCTCCCCCAGCCTTTTGTTTTATGTTATGTGGAAAACAAAAACCCTCTCTAAGATTTGTGCAGTTTTTCAGCAATCCCCGTGGTCACCTCTGGCTCCTGCTTCAACGGGGACTCTTTCTGTTCAGTACCAGATAGGCACCCGTATGAAAAGGCACTGTTAGTCTCCGCTTCCACGTAACCTGAAACCACGCTCACACAAGGCATTCACGTGGTCAACTTTAACCAATCAGTTTTTAAGGAAATTAATTATGCAGGGGCTGGGAGGAGACTGAGGCCACTAGCTGGACAAAAAAGACTTGGTATCACAGAAATATCATCAGTTCTTGTTAGATTGTTTTCTTTCTTTTTTTTTTAGATTTATTTATTTTTATTTTTTAAAAGATTTATGTATGTATGTATGTATGTATGTATTTATTTATTTAATGTATATGGGTACAATGCAGCTGAACAGATGGTTGTGAGCCTTCATGTCGTTGTTGGGAATTGAATTTTTAGGACCTCTGCTTGCTCGCTCTGGTCAACTCCCCCACCCATCTCTCCAGTCGGCCCCACTCACTCTGGTCAACTCTGCTCGCTCAGTACCTGCTCACTCTGGCCCAAGGATTTATTTATTATTATACATAAGTACACTGTAGCTGTCTTCAGACGAAGCCAGAAGATGGTGTCAGACCTCATTACGGGTGGTTGTGAGCCTTCAATTCCTCATCTTACCCATTTGTCTGCTTTTCTTAGACTTACATTAAAACTAAAGAGATCATTTTGTTTTGTTTTTCGGTTTTTCAAGACAAGGTTTCTCTGTATAGCCCTGGCTGTCCTGGAACTCACTTTGTAGACCAGGCTGGCCTTGAACTCAGAAATCCTCCTGTCTCTGCTTCCTGCGTGCTGGTAAAGAGATCATTTTAAGGCAGTATTTTTTATTGTAGGATTCAGCCAAGGGCTCATGTGTGAAGCCTTAGATTCAAATCTTCAGCATTGGGGGGGGGGGGGGGGGGGGGCGTTGGCGGACCCAAACAAGAACCATTAGTCTCTCTCAATGTCCAAATCCCAAGCCTTCCGCACAAGCCACAGAGAGCTAAAAGACACGCAGCATCCTGCTGGTTTTCCTGTAAGTCGTTTACTACAAAGTGCACAGATGGAAAAATTATTTCCAAAAGCACATTTTAAAGCACTTATGCCTAGTCAAACTATTATATATGACAGTGTTTACTGTTGGTGGTTTCAAGGACATTTTTTGAGAAAAACACTTGCAGATAGAGGAAAATGTGTATTTCTAATCAAGACCCCTTAGCTCTATCCTAATAAAATAGAGTTTAAAAATCAGGGGAAGCCAGGCGTGTTAGCGCAAGCCTTTAATCCCAGCACTCAGGAGGCAGAGGCAGGTGGATTTCTGAGTTCGCGGCCAGCCTGGTCTACAGAGTGAGTAAAGGCCAAGAGTGGTGGCCTACCTACGTTCCCAGCAGTTAGAGGCTAAGGCCAGAAGGTCACAATGTTAAGGCCAACATGAGCTACCTAGAGAAAGACTCTGTCTCAAACAAAACAAAAGAAGGAAAGGAAAGGGGGAATGTGGCTGTGCTCTGCTCTCTGCTGCATAGAATGCCAAAGAGACACTTGTCCTGGAGAAAGGCTAGAGAGAAAAGACATGGGCTTCCTCCAGGAGGCAGAAGGATGCCTGGGCCTGTGGCATTCTCCTTCTTCCTCTTATAACCAAGATTTAAAGAGGAAGAAAATATGTGTGCATGTGCATCTGTGTGCGTGTGTGTGTGTGTGTGTGTGTGTGTGTGTGTGTGTGTGTGTATGTACACATGGGAAAGAAAACGGAGGATATCCTATGCCTTCATCTATGGCTCTCCTTCTTGTGACTAAAAATACAGGCTCTCATTGAACCTAGAGCTTCCCTTTTTTTTTTTCAGTTACACTGTTGGCCAACAAGCCCCAGCTATTCCCCTGTCTCTGCCCTTACTCCACTCCCCCAAAGTGCCCTTCTACCCAGAGCTGGGGTTGTGGGCCCCACTCCCAGCTAAGGGTGAGACACCCTTGAAGTGTCTGTGCTCCAAGCTCCAGGCTTTCTGGCATCAGACAAGTCCCTAAAAGTGAAGGCCTGGCTCTCTTTGCTTCTCTGCGATCATTGCTGAGTACCAGCATGTAGCCAGAACCTACGTGGGAAACAGCCTGTGGCTTGCAGGCCAGAGAAACAAAGTCAAGGATTCAGACAGGGCATCTGCCACTAACTAAAGCAGAGGTCACCATTCTTGCTTCTGCATGATACTGACTTCTCCCACATCATTGATTAAGCAAGTAAATTATAAAAAGTGTACAACCTTGGGTCATATTTGCATTCCAGGTAAGAGTATCAAGATATTTGATATATCTCAACTAACAGATTCATGTTTTTTTTTTTAATTCTTTGGTGGATCTTTTCTTCTTCTCAACAGACTCTGTAGGGGCTGAAGAGATGGCTCAGCTCAGCAGTTGAGAACATATAGTTGCTCTCCCAGAGGACCCAGGTTCATTACCCAAGTGGCGCTCACAACGATCTAACTCCAACTCTAGAAAATCTGATACACTCTTCCAGCCTCTGAGGGCACTACATGTGTGTGATGCGCATACAGACATGCAGGGAAACACTTAAGATGCATTTTAAAAAACAAATAAAGTAAAATGAAGGAGAAAAGATCAGGGAGACCTTAAGGACGGAGGCTTAGTGACTTATTGCTTAACAAGCTGTACCTTTTAGTCGACTACAGTTCCCTTCCCTGTGTGGCACTGGAGAAGTGGTGACTGACGTTTGCTCGTGATCTCTGGCTTTACTGTCTTAAAAAGATTTTTTTTTCACACGTGTACATATGTGTACATATGCGACTCGTGTGTGAAGGTCAGAGGTCAACATTTTGAGGTCAGTTCTCTTCCACTTTTACATGAGGTTGAACTCAGTGACAAATGCCTTTACCAGCTGAGCCATCTTGCCTGTCTTTAGCCTCTTTCTCTAGGGCCCACCCACCTCCAAACAGAGGCTTGATAAATTGTTTCCTTGATTTTTGTTTCTCCCCCAGTACAACCCTCAGCCTCAACCCCTATTCCTGAGAGTTCTGAGACCAGCCAGACCATAAACACGACTCCAACTGTGAACACAGCCAAGACTACAGCCAAGGACACAGCCAACACCACAGCCGTGACCACAGCCAATACCACAGCCAATACCACAGCCGTGACCACAGCCAAGACCACAGCCAAAAGCCTGGCCATCCGCACTCTCGGCAGCCCCCTGGCAGGTGCCCTCCATATCCTGCTTGTTTTTCTCATTAGTAAACTCCTCTTCTAAAGAAAACTGGGGAAGCAGATCTCCAACCTCCAGGTCATCCTCCCGAGCTCATTTCAGGCCAGTGCTTAAACATACCCGAATGAAGGTTTTATGTCCTCAGTCCGCAGCTCCACCACCTTGGACCACAGACCTGCAACACTAGTGCACTTGAGGGATACAAATGCTTGCCTGGATCTTTCAGGGCACAAATTCCGCTTCTTGTAAATACTTAGTCCATCCATCCTGCGTGTAACCTGAAGTTCTGACTCTCAGTTTAACCTGTTGACAGCCAATCTGAACTTGTGTTTCTTGCCAAAGGTATTCCCATGAGCCTCCTGGGTGTGGGGGTGGGGAGGGAATGATCCTTCTTTACTTTCAAACTGATTTCAGATTTCTGGCCAAACCTACTCAGGTTGCAAAGGACTTATGTGACTTATGTGACTGTAGGAAAAAGAGAAATGAGTGATCATCCTGTGGCTACTAGCAGATTTCCACTGTGCCCAGACCAGTCGGTAGGTTTTGAAGGAAGTATATGAAAACTGTGCCTCAGAAGCCAATGACAGGACACATGACTTTTTTTTTCTAAGTCAAATAAACAATATATTGAACAAGAATACCGAAATGTGCTAAATTGAAAGATAACCCTTAATGAGTGATAAAATACAAAGTGTTACCTAACTTTGTTTTTAGAACTAGGAATAAAAGTGTGTGTGTGTGTGTGTGTGTGTGTGTGTGTGTGTGTGTGTGTGTGTTTTCAAGGACAGATGCAAGGTTAATTTATCTCAGTTTTGTTTTGTCCAGTCAAAGCTGGTCATTTCTTCCTTGATGATAATTTATACCAGGAAATGGGCCAAAAAAGAAAATGCTTGTAATATTTATAGTACAACGTGAAACCAAAAAAAAAAAGTTATTTCCAACAATAAGCCTGTAATAAGAAATAAAAGTTTTCCTTTAATAATTCCTTTTCTATACCGTCCAGGACCCAGGGGTGAGCACCACCCAGCTCAATCATTAATCAAGAAAATGTCCCTCTGCTTACATTCTCTCCTCCCAGATTACCCTGGCCTGTGTCACGCTGACAAAAGTCTGACCAGCTCACAGTGTGCATAAGGTCCCGCATAACATTAGTCTCTTCTCTGTGCTGAGTCTGTTAGCTGCTTTAATGTGTGCCTCACGGGCAAGCCTCACCAAAATGTGCTATCTTGAGAGTCGCCTGGTTATTCTGTCCACTTTTAAAGATAAGTCTGAGGGGTCAGAGAGCTTCTGAAACCCCTAAGCACAGAGCTAATACCTGGGCACAGCAGTCCTCCCTTTGCCCCAGCTCTCTGGAGGCTGGAGAAAGGACTAATGGGAAGTTTGGGCACAGTCTGGTCTTCGAGGAAGTTCGAGGGATACATAGCAAGACCCTGGGAGGAGGGAAGGAGGCAGGAAAGGAGAGAGAGGCCGCGGAGATGGGGAGAGGCTGGGCAGGAACACAGTCCTGCTGCAGATGCTTGGTTTCCACATGTACACCAGGATTTGAGTCCCGTCCCGTCCCCCCGTCCCCCCGTCCCCCCGTAGCTGGCTGAAATGGGAGCCACCCCTGCTTCCTGGAGTGTGGAATGATGACAGTATCGTTCACGGCAGAAGCAGTAACTACAGAGTCAACTGTAGCCCTGATCACGCAGCCTCTCGGCGTGTGTCTTTGATTTTTCTGGTAGTCTGTTGTTTTCTGAATGGAGACAGTCTTGCCTTTCATAAACTTTGGTCATTTTCAATCCACATTTCTTTGCTCTTTCAGCTTCCTTCTCTGTCTCCTTCTGAAACTCCAACTATAAATATGTCAGTGCGTTTGCATCCCAGAGACCATTTTTTTTCTTTTTTTCTTTTTTTCCTGCTCCTCAAACTAGATCATTTCAACTGACCTCTCTTCAAGCTCTCCAATTGTCCTGCCTCCTCAAGTCTGCAGGTGAACCTCAACATTATATATTATTATTATATATATTATATATATTACCTGTTACACCTTCCAGCTTCAAAAGTTCTATTTGGCGTCTTTCTATAATCTCTCTCTGCCCACCTCTATTCTGTGTGCAGAAACATTTTCCTGGCTTCTGGTCTTTGTCGCTGTTTCAGTCCCCACTTTGAACATAGTTAAGATGTTGACATCAAGTCTTTGCCTCTTAGGCCCAGTGGCTGGTCTTCCTTGGGAACAATGTCTGCTTCAGTTTTTTCCCTTTGTAAATTTCTGTTGTAAACTGGGTGTTCCGACTATTACAGTATCTTGACTCTGGAAACCTGATTCTCTCAGTTGTACAACTGCTGGTGTTGACTGCTGCCACTGAATATAACTGCAGACTGCATTCTTTGTGTGGCCACAGAGTTTTCTTTCCTGATTTCTTAGCAGTTAACCAGTGACCTTAAAGATTCTGTTAAATGCCAAATTTAGCATTTTTGCCCGATAGCTGGTTTTTGTGTTTGTTTGTTTGTTTGCTTGCTTGCTTGCTTGCTTCTTCTTTGCTGTTGTTGTTGATAATAGATTGCAGAATTTTTAAAGTTTTGGCTGGTGTTGCCATCTTTATGGCTGGTGTGGTGGAGAGACCAGTACTTGGAACCTCTTGTTCCTTGGTTTCTCTTTTCTCACCAAGTGCTTACTGGTAGCCCTGCCCGGCCCCTGAACAAGTATAGACTGTACATGGATCATCTCATTCAAGCCTTACACCAAGCCAGGGGTGGAGATGCATCTCCAGGTTCCCAGCACTCCAAAGGCTAAAACGAGGGGATTGCCATGAACTTGAGGCCAGAGTAGGCTACATGGAATACCCTGGGCTACAGTGCAATACCTTGTCTCAAAAAAAACCAGAGAGAGAGAGACAAAGACAGAGACAAAGAGAGAACATTGCTTAGTCAATAAGAAGACAGTAAAGCTGGCTTTTAAAGGCTGTTCTACTCACTTCTGAGCCTGCCCCTTAATGAAGACACCTTGGAATTCCTGAATAGCTCTTAAATTATCAGGGATTCTCCTGCCCAGAAAAAAAAAAAGAGCTCACCAGGTCACATGATGAGCAGGTGTCCCTTGCTGATACACAAGCTGTATTCTCTGGCACTCTTTCTCCCAGGCCCCACTGCTTGGTACCATCTCCAAAATAAACACTGGTGAATCCTGACCCAGCAAGCCGGGAGCAGTTTCATATTTACCTTTCGTGGCTCAGCCTGTCTTCCTGCCAGGTTCAACGTGAACGTTGTGACAAACACTGACTTTGTCTCAGGGTGCAGTCGTGGCAAAAAAACTCTCAAAACATTTTTAGACGCAAAGAAATCTGGGTAGCAGAATTCAGCCAGGCAGCTGACCAAGGAAATGGGATTAGGAAATCTGAGTCAACAGGCCTGACCTTCTGATAAGTAGGAAGGTGACCGTAGACAAACTTCTGTGCTGTCTTCTGCCTTGTTTCCCTATCTGTTAAACAATGCTCAGCCCTAGTGTTTCAGCTCTCTTCCAGGTCTCAACCTGGGGTTCTCTGCATTACCCAATCCTGATTTTTTCAAATAAATAAATATTTTATTTTTCTCAATTTTTATTTTATTTTACATCTATAAGTGTTTGTCTATTCAAATGTATGTGCACCATATGCATGTCTGGTACCTACAGAGCTTAGAAAAATGTCAGATCCCTTGGAGCTGAAATCATGAATAGTTGTGAACCACAATGTGGATGATCAGGACAGGACGTTGGATCCTCCGCAAGAACTACAAATGTTCTTAACTACTGAGAGCTGTCTCTCTGTTAAGGCCTAGGTAACTGTTAGCTGCATAGCTGGTCATTTTGTGCTAGGAAACTTTCTCATCCCAAGTGGATTGTATATTCTGTTATGTTCTGTACTTTGGTGTTCTTGGAAACGAGTCACAATAGACGTCAGGTAGAACTGCTTTGTATAGTTTGCCACAATAAGCTTGGATCCAAACCAACTGCCAGGCAGTACTTCCTGTACCTGTGTATGAGCTTTTGTGGTTCTTGCTGCCCATAGGATGGATCCCAAATGGACCCCAACACAAGAGAGACACCTGCACCAATATAAGAGGTCATTTGAAATAAGGGTCTCATTTTGAGTAGGGGTTGAGTAAAGTTCCCAAGACCTCCCTAGGAACCGACATCCTATTTGGCAGAGACATGTACGTGGGTAACTGACATCCTGGTTGGCAGATTAAGACATAAATGTTAGGCAAGGCAAATCTGCCACAGTTGAATACCCCCAACCAATGAGAACAGGATAAATGTATCACAAAGGCATGTTCCTAAGGACGTCCTCTATCCCTAAATCCTGATTGGTGGAATAACTTGGCACAGATGTCTGTAAACTTTAGTCTTAAAAGCCCTAGAGCATCTTGACTCAAGGGCAAAGTTTAGCTCCCAAGTCTGACTACACCTCCCCCCGCCCCCCCCCCCCCAATTGATCAGTCTTGGGGTATGCTTTCAATAAACCAGCCCTGTTTGACTGAGATTGGTGTCTGAGTGGTTTGTGCAGTGATTCCCAGACCCAAGCACTTTTGTCCAGACCCTCAGACCTAGTTTTAAAATGTAGTCAGGGAAGGTAAATAGGTGTTTCCTTATGGCACATGTGACTGACTAGCAAGGGCTACCGGGAGCACTCCTGCTGGGAGCACTCCTGCCAGGAGCACTGCGTTAGACTGTAAAGCAGAGCCCAGGCTCAGAGGGAAGCAGTATTCCACAAGAGAATCACCCGTGGACCCAGGAGGCAGAACTGAAGCAGCCCAGGATCTACCTAGGTAACTGCCATGCTTGGTTGTTCTAGGAAGTGGTTCATAAGCAGTAAAGCTCAGCAGGCGGCAGAGTATGGGAAAGCTGTAAAGTGGTCTGTGCACGGGCAGCTTCAGGAACACGGTCCTGGTTTCTTATTTGTACTCACTCTTCTCATTCGTTGGATGTTGACAGCTTGCAAATGCATAAGCGTAGCGGTGAGGAAGCCCATGGGCAGCACCTTGGCCACGGGAAGAAGAGAAGAAAGTTGTCATTCACTGTTCAACCTTGTTTTCCCACATGAGTGCTTTGTGTATAGCTTTGTGCTTTATAAAATCAATAATTTCAGTCATTAGGAACAAAATCATCTACCCACCTAAAGGGTGTGATCCTCCTGTCTGAGAAAGAAAGAAAAAAGACCAATGCCTTCCAAACCCAATTACTTCCAAGATCTTCATAAGATCTTAGAAGCCCCAAACCAGGTCAACAGGCCAGTTATTATGCCAATAATTAAAAGCAGGTAGAAAATCTAGAATTTTGGACTTTTTTTTTTCGAGACAGGGTATCTCTGTGTAGCCCTGGCTGTCCTGGAACTCACTTTGTAGACCAGGCTGGCCTCAAACTCAGAAATCCGCCTCCCGAGTGCTGGGATTAAAGGCGTGCGCCACCATGAATTGCCCAGCAAATTGTGGATTATTAACTTTTATTGTTTTTCATCTAACTAAATGCTAAGATTACGGTGCACCACCATATAAGGCTACTTTTAAAGTAAATGCTTACAGTACTAGTAATTAAGTGAAAATCTACTCTTTCATAAGACAGGTAGCATGATTTTTTTTAAGGTTTATTTAATTATTTTATGTATATGAGTGCTCTATCTGCATGTAGACCTATGTGCCAGAAGAAAGCATCAGCTCCTATTACAGATGGTTGTGAGCCACCATGTGGTTGCTGGAAATTGAACTCAGATCCGCTGGAAGAGCAGGCAGTGCTCCTAACTGCTGAGCCATCTCTCCAGCCCCAATGTATAGCAGCATGTTAAGTGGTTAAATAAAAACTTCTGTAGCCACATGCCTGGGTCCAGTCTTATTTGCTTGTTATTAGCTGTGGAACCCTGTAAAAGTGACTTAATTTCTGTGTGACTTGGCTTCGTTGGATAGGTAGTAGTGGCCATCTAACAGGCTTCTGTAAAGGGAAAGTAAATTTATACACACAAAACACCCAAGGCAGTGACTAGCACCAAGTGTACACCATCCAAATGTTGCTATTTGATGCCTCAAACAATATCAAAGTAAATACTGACGGACAAGACAACCAAGCATTACAGACAATATAAATACGCACAAAATGGTGTCTGGAACAAGGGCCAAAATGATAAATGTGCGACTTTTCGAGAAAGTAGCTACTGCAGGATTTTGCACCATTGTCCCTCCCTCCAGCCCCAGCTTCACCTCTTCACCCATTTCTAGGCAGAATGTCTTCCAGCTGTCTGGGTCTGCTCCCAGATCTGTCCTTTTACAGCGAATTCAAAGAATGGATAATAGGGAAGGAAGATTAGGTTGTTCTATATATTTAAGAGCTCATGTGAGAACAGGGGGCCAAGAGAAATGAGCAAAAGTAAACTTTGGGCTGGGTATTTTGGAAACTGAGGCACAGAGTTCAGGACCATTGAAGGAGAAGTCCCGGGACTTCCTAGAGGCCGCTCGGGGTTACAGACTGCATCTCCCTTGATGAGAGTCAAGGGAGACAAATGAAAATGAAAATTATTTTACTTCTGATTGCTGGGCTGTTTTTCCATGGCTATAACTCAGTAAATCTAGCACATGTGCACCATTCCACACTGATTTTATGTACATTGCAGCCATACAAATCAGTGTACTGCGATTAGATATGTACTCTTGATGGAAGTGGGAAATAAACCAATGTATGCAAAATCTCCATGTTCATTTCTGTTTATACATATGACTTATGTAAAAATAACTGTGGGCAGAAGCTGGAGCCCAACAAACTCAAAAGGCCTCTGAAGGAATAAAATATGCATGTAATACAAATTTAAACAGCTTGGAAAGTTTTTAAATAGTCATTTTACCTGATGTCCTTGGAAAGTGTGCATGTACCTGTGTGTGCATGTGTGCATGTGTATTTGTGTGTGTGTGTGTGTGTGTGTGTGTGTGTGTGTGTGTGTGTGACTATTCCCATACATATGTGCAAGCTCACTCATGTTTTAAGCAAACAAGACCCAAGTTCAACCTTGGTTCTTCATTTATGGGATGACCTTCAGCAAAATTCTGAACTTGGTGAGGTGAGGCGGTACACTGTAATTCCCAAAGGAGGGAGAGGCAGGAGGCTCAGGACCTCAAAACTACAGGAGACCCTGCCCCAAAAGAAGAGGTTCTTACGCCGCTTGAACCTCAGATTTGTCAGTGAACTGGAAAGGAGTACTGCCCTCCAGAGATCAGTGATTAGCTGAAGTGTAGCAAATGTACCATGGAGGGCACAATACTCATTCACAAGCCATGGTGCCAAAGCCTGAACTGTTGCAACTATGGAAACAGCAGTCTCAAGTGGGAATGGAATCGTATAACCTACCTTTTCTTCTTCTTTGCATTGTATTTACTCTGTGTGCGCATGGCAGTAGGGAGTCCTTGGCAGGTGCATGGACATCAAAGGACAACTTGCAGCAGTCCATTCTTTCCTACAACCATTTGGTTCCCACCATGTGGGTTCTGGGTATTGAACTCAGGTAATCACGCTTGGTGACAGGGGCCTTGACCTTGAGTCATCTCAAGAGCCCCTTTTTCTTTCTCTTTCCATTTCTCATGTGTGTTTGATGTGGGGTGTGTGTGTGTGTGTGTGTGTGTGTGTGTGTGTGTGTGTGTGTGTGTGTAAAACTGTTTTTGCATATATGTGGGCATATTTGAGCAGGTGCCTGTGGAGGCCCAAGGCTGATGTCAGAAATCATCCCCGACTGCTCTTACTAACTGAGGTACTAGCCACCGAGGCAAGGTCTCACAATCAAACCAAAGCTCACCAATATTGCTAGTCCCAGCTTACTCTGGGGATAGATCCCATTCCAGATGGGCCACCATGTTCACCTAGCACATAGGATCTGGAATCTGAAGTCCAACCCACAAGCTTGTCTAGTAAGCGCTCTACTGAGCCACTCCACCCTAAACTTCTCCTTCAAGAATGGCACCCTGGCCTGGAGGAATGGCTCAGTGGTTACTTGCTCTTCCAGAGGACAGGGGGTGGCTCTCAGCACCCAAATGGTGGCTCATAAACATCTGTAACGCCATTCCAGGTAACCTGACACCATCTTCTGGTCTCCACAGGTACCAGGCATACATATAAATACATCTATACATACAGGCTGATACTCATATACATACAAATAAAGAAGGTTGGAGCTCCTGCCTTCTCATTAGTACTAACTAGAAAATCACCAAGATTACCATCCTTGGTGTCCTTAAGTGAAGACAGCAGGTCCATCTTTGCTGACAAAGCACAGTGTCTTCATCTCAGCTCTCCACAAGACTCCCTGCTTTCTCTAGGCCAGAAATAGAGATCATCCCGGGCTCACCCTGAAGCAAACCTACAAGGACAGCTGGAAAAGAGCTTGCCATTGCCACCGCTGAAGCCCTCCCACTGTGTTCCTCTGTAAGAGGAGCCAGGGCTGCTAAGGCTGGTGTGGGCATGAGGAGGGCTGTGAAAGAGGAGACTGAAAACTCCACATTGGTAGTTAAGGAAAGAGGCTTGACTCAGAATGGAAATGGAAGGTCAAGTGAGTGGGACAAACAGGTCTTGGTGGCTGTTCTCTAAAGTACAGAAAAAGTTACTTAATGCTCCAAATGGTTCTCAAACATCTACCAAGCCAGGGTCAACCAGGCTCCCAGAGATGGCAGCTGTGTTCATTGTTCAGTGGGTGAATGTAGTCAGGCCCTGTGTCTGTGGGTTCTACAACCATGGATCCTACCAAGAACTAATCAAAAATACCTTGGTGGAGGGACTGCATCCGTTTTGAACATATATCCAGGCCCACTAAACAAAACAGTGTAACAGCTATTCACCTACATTTTTATATTAGATATTACAAGCCTACAGATGACTTAAAGTCCATGCGAGGATATTTATAGGTTCCATGAAGTGCTAGGCCATGGCTGAGCCATTCAGACTTTGGGAAGCAGAGTGGAGTTTTATTGTATTCCAAAAGTAAGAGGGTGCTTCCAGGGGGCAATAATGGAGGAGAGAGCAAGCTGAGAATCACTCGAGTGGATGTGTGAGCACCAGAAGAGGAAGGCGGATTCTCTGGAGCTGGAGTTACAGGCAAGTGTAAGCCTGTGCATGGGTGCTGGAGATCACACTCCAGTCCTCCGGAAGAGAAGGATGCGCTCCTAACCACATCTCTCCAGCCCCCGAGTCACTCTTTTAGGAAGATCCTCTTTAGAAGGAAGTGTGAAGGGGAAACAAGTGAAAGCAGACTAAGAGGCAACGTCAGAATCTAAGCAAGCAAGAATGCCGGCAGGTTCTGTTGTTTTGTCTTGTTTTTGAAACAGGGTCTCACTATGTAACCCTGACTGGCCTCACACTTGCTGTGTAAATGAGACCAGCCTTGGACTCTCAGAGAAC